>NW_022900913.1:60204045-60296545 GCF_012274545.1 Fukomys damarensis | reverse complement strand
TAATCACCTTTTCTGTTTTGAGTTGTGGCCTGTCAACCTGATCATACATGTACTTATGTGTTTTGCATTCATGAAGATGCCAGGAATTTGGAACTTCAATGTTCTACACTGTAAATCTTACATTTTGGGGTGGGTTTTTTTTTGTTGTTATGCAGCTATTTTTTATATCCTACTAATGTGTTACTTGTCCCACATAGTACAGTGCCTTACCCTTCAAAGTAAAGTCCTCATTATAGTATTAGAATATCTCTTTACTTTTGACTTAATTCTATATTAAAGAGATGCTGTTTGAATGAATCAGCTATAACATTTTTAATATGTACTAGAAATAAAATGTTTTCAGCAGAATGTAAGTATTAATATCCTATACTTGGCCTAGAGTCAAACATATTTTCTAATAAAAGTGAAGGGCTTTTTTTTGTATATGAATATGGGAAAGTAACACTGATTTTATGTGTTTAAGTATAATATTTATAAAATGAGGGAATATTTAAGTGCCATAGTGAGCAATTACTAAATTTTTACATGAATCTAAGTTATATTTTACCTATGGAGGCTATTAACAAACAAAGATCTTTTCATTTTTGAGATCGTGAAGTCATATCCTTCAAGCTCCCAGAAAGTGCTAGACACACAGACCCCCTGCTCCTAAGGAAAGGGTCGTGTTTCCTGGCATGTGGGTATTAAAATGTTGAAGATTTGGTTTACTCAGCACCTGGGTGAGCCATAGTGTCAGAAAGACCTGTTGTAGAAGAATCCTATGAAGAAAATCCCAGATTAAGACTGTCCATTTATAGTAATCTTTTTTCTCAGACCTTGCTTTTAAGTGATTAAAAAAAAAAAAAAAAAAAAAAAAGGAATGACTAAAACCAACTTTACATTTGTTTTCTTGGAAGTTGATAATTGCTGTAGAAGAAAATTAAATTTGTGATTTTATTTTCCCAATGACAAATTGATTCTTATATTTGCTATTCTTACCCTTTGCTGGCTAAAGCCTGCCTCTCTGCTTTACACCTGCTCAGCAAACCAAGGTGAGTGGCACACGACAGCGCCTGAATAAGGCTGTGGCACATTTGCTGTTACGGGAGATTCTGCTTCTGTGAAGTGCAGCTGAAGTATATCTAAAGCAGCAGATTATTGTATGCCCTTTCTCTCCCTCAGCTTTCGTTTAGAGTACTTGATATTTCGATCAGATTTTTTTGTGCTCTGCTGTGACTGAGGGATTTTTTGCTGCCTAGCCATACAGAACCGTAAGTGCATGAGAGAGGTGCTCTTGGAGAATAGCTCTGGTCCTCGGAGGACTTGTTGCCAAAATTCCTTTTTCTTCTGCCATTTTACTTCTATGGTTGTTGATTATTTGTCTGAATAAATCTGGCAGCTGTTTGCTATGTTTAATAGAGCAGAAAGGCTACTCTGAATAAAGCTATTTGAAAATTTGTTTATATGAAGTATTTGTAAATCCTTGCAAGTCTCTTGGCATTTCTGTATCATTCTTTCTGTCTTCCTGAATTCATTCTTTGATGTGGAACTTGATACTGGCAAATTTACCACAGGTTTAAAGAGTCTTTTCAATAGCATCTTTTTAGTTATAGATTTCAGCAGGTTTGGTAATAGAGGTCTCAATTCCCAATTTTACACATGTATTTGTTTGTTATACTACTCTGAGAAGAGAGCTTATTTCATAAAAATTACCTAAAAACGATTAAAAGAAAACCCTAAATCAAAATAAAAATTTGGTTCCTCACATTTATCAATGTGAACTTCTGGAAGGCAAAATGTGAGTAATTTTTAAGAAATGTATTGTTATTATTGCATGCTAATTTCAACCAATTTTCCTATTTTAAGTAAAATGAAATTACATAATTAATATCTCATTTTACAGTGTATGTATCTTAAGACTCAAGAAATGCATTAAATATATTGGGAGTTAACTAAAGTTATAAAACGAAGGTTATGGTTATGGTTAAGGTTATGGTTCATTCTATTTTTATTCTAAAGACATGCATAACTGAAAAATGTAAGATATTAAAGAAGAAACGAAGGTTATGGTTCATTCTATTTTTATTCTAAAGACATGCATAACTGAAAAATGTAAGATATTAAATAAAGGTGATTCTAACAGAATGTCACATTAGATTAATATTGTTTTTAAAAAAACAAAAGCTTTTATTTCTGATTTACAGCTCAATTCAACACTTTTCCTTGGTGGTTACTTTTAGGCTTCCATAGCTAAATATGCTCATTGTTAAAGTGGTAGTTGAAGTGCTGAGTGAAAGATAGGGTAGCCTGTATACTGAAAGTGTTTACAGTGATCATATTATGAGCCTTCTATTGAAGCATGAGTTATTCACTGCTGTGAGTTTTGAGTATTGTAAAGTTAGTTAATGAGCTATCTATGGGAATCTTTCAATACTATAAATGGCATGGGATCTGCCTTTTCTTAACCTAAAATTTTTAATTTGGTTTCTTTGGACAGTTTTAATTTGAAGAGATGTAAGCAGATTGTTTGTTCTAAGCTGCCTCTTATTTAAATTGCAAATCTAAAATTTAGAAAAGTCTTTCCAAATTTGATTTACACATATTAGTTGGTTTGCATTTTAGCAGTTCATTATAGCTGATTAAATCAAGTGCTGTCCTACACCCTCACCAAAATTTAGATATATTCTAATGAAGCCACAAATTCTGCCCGTTTTAAAACATTTTCCCAGTAACTTTGCCCTTACTGTGGAGCAGTCTATCTACAGTGAGTCTATTTTCATGAAAGGAAAAACTTCTAATGATACTTCGGCATATTTTTTTCTTGTTAATTTGAAAATACCTGATATATTTTCGTTTAGCAAAACCTGCGATTTAAGAAACCTAAAATGTTTACTTAATTTTATTGTGATTTATGCATCCATCTTACAGGTTCCTAGCTAGCAAGATGCTAATTCTTTAAATGGTCATGCATTTACTATTTTCTGGCCCTTAACTACCACAAGCAATCATATTTGATGCCCCTTAATTAGAGCACCTTTTTTTTCTTTCCAGGTTCTTTTTCCACCTCAGCAATCGAGACAATACATTTGCTTACCATGCTGCTCTCCTAAGTGTTCTTTTGCATGTAAATTAATCTTGATTCAGTTTACACTGTCATGCTGAGTGGTACAAATTGCCTATAACAATAAAACAGCATGAGTTAAAAATAAAGGCGGGTGGGAAGGCAGATTGAATGTGTGCCTTACTTGATGGGATGTTACTTTGCTTTATGCCAATACATTAGCCAACGATAATGAATCTTCTGTTCTGAAAAGCATGGTTTAGTTGATTTTTTTAATTTTACTTCAATGGAGCAGTACCTTGTCTTTTATAGAACAAGTTAGACAAACCATTAATGACAAGAGTGTTAAGGTTAAATATGAAGCAATGCATTCACTTCTCTGAGTGCTATCCATCTTTCCATTTACAGGAACTTGACAAAAGTACTGGCTTTGTACAACATTTCCTTTAATTACATGCTGCTGGAAACAGGCTTTTAACATAAACATAGTTGCATTCATTTATTCAGCAGTTGCTCTTCAATAGAGCTTAATGGAGAAGGTTTAAATCCTAAATGAGTACACACATCTCTCAGCAGTATTATGTCAGCCCTGTGCTTTACTTAAAAGCAGTGTTTGACTGCTTGTGTAGTTTTTAAAGCTTTTGCCTAATATTGAAGTTAAACGGCATAAGACAGAACATAGTGTTCCCGGAGTTTGAAAGTGGTTAGTAAAATGCATCCCTTGTTAGAAGGTGGATAGTTCTGCTTTTCTGTCTGATGGCATAAGTCCTTTTACAGTAGTAAGTTTTTGTGTTTTCATACTTTTAGAGGGACCTTTTTAAAATTTCAGATTATATTTGCAATAAATAAATGTAAAAACTTGAAGCTTCAGGGTCTTTTGGAATCATGAAATCAAATTTTGCCATTTTCATACATTTTGTAAACTACTGTACACATGTCAAATGTCTTCAGAAGTTATTTTTAATAGATACCTTTAGGTGTCTATCAAGTACATGACATTTGTTATATTTTGTTATTTTAACCCAGTACTAAATTTCAGTACTTTTTCCAAGGGTTTAGTACATTATTGGATTTGTTTACTGAACATTTTCACATGAGATTCTGATATTAATCCTATGTTTTGTGTTAACTCTGGTTTTTGTTCATGATGTTTTATAACTTTGTTTATTTGTAAGTTATTATTTGAAATGTCTCTGAGATTTAAGATTTTTCATTTCACATTTTTTCCTGTTTTCAGACTTTTCGATTTGGAGATTTCAGTTTGTGTTTTTGTTGGGAACTGTAGTTCTATTTGCTAGGCAAATGCTGTTTTTATTAAGTGTAGCTTAGAAATTTGTACTGTTTTTTCTAGAGCCCCATGACTGGCTGGCTAGTGACCTCCAGCCATTGTGGAGATGACTTTGATCTTCTGTATTGAAGCAATCCATCAGGCAATGCTGCTGGTTATTCCCGAATATTTTGACTTGTTCTTGGCTGATCTTTGAATGAACAGTAAAAAAAAAAAATAGTAATAAAAATTAAATATTTATATTCTGAAGAAGTAAAAGCTTAATAGTTATACAGCCCAAATTGTGTATGAAATTGAAATGTCATATTTGTGATTTTTACCCTACAGTTACAGTTATGTTTGTGAAGAATGGTTTTGACATTTTCCTACTCACTGTGGATTTTTAAGAAATCTGAAACAGTGGCACTATTTTAATTTTATAATTGTCATGTAAATTTCATTATAAAGTGGCACTTCTTTTGTTAAGAGATTTTAAATTTTGGCTATGAGCTTAAAATAGTTTAAATGAGTTTCACAAAGAAATTAATAAAAGGGAGCTTTCCTTCGCTCTTACAGGTATGCTGACAGGAATGAATGAAACTTCTGCTACAGTCATCACTGCACCACAAAATTGCACTTCCTCGGTGATCCTCCAGAAGGTTGTGAATGTAGCTAACGTGGGTGCAGTTCCTTCTGGCCAAGATAAGATACACAGGTAGGTTCACTAACACGTAGCCAGTGGATGACGGAATAAATACATAGTTTCTTGTTTTCTGTGGAAATAATAACCATTAAGCCTGCATATACCATCTCATTTTTTCTGACAATATATTTGGTTGATAGGTTTGGATTGAGGCCTCTGCCCCATTTGAGAATATCTTTTTTATACTGTCATGGCTTGGAAAGATAGGACAGATTTTATCCACAATTTATGATAGCCTGGTAATTTATAAAGATACCTTTTATGAAGTCCTTGAGAGTTTACCTTATTTTGTCAGATTCAGTGCATTGCCACGAAAAGCTATCTTAGAAAGTAGTGTAGTTGACTCTTTTGACTGAAATAGGAAGTCTGGATACTACCTATAGCTTTTCTTTAGAAAGCAGACCCCAAAGGCTGCTTCCAGTTAATAAAGTGGGCCAAGTGTGGGCCCTGTTCTCAGGCCAGGAAAAGCTTCACCACCAGGCAATCTGAAGTGTGAGATCCAACTCATTTGTCCTGAAAGGCAACAGCAAATACGATTAATATGTTGTTTTCTTTGTATTCTTATGAATGCTAGTAGCTTTAAATGATGGCGGAGATAAAACTAATTAAACCTAAACACTTGGATAGTGGTTGCTCTATGACCTTAAGGGAATCGTTACAAACTAGGTATACATCTGCGTTAAAAGTATATACTATATTTCGTGTATCTTATATAATTATATTGTAGAAAATAAATTTAGGATCAAAGGGCAAGGCTTTGGATTGTTTTAAAAAAAAATTTTTTTTAATTAGCTCAGGAACATAAGTGACATCCATGCTTTAGGTATAGACACATCTCTGCTAGTTTGCACTTGGTAATCGTAGACAAGTTATAACTTCTCTTATAAGCATTAAGTTCATCTGTTTGGAAATGGGTGGCAGGGTACAAAAAAAGATACTGAAATGAAATTTTTTGTTACATCTGTGGAAGAACATTGGAATTGACTTTAGAAGAGTTGTTCTGACATTATTCAGACTTTCCTAACTAATTATGAATGAATCAAAACTGCATGTGCTAATCAAAAATAGGGGTTTACCTATGCTTTTTGGTGTCTGTGTATATGTGTCAGAAAAAGAAGAAAGTCCTTAAAGTGTTCAAGAGATCTGATGCTTCTGTTTCCTAATTTATGATGAGCACTATCTAATATGGAATGATAAAATAAAATAGAAAATGGATGTAAGGTCATCATACCGGTACTATTCATATTCAATTTATTAATCAGTGTTGTTCAGAAGGAAAAAGTGAACAAAAGCCTTTTTAGTAAAAATATATTTTAGTTCTAAGTTTTCTAAGTTTTGTTTGTTTGTTTTCCCATGTACTTTAAATACTTCTTTTTACTTTCCTAGGTAATTTGTTAGGGGTTCTTGGAATTACTGAGATCACTAAAATATCAACTCTAACATTGCTTTATTTAGTATGAAATTTTACCTAACACATTTAGTTTTCAGCAGCACTGCAGTCTTGTTTTAATGACTCCATCATAATATGCAAAGACAGGGTAATTCTTTCTGTTAGAACTTAATGGTTTTGCTTTAGAGTTTTTTTGTTTTGGGTTTTGGTTTTTTAAGACAAACTTTTATGTATTCAGGCTGGCATTAAATTTAACTAGGTAGTCTAGGGTAGCCTCAAATTATCAGCAATCCTGCTTTAGCCTCCTGAGTGCTGGGATTATAGGAGTGTGCTGCCACACCTAGCATTGTTTTGTTTTGTATGTGGGATTTTTTTTTAACTTCTAAAAGAAATGACAGTCTTCCCGATTTTTGATTCTCAAAAGAAAAAAAGATCAAATTACCTTCTCATAGCTAAATAACATGAAAGCTATTTTCCTATTGGAAGATGAACTAGGAAGACACTTAGCACCATTGGGTAAATCTTAAAGCATAGTGTGCCTGTAACCTGTCTTGGTGGTCGGGAATGGTCGGGAACTTAAGGCCTGGTCAAGTGACTGAAATTAAATTACCATCAGTGCTCAATTATCCATGCTAATGCAGAGGTGACACACAACTAAGAACCATTTGTATTAGACTTTAAAAGGTAGAGATGCACTCAGACCTGAAGTTCATAGTCGTCTTGTATATCTGTGATCTCATGGTGCTTTTTCTCTTTTTTTGTTGGGGGGAGGTACTGGGATTGAATTTGGGAACTTGCACTTTTGAGGCAGGCAGCCATACCATTGAGTTTAATCCCTGGTCCTTCATGGTGCTTTTCTTTTCTAACTCTGTCATAAGTGGCCTATTTGGCTCTGGCAGCTGAAGGCAGAGCCTAAATTACTACAGAGTCAGAAGTTAATAAAATGCCTTACTATATTTGGGAATAGGCTGTGCTGTCTTCCTTTGCTTCTCAGTTCCCACCATACTTAATTGAAAATATTCCATATTTTTTTTTACAGGTAAAGTATGACCTTAGTAATGTTCTGAATTTTAGAATGCCTCTAGGTAATAAATACCTCATTATTTGTTTTTTTATTTTCCATACAGAAATTGTCATAAATTATTCTGTGTATGTGACACTTTTACAGTTTTTTGGCCATTGTCTGCTTGTAATAGTTAGATCAAATAACTGACAAATCTGCTGGATGCTCTTCTTTCATTTAAAATGAAATAGCAGTTTCTGATTATATTTTAATAAATTAACGTTACCACTTTATTGAATTTTATTAATGTTTTTAACTGTAGTATTCAATATTATAATACACTGTGGGATCAGTGAGATTCTGTATGTAAGCCTACATATTACTTGTTAATGATAAAATTTAAATTCCTATGAAATTTTAAATAACTCCCGTGTTCTTCTGTGACAGTTGTCTGGGATAAGTCCTATTTAAGTTTTTTAGATCTTTTCTTTCTTAGAGGAATTTAAATAAGCATTAGTATATTTTTTCTAACCATTCAATGAGTAGAGTTTTCCTTGTCTGGTTTTGCAATAGTTTATTCCTACTACTCCTTAAAATTTACACATTTTTACATTAAATGCTAGGTAAAGAAGTACTTAATATAAGAATTTCTAAGAAATTTGTAGATAATTACATACTATCACTTTAGTATGAAGTAGATAGAAAATGGTTCCTAATACATCAACAGAAAACAGCCCCCAATTAGAAAAGTTAGTTAAAGGAGCATACCCAATGTTACAGGAACTCAGTTCAGGAACCTGGAACATTTCCCATATAATAACACTTTTAACCATCAATTGAGAAAGTTTCGTTTTGATTTCCTAAATGAGTGATAGAAAGCTGAAGAGTCTGCCATGCTGTATCGTCATGTTTGTGTATTTACTTGCTGTTTGAAAAAGCTGCTTTTTGAGAACAAAACCATCTTGAAGTTGTCATTGTACTCATTTGCTGCTTTTTAGATTGCAATTACTCTATAAGGAGTAATACAGAAATAAGAAATAATGTTATCATCAAAAAGCATTCATTAAGGGGCTGGGATTTAGCTCAGTGGTGTTGTCACCTGCCTCACAAGCACAAGGTCCTGAGTTCAATCCCGTGTGCCAAAAAAAAAATAAATAAATAAATAAAAGCATTCATTAAGAGCCAGTGCAATGGCACAAGGCTATAATCCCAGCACTTGGGAAGCTAAGGCAGTAGGATTGCAAGTTCAAGTCCTACTTGGGTAATTTAACAAAAAATAAAAGGGCTTGGGGATGTAGCTCATTGTGAAGGCCTTGGTTCAACCCCTGATACTGAAGCAAAAGTCATTAAATATCTTCATTTCCTGTGTTATATATTCATATTAAAAAATGGATGATATACACTGCATTGTAAAATCTTAAAATACATGATTTAAGTCAACACTAATAAGCATAAACAAAGTGTATGCCAGGGCAGAAGAGACAGCACTATACCATTATATGAATGGAGCTTCAAAGGGAAAAGGTGAAGATTTATTATGTTTGAAGGGAGAAGATTAGAGGACCACCTGTGGGAATCTTGGGTTCATCCAGCATCAGAAACATTTCTTGTGATCCTCTGAGAAAACACTGTAGAAACTACAGTGCATTTGCTTTTATTACATTATTATTTGCATTTATTACATTATTGCTTGTCCTCAGATTACAGTGCTCGTGAGTAGTAGTACAATGACCAAAAAGTAGAAAACTAAAAATGTTTAGTTCTGAAATCTCTAAAGTTTTTCCCTACAAAGAATCATATGAGTTTATGTAAAACTCAGATTTCTGGAACCCACCCCTAAAATCCTACATCTTCCTAAGTCCACAGTTTGAGGCTGCCCTTGCATATCAAGAGTGAATGTTAGCCACATGACACTTTTTAAAACACATTTTCCCATGTTCGTATATTTCCTTTTTATATCAACTGATCATTAAGGGTTACTAATAGGTGAAATGTTTGTTTGTCTAGGTTTTTTTGGTGCTGGGGATTAAACCCTGAACCTTATGCATGGTAAACATAAGTATCCTACAGAACTACGCTTCCAGCCCTAAGTGAGATGTTTGACTTCATTGTTTTCTTATTAACTGTGCCAGCAAACTTGTATATTAATTGGAGAAGTACAGTACTGCAGGGTCTATAAAACAGTCTTATACAACAGGTATAAGTTTGTCTTTAAGCAGTTTCAGTCATTTCACATTTTAACACATATGGAGAAATCTAACATTTGTATACAATACTATTATGGAAAAGCATGTTACATTTTATACTCTTCCTTTCATGAACGGAAAATTGACCTTATACATATGGGGAAAATACAATATTTGAGAGAAAGGAGATACCTTGTTCCTGTCATGATTCCCTTTGGTTCTCAACTTATTCACTAAGATCCTAGAGCAATTTTCATTACTAACAAATTTAGTTCTTATTTCCTTTTCCCCCATATATCTTAATTGATGATTGGCCTTTTATTTACTCTTATACTTTCTAAATTTGCAAATTTTGGACATGTACAGCTTGAGAACAATGTCAACTTAGAAGAATAAATGTTTCAGTATTGTTACTTAGGTCCTTAACTATTAAGAAAGTCTGGTGATGTGAACTGAGAGTGTATCCATGGCAATCTAGCAGTTAACTTTAAATTTATGAATACTTATTAATACACTTTATTTTAGGTAAAATAAAAATCCCATTTTTTAATTAAAGTACACTAAAGAACAACTTGTTTCATTTCTGAGTCTTAGACTCATCCAGTTAATTGCTATTATAGAACTGTTTAAAAGTTACTAATAGGAGAAATATTGTTATATATTGTATTTTCTATCCTAAAAGATGTGTAGTACTTAAACTTCTCTCAGTGCCTTTGGGACCTTGTCTTATTTTACTAGTGGAAGGGTCACAGTCAGAACTGGCATAGTGATATCTCTAATGTTTCCCTGTCTTCTCTTTTACATTCATTAACCCCTGGGAGACTGGGTCCCTTTGTACAGTAGTTGTTTTACTTTCTTCTGATTAAGTAGATTTTAATTTTGGAGACTCATACAAAACAAATATTGCTGGTTCGGGGATTTCACTCAGTGGTGCCACTGCCTGCTTTGCAAGCACAAGATCCAAGTTCAATCCTTGGTACCAAAAAAAAAAAAAGAAAGAAAGAAAAGAAACAAATTTTGCTTATCAGATAGCATTCTATCTTTGTGCAGTAGTTTATAAGCACTTAAACTGCTGTTAGCTGACTTCATCTCTCTTAAAATAAAATTTTATATAAACAGTTATTAATGGAAAGATACCAGGCTTAGGTCTTTTTTTACAGTATGACAGACTCTCAGGTCTCTAGCAGAGAACCCAGAGGTCTGGCGCCCACCTAGTAGTCCTGAGTCCTTGCTCAGGCTAGCATGTGTTCACTAGAGGGCAGCACTGCTTTTTATCTTACTGCTTTGAGAAGCATTTCATTGAACAACAAATGCAGACCTCAGTTCATTTTCACACAGAAAATATATTTGGATATTTTGGAAGTAACCAAACTGCACAGTTGATTTTTACTTGAACATTCTGTATGAAGTTTTATTTAATTTCACCATTTGTGGGTAATATCCTATAGTGCAGCGTTTTACTAATAGGAATATATAACTGTTTTTGTGTAAAAGTGAAAGAAAGGTATTCTTCTGGGTTAACAGTTTTGTAAGGAATCAAAGAGAATGGAGTAAGGATTTATTTGTTTTACTATTTGGTTTCTTCTTGTTAACCCCCAGCTCACCCTACTGCCACTAAACAGACAAACTAGAAATGCTGTGGAAGCACTGAAACGTTTCATGAATGTGTTCTTCGAACAAGTGCACTTACATTGTTTAGCTTTCCTGTATGAAGAAAAAAATGCATTGCTGACCTGATCGGATGGGAAGTAATTTTTTATGCCATCTGTAAAGATTAGAATAGAAATTAATGAGTCCTGAATTATGATCGTAGTTTATGTTTGGTGTTAACTGTTCTCATCTAAATGTTAGAGGAAAGCACTTCAGCATTATTGAGCATTTTTTTTAAATAGGGAAAAATACATGACTTGGATAAATTCTTTGAACTCCATAATCACGTTTAAATTTGTTTTATTAATGGGCTTAACTTTAAAATACAATTATATAGCTAACAAAAGAGAATTTTTTACAACTTAAAAATTCTCTGCCTGTTTGAAATGTTCTACTGTATTAACTCAAGGCAATGAGGATTTACAATTTTAAATGCTTTGAAAATAAGCTCCAAATCACCCTGCTTTGTATTGATGTTTAGGGGGCTTATTCAAACCAGTATTTCTAACATATAATGATTGTGGAACTTCATTACACATTTGTCACCTTTGGACTAATTATTTTTATACAGCTAGGGCAGGGCACTGCATCTTGTGATCGTCTTTCTTACTAATAGGATTCTGTCTGCTTCAGCAGGCAGTAATTGAAGGCTTCATGTACAGAGTAGGAAAAAAAGTTTTAGCCTGAGTGGGCCATTGTTACAGCTTCTGGTAACCAGCAGAACAGAAAGCACAAGAAAATTGAACTCAAAATAGAAAAATCAGAAACCAGGAAGACTATCCAAGAAAAGAAAAAGCATGTCTTTGAGCTGTTGCATTAAGTGTGGCAAATCTGATTCTGAGTAAGAAATTTTATGTTTGTGAATACTTAGGGATTGGATGCAGCCTCAGATAAATATTTTTAAGTTCATGTTGTGCTGTTAACATTTTAATTGTTAGAACAATAGAGCTATAGAACTTCTTTTTGTTCTGGCAAAGAGCAGTTAGAGTCCATAACCAGTTTCTCACAATTCTAAAATTTAATAGTTTACATACATATGTGTTCAAATGCATTGTTGTTATTTGACCAGTTTCATAATTCTGAAAATAAAACACAATAACTTTTTAAGAAGTGTGACACATTTTTGCCTTACCTCTGACAACTAAATGCTTTTCTTTTTCTTCAGTCTTAAGAATTCAGCAAAGATTAAGTGTCATTTGCTAGAAATAATAGTCAAAAAGACATTTGATAAGATGAAATGCAGAAATATCTGGACAGTTTTGCCTTCTCCACTGGTGATTATAAATAGCGAATGCTTAGTGGTAGTGTGAAATGAAAATTATGAAAACTATCCTGATGGTATCCTTTCAGTAACATGAAACCCATCGCACATAGGCAGTGCATCTTTAACTGTCATTCCACTTGCTTGTTCTTATTTGTGGTGGTACTGGTTTTCGAGGTTGATTGGTCTCCAAGTCGTCCCTCCCTCTGTTCCAGCTCCATTCAGAAAGGTTGTATATCTTTCATTGATGGTGACTTTTGAGGGACTGAAGGGTAGAGAATATTTAAAATTATATGAATCTTTAGAAGCAGGAATTAAAAATATGACAAAGAATCAAGTCAAGATGATTTGAATCACAGAATACAAAGCCAAGCAGAATCACAGAATACAAAGCCAGATTTTGAAGGGAAAATTTTTCTGAACTTATTAGATTGTATACATATTAGGTAAATAAGAAAGATCTTTACTTGCTTGCTGATAAGTATTAAGGGTATTTTTGCACACATTGAGCATATGTGTGACCTGGAATCAGAATGCCTGAGAGCAGATTCCTGCCCCACCCGTCATTGGCTCTGTGTCCCTGTGCAAGTGCCTCAACTTCTGGGCCTCCTTGCCTTGTCCCTCACTGTGGACCTACCTGCCCACAGAGACAAATGAAATAATGTGAATGGACTACTCAGAACTCAGTGCCACACACATAGCAAGCCCTTAATATATGGTAGCTGCTGTTATCGCCACTGATCAAAAACTTCACACACCTCAGAAATATGTGTGTCACCTGCAGTCTTAGTTCAAGGCCAAGCATGGAGGATGTATGTCATCTATAAAGTTTAGTGTATAAGCAGCATTTCTTACTTTCAAAAAAAAACATATCCTTAACCATAACTATCAGTGAAATGTATATTAGAACATAGGCTGTTCAGAAGCTCCTAACTTCATGGGAGTATCTTTTGCTTTCCATGGATCAAAACAGACCAATTGTAATCATGCTGTGTTCCAATTAAATACATCCTTTTTGAACTGTGAAAAGAGAATGTCAGGACGCCTGATCTTCTGTCTTCTGCTCTAAAGCTGTGCTTCCCCCACATGTGCCCA
The DNA here is from genome assembly GCF_012274545.1 of Fukomys damarensis. Taxonomy (NCBI): domain Eukaryota; kingdom Metazoa; phylum Chordata; class Mammalia; order Rodentia; family Bathyergidae; genus Fukomys; species Fukomys damarensis. The sequence goes on along the minus strand of NW_022900913.1, from coordinate 60,282,950 downwards.
CTAGAACACAGACCTCACGCAAAGGCAGCTTCCACACCAGCTAGCAGTGTGTTGCTGAATAATTCGCTTAACATGTTTCCTCTGCAGGTTAAGCAACTGACTCTTCCCTTTCAGGCACTTTATAGCACTGAGAATTTTGTGGTAATGAGATTTCAAAAACTCGTAGGAGACATTGTTTATTAATCTCTGTAAACATTCTCCCACTGAAACTGATATTTGCCGTTGCCAAGTTTGTAGAATTGTAACAGTGACTCCATGTTTTTCATAGAAAAGAGATAAAATATGCCTTGTGGCTATGCAACCCTGAAATTCAAGCAAGGGTGCTTTTGTGTGTGTTCCAATTCAGCTATAATCTCCTTCTCTATGGTCCCAAGGCACAAGTGTTAAGTAAATAAAAGGACTAAAAAGACTGTTGTTTACATAATTATACCCTGTCAGAAATAGGGACCTCTGCTGAAATATTTATTGAATGAATTACAGATGTGATGACCAAATCTGTGGGTAGTTACATAAATGAATTGGAGTACAGTGCTACCTTGTATTCTTTGAGAGCATAATTTAACCAAATGTAGAAGCAGCGTTTTCCTATGAAGCATTAAGAGCCTTAAAATTTTAGGCAAAAGAAATGCATAAACTTATAAGCAGCGATGGAAGAGAGAGGTCCATTTGGGACTGGAGATCTTTGTGTTCTCTCAAAGACGATATTGAGGTACCTGGCTCACTTCCTAATCTCGTGTGTGTAGGTCCAAAAGCAGATGGAGATGTGTATGGTGACTGCTTTATAAAAACCTCTTTAAAAACATCAGTGTGCATTATATTCCTAAATTGTTTACTTACAATTGCTTCTCTGGGTAGGAAAACTGTTCTGTCAGATTCCTTGCAAGTTTTAAGCATGTTTGAAGAAAGTACAGAAAGAAATGAGTAGGAAGGTTTCTGATGCACTTTGTCAACAGCCCATTAGCAAATATTTTAAAATAACTTCATAGTGTTGTTAATCTTTTCAGTTTAGTAATTAGCATATTTGTTTTGCTTTTGATGCATTATTCTAATTATTGTTGGAAAACTGATTTTTCATGATTCTATTCAGGCCAAAAAATACCTTGTTAGATTTCAAAAAATGAATCTAATGTGTTATAAGATCTTGATGTCATTTTTTTTTAACTCAAAAAAGAAATTACTTTTCATTTAAAGAGAATCTGCTTCCTGCTTAAGTGGCTAATATTTTAATTAAGTTGGGAGTGAAGTTTTTCTGAGTGTCTCTGATAAACTCCCTCTTTTATGTTGATGGTAATTAAACAGATCCCTGAGGACAGCGTGGCTCTGTGCAGGGCCCATGCTAATTGTCAGACATGAGACACTGACCAGTTGGTTTGCTCTTGAATCATCCGCAGCATGCTGTCACCGAGGCAGTTTTATTTTTATGTATTGTGAGCTGTTGTCAGGGCTAACTGGGTCCCATTGTGGCTGAAGATGTTGCGCAAATTGAGGCAGATGGCTCAGATTCAGACACGTGTCACACAGAAAGGGGAAAGGGGATTGGCCCTGCAAAGTGGGGTCACAGCAGGTCACAGACCTGCTCTACACTTGTTAGTGTTTTCAAAAGCTCGGGGGCAGCAACTTTGTTTTTCTCCAGTCATCCCTGCAATCAGATTCCCTCCCCCAAAACTGTGGACTGTGCTCCGTGTGGAAAATGGAGGCCCGGGAGGTCCCAGCCTGGTCCCCAGTGTGTCTGGGGCTCCACTGTACAGGCAGAACAAATTAGCAGGATTGACAGAAGTTTATTGTGCCTCCAACGGCTTTTCAGTCAATTGCAGTGCTTAAAAGGCTAGTTTTGCTTTTAATTCCATGTAATTAGTAGGTTCTTCATGTCTTGGAATTTAGTAATAGAGAATTAGACCTCAAGTTTTCTCTATTATATTCCAAAGCAGAAGGAAAGATCTAATATTCTAAAGATTTTTTTAAAATGGAAGGAAGTACGAGGGTGCACTTGGCTGTCATGTGGTTTGGTTTTGTGTCATCATTAACAGTAGAGGTTGAATTTGAATAGTATTTTTCCATAAGTGAATTCATTGAGATTTTAGTAAGAATTTTATAATGTGCATAAAATTATCTAACTTCTTGCATAATCATTTTCAGATATGAGGAATTAAAATTTCAAGCTCTTTGAGAAAGGTACCTTTTCTTAGTGTGCTTTAAAAATAAAAATATAGTGTCTTACTTTAAATGGCCCTGTGCATGGTGAAATATTAAATATCAAATGAATGCTTCCCAAATATATCATAATGGAGAATTAGCTATGTGCATTTGTCATTCCAGCTAATAAATAGCATAGACTTCCTTTTCCTATTCTGGTTTTAAAATGAACTAAAATTACTTGCTTGTGGTAAACATGGGCTGGACAGTTTATTGATTTCTCAGAAGAATGCTTGGCTTTGGGTTTTTGGCAGTAGGGAACCTGCAATAAATTATTTCGCCTGAGAAAAAAAGAGTTATTTTAAACCTATTTGAATTTATGCTGTCTCCTTTTTTCCCTCTCATGATAAAAAGGTCTTTTTTTTTATTTTTTTCTTCCAGGTTTGCAGCTAAAACTGTGCACAGTGGGTCATTGATGCTAGTCACAGTGGAACTGAAGGAAGGCTGCACAGTCCAGCTTATCATAAACACTGAGAAGACCGTGATTGGTTCTGTTCTGCTGCGGGAGCTGAAGCCTGTCCTGTCCCAGGGGTAACCTGCTTACATCTGGACTTCAGAATCTGGCACACAACAAAAGTGCCTGGCATCCACTACTGCTGCCTTTCATTTATAATAATAGCCCTTCCATCTGGCAGTGGGGGAAGAATACACTCTTGACATTCTTGTCTCCTGCTTTAGAATGCTAGTGTGTATCCATCATGTATGCAACGTTTTCCCCCTTTTTGCTTTGCTAACCAAAGAACATATATTTTACTGTCAGTTATTTTAACTCTTGAATCCATGTGGCATTTTCTCTGTCCTCCTATTTCTTTTGGCCTCCTAATCTTCCTCCTCTTTTCAACAACAATAGCCACAAATCACATATTAAAAGTGCATTGGAAATCATTTTCCCTTCAGCAGTAAGCCAGAATTAGCAAAGAAATCATCTAAATGGTCTCTCAGGTTGGTATGTGAAAATGAGATGACATTCTTCTTAGAATTTAATGCAAAAACATGAGCTTTGCAAAATTTTATTCCTTGAATTTCCTGATATTTGTGATGGGTTATTGACAACTGTCATTGTGAAATTATCCCAACATAATAAGATAAATAAACTAGTATATGAATAGCATTTGTCTTTGCATTTTTAATGAGAAACTATTTATCATCCTGAAGTTCATATTGCTGAGCTTTCTTTATTCTAAAATAAATATTGTGACTGTTGAGTGTTAAATTATCTGGAGGAGTAGTGGGAGTTAGTCAAAGAAACCTACTTTCATACCAGATGAATTTTCTGTTTGTGTTACAGATAGTTTGCTGGGAGAGGGCCTAGTGTGTTGAATTGCAACCAAAATCTTCATGTTATAAAATGTCTGCATAATTTTAATCTGTTAGTAGGATGTGATTATAAGGCCTGTTACACCTGCTAAATAAACTTCAAATTTTATTTTTTTTCTTTACAGATTTTGGTACTCAGCTTTGAGAAAAGCTAGCTAGTATATACTTAATTTTAGAAATGTAAAAAGTATGTGATCAACATATTAACCTCTTTCCCTAGCACATTTTATTTGCTAATTTAGGCAAGTTACAATTTTTATTAAAAGTGTTCTATAATCAGAAAAGTTTTCTGATACTTTTATGCCCCTTTAGTACCAGGTGAAATTTTATTTACCTTTCTGATACAGAAAATGGACTATGGGGATAATCAGTTCCCTTTGTTTAGAGTCATATGAATAATGACTGGTTTGGCTTGTCACTATGTTGCCAGCCAACCTTGTTCTTGTGGGCTCAAGCAGTGCTTTTGCCTCAGCCTCCCATGTAGCTGAGATTTTAGGCATATGCTCCTATCTGTAATAATGATTTTTTTAAGTAAAAAGGAAGAGAATAAACATCAAAACATTATAGATTGTAAACAAAAATAAAAAATGCAAAACATTCTTGGAACATAAATATTAAGAACAAAACAGACTATGGAAAAAGTTGAATTTTTAAGCTTATAAACTGAATGCAAGAGTAAACAAGACTGTTAAATACTTCTGTTTCTGCAGTATAACATTGAATTTGAAGAACAGTACAGTCATGTGCCACCATGGTCCACCTGTACATCAGTGGTCTCGTAAGATTATATTGCCTAGTTGTCTTAATTTGCATAAATATATTCTATGATGTTCACACAGTTTTGGAATCACCAAATGAAGCCCTCCTCGGTGTACCTGCGTCACTAAGCAACACATGACTATTGCTATAGAAGCCACGCTTTTTTATTCTGGAGCCTCATATGCTGTGCTGATACTGACACCCAGCAGCACCTCTCTCACTGTGCTCCATTGGTTTCTCCATTATTAGTCCTATTCCTTGGGGCTTCATAACTTTGCTATTTTTAAAATGTTTTTATTAGTATATACTTCTGATACATAATGAATATATTCATCGTGGGGTATTAGTACATATTACTTTTACTTTTTTTTTTTTTGACAAAGCCTCACTATGTAGTTCTGGCTGGCCATGAACTCACTGTATAGCCCAACCTGGCCTTAAATTTGAGGAAGTCTTCCTGACTCCGCCTCCCAAGTGCTGGGATTACAGGCATGCACTAACACGCCTGGCCCATACTACAGTTTGAGCTTTGGATTTTTAGACAATACATTTTCCAGCTAGCTAAAATGGCACACATCTGTAATCCCAGCTACTCACAAGTTCAAATACCACCTGGGCAACCTAACCACTTTGCAAAACCCTGTCTCAAAAAGGGCAGGAAATGAAGCTTAGTTCAAAGGCTCTGGCTTCAGTGACCAATACCTCAAAAAAGGAATGTTATACATAATTGGGCAGACTAAATATCTGTTTTCTGAAAAAAAGATATTACTGTCATCAAGCAGAGAAAAGTACATGTTTTAACATTAAAAGGTTTTTATTTTTCTTAAATTAGGCTACTCATCTTTGAAAATAGGTCATCATTTATATTTTTTTAAACTAAGAAAATTTCACTGGGACATTGCCTTTAAGTAATTTATAGCTACCAACTTTTAGATTTAAAATCTATTAAATCAACAGTTAATGGTATGTACTAGCTGAAATTGTTTAATATCAATAGCTTAGTATTAAAATATTTCTCATAAATGAAATCAGGAAAATGACCAAGGTCCCAAGTTTAAGGTCTGGTTTTGTCTTTTTTTTGGTACAATGATTCAGAGTTCCTTGCCTCATATTAACTTTATCACAATCATGATTATCTTTAAATTGTTCCATTGAGTCGAGTTAGTGTTGAATTCTTAATTCTCACTATATTTTTTCATTTTAATGTTCACTTAATGGGACATTTTATGTACACCAATCTTGAAGAATGGCTCTCGTATTTCAGACTGAGCCTCACATTTCATATCACAACACACTCGCTTTATTTATAGCAGAATTTTTTTATCCTGAAGTGACAGTAACAATGAATTTCTCAGATTAAATACTGTGTACTTGCCCTTCCTAACAATTGTTTGCAAATATGAATACTTTATACTAGCTTACAAAATTTGCCTTTGTAACTTGTGTCTCTATTGTAAAGAATTTAGGGCTGGGGATTTAGCTCAGTACTTCTGCTGACTGCCTCGCAAACACAAGGACCCAAATTCAGTCCCTGGTACCAAAAAAAAAAAGAATTTAGTTGTTCTATTAGAGGAGAAGAATCCAAAAAGATGAAATAATATAAAGGGAGATTAAAAAAAAGTTGGTCCAACTAAAGGAAAACCTAAGATCCTTCTCCTGCTTTGCTCCTTGTTGTAGTCAAGGTTTGCTAGGAAATAGATTTAATATGACATAATTTATAGGATTATTTTACATTTGTCACCCAAAAAGTCAAATACAGAGGAGTGCGAGAGATCTAGACACACACTAGAGACTCAAAGAATCCTGCCAAGGGTCTGGATCCCACAGCAGTGTGATTGCCCTATGAGTCCAGCTGAAGGCCTAGAGTCAGGCAGTGTCCTCCATGAGTCCAGCCAGTGGCCTATAGCCCACAGCAATGCCTCATATTTGAAAATCCTCATATTGAGAATCTTCACCAGAAAGGCTCAAGGCCAGTGGTGGAAGCCAGAAAACCTTCTCCAGTGGAGTGAAAGATTTGTACTACCAGGCTGAGGGATCTACACTGGAGCCAGGAAGTGATGCTCATGGTGAAGATCAGAGCTCCCTGAGAAGGACAACACCCATCCCCAGCGATAGGGAGGCCCTGAGCGCCTCCTATCAGAGAACAGCCAAGTTCCAAGTTCACATCAGAAAACCAACTGCAGCAAGATAGTCCTAGAAAATCAGTAGCCTCGATCTTCCTTTCCAGTTCCCCTTTCATGCTGTTGGCAATAATCTTCAGGTGGGTCTTCAGCTGATTCAGTTCAACTGGGCATTCCAAGTTGACTATTAGTTATCCACCACACCTCTCTATCATTTCTCTCATCTTACAGGGAACTTTGTTTAGAGAGGGGAAAAAAATACTCTTTAAGAGGTGTAAAGAGCCCTAAAATGTAATACAAAATGAACAGTCTTAATGTTCTCTTTTCTGTTTAAGAGCTGCAATGAGTGTTGTCCAGGGTATGGTCAAATAAATATTAGATCATGCTCTACACCCCACCCCCAAATCTCAGAGGCATTGACAATAAAGAGCCGGGCATGGTGACGCACACCTGTAATCCCAGCACTCCAGAGGCTGAGGCAGGATCACTGCAAGTTTGAAGCTAGCCTGGGTTACATAGTTCAGGGCCAGCCTGAACTACAAAGAGAGACCCTGCTTAAAAAAGAAAGAAATCTTGGAAATGTCTGTAAGTTAACAAGCTATAGTTCGCAGTTTTTGCTTATGTAACTAACAAGCTCACCTTTTCCCCACTCCGGTTTCTTCAGGTGCCACGTCAAACTTTTCCATGGTCAGCCCCAGAGTTCTCAGCGCCGGCCTTCTCCTCACACGGTTGATGAACCAGTTGGGCTATGGGATCTACACTGCTTTTGTTCTTCCCTCAGTTGTAGGTTGGCTAATCAAATGAAGTTGCTTTCTGACATACTTGGCTGTCTCTATAAAGCCTCTTCTTCCCTCCACCTTCTGAGTGACACTCCACACGGTACCTTGATAACAGACTTCAAACAGAGATATTCGCAAATTGAGATGGCTGCTGAGAAACATCATAAGGTAGTGTCCTGGTTGCCATACAGCACTTAAGTGTCACTAGGTGTGGAGCCAGCAGTGATCAGTGGGCTGGAGATCCTAAAAGTGGAGTGGCATCTAGAGGAGAAACACAGTTTCCAGGAGTGGAGAAGGGAAAACAACACTGTTCTCAGCCAAGGCTGTACTTAAGTGTCTCTAAAGTACCTTGGTACAGAACAGCATTGACCAGATGCCAGCAAGCGGTGTGTTTCTGCCCTGTTCTCGCCTCGTTTCTCCACTTTTCCTTCCCAGTCTTCCCCAAAGCCAATCCCAGCAGCCTGCGAATGTTTAGAGGAGAAATGGACGGGAATATGCTGCACTTGTGAACAGCTGTGAAGCAGAAACAAAGCTTGGGAGCCACTGGGCTGGAGAGCCGGAGAGACTGGCCTTGCTGGGTTTACTCTTCTTCTTGGAAGCTGATTGTAGCTATTTCCATGGGGGTTTGAGTTATTTCTTATGCCATTGTAGATTCTAAAATGAGTCTTTTCAGACTTATAGGCAAAGTAGCTAAAGAATATTAAATTCCATTAGTGTCTATTTACTGGTTAAGTGATTACGAATGGAGGTGATTACAATTTCTAATCTTTTCACCTCATATTGTCTTTCTGTGGAGCCAGTTTTATGTACCTACTCACTTGTATATAATTTCTAGCCTACTCTGTAAATGTATACATTGAAGATCTCAAACCCTCAGAACTCAAATATGAAATTATTACAGCTACTCAAGCTTGTCTTTAATGATAACCAAAGACATTCGTTTCTTCTTTACAAACTTGAGGGACAAAAACTTCAAAGGTTTAAATCTAGAAAAATCTTCATTTTGACCAATAGATACCATTGCCAATGGGCCATTCAGGCCTGAGATTGTGAAGTAGCTACTCAGAACAGGAATCCTTGCTGCCTCCACCTGGTTCAGTAGCTGACCTGGATGAGCGGGCTTGGAGAGGCTGCCATTAGGAAGGTATCAGAAATTTTAGGTGGTAGCTTTCTCAAATTGTGCCCAGCAGGATTCTGATTTTCCCTGTAGATGACCATCTTCCCACGCCCATGTCAGAACCACACTTTTGTAGCGGGAGGCAGTGCGATATGAGGATTCTTGTTTTTTGATGGGGTCAACCATCCCCATGGATAAGAGGAAGGAATTGTTAAGACTATTAATGTACTAAAAAAAAAAGTTAAATTCTGCGTTGGCAGAGTAATTAAGAAAGCTTGAACACAAACACCTCAGCCTAAACCTAAATCCTTCCTCTAAAGAATTCATTCTTATGCTTATTGTGCTTTGGAAGTAAACTATGTAAGGAATTAGGAGCGGCAGCCAGGGTAAAGCGTGAACTCTAACATTCTATCAGGTATGTAGAAGTTTGGGGAAGACCATGTATTCTCCCAGTGTAAGTTTGAGATTTTGAGCCTTAAAACTTGAATCCAGGGTGAAAGTGCCTCTTCCTGCCTTTGGAAATATCCTCATCACCCAAGGGCACTCTTTCCATGACCCGAGAGTCTTCGCTTTGCCCAGGCCTCATCAAAGCCATAGGCCCGGAGTACAAACACCTTGTAAACAAAGTTATGGACAACGCAGTTTTCTAATTGGAGGGAATCATGATTTCTGGGCTGTGGCATAATTACCTAAAAAAACGTTATTTGATGATTAAGATTCTGGAGTGAATTGTGTTCTTTGGGCTCTCGCACCGTTCCTCCATCAGGGACTTGGTTTCAGCGGCGTGCAGCTGCTGGAGTTGATTTACAGTGCTGCGGCTGTGGCTGGTCATAAATAAATCCTCTTATATAGTTGTTATGAACACCTGTTAGATCATCTGTCAGCAAAGCGCTGTTCACATTTATCATGGTGCGGTAGTTATTTTACCTCAATCCATTTCCAACTGACTCAGCCTCCATCGCTGGATTACTATTACCACACCATAATCGCTCGTTCCCACTCCATGTTACAACTTGCAGATAAAAGATTTCACTACTTGGCCAAATTTCATAAATAAAGGAGCAGTTCAGTGCAGTAAAAGTTTATTTTTGTCATCATTTGTCACCCCATTATTCTATAAATCAAATGGAATAGCACTATTGCCAGCTCAGGCGTTGCTATCAGCCTTAGGCATGGAAATGGTCCGTTTCTTCCTTTTAGATGAGATGACATGTCTTTCAGACTTAACCGGCTTATGGCTTTGTTTCACCCATTTTATTTTATTACCCCTTTGGAAAAATCCTTGGGGAGCAGAAAGATGTAAGGAGTGAAATGGAAACAGAAAACAGAGGCTGGTGTGCTGCTTAGCTGAGTGATGTATGTTCCCCCACCTCCAGTCACTAGAAACTTGACCAGCACCCACTCAGACATTGCATCCTTGACTAAGGATGCTTTTCATAAACTTCCAAGAGGTTATAGTTTCTATTTTGGAAAGGCCATTACAATCTGGAGCTACAGATAATGAAATATCTGATGTATATCCCGAGAGATCCTGTCTATTTGACAGGCTTTATGCAAAGAAAAGACTAACTGGTTTCCTTCCTAAAATACATTTTAATGGATCTGAGGCTCTGAAAGGGAATGGTCACCCCCAGAGAGTGTCCTGCCCCTGGAGGGATGTCAGCTGTGGAGCTCTGGAGGAAGAGTCAAGATTTATTAGCAAGCTACAAACTCTGTCTCAGGCATGAGTCTGAGGAGAGCAATGTCCCTTGCTTAAAAGGGAGAGGACAGAAAAAGCTAAAGGGATGGGGTAATAGAAAAGGGTTTATAGTTGATATTATACTTCCGAGTTGGTTCTAATTCAGGTTACATTCTTCATAGTCATTATGTAGCTCATAAATTCAATAAAGTGTTTTACTGTTACTATAAAAATGACAGGAGGGGGGTTTTTATGTTATAAGTTTCGTTAGTTGCTCTTCCTGTTTTATGTTGAAGTTCTCAGGCCATTATGTCATTAAACTCCTTGGAGTCTGAAGGGCTCAGGGCTCCCACTTCTTCCCTTTGGCACATTTGACCAGGGCAAATGTTGGCCCAGGCTGCACAAGTCACCAGACACTTCCAGCCAGTGGCCAAGGGACCAGGAGGGTAAGGCTGTTCGCATTTGTTATTTCATGAGAAGTAGCTTCAGTCTGTGCAGACATGAGTGGAAAAGTGGAAAGCTTTTGGTAAGAGGGCAGCTTTAGGCAGACTGCTCCAGCTCTGAAAATCACCCTGGAAAAAATTGATCAGGAGGAAGAAGGCCTGCTAGCTAAAGTGTGCTCAACTCCAGCTCTGAGGACTCAGAAACTGTTGCTTGCATGGATAAATTCGTCTTGGTCTTAGACTCCTTGCTAACTTGTTAACCTTCTCATAGTCCTGAGTCCCTGATAAAGTTCTAAGTAAATTCAGAGTTGAAATTTTAGGGCTTTTGGAAAGGAAGCACCACTCTCTCTGGCTGTTTCCTTCGATTCCACAAAAAGCAAAGGACATTTCTGCTTTAGGAAACTTGGCTCTCTCCAGATGTTTGTTTTGAACAGAATATCCACATGGAAATAGCAACTACTAATTCGCGGGCCAGAGTGCATCAAGGCCTTAATCTAAAGCCTCCCATCCATCCAGCTGTCTGGCATTTGCTATTATAGGGCACCCACAGAGAAATGAGGCTGTGGCTGTATCACTGCACCCAGGGTGACAACTTGATTTTCTGCCTTCACCGCAGGCAGCAGCAGCCCAACATGATGGGGCTGTTAATTTGTGCATTTCATGGTGTCTGTCAGGGGGCTGGGAGAGGAGGGCTTCAGGGGGAAGGGAATGGAGCATGTCCCAGCCTCGGAAGCACCTGTCTGCATTGACGGCACAGAGCACTTCTTATTAGCGTGCAGGTCTCTAAATGCAGCCGGGGGGATGACAGCCTGGCATCCCAGCACCCACACACTGTGACAGGCGCCGGCAGCCGGTCCCATTGTTTGCCCTTGATGAGCATGTCATTAATGGAAATGGAAGAAAGTGAGGGCCACATCAGTATTCAAATAGCCTCTATTCTCTCTGCCAGTCACCCGGCTGGCTCAGCCTGCTGCAGATTTCCTTCTGCGAAGCTCCTCTTAGACTTTTTTAAAAACAGATTTATTCCCATTGCATACAAATCCTTTCCATGTTGTTCCTGGTTTCTTCCAATCCTGTATTTACACCCACCTCTTTAAACTGGATTTAGCTAGATCAAAGGAGATCTGGGTTCTTATAGATTGCAAAGGTTTAATTAGCAAGTGTGTGCTGTTTGCAGCCAGGAAAATGGCAAGCTGCCACTTCAGGAAGCTCTGTGCCTCCTGAGTCCTGTGTGTCCTCTGGGAAGGTGCTGGTTCCTCTGGCACCTCTCTTAGAAATGGCATATAGTGAAAGGGAGCCTGCAGGTGGAGAATGTGACTTCTCCAAGCATGGCTTGCATGGAAAACAATGCTTCTCTTTCTCCAGCTTAGGAAATGAAAGCCGAGTTAGGGAAAGCATCCAGTGGTACACTTCCGTTCGCGAGAGCTGTGTCTCACACATAGTTATTTATAGCCAAGTGGAGAGTGACTGGATCCTAAATACATGTTTCTGTCCCTCAGACCCTGTGTTGGTCTGTTTGCTTAATAATGTAATTAGTGCTCAGAGGGAGAATATTGATGCTGCTGCCAGCAGTCATTGCTCTTCCGTGCGTTTCCAAACGGTGCCTGTGGCCCACTTGGCTGTGCATTACCTGGCTTGGTAGCTTCACCATGTGTCACCCACACTGACTCCTCAAGAGACCCCTCGTACTAGACACATGACTCCATATCCCCCCCCCCACGCTGTTGAGTCCCACATGTGTGAGGCTCACATCTTACTCAACGTTAGGTGGAATGGTCTTGATGAAGGCCGAAATGAAAGACCACTAATTTCCCTCTAATCTTTCAGTAGGGAAAGGTCAGAACTGCTTGCTGTGCATTTCCCTAGCAATGTCCCTTTTCCAGTGTTAATCTGTCATGAACTGGGGCCCTGACTCCCTCACATCCCAGTCTTCCCAGGTGGTCTTCCTGGATGCTGAAAACAGTGCCAGCTCCACACCTATGTGCTGGATGTGGGACTGAGTTCTGCTGTGTTCTCCTCACCGCCACTGGAGATGAAGGAAGTCATACTCACTGAACTCTTCTCTTCAGTGCCACACTTTGGAACAGCCAGAGTGGACCTCCACAGGACTGTTCCTATCTGTGGTACCATGGCCCCTTTATGAGTTTGAGGGATCTGAGGACACATTTTTCTCAAGTGTTTATCTGACAACCCACACACCCCCACCTCTCCAAGAGAAGCCCAGAGGGGTGATTATGGTTTAAAAAGCCAGGTTGTAAATCAGGCTTTCTCTGCTCACTTGCTTTGTAGCAGAGGGAACCCACAGAGGGCAATTCAAAAGGAAAGGAAACAGGGTGAGAAATAGCAGGAGGGGGTGGAAAACCAATGGTTTAGCTTTAGTGTCAGAATGATGGAAAATTTTTCCACATTTGATTAATTATTAAGAGATCTGTTTAATAAAATATAGAGAGAACATTTATTTTGTCTTTCTGCAATCGTCAGCGTGACCCACGCCCATATTTTGGAGCTGAACAAAAAGCTATTGAAGTATAACAATAAATTTTGTCCCCAAGGGTGTTTGCAGAAGTGGCCACAGGGCCATCCTGACAGACCTAAGGCAGAAATCCCATGGCTGACACTGAAGAGTGTCAAATCCAGTGGCTTCCCTCAGAAGGTCGCAGTCACCAGCCTCCCTCAGACATGTGAATAAAGCAGAATCACTGACCTAGAAAACACTGTGTGCTCGTAGGGGTTTTCCTTTTTCTTTAGAAAAGTATTTCCTTAAAATACAGGTTCAGTGATTCAGTATTCTTGGAGGCTTTCTTACTTCACATGCAGAGAGTCATTAAGGAAATCCACTCATTCTTTTTGAATAAATTATTTTTTAAAACTCAAAATCTCTTTGCCCAAGGTTCTCTTTATTTTATTTGAATTTAGGTAGAAATGTTGGGGTCTTATGAGGAAATATCTTATTTGAAACAAATGGGCTTCCTCCCCTCCTATCCACAGGAACAAAAATGTTAGTTGTATGTGTAAGATTACTGCGTTGAATCTCTCATTCAACTGTATGAATTGATAATGATTTAAAGTAGCTTCATATAGATTTATAAATGCACATATTAATTACAAAGCAGTTGAGTAACCCAGAGTTTGGGTTTATAGTGAAGTTTTCCAGTTGTTTCCCACCATTTCTTATGCTGTCCAGAGAATACCGAAGAAAATGGTCAAATCTAAAGCGGATACTTTCAGCCCAATGCTGCTCCTCTCCCTTCCACTCGCTGTACTCACTTTTTCTATGCAAACTTCCCATCTTTGGCATGCATATGGGGTGTTCCTGTGATGCAGGCAGCCGTGCAAGGCAATCTGCAGTTTCCTTCTGACCTTTCAGCGAGAAGCACAAGTTCTCCTGTGGCAGGGCCCTTGGCAGTGCGGACACAGATGGTGTCCAGAGGGGCAGGGTGGAGTCCTCGTCTCCCTTCCCATTCAAACCCGTGCCAGTGCCTGTACCTCCCACTCTTCATCTCTTTCGGGCTAGACTGGGAACTTTCTGGAAGGAATTCCAGGCCTATTAATCTTCAGATACTTTCACTCCCTCATAAATGGAGAGCACAGCGTGAAAAACATTTTGCTGGGCTGCAGTGAGGTGTGAGGTAGGTCGGAGGAACAGCCGGGTCTCTCAGATGGTCCCTAATCCCTAAGTCTTGCTCCACAGCTGTGGGCACATGTGATTTGGGAATCCCTTGCGGCTTCACCTTCCACCACTGCTTCCACCACTGGCCTTTGTGCCGAACAAACATGCATCATTTTCTCTCTGGACTCCCAGAAAGCAGAACCGTTTACAAGAAAATCCAGAAATGATTGGGGAGAAAATACTAACCCCTATATTTATATTTATTCTTGATCTTATGCTCCTCAGAGTTCCACTTTCATATATATATCTTTTACGGTGGACTTAATGTGTCAGTCTAGGACAGTTAAACATACCATGTGCACTAATACAGGTATATAACAGTGATGCATCATGAGTAATATTTGTATAAAATATAAAGTCAGTAATATATGTACGCAGTTTACAAATGAATGTGCACATTAGAGTCTCCTCAGTCAAAACCAGCTGGAGACCACAGGCCTATGATGTGGTTTACACTGCTCTGTGCTCCTAAAATCCTGAGCCTGAGACAGTATGGTGAGCACCTGGTTATTTTCTCCATCACTGTGGGTTGGAAAGAGTAGACAGAGACCTCATCTCCAAGTTCCAGGAAGTATTTCTGCTTCCCAAACAGTAATGAGACTTCCCTTGGCCTCTCCCACCCCTCACTACTTTTTCGTCAGGGCCATTTAGAGAAGAACATTCAGTGTTCAGTCACCTTAACAAAGGAGTGCAGGGAGGAGGGAGATGCTCTCCAGAGCAGGTTCACTGTGCAGGGACTAATTACAGCCTACTTCACAGAAGTTGGGAGGCAGCAGCCGCAGGGATAGCACAGCCTCTGCCTGAGGGGGCGGGGGGCTGTGGAGGGTGGGTTGGCATCTGGATTCATCTCATTAGGAGTGAGGAATGACTCGAGATTCACAAAAGGTCATTGCCTACTGAGGTAGATAAATTACCTATAAGCCTTCAGCAGAGTTGGAAGACCTATTTGGTAAGGGAGTTTTCATTAAATCAAAGATTTTATGGCTTCTATTTTGTTGCATAGGCAAAGGGAAATAATTAGTAATTGACAAAGTAAGTGCAGGGAATAAAAAAGTGTAATGTTATTCTAATAGGCCTTGTCTTGGTCTTTAACTTTTCACTTGCAAGCAGCATTATTTTTTAACTCAGATGTATAAAACTCATCCACACTGAGAAAGTGGAACCAATTGCTGTTAAACAATTGAGGGGAGCACTAACTAATAATGGGGTAGGATTTAAAATGCTATAAATATTGTTCCTTTCTATTGTGTTTGATTTTTGATGATTCCCATAACCCACTGGCTAAAAACTAAATAGACATGTTCTTAGGTATTACTCAAATACATTTTAGTATTAAACTATATCAGTATATATATTCTGAAATTTCTTGTTAGGTGAGTTTTTCACATGGGTCCCTATTTTTCAATGGACCTTCCATCTTGGGAGATCCCCCTCCATTATAACAATAATAACACTGAAATTTAAATTTCTCAGAGGGTGAATTTCTCCTACTCATTGGGGTACTGTTGTTGCTTATAAATTAATCTGATTTTCATGGCACAACAAACATTGGAGCCTTTTGGTCAGTGAGGTGTTTACTCCTCCACATTTGCATGGCCACAAGGATTTCCTTTTGATAGAATCCTTGCCATTTTGGCCCCAATTAAGTCTTTTTTGGAAAGGATTTCTGCTCCTATGAGATTCACAGGCTATAAGAAATAAATGATAAAGATACATGGAAAATAGCAAAGTGGGAAAGGGAAACAGTAGATTCATACTGATTACATTTATTTTTTAAATGATATCTTCCATGGATGGAGCACTTTCTATACGTAGTCTTAATCTAATTATTTTTAAATGACATTTCTCCTTCTATCCTAACAGTCAGATTTGAGAGGGGCTGTCTCCATCTGACATTTCTCCTTCTATCCTAACAGTCAGATTTGAGAGGGGCTGTCTCCATCCATTTTGAGAAGCTGAGAAAGCTGCTCCTTGGAGAAGTTAGCACCCTGCTCAGAGTCAGACAGCTGGCAAGGGGCAGCTGGCCCAGTTCACACTTAGCTTGGCTCCCAAGCCATGTAAAGAATACCACTGTTTCCTCTCCAACCCCTGCAGAAATCATTCAGGACAAAGAGAGAACCTTAAATTCACTAACTGAGATAACTTCCATACATTAAGTATTAAATTACTGATATTATTTTATTTCTAAAAATCTAAGTGACAGATATTCCCCATTTATGGGCTGGGATCAAAGGAAAGTTATATAAGTACTTAAGAAAAATGGGCATTTTTATAAACAGTTCAGTCTGGAGAACACACATGATACGATCCCATTTATAGGTCTTTCAAAGATCTCTTCTTACCCAGTTTCCTGGGTTCTTTATCTAATATCTTAATCATCTCAGTGACTTTGTTAGATATTTCCCCAGAGACTGTTCCAGACATTAATACATCTCACTATTAGGGAATTTTTATGGATAATTAGCAATTTTTCTTCTAAATTTCTTCTCACCGGAATACTTGAATCTTTAAATGGAACAGACCCAGGAGCATCCAGGACCATAACACCATAACCCTCCAATGTTGGTGGGGTGGGTGGGTCCCCACAACTCTGGACGAAGGGCTATAGCTTACTCACTTTACCACCCAGTGAGTGACAGCCACAGAACCTCCTGCCAACCAGAATCCCAGGTTTTGCAGATGGAAAGATGTTACTGTGGAGAAATCAGGGCAAGTTAGCTGCTCCCACAGTGTTCTACCACTGGCTGGACATCACCACCTTTTACTACAACACTGCTTACCAGGGCACATGGCTGGAGCTTGGCATCGGGCATCCAAGGCAGAGAAACACCCTTAGTAACATCCCACTGTACTTAAGCCTGGTACAATAATTCTTGAGATTCTCTAGTCACATACATAAATAACCTAGTTTCTTTTCCTCTCGATTTCAAGGCTGATGCCTGCCCTTTTGTGACTTCTACCATGTAAAAAGGAAGGCCTGGGGGACTTGGACAAATTTACAAAGTAGCATGGGGCTTCCTGAAAGACTGAGGAAACAGGAATCCTAAAAGGCCTTTTATAGAAATTTAATGACTCTTGGGAAATCTCCTACTTTAATTATTTTGCCCCAGGAAAACATCCCATTAACCTACCTGTTATACTCTGTTCTGAAAAGGTAGCCCATTCCTTTTAAAACATAACGAATATCCTATTTGTATTTACGTTTTAATGCCACAAACAATGCATTTGGTATTGAGTTGAATAGGACTCCAGGAGAAAATGCAATTAATGAATAGTCACAAGGTTGCTAATCTGATCAATGCTAGGTGATAGGACATTTAATCTGATTGCCTCTGGCTGCAATTGTGCAGAGTTTGTTGGTAGCAGAGGACTGCACTGGCTAGCAGGAGCATTTGTAAAGCATACATTACTGGAATGGGGAGAGAAAATGATGTATGCAGACATGTGGAGGAGAGAAAATGTCCTGTGGAAAGTTATCCCACAGAAAGATGACCCCTTCCATGCCTGTAAGCTTATACATGGCCCCATATTTAAGAAAAAAATTTTAAAAAAATCTTCAGATCCCACATCTCATTTAGCAGGGATTTGGACCCCAGCTAAGGAAGACAGTGGCAGAGAATAACATCATTAGAGACCATAGGTATGCTGCTCTTTACTGAAGTTTCCTGAAGAACTAGCTGGCTGGTAGGGTGGTCCACCCAACTGAAAATATCCATGATGATCACTGGTGCACATTTCCTCCTAAAAGCATAGAAATAGAGACCCTTTCAGTTGTCCTGGATTGAAACATGCAGCCACTACCCAGATAGGTCTTACCATGCTTGGGTAACAGGTGGCAGTGGAAGACAGCAGACACCATCTGCCTCCTACTGGAGGCTATCTGCGGGGCCAGAAATATCATGAGGTGTGATTGAAACATACAGTAAATGTTTAGATTTTAAAAATCCATTATCAAAGGACATATTGATGTACCCCTTAAAATATTGCTCCCCACCCTCTAATATACTTATCCCATTGTTCTTGCCACTTTCAGAAGTAGTTCTGGAAGACCTCTTTCATGAGTGTCTTAATTGCACTGTTGTGGCTGCCCTGCTGTCTTGAATTGATTCAAAATGTTTATGACAGTTTCTGTCAAGTAAAACATTACAATGTGCCTTCCTCTACCTCATTCCCTAGACCTGGCACCATGTGACTTCTGGCTCTTCCTCAAAGTCAAAATGACCTTGAAAGGTAAATGTTTTGAATCCATTCAGAACATCAGGGCAGCCAAGTCAGAGCAAATAAAGACATTCCCGAAAGAGGGCTGATAACTCAGTTCAAGAATCAGACAAAAACAAGTGCCATTCCAAGAACAGCCCAGCCTTGATGTCAAGGCCTTCCATGCTGGGCCCTCAGTTGGCCAATGGAAAGGCACTTACCAGACATGAGAGCCCTCTGTTTTTGTACCTTGGCACCACACAATTTGTACTGCAGTGTTGATTGCTATTGCACAACCCAACATGCCAGTGATTGACAGATCAGTGCAGGGCCTTGACTACCAGGGTTCCCTGAGTAGAGAGAGGGCCAGGAAGGTGTTTGCTCCATGCTTGCGTGGGGCTCCCCCTCTGCTGGACACCCACCTACCAGCTTCCACGATATCCCCTTCTCAGCTAATGAACAGCTTAATTGTGCAGATGAGAAAAGCAGAGAATGTCAGGCCTAGGCATAAAACAATGTCAACAATACAAGAGGTTGCTTGATAGAAAAACATCTCAACCTAAAGGGTCTTTTCAAATGCCCAGTTTGGTACTAAAGTTGCGTGTGTGCTTTCTCCCACTCCCCCACCCTTTAAAAGCATTACTATCAAGCATTTATTAAAATGTTGAGGCCACAGGAAGTACTTCTAGGAGCTATTCAAGCTCAAAACTTCAAAAATAGGAAGATGGGACTCTGACGATCTAATTGATTTCCTTCTAGAATAAAATTAAAAGCAAGGAAAAGAGGAGAAAGCAGTACTCACCTTTATTGCATGTCTCGGAGATCTGGGTTTAGGGTGAGGGAGGAGGGTTATAGTGAGAAAATGAAAAACAATTAGGTCAAGAGCCACAGGGCTACTTGTGGGGGTGGCTCTATGGGCAGAATGTGATCCTGCCATGCTGTCCTCCATTGTAGAATGTAAACAAATGAAAGTCCTGGAGCGGCAGTAAGGGTGACTAGAGAAGCCATTTCTTCCTTGTTAACTAGAAAAAGCCCACCCCTGAGAAACCTCGGTCCCAATGCTGTGCACTGCTAATGGAATTTTTAACTCTCCCTAGCCGCACCTGAAAGTAATCAGCTCTGGGCCAGTTGTGCATTCAAAGTCCCTGTCAGGCTGACAGGAGGGCAGAATTAGACGGTTTGATAACGTTTCTCTCTGGGTCCTTCGCAGAAGTGTTGGGGCAAGTGACAGAGGACCACGTCTGGTGGTCCCTGCTGTCCTCACCAAGACAGTGTGCCTTATCCTGATGTGGGTGCCCTGACTAAGGGGTGTGGAGTGTGGCCTTTGGAGTATCACTTCCATGCTGATTCCAAGAGTTAAAATGAGACTCTGTCCTATAAAAACTTCTTCAAAGGAGGGTGTATTTCTAGCAGGAAGAAATTTGTACACACCAATTTTCAGTTTTCATCCCAATTCTCAAGTCACAGGCTATTTTGCCCAGTCTGGGAAATGTCCGCCAGCTATTCGGAAGTCCCATTCTCGTCTGCTGTAGCAGACATTTCTGGTAGGGAACTTTGAAGAAACGAAATTTTTGAGGGAAAGTCTAAGGTAGTTTGAAGAGGGACATTCTTCCATCATGTGTGTGACTTTTCCCCCCTCCTCTTGTTCCATTTTAGAAGCCTGAAAATACAATTTTTTTCCCTTTACCAATTTTGTGTTTTTCTATGTGGCAAACATTGATTCTTTTCTGCTTCCCAAATGGAAGTGAAATTAATTTGTCTGTCTGTTTCTTAAACAAAAATAAATAAGCAACTTCAACATGTATAGCCCCTGATCCTGCCAAATGCTTTTTTTGCAGTATGCCTGTGTCACCAAGGAATGTAGGCTCAGCACCATGATTAGCATTTTTCTTTTGCTCCACAGCCAAATGTTGAGAGAATAACAAATGTTGTTTTGGGCCCCAAGAATATTATAGCTGAAGAAATGGAACTTTTCAGTCATATAGCAGGAAATTAAAAATGGGAATCAAGGAATATAGAAACCAGATGACTTTCCTTCTCAGGTATTTAATTTGAAGATTAAAATTGAGGTTAAAACTATATGCATTTAATTTTATTCTTTAAACACATTCCTCTCTAAACGTTTATACTATGAAACTGAGTGTCAAGGTGCACACCTGTAATCCCAGCAGGAGTTTCCTGTGAGTTTGAGCCCAGCCTGGGCTCCATAGTGAAACATACTACTATTACTGCTACTACTACTACTACTACTAATAATAATAATGATAATGATTTCAATAAAAAATAATGTTTTGTATGATGAATCCACTTAAGGGGAGTTTGTAGCAGAAAAGAAGCCTCAATTCCTACTTTTAAAAAGTTGATGTTAATAAGTAGAATTCCATAGATGGGGTCAATATTGCCAAAGCATATATATCTAATAAAGGATTTAAATCTAAAAAATATAAAAGAACTCTAACAGTTAACAATAGGCCAACAGGCCAATTAAAAACAGCCAAAAGCATTAAAAAGACAAAAGAAGACAGTCAAGTAGCCCATGGAAATACATACAATACCACTGAACCTCAAGAAAATGCAAATTAAAACTACAATGAGATCTCACTAAACACTCATTAGGATGGCAAAAACTGAAGAGACCACACCAAGTTTTGATAAGAACGCAGAAGAATTGGAACTTTCTCGTACCCTGCTAGTAAGAAGGTAAAATCATGGAGCTATTTGCAAAATAGTTCTTAAGACCCTAAACACATCCCTATCACACAATCCATAAATTCTTCTAGATATTAAGACAATTGAGAACATTTACAGGAAAAGATCTATTTGTAAGTGTTTATCAGGCCTTTACCCATGATTGCTCTAACCAGGAAACAACCCAAATGTTATTAACTGGTGAGTGGATGTACAAATTGTTAGTTTTCATAAAGTGGAATCCCTTTCAGCGATTAAAAATGAAATGAGTTAGCAAAAACATAACAACAATATGATAACTAAAAGAAGCCAGAAACAAAAGACTACATACTGCATTATTGCATTTATATAACATTCTGGAAAAGCAAAATTATACGGACAGAAATTGAATCACTACAAAGAGTCAGAAGGGATTTTTTTTTTTGGCATAATGGAAACATTCTATGTATTGGTTGTGGTAATTATGCAACTGTGTGTATTTGTCAAGACTAATCAAAATAACTAACTTTTATTGTACATAAATTATACTTCAATAATCAAGACTTTCAGAAACTAGTTAGCAAGACTAGTTATGATGGGCTGAATAATGGTCCCCAAAGAAATTCATCTTTTAATCCCTTGTCCTATGAATGCACTTTGTATGGTAAAAGAGACAACAGGTGTGATTAAGTTAAGGATCTCAAGATAGGGAGATCATCTTGGGTTATGCTATGGGCTCTGTCAGTGTTATCACAAGTGTCTTTATAGAGGAATGCAAAGAATAGAAGAAGGCCATGTGACAGAGGTAGAGGAAACAGAGAAGATGCTGGTATAAAGATGAAGGAAGGGCCCCTGAACCAAACAATACAAGGAGTGCTGCCCTAGAAGATGGAAAACACCAGGAACAGATTCTCCCTTAGAGGATGATCCTGCCAACACCTCCACTTCAGGCCCACCAGTCTGATCTCTATGAATGTACAAAGGCACATCCATCTCATATGAAGCTATTACATTTGTGAATATGTATCACAGCAGCCACAAAAAACTAATATATTAAAAAACAAATGAAAATCAGAACACAGCAAGAAATAGTCTTGCTGTCATTTAATGAGGGGCCACATGAGTAGATCAGCATCTTAGGTTTCAGTGTAAGATTCATCTGCGATACTTTTTAAAAATGGCGTGATCTGACTTCCAGGAAGATGGTAGAGCAGTAAGCAGCAACAAATAAGCCTAAGATTCAGAATATAAACATTGGAAAATAAAAACTTTGGAAAGCAAAGAAAGAGGGAGGTGGATCTCAGGGACTCCAGAAGGACCTAAAGGAAAAATTAGAGCCTACAGAGAAATTGAAGAGACATAACACAGTGCAGAAAAAGGAAGGGGCACCCTGTGCTTTCTTCCCAGATCTTGGCTTGTGGTGTGAGAAAGGAAAATTGAATCTACAGAGACCTACTAAAAGCAAGTGACTCCAGAGAACTCCAGAGAGAAACATACCAGTTCAATGGAGCAATAGGTGCTGTGTGTTACAACAGCTGGTGAGTGACTCTCTAGTCCAAGTGACTGTCATGTCTCCTGGAAAGTATGCTTTGTCAGATGCCTTTTTAGGGAGGGGCAAAATGTGCTGAGGATCTAGGGAAGCGGTAGATCAGGTTCCCAGTGTTAAACTAGCACAATGACCAAGTGAGGGACGATCATGGGAGAGAGATATCCATTATCAGAGAGCCATGGGCAGGCTGGCAAAGAGACATCCAAATGTTATAAGCTAAATGACTCAAGTCCCAATTTCATGACCAGATGTAAGGTTCAGCCTGAACTTGCATGGATTTGAAAGTCCCAGAATTAACACCACAACTTAATCTTACTACCAGCATGCTGGGATTATGCAACATGGACCTGGGCTCTGGCCGCCTCCTTTGTCTACCAGGAAGAGAAGAATTATACCTTGAATTGGACGCTGCCACAAAACTATAGACCCTGGAAGACAACCACAGGCTTGAAATCAGAGAAACTTTTTTTTTAAGCTTTTTGGGTTTTCCCCTTTCTATCCCTGACTGCTTTAGTTTCTTTGTGAAGGTGAACATTGTAGTTTTTTGTTATTTTGACCCTGTTTTTATTTTTTCAATCTTTACTTCCCTTTTGTTTTATCTACCAGTTACTTGAAGCTTTGGTAATCTTCCACTCTCCTTTAGCCTTACTTCTAATCTTTTTCTTCTTTTTTTTCTCCATTTTTTTCTTCTTCTCCCTTTAAATTTTCTCTCCTTAGGATAAAATTGCTCTGTTGAGTGGATATGTACTGTGTAAAATTTTCTGTTTTGTCTTAGATTTTGCTATATAACTACGAATCTTGTACTTATAGTTAAAGATAGCAAGTTATTAGCTACCACAGTATATCATTTTCTAGTCTGTGTTCAATGCTACTGTCATTGCTGATTATACTACTTTATTTCTTTTCTTTTCTTTCTTTCTTTATTTTTTTGGTAGTGGGGATCAAACTCAGATCCTTGTGCTTGCAAGACAGGTGGCAGAACCACTGAGCTAAATCCCCGGATCTGATTGTACTACTTTAGCCAAAGTGACATAGTTGCTGTTATTAATTGATCTTCCTTGTATGCCAATACCTAGATTGTCTGGGGGAACATAAACAATACTACAGTCCAATATCAAAGAACTGGCTGCTAGGCCAAACAGGTTACAACCTCTCATCCCTAGTGAACAGAAGAGGCAGGATCCTGGGACAGACTCAAAGACCAAGAGCCAGCTACACCTAGGAAAAAATATCTGAAAAGTAGTTATTTCCTGAAGAGGCCTAGTAATAAAGCTATCATGAACAGTTTAAAAGCATCAATGCAGAAAACAAAACAAAAAGAAGAAAATGAGAAAACATGGAAACAAGATGTTTCAGATCTCCAGCTTGCTGAAGAGAGTATTGAGGTGGAAAAAATTAATAGCCACCCAATTGAACTTTCTGAAATGACAGCAGCAGAAGTAACTAACATAAATGTGTCTCTAGAAACAAAACAAAACAAACAATTCTACAGATAATGAAAGAAATTATGACCATAATGAAAGACATGCTTAATGAGTCTAGAGTAGATACAGATTTTTTTTTAAATAGAGGAGCTTAGAAAAATGATGGAAACCAGGACAGCCCAATGTAGGAAAGAACTAGATTTCATAAAACAGATTCAAACAGATATCCAGGATACTAAAATTTTCATTGAAAGCATACACAGAAGAATGAACTAATGTGAGGACAGAATGTTAGATAAAGAAGACAGGATTGTGGTTAGCAATCATGAAAAGAAAAATTTCTTTAAAATAGTAAGGGACCATGAAAAATCAATCCAATGGTTGCTTGATGATGCAAAGAAGAATAACATAAGATTGATTAGAATCAATGAAAAAGCAAGAGAGTGTAAATGATGTTTTAAAAAAAAACTGTTTGCAGAAGTAATGGTAGAAAATTTCCCAAGCATGGAAAAAGTACAGATAAGAAAACCAGGCGCGGTGGTGCATGCCTGTAATCCCAGTACTCAGAAGGCTGAGGCAGGAGGATAGCTGTGAGTTTGAGACCAGCCTGGGCTACATAGTGCGTTTCAGGTCAGTCTCAACTATGTAGGGAGACCCTGTCTCAAAAAAAAAAAAAAAGTACAGATAAGAAAACGAGGCGCGGTGGTGCATGCCTGTAATCCCAGTACTCAGAAGGCTGAGGCAGGAGGATAGCTGTGAGTTTGAGACCAGCCTGGGCTACATAGTGCGTTTCAGGTCAGTCTCAACTATGTAGGGAGACCCTGTCTCAAAAAAAAAAAAAAAGTACAGATAAGAAAACGAGGCGCGGTGGTGCATGCCTGTAATCCCAGTACTCAGAAGGCTGAGGCAGGAGGATAGCTGTGAGTTTGAGACCAGCCTGGGCTACATAGTGAGTTTCAGGTCAGTCTCAACTATGTAGTGAGACCCTGTCTCAAAAAAAAAAAAAAAAAAAAAAGTACAGATAAGTGAGGCATTTAGAACTCCACTTAGCCACAGTTTTTTAAAAAATCTACACCAAGGCATATAATAGTCAAGATTCCAGAAATTCAACATAAGAACAGAATATTAAAAGCTTTAGAGAAAAGAAATGAATCACATATAATGGAAATCTCATCAGAATCACAGCAGACTTCTCAACACAAACCCTGAAGCCAAGCAGAATTTGGAGTGAAGCATTTCAAGCCCTAAAAGAAACGAGTTCCAACCCAGATTGATGTACCCCTCAAAACTATCTTTCAGAATTGATGGAAAAATAAGATGCTTCCATGAAAATGCCTGAAGAAATTCATGACCACCAAACCAGCACTCTAAAAAGTTCTGAAAGATATTCTCAGAAAAGACAACAGTTCCAAGAATCCCAATAGAATGAATCCACCAGACAAGGTAAGCAATTAAATGGAAGGGAAAAAAAAAGGAAATCAACTACAAGAAAATAATATGTCAATGAGGACAAGTTAGTACCTATTGGTTGTAACCATAATGTCTCAGTTCACCAAACAAAAGAAACATATTGTCAGAATAGATCAAGAAACAAAATCCAACAATGTGTTCATACAAGTACCACATTTAATTCAAAAAGAAACTCATAGACTGAAAGTCAAAGGATGGAAAACAATAGACTTTCTCTATTTGAGGACAAAGTGGATTTCAAGGCAAAACTGAAATGAAGGTTGCTGAAAACCTGTTAAGGGAAAAATCCAAGAGGAAAAGATAATAATCACAAATACATATGCACCAAATATCAGCATACCCAACTATATACAAATACATTAATAAATATGAAAAATCAGATAAGCACAAGTACAATTGTAATGAAAGACTGCAATACCCCATTATCACAAATAGATAGATCTACTAAACAAAAAATCAACAAAGAAATAACCACAGCTGAACCAAACCTTTGAACGGACATAGTAGATATCTATAGAGTGTTCCATTCGACAACAAAAAAATACATATGCTTGTCAGCTGCACATGGGAATTTCTCTAAAATAGACTACATACTAAGCTCATAAAACATGATTAAATAAATGCAAAGGAATTGAAATTATCTCACACATATTATCAAACCATAGTGCAATGAAATTGAGAGAAACCAATAAAAGCATGGAAATTAAATAACATACTACTGAACAACTAAAAGGTCATAGATGAAATTAAAGAAATTAGACCATTTCTATAATTAAATGTTAATGCCAGTGCAACCTACCAGAACTTATAGGACACAATGAAAGCAATCCTACAAGGGAAATTTATAGCAGTGAAATCCCACATCAGCAAAACAGAATAAGATCAAATAAACAGCTTAATGTTGGACGTCAAGCTTCTAGAAAAAGAAGAGCAAGTTAAGCCCACAACACATATGAGGAATCATTAAAGATCAGAGCAGAGATTAATGCATCTATGACAAACCAACAGCCAACATCATATTAAATGGTCAAAAACTGAAAACTTTCACTCTAAAACCGGGAACAAGACAGGATGCTGACTATCACCACTCCTGTTCAATATAATTCTGGAAACATTAACCATAGGAATTAGACAAGAGAAAGAAGAAAAGGAATATGGAGAGGAATGGAAGAATTATTTGTCCATGAGATGATATTCTATACGAAATACCTCAAAAACCACCAGAATATTCCCAGAATTAATAAACAAATTCAGCAGCATAGAAGGGATACAAAGTCAACACTCAAAAATCAATAGTATTCCTGTACACAAATAAAAGAAAGAGAAATTAGGAAAACAACAGGTTTCATAACAGCATCAAGAAAAATAAAGTACTTAGGTATCAGTCCAACAAAAGAAGTGAACAACCTTTATACTGACAACTATAATACTCTAAAAAAGATCAAAGAGGATATCAGAAAATGGAAAGATATCCCTGTTCTTGGATAGGCAGAAACAATAGAGTGAAAATGGCCATAATTTCAAAACTGTTATACAGGTTTAGTGCAATCCCAATCAAAATACCAATAGCATACCTCACAGAACTGGAGAAAACAATCCTAAAACTCATAAGGAACCAGAAGAGATAATTTTAGGCCACAAAGTAATACGGGGAGCATCACAATCCCTGATTTGAAGTAATACTATAAAGCTACTATGATAAAAACAGCATAGTACTGGCAAAACAACAGATCCAAGGATCAATGGGACAGAATAGTAGATGCAGAAACAACTTCAAGCACACTCAGCTACCTTATGAAAGGGGACAGATACCGTCACTGGAAGAAAGATAGCCTCTTTAATAAATGGTACTGGAAAACTGGCTTTCACATGCCAAAGATTGAATTTAGACTCATACTTCTTACCATGCACTAAATTAAAATAGAAATGGATCAAAGATATAAATATTGAAACAGAAACACACAATCTACTGTAAGTTGGAATAGGTAAAAACTCTTGAAGACACATGTGTAGCCAAAGACTTTATGAACAAAACCTCAATTGCATGGGAAATATTACAAAGAATAACTGGGATCACCTCAAATTGAAAATATTTTGCACATCAAAAGAAACCACCAACAAAATGGAGAAACAACCCACAAAATGGGAAAAATTTCAGGTACTCCTCAAAAGACTAATATCTAGAATATACAAAGAACTATAAAATCAGACACCCCCACACACTTAAAGATCAAAAAAATGGGCATCTGAAATGAATAGACACTTCTTAAATGAATAAGTACATACAGCAAATAAATATATGAAAAAATATTCAACATCATAGGTCATTCAAGAAATGCAAATTAAGACAACACTGAGATTCCATCTCCAGAAAGAATGGCTATTATCAAGCAATCAACCAATAACAAATGCTAGCTATGCTGTTGGTGGGAGTATAAACTGGTACAAACACTATGGAAATCAGTATGGAGATTCCCAAAAAAACTAAAACTACAGATTCCATTTGACTCAGGTATTCCCCTTCTAGGCTTTTTCCTGAAAGAATTAAAAGCATCATACTACGGTGATATATATGCATACCTGTCTTTATAGCAGCACAATTTATAATAGCTAAATCTTGGAAACCGCCCATATGCTCATCAACAGGTGAGTGGCTAAAGAAAATTGTGTTATTTATATAACTTGGAGTATTTCTCTGCCATAAAGAAGGATAAACTTGAGTCATTTATGGGTACATGGATGCACTTTGAGACCATAATTTTAAATGAAATAAATAAGACACACATGTTTAAGTACTGCTTTGTTTCTCTTGTGTGAGAAACCCTATTGGTAAATAAGGAGCAAAATGGAGGATAGGTATTGGGAAGTAGGAAGAGCATGTTCAAATGGGAAGGGCAATAAGGGAGAGGGTGGGGAAAGGGAAAGTAGGGAAATGGATTGAAACATAATGAAAGGGGAAAACATGGAAACAAAGCTTCAATAGATGGTTTGGGAAGAAAGGTTGAAGGGAGGACATGAGAATGGAGAAAAAAAGAATTATGTTATATTAGGTACAGGTACAAATTCCCTATGATGAACCGAACACTATATATGATAAATATGGACTGATAAAAATATGTTTTAAAATGATGTGATCCACACTTTACCCTCCCCATCCCCCATTCCGTGCACTCCTTGCTCCACACTCTTGCCCACCCAGTTCGGCCAGAGTGACGGAGGATGGCTGCATTTGGTGTAATGAATGCTGGCATCCGAGATTCTCCAAACTTGGGAGCAACCCTGGTCTAGACAATGGTTTCTGTTCCTGCATGCATAATTCAGTACAATTACTATGTCTTGTTCCATGACTATGCTCAGCAAGTGTATTTATCTATTCAACAGCTCTAAGCACAGATCTTTCCAAAGGCCTCTACTTTTGCAGAGTGAATACTTCATTTTGTGATCCTTACTCTAATCCTACTCAAAAAGCCATCGGTACAGGAGTCTACCTTGGCCAAGCATGCTACTCATTTGACTTTATAAATCCCATGATTTTCTTGACTGTTTATAGATTTTAGAAGCACATAGGCTTTCAGCATCATGAAGGAAGACCAGATGAAACAAGTGTTAAAATACACACACACACACACACACACACACACTCACACACACGCCCCTACCTCTCATGAAAATTGTGCCTTTTTGGGTTTTTGCTTTTCTATTCTATGCTTGAAGTCCAGAACCATCCAGACAAATAGCTGGCATTTGGCAGCCCAGAGGACAGTCGTGCACCTCCCTCTTTGGCATTCCTCTGTCTAGCAGATGCCACTTCTCTCTGCCCAGCCAAAACTCCATGTTGAAAAGAGGGGGCTCCCATAACTCAGTTCCACAGTCAGTTTTCCCCTTGCATCATGGGAGGGCCATATTTCACTGTGGGAAATGGGTACAGGTCAACCCAAGCAGCTTTCCATATTAGTAATGAATTTACTAAATTTGACTTTCAGTTTGATATAAGAAGTGTCTTGATGTGAAATCAGAAAAGCCTGAGGACCCTTTCTGGTTGTTCCCACTGGATGATAGTAAGAGAAGCCTGAAAATATTTAGACACTAGAGTGAGATCCTTCACTCGGTCAGAAGCTGCCAGTCTGTACAGTTTAAAATGCATCTCAAGCTCTATCAGATAACAAATGCCAATGGAAAAAGCAAGGAAGAGGAGAGAGAGACAGAGAATTTTAAGACCAGAATTACAAAATAGTTCCGTTTATATGTAGGGCAAATTTATGTTTTCATGAGAATCTGCCAGGCTACTCTAGCAGTTTCAGCAGTGCATTGCTATATCCACGTTTATCAAATATTTAAACATCCCAGTTTTATTGAGCCATAATGTCCTCTGAATATGTAAGCAAAAGAAAAAGGATGAATTTTCTTTTTCACAGCAAGATTACAATGGCTACTCTTGGCTCATAATCTATTCTCATTTATAGAATAGTCACATTTAGATTCTCTTATTTGCTGGAAAAATAAATAAATCATTTTTGCTCTTCCATAAATACATATTATGAAGGTCCAGATCAATTGATTGATCTATCACAACATTAATTGATCAACATAGCATCTGTCTGTCCATTTATTCATCTGACAAAGAACCAGATGACATATAATTAGTTCCATAATGGAATAACACTTTTTGTCCAATTAGCATAGCCATGAATGGTTCTCTTTCTTGAAGACAAGTAATATTTATTATTGGACTCTACCAGTTCTAACAAATCAGCTTAGGGTCTATCTCCTGTTTAAAATCAGTATCATTGGTCAGAAGTATCTATTTTGAGTGGGGTGCCTGTGTTATAGTCTGTAAACGTCTGTTACAAATGTTATAGTCTGTAAACCTCTGTTATAAACCTCTGTTACAAATGCAGCTCCAGCAAACTAAACCAGTGTCCAAACCACCTTGCTCATTATGATGGACAGTAATCAGTGAACTAATAAAATGATTGGAGCTGAAATCATATTTTGCATTCACAGTCGCAAAGAAAGAATGAATAAGCCATAGAGATGAATACACATATTCATGTTTCCTTTCTGCAACATATACACCCCTTCACTTTCTCACCTCCTCACTGTGTGAACACAGAGACACCAATCCCCTGAAATATAGGGGCAAGTAAGCTTTGCCGAAGGAGCTGGCTCCTGCTGTTAGCTCTTTCCACCCAGTGGGGACTGGCAGATGGTTTGTGAGGGTCTCTCTCTAAAAAGGCAAAATCATAATTCCAAGTGTAGAGGTCAGGAATTTATTTTCATAGTGTCAGAAGCATATTTTAAAGATATAATGTGTATTCAGGTGTCTCCTTGCTGACTGAGTGGGTGTACTGCTTGTTCCAGAGATAACTGAGGTTTTATGACATAGAGTTTGGGTCAAGAATGAAAAGTTTTGAAGATTTACACTTTTCTCCAGCATTGACCTTTTGGCTTTATTCCTTAATTAAGCAAAGACATGGCAGCAAAAGGGAGTATTATGGGCTGCTGTATCCCCAGGGCGTTATGAGGCACCAGACACAGTTAAGCTATCTCAAGACAACCATGTTCTCTGGAGTTACTTTATTGCTATTATAAAAAATCTTTATTATGGGGAAAAATATGTATTTTTATGCCAGAAGAAGATGAAGATGACAGGCTGTTGAATGGTAGTTTCCATTGAGCTTCGTGCCCACAGAGATTGTAAAACACCCAAGACTAGGGGAGGCCTCCTGATAGAATCTTAAGAAACCTAAAGGGGTATATTAATCTTTGTAAAATTCATAGTTGGAACAGGTAACCATTAACTGGCACTTTCCAGTTATCAAGATATTTTATGAAACTGAAAAAGTCCTATTATACTTGCTAACAAGGCCAACTTTAGGGGTGTGGCTGGTGAAATCAACTCTTTCCAGACTGCCCTGGCTCTAAGAAGCTGGCGATCCTGGATGCCCCAAGACACCTGCTGCTGTGTTGTGAGTGCCTCTGCCAGTGCTTCCCTATGAGGTTGTTCTATTAAGAAAAAGAAAGCTATTAATTGAAAGGCTGCTTTTTCTTTTCTAATAAGAATCTGGCACTTTTCAGTTTAATCTTTTTTGGTTTTTATTCTGCTATGCTAGGCAACTGCTTTACTACTGAGCTATACTCTCAAACCCCTCTTTTAAAGCAAATAGTTGACCCTCTCCCTCTGGAGAAAAAAATCACTGAATTAATTCACCTTGACTTAGTTGGTTTACCAAAGTGAGATTATACCCTCCTCCTTTGAAAAATAGTATTTAAAACCTTTCATCATGGAGTTCTTTTGCTGCCTGGAAAATTACATACTTAATCATCTGTTAATCTTTTTGTTTATTGTTTAATTTCTGTACCACTGAATCCCAGAGGGAATTTAAAGTGGCTCTGAGATTTCTCTTCCTCTGGCTTTTACTAATGGATCTTTAGGAAATGACCTCCTGGTAGTTTACCTGCCTCTTTTGCATCTGTACCCTAGGAAGACAGTAGAAGTATTGGCCTTCTACCTAACCCATACTTCAGGTTCTGAACTGGAGAAATCCAGCTAGCAGAACAGGGACAATCTGGCATTTTGGGGTTAGCAAAAAAAAAAAGTTGCAGTTCAACCTGGTATATCTATGTTAAGAGGAAGCCAAGGAGAAGTTCTCAGAGCAGATGCTATAGTGGGTAAGGCCCTTGTTCTTTCATTGGCCACACTTCACATCAAAGCCAGCTTTCTGGTGAGGTAGAGAATAGCACCTTCAGCTGTCCATGCTAACTTTTGGCTTCCTTCATGAGAATTAAATCCCATCAAAAACAAAACCCAAGACCAAAATTCCACCAAAGAAAAGCCTCTGTTGTGTCCCTATGTAGAGAAAGCCACTGGGCAACTTAGGGAGACCCTGTCTCAAAAATTTTGGAAATATTAACAAGGGCTGGGATTGCAGCTTTGTATGAAGGCCCTAGGTTCAATCCCCAGTACAAAATTAATTAATTCATCAATTAAATAAAAGGACAGACTAATTTTTAAAAATTATCACACTTCTGAACAGATCTGTGAGGATATCTCTTACTCTGGTTTTGCTCAAATGGCCTCCAAAGAATCTGGAGCTCCAGATGGCCTCATAGGTATCCTCTCTCCTTGCTGCCTATCAACACCCCCATAGTCCAGACCTCACAAATGCTTCAGCTGTACACTTAAAATCCTTCAATTCTAGGGTATGGTCCAACTTTTGGCTCTCTTTTCAGTATGTAAAACTGCATTTCAGGGATTTGGAATGGTTCCTTGAGTTGTTGTGGAAGTCCCTGGGTGCCCCAGCAAGTTACTCTTTGGAGTCTGTCATGGTATTACATGGAGAAGGGACAAGAAGCAGCAACCAGATGAGACATCCTCCTTGCTTTTGTCCAGTGACCAGTTGTTGGGAGAACAGGAGCACATTTTGTTTTTCCTCTGACCATAGGACGTGGAAAGGTGAGCATATCCTTTAGTTAGTTCCATGTGTGTGAAGAAGCAAGGAAAGTTCCAGCTGGACTCAGACTTGGGTGTGATGTGAAGAATGCATTTGTACATTAGAGAAATACTTGTGGCTCATTTTGTGTTCTGTGGCCTTGTTATTAAAATCCTTTCCTCATGGATAAAAACTGGCTGGGTGCCAGTTTCTTAGTAAGAATTTCGTTTTCAACTTCAGTCTCATTGTATTTTTAATTTGGACAGAGTTTGTTTCAAGGTGTATGACTGCTGGCTCCACCCTAAAGAAAGGTACTTGTGACCAAACCAGTCCACGTACAGCCCCATGTTTCTCTCCAGACACCAAGTGCTATCCACTGGTCCTATGAGCCACTCCAAATGTGCAGGTCTCTCTTTCTGTTTTGAAAGCAGAATAATCTCAGGAGATTGATGCCGCTGAATGTCCCCAAAGCATAGCTGTCAAGTACATGGATTCAGAATTTCACCATTTCATTTTATCAATTTTCAGACCTTATTGAGTTACATGTGCGTTTCTTTTCTTCCAAAATGCTATATGCTCTTCCTGCGGTGTTCTTCTATTTTGAAGACCCCAATGCAGGCCACCCAGGAGTCCCGGGGAAAAGCCTTCATGTAATGAACTAGTGTGAGCAATGTAGGAAAAATAGAGTGCAAAGTGGACAGAAAACCAAGTTCTAATTTTCCTACTTCTAAAGGATTATATCAAACAGGTTTAAAATAATAGAAAGTATCTGGTTTCTCTGCATGTGGCAGCAGAAAAGTGACTGCCATGATTGAGACAGTGCTGTTCGGACTGGATATCTTGTGAAACACGTGAACATAGCACATGAACGTAACCAGGCTAGGCCAGTGGGGCCTTAGGAACAAAATGGACCAAAGCCACCTCTGCCTTGGAGCCTCGGCTCAAGGTTTTATTGGGAATGTGAATGTGAAACAACGGTAAGGCAAACAGCAAACACCCTGTCTGAATATCACCTCTGGTTATATTGCCAGCTTTTTCTGATGCCTTTTTTTTTTACTACCACTGAGAAGATGTAGAAAGTAGAGTCTGACCAAGATACATATGATGAGTGTCTGCAAGGCAGGCTTCTTGGTAATCATTTTTTAAGAAGTACCTGAATGACCATTATTAGAAGGAAACATAGAATTGATGTCACACACTCATGTACACACGTGTTCATGCACGTAT
The DNA here is from genome assembly GCF_012274545.1 of Fukomys damarensis. Taxonomy (NCBI): domain Eukaryota; kingdom Metazoa; phylum Chordata; class Mammalia; order Rodentia; family Bathyergidae; genus Fukomys; species Fukomys damarensis. The sequence goes on along the minus strand of NW_022900913.1, from coordinate 60,248,907 downwards.
GCATATGCCATCAAGCCAGTTCTCAATCGGATGCTCATATGCTCGATGAATGGAAATTCCAAAGATATTTATTCAACCAGACTGTTGACCTGAGTGAAATCCCAGGAAGGTGGGGTTGCTTCATGTAGTCCTTGTCTTCTTTGTCGTCGTGGCTTAATTAGGTGAAAAGCCTAAGGTCCCCTAGAGAAAAAGTCCCGCCTCTTTCACTTGGCAGGGTTTGGGGGCTGAAGGATCCTGGGCCTTCCAAATTCCCCTGGCCCTGAGGCCAAGAAAGGAAAAACACTGTTCGTTTTATGATAAGTAAGTACCAAAGGCTTTGCTTTTGTTTTTTTAAGGTTTTTTTTTTTAAACCTGAGCACCCAGATTTAAATTTTATCCATTTTACATGCAAACTATGTCTATGTCTTACATCGCAGCATGACTATTAGGTTACAGGATCTAACTTAGTTTCTGACCCTGAACATTCGTTTGACGACCACTAATTTTGTAGTTCTTTGTACCTGCTGGTGCTTTAGCCCTTGAATCCAAATGCTTAAATAAGGATAACAATGGCTAACAGCAGCTTTCCTCCTGAATTTGTGGCAGAGTTATTAGAATTACATTGGGATGTTTACCTCTCATCCTTCCTAAGAAACTGGGTTACTTCCTCCGTCTGAACCCCGCAGAGGAAGTCAGAAAGCCAACGCCTGAGGTACCGTGGCAGTGCATTTTAAGAAGAATCAGTTCCTGAGAAGTGGGGAGAAAATACACTCTCGATTTCGCAGAGGCAAACGCCCCAGCACGTCGGGGCTTGGAGGGGGAGCGGTCCTGGGGCTCCCGCAGTCTCTGCCGCAGCCTCAGCAGGAGGCCGGGCCTGGCGGCTCCCGGGGGAGCCTGGCCTGCAGCTCCTCCAGGATGGGACAGGATATGACAGCCCGGTTTGTGCACCAGCATCCTTAATATTTCCTTCCTTTCAGAAGCAAATAGAGCGTTCCCTTATCTGAATGCTAATTTCCTAGTTAAAAACCCTCCCTCGCTGACAAGGGACTGAAAGAGTTTTAAATCACAGATGTAGAGTATCAAATGCAATAATGCTCTCGCAATAGTGCATTGAAGCCTCAATTAATTAACCCTTGGGCTAAGTAGGCAGGTACACGGCAGTGGCCGCAGGCGGTGGATGGATGGGATTTAAATGTGCATCTCATTTCCCCAGCACGGAGCGCGCCGTTTGGTGCAGAAAGGAGTCATTTTGCACACTCGCCTCATTTACCCGCCGCTTTAATCCCCCTAATTCCACCTGAGATCGGGGGGATTGAAAAGGAAGGCGAGGCGCAAGCTGAGCGGCCGGCTTCGGGCGCGGTCCCGGGGGGCCGAATGGGGCCAGGGCCGGCGGTTCTGGAGAAGGCAGCCCGGTCCCCGGTTCGGAACCGCTGCCTGCCTGGGTCTGCGAGCTGACTCGGTGCCGCTGTGCAGCTCATTTCTCCGCGCGCGATTTACCATCTGTGAACTCGTCTTTAACCTAATAAAAATCATCCAGCTTTTGACTAACAAGAAAAGGAAACAGTGCTCATTGTGGGGTTTGGGGGAAATGGCTTCGCTAATGTGCAGGATGAGGACGGAGTGATTTATAGGCGGTTTTAACTGTAGGCTATGATTAGGGGGCTGGTAGTAAGTGCATTAGATGTCTAAGTGTGGCAATAGAGTAAATAGGCGTTTTATTTATCGCAGTGCCAGGGGCCTCTTAGCGGAAGAGCGCTTCTCCAAATTGAAATATAGCAGAGTTTACACTCCTGATTAGGGCTTCAAGCGCAGAGCCCAAGGCTATCAGCTAAGCAGAAACAGCACTCGCTGACATCTAATTGTCACTGGATTAATGTGCAAACAGGGACAGCGAACAGCAACAACAAATAACCCGGTGTCAGAGCCGCTGGTGGCAGTGTCCACTCGTAGTGACTTGGGGCCAAATTGGAGTTTATATGTCAGAATGGGCCAGGATCAATGTGGCGCCCCTCCTGCACGGGGCTGGATGGAGTGGTGGCCGTAGTTGATGTATGTGTGTGCATGGGCATATTATGCTCAGAGTGGGGGGGATTGGGCAGACAGACGGAGGAGGTGAAATGCTTTTCCCTTAATTTTTTTTCTGCTTTATGCTCTCAAATTCACAGCTATTAAGATAAATTTATGTGAATCAGGTCTTTCTCTCCAGGATCTTGTGACTTTCGCCTGTCTCCATATAAAATTTAATAACCCTGTTTGTGAATCAAATCATTCCCACAACAACAGATTCAATCTGGATTGCCACCTGTCTGGTTTTGGACATGAGCGACCGAACTGGGCAGCTGGGTTCCAACTTTTCATGGGGACTGGTGGTTGGTTGGCTGCCTGGGAAGTCAGTTGGCCCTGCAGTTTTCTGGGGAGAGAGAGGACAGCCTTCCACATACCCCAGGACCCTGTTCATGAAGTGACCAAATTGGTGGCAGCCCTGTTTTTAATGCCCAAGAACTCCATCTTTACAATTAGAGTCGGTAGCAAATGGAGGAACAGGTTACATTCCAAGAAGTTCCTGTGCTCACTCATTTTTCTTCTACAATTAGCCATTTAGGGAAGGAAGAAGTCACAAATACATGAATTATGTTCCTAAATGTATTTCTAAAGTTCTTAAATTTTATTGAGCATGAAAGTTGGTCTTTCCCTGTGTTAAGGACTGAAGAAGCTATACAACTAGCTAGTAGCTCAATGATGCAAAGTCTTATGATTTAAACTTGACATTTGCAATTTTTTGCTGTAAAATATTACTTTCTTTATTTCAAGACTTTAGTTGAAAACCTCGTAATTCCTTTTAAGCTCCATTTGATTGTCAATTGTACAACTCTCTCTAAAGCTTAGGGCCTATGATTTTCATACACACATGATTTACGCTTTTTGTGTCACCATTTAATGTACTTTGGTAAAGCTCACATTGATTTCTCTTGCATCATGAGAATATTCCCTTAGTGAGGCTATGAAAATGTTGTGACCTGGATGTAGATCTCCTTGAATTGTCCAAAATTGCTTTTTTTTGCTGCTATATCCAGTCGTCTGTGCCCCTCCATTTAATGTATTTTCAAACTAACTGAATATTTGGACAATAGGATGACAGTTTTCACTGTTGAAAATTTTGATTGCTGGCTACGGAAATCCCAGACCTTGCCTCAGGTACAAATAGGGTGAATAGCAGAAAGTGTTCCTCATGAAGCTGGACCTGCAGAAGGAGAAATTCCCAGTATGTTTTACTAATGACCCACTGGGGGAATTCAGTACATTCCAGTTGTAAAGCTCTAAGGTCAGCCAAGCTGTTGACTAGACCATAAAATTTAGATTAATGCCATATGCTAGGACAACTATACTTAAGGAACCAAAAATACCACAAATGGACTTTAAGTTTTCTGAAAAACTAATAATACATATGGTTATGGTAAGCACTGGAGTTCATACAGGAAATGTTTTGTTGATGCTAATTATTATACTTTGTAGATCTCACCTTGCTGACTATTAGAAGGAAGAAAAGCAGGAAAAAGAAATGGAAGGAAGAAATGTTAGAAAGAAAATGTAGAGATTGCTACACCCTCTTTACAGCCCTATTTGCACATGGAGAAACTGATGCCTGTCCAAGCCACACATAGCACTAAATCTTCCAAGTATTCCTCTTATACATCATTACCCTATAAACACTGAACAAGTATGAGAAAAATATTGAAAGCTTTGTTCTATCTTGATAATTATTCAGGCATTTACAAACATTAAACTTTTTTTCTGACTCAGGGGCGAGGCTGTAGTCCAGCAGGAGAGAGCTTGCCTAGCATTTGCAATTAGCTAGGTTCAATCCCCAGCACTAACAAAGAAAATCCTGCCACATAAAAACTGACTTTTAAATGATCAGTTTAAGAAATAATTCAACATGTGTGTTAGTCCTTGATCCCTCATCTAGAAACTGCAAAACAGAATCGAATTTTTTTTTTTTTTTTTAACCTGGGATCAAACTCAGGTACTTGTGTTTGCAAGGCAGATGGCAGAACCACTGAGCTAAAGCCCCAGCTCCAGAATTGAATTTTTAAGGGCCTTTTTTAGTATTTGAAAGTGTTGCCTTATCTCACTTTGAGGTTGGGCTTATATTATTTCTCTTCTAGTTTTCTGCTTTTTAAATCTCCCACTCTTTCTTGCTATTTTGGCTTTTTTACCTTCAGATTTCACAAAGGAGCAAACTAAAGATGGGTATGGTGGTGCAAACCTATAATTCCAACACTCTAGGAAGCTGATGCAAGGGGATTGCAAATCTCCCCACCCCCAGCTCAGTTTGGAAAATTTAGTGAATCCCCATCAGTCAATGGACTACAGATACAGTTCAGTACAAAGGCCCTGTGTTCAATCCCCAGAAATGCCGGGGCGGGGGTGAGAAGGGAGAGGGAGAGAGAACTCAGCAAGGTTGGCCTTATCTTTTACCATTGATTGATGAATATTTCATAGAGAAAATAGGACAGAATAGAGTTTGATTGTCATACTTCTTCCTGTTTTCCTGGCTGTCAGTACAATTTGTAATCAAGGCATGACCTAACCTGCAGAAAAAGTAAATTTTAAAATTAAAAATTAATTAATGTAAACATTATATGTCATAACATGAGCTAAGATTAATAATATCAACAAGAATGAAAAATGGGAGAAGGGAGGGAGGGGGAGGAAGGGAAAAGGAATTAAAAAAAAAAAGAAACAGGCTGTGGTGGGTCCGTGTAACCACTCCCCAAGATGACTGTTAACTGCATGAAATGCAAACGTGTGCTAATAAAACATTTTTAAAAGTTTAAATAGTTCTGCTGGAGAGTTACAAATTTGTTTGTGTAAGGATCATATCTGTAGTTCCTGTGCTTTCTTTGGGGTATAGACTTCAGGACCTGTGTCATTATTAAGTCTCTGCCCCCATTAGAGCAGGTGGAGCTAAGTTTCACAAGAAGTTGAGTGAACTGCAATTAAATCACATTAACTAAGAAAAAATTAGTCCCCTCAGAATTTTGGGCGCCACCATTTACATCCAGACTTAACCTGAACTTTCTGGCAGTGTGGTCTGACTCTGGGTAATGCTGTAGCTCTGGGAAGTGTAGTCACTCTGGGAATCTGCGGGGTCAAACTGGGGGCACCGTCCCTGGGGCTGTGAAACCAGAGTCTGAGATAAGATACAGAGTGACCAGATCCACTCACCTCCTGTCCAGTGCCTGGAGCCCTTGAGAAGTCAATACTGGCCCTCAGCAAAATCAGTGGTCTAAGCCTGTAACCCGGTAGAATCACAGAATAAGTGGATTACACTTGATTCTAATTTCATAGGCTGAAACGGTTGTACAGAGTGCTATGGAAGGAAGGGAGGGACATTGTTTGTTCTGGGTGAATCCTTTGGGAAGCATTTTGACAGGAACCAAAATCATTTTGGAACAAGGGCCAGGTAGCAAAGAGAAAAGACCTCTGAAGGACAGTGGGTTAGGGTTAAGGTTGGGGCACTGGGACCACCTAGAGGAGTGACCTTGAATAAGTCACTGTAAAACAGCCACAAATGATATTTTTCTAACCTTCAGCGAAGGAACTAGAGACACAATTTCCTAAGGTGAGGCCCTGGAGCCACTAAAGTAAGCAGCCAAGAGTCCTGCCAGTGGGTCCCAATATATTGAAAATGCTTGGACCTAAGGACCTGCACATTTTCTAATAAATGTGAGCTTTTTAATCACTTATGCTTTAGCAATTTGAACTGTAACATTACACTTTGTGGAAAAGACTTGAAGAGACACTGGTGGCTGATTTAAAATTCTTCAGACCACAGGAATACTTCATTAGGGAAACTCTTGAAGGACTTTTTCTCAAATTAGACATTGGCATGGAAAACGTCAGTGGCTATCACCATTTGCTTTTTAAGGTTCTCTCTACCTCCAAAAATTACATTACTTTTCCTTAATTAACAAACATAGTTTATGGGTTAAAAATCCTATAAGATATCCTCATCCTAATTTTCTCACCTATTTAAATTCCTCTGTTACTTCTTGAAGAAGTGTCAGGAATTAGTGTGTATAGTAAGGTGACTTTGTTTTTTGCATTTTCCACTTTTGAAATAAAATGAAAAGCAAAATCATCTCAAGTCCATATTCCTTCAGAATTATACAAAGATCCTGGTTCATTAACGTCATTAAATGATGTGTATTTACATATTTCCCTTAAATTTCAACATAATTAAAAGCAAACAAATTAGACTGTATTCCAAAAATAAACATTATTCTTTGGCAAGCAATTTGTAGAAGGTACTTTTGTCTACCCCAGTGCTTTGGAGCTAATTTCATTTTAACTCTATAACTGTATGGTAAAGTCCAATAGACATTTCCTGTAGGGAACTTTGTGAGAAACTGGGTATGAGTTTGAGTTCTGGCATGGTTAAATAAAAGTAAACGTAGGCTGTAAGCAGTACAACCCTCTCTCCAGCATGCTTAACATTGGTCACACAGGAACATTGTGTTGTGAGCTTTCTGGGCATTCTTTGTAAGGTAGGATTTTTCCTGCCCCTTACTTGAGGGAAGTTTTTCTAAGAGCACATCTTTTTAATGGCATTCTTTTCCCTTCTCAGTGAGGCTCTATTGATTGAGTGGATGCTGCTTACTGTAGTTGTTCTGAGCTGCCAGCAGCAGAGCTTCCTATGATTGATTTTATATAGCACCTTTTATACTTGAGAAATCCCAAAGCACTTAACAAAGCAGTGAGTGAGTTTGATGCTGATGGTGATGGTGGCAGCAAACACTGGCAGCTGCACAGACCGCCAACAGCTCACATTGTTTCAGATTCTCCAGCTCTCCAGAGGGCCAGCTGGCCAGGTCACCACTATCCTCTCTGGTCTGTCTGGAATCTCCAACCCAGAAAAGACATCCAGCTATCTTTGAGGTCACCTTCTGGCTGTCAGGCTGACCTATTCTAAACCTCTCAAGGCCAATGAGATGGGCCTCTGTAGAAGCCACCTCCTCCCGAAGCCTCCACTCTCCTCTTTGGCTCAATAGGAGAGTTAGATTTGGTGTTCCTATTCAGTCCGAAGTTCTGAGACTGAATCTCAAGCATTTCCTGAGCCTGGCCTGGATGGTGGCACTTGCTCTGGACAGCAATTGCCTTTGGGAAGACTTTAGTATTAAATAAATGCAAATCCCACAGGGGGTGTCTCTAGAGATGCCCAGTGTGTCTCCCCTCAGAAGAAGAGCGTACCCCTACTCACCTTTCTAACACCTAGCTTAGCACATAGTAACCCCTTAATACATGTTTGTCAGGTGACTACAGGACAATGAAAAGTGTCTTTCAGTGTCTGAGAAAGGTACATTGAAGAAGAGGATATGAGATGTTCACAACATAGGGATTCTACCTTTGTAATGAGTACAAAATAAGCCAGTCCTGTCCCCATAGAGAAAGCCGAAGGGGGCAAACATAATGCCCCTTTCTCCTCTGTCTTTTTCTCTCTGGTTTTGATGTAAAGAGCTGAGGCTATTTGTTTTGACTTGCTGGTTAGAGGTAAAAAAGGAGAAACTGGACAAGGTAAAAAGCACAGACATTAAGCACGGAGAGAGAAGTGTGGTCCCTGAATCTCCAGGAAAAAATGTAGCTGAGGTCTGAGGAGTCTCTGAAGAGGGAGGAGCCTGGGCCCCTGAACAGGGATGGAAGGGACAAGGCAACTGTCACACCAGGCTGTCAGCCTCTTCGTAGCACCCAGGCTGTCCTTGCCCTTCTTTTCAGAGGTTTGAGCTTCCTTTGGAGGACCACTGGGGTGGGGAGAAAGATACACTCAGTCTGCAAGCCCACATGGCCAGGAGGGAGGAGGAGGGTGGCAGAATGAGGTGACCTGAAAGGGCTGGTGTGTCCAGGGCTCTGTGGGTGGTGACATCTCTCATCAGCCTGTTAGCTTGCTCAGAAACTCCCTGTTTCTGAGTTACAATGTGTGTGTGTGTGTGTTCTTTTTCTTACTATGCTTTCTTTTTTAAAAATATGTATGCTCAAAATTTGGAATTTGTTTCATGTAAATGATGTAATATTTTCTATACAGTGCTTTGACGTATATGATCTCTTTTGCTCCTCAGTGGTCCAGAAGGGCCAGTGGTGCTTTTATCCCCATTGACAGATGAAGAGGCTGAGGTCCTGAGAGGACTAGTGGCCCCCCAAAGTCACAGAGCGGCACACGTGGAGCTGGAAGGAAACACAGGTTATTAGAGGCAGCACCCTATTCATTGTCCACTGTGCTTTGCCGTTTCCATCTCAAACTGGAGAAGAAAAAGAAACTTTACTGTTAAGATACTCAGTACTATATGTGAAGGACTAAGTTGTGACTGTTTATAGTTTATTTTTGAGCTCAGGCCACACAGGCTGTCCTAACCTACTAACTAAAATATACTTTTTATTTCACGGGCCTCTTCCCTTTTAGGGAGAGGAATAAATGCTATGAGTTTTGCTCACAAGGTTCATGGCTGTGCGTATTGACTCTCCTTTGGGCATCTTCAAGACCTCAGCAACTGGTCTACATGATGACCAGTGACCTGCTGATGGGGGACAGCCTGGAGACCTGTAGTTGAAACACAGGGGTAAGGCCCAGTAGTGTGATCAGCCACTGAGTCGAGATCCACACCAGCTTACTGGGACCTGATAGCAGCCAGCCACAGGTTCAAAGAAGGGCACACAGACACACAGGACACAGTCCCAAGGAGCAGTTCCTTGGAATCCAGGGATGCTTCTCCAGAGGGCCTCACGAGTTGGCATCATTCACATGGTCACCTTTTAAGGTGTGTGCTTTGCACAATACAAGTAACATAAAGGCACTACCCTTGACTTGTTTTTCCCTATGTGTGGGGCAGGGGTCCTATTTCAATAGACTGACATTGAATGAGGTCTCTATGGCACAGTTGGTGAGCAGGTGCTGCTATTAAACAGACCAGAGAAAACTGCCCTGCTGTATGCTTGGAGGCCATAAAGGAGACAGTGCTGGAGACTTGGCTGTGTCTCGAAGTGTACCCTAAGTATGTGTAGGGCCTCAGGTGTTTCTGACTGCCGCGAGTTACACAAGAGCCTGATGAAGAGAAGCAAGCCCTGGCCCAAGGAGTATGGATTTCATGGCAGTTTTGTTTGGAAGAAAACCCAGTGAAAGCCCCAGGGAACCCTTGTAAGGCCAAAGGACAGAAAGTTGTTCCCCGGACAGAGTGTCACTTTGGAAAACTGAAATTCACCTCAATAATACTCTATGTGAGAATCTTTGTAACCAAAAAGAAATGCAATAAGTATCTTAGTGTGAAGACTTCTTCAATATTTTTACAAATCACGCAATCATTTCCAGCTTTTGGCAAAAGGAGAAATCCACATAGCAAGCCGTACGGAACATTAGTGATATCAAGATAAGCTATGTCTGTTGAATACCAATGAAATCGCCCCTACCTGTGGTGGGTGTTGTCACAAATGGAAGGCAGGGGCTCCTTTCTCCCCTTTTTCTAACTGTTAAAAATGGAAATTGGCATTTGAATATTCCATGAAGTTCTTCAGGTTCATTAACAAGGTCAAAATCAATGTTATTTTACTGTTTGGAATCATTTTTGGCGGAACAATGAAAAGAAACCATAGTAGAAGTAGTCTTAATATAATCATTTTCTTTTCATTGTTCTTTATGGGAAAATAATTTGGCCCGAAATTTAGTGGTCCCATCAGGGAGGTGATATCTTTAAAAAGGTGGTCTGAAGGACAGGTTTTACTGTACTTTAATAGGCTTATAGATTAATATAAATCTTAATATTCATAATCTTTACCATTTCTTTTCTCAATATCTGCTTCATCTATACATCTATTTATAATGTATGTTTCAAACACAAGATATACTTGATTTTTATTAAATACACTGATAGTGCTACGGGGACTGCTGCTTGGCCTAGTTTTAAAAAAGGAAAAAGAGCTAAGGGGTCAAATTCATGGATAAGCTGCTGCTGGAAACAGATTTTTTTGTAGGTAATGCCCTGGGCTGAGAGCAAGGCTCTCTTTGCAGATTTGTCATGTGCGATCATCAGTGTATGGCCAGGTTGGGAAGATAAATATGTGAGTCTCAGTACCAAGCTGGGGGAGCTCCAGGTGAGCCTCAGGAAACCCAAACTTCTCACCTGATAGCTTGGCTTTTCTAATCAAAACCTGGGGCGCTTTCAATCTATATATAGTCATGAAAGAAAATCACAGTGCTCATAAAATATGAAATTTACCTGTAGACTAGAGAAGAAAATATGTAAATATGTAATACTTGGCATGAATAAAAAAATGCACCTTAATTTTTTTTTTTTGGTACTGGGGATAGAACTGGAGACCTTGTGCTTGCAAAGCAGGTGGAGACACTACTGAGCTAAATCCCCAGCCCTGCACCTTATTTTTTTATGTGGACATCTAAAGGAAACACTATTTAACTGATTTTGTTTTATTTTGGCTTGAGATGCCAGGTTTGCCTGTCAGTTTATAATGTTATAAACAGGGAAAGAGTTAATGAAGAGTGTGTATATAAAATTTACATATTATGTAAAATACGTAAATATAAATATATCTTTTTACTTATTATGAAAGTAATATAGCCTCATTATAGAAAACTTACAAAATATGGGAGAAAACCAATAACTTACCATCCAGAGACAATCACATTAACATTTCTCTCTGTATTACTCTCCACAGTTCAGAGCATCCTGTGTGTATAAAATTGAATGCAGATTTATGAAATTCCATTGTATAGTGCCATAACTACACTATTTTCTATTAATTGGGTATATAGTTTCTTGTTTTTTTCCTGTTATAAATATAAAATAGTAATATCTTTTTACATAAGTGTTTGTATTTTGGGTGATCTTCCAGGAGCTCTCAGAAATGGACTTACTAGATTAAATGTCAAAATGAGCATTTTTAAAGCTTTTGCAACATATTGCCAAACTACTCTCCAAAAGCTGAGGTCAGTCATCTTCAGAAATGGTGTGTGGTATTTCAAACATTAATATTAATTGGGAACTAGAGAGAGGAACTTGAATAATTGCCTATGTGTCTGCTTTACAATCGCATACTTTTTTTGTAATAAGAAAAGAATATCTGAAATTTATTAGTAGAAAAATGGGACTTTAAAAGTATTTATACTCCCTTCCCTACTCACTTTTCCACTTTATTGGCTTTATATATTTTGTCCACATCCCTTTAGCCCTCTAAGGTATTTGGTCATGTGAAATATGTCATACTCCTGTGCCTTGTGTTGGCAAGGACGTACCTTCTGTATGCAGATCCTATGTGCAAAGAATAGAAGATGGTCCCTGACTTGGTGCTCCCTGCATCCTGCACTGGGTTCTCAACACCCTTTGTTTGGTGACCTTCTGCTTAAATCTGTAGTGTAGACTAAATCCCATCAGTTACTCTGAGACTCTCCACTGTGGTCTGCAGGCTTTGCACAGTTATCCTGGGGAAGCCAGGAAAGGTGAAGGCACAGTAGACACATAGACTCATTGATGTTTACTACAAGGCCAATGATTCTGGGTTGCTTTCCTTAACTCTTGCCTGGAGCAATGCCTACTTCTGTCCAGAAACTGGACATTAGTGAATTATTTTATTTGAAATAGAGGTTTATTTCAAAGTAGTTTATAACAGTATAAAATATAACATCTTTCCTAGAGGATGGTGGAAATAGTAGGAAAATAAATATGAATGTTACCACACAATGCATGCCTTACAAGAGACATTTACCAAGTTGTGTTATATGTAAAAATATATTTAGCTACCAACTTTACTGTCATTGTGGAAAATTGCATAAGCCAATATCTGTAGGTGAATAATTTTACATATAGTTAGTGTCTTTTTTGATTAAGAAAGCCTTTTAAAGAACATTAATTATGCATCTTGTATATCCTATGTGGCTAAAGCAACTCCGTGAGGAGAGACCTGCCAATTGTTTTGTGAAAATAACAGAATGCAGCTGTGGTAAGAAAAAAAAAAAATGTAGCGTATCTGGAAGAGTTACTTTTATTTTCAAAGAGAGGGGCAACCAGAGTCAATATTTTATTTTGCAAATGTAGGAATCTGAGGGAAAGTATGAGGCCAGACAAATGTGTAGGACATGATGCAATGAAGGCTGTGTCCTTGCTCAGATGTTTCCTGGCCAGGGCTTTGTACCAGAAGAAGAAGCTACCATCAGAAGATACATCATTTATTTTTGCATATTAGTGGTGATGGGAATAGTTACCCTTTCCAAATGTAAATTTTGGGTTTTTTAAAACCTCAAGACTTGGGGGCTGGGGATTTAGCTCAATGGTTCCACCGTCTGCCTTGCACGTGCGTGCAAAGACCCAAGCTCCATCCCCGGTACCAAAACAAAACCCTCAAGACACACCCCACTTCATAAAAATGTGCATTTGAAGGAAATAATCTTATAACCTAGTGGGAGACTGTCTCAAAGTGGGTGGCAGTAATCCAAGCAGCCAACCTGCCCTGCAAATGTCTCCCACAGTGTCATCCCAGGCTCTCCTTGGGTCGCTGGGCAGGGCCCATCTGTGTCCCCTGCTTTGTGGTCTCCTGTAGCTGCGGCTGGTGGCTCTGAATGAGGCAGCTTCACAAAATCTGCATGAAAATTGAGAATTGTCAAAGCAATTTGCCATTTACTGACTCCCTCTCTGTGCCTTTTGTGTTTTGATCAATAAAAACTTAAATCCTTTACCCAGTTTAGTAACAACCTAGTCTAAAGCATTCTATTCTCCTCATCTTTTGGAGCTCTGGTTGTACAGTGATTCATTTGCAATGATACTCATTTTAAAAGGTTAACAAACGAGAAACTAAACCAACCATACAAATAACAGCCCCAAGAACACTTTCCAAAATGGGTTGCCGCCGTGCCATTTCAAATTTAATATTCATGCCGAGGAAACTGAAAGGCCACAAACTAGGGGGTAAAACAGTACTGCATTTTATGACTCATTTTCCAGCGAAGTCTCTTAAACACAGTATTATAATGACTTGCTCTCCTCCACCCTGGGCTCCATTTCTGTCCAGCAATCTGCCCCAGGCTCCTATTAGCTGAATTATCATAGTCCCTAAATTACCTGGCGGGAGTTCTAAAATCCCACTAATCCCATCAGTGCACCATGCCCTCTGTCCCTCTGTCCCTCGGTGACTGGTGAATTATTATCTGAAGGAAGCTGAAAAGAAGCTGTTGCAGGCCTGAAGCCGGTGGCCAGCAGCCCGGGAGACATGGAATGGCCACCCTGAGGTGCGGCCCTGGAGGGAATATAAATGTTTTCCTTAACCGGAGGAAGCACCGCACTCACAAGCCACTTTCGGAATAGATTAAGCTAATTTATTAAACACAGTTTGCTGGTGACTGAGCCTAGCTGGGTAATGATTTACAATTAAAAAAGAAGCATTGCTGAGAGCCAGCGGGGGCCACCAGGGCCCCGAGAGGGAGGGCCTGGTGAGGTGGCTTGGTGTCCAGGTGGCCTGGGGCTGAAGCAGTGTCAAAGCCAGGCCCCCTGTGTACAGAGCCTGGGCCAGGACGTCAAAAGCGACAGCACAGCTCCACCACCCTGATGGGACCCTCTCCTTCCAGCAGAGTGCTGTGAGATTTAGTGTTTTGGATTTTCACTTGCTGTGTCCCAGGTGCTCTAACGTTCTCCATGTACCAGTGCTGACCCTCTGTGAGAGCACGGGTCCAGGCACAGGGGACAGCAGAGTTCAGCAACTTTCAGCTGGACCACGTGTCTGTCTGGAGCAGTGATTTTCCATGTGTTCCATGTCAGAAACACTCATTCTATAATAAATATTCTGTAACACCCTTTGTACCATTCTGAAATGAAAATATCATCATATATTTGGCCCAAACTCATAGTTAAGAAAAAATAAAAAGAAGCCAGGTGTGGGGGCGCACACCTATAATGCCAGCACACTGGGAGGCTGGGGCAGGAGGATCTCTGGTTCAAAATCAGCCCTGGGGGACTTAATGGCTTAGGGTGACCCTGTCCTAAAACAGAAAATAAAAAAGGGCTAGAGATGTGACTCAGTGCAAAGGCCCTAGATAACAAAGAAAGAAAGAAAGAAATCAAGAAAGAAAGAAATAAAGATAGAAGCAAGAAGAAAGAAAGAAAGAAAGAAAGGAGAAAAGGGGAAAAAGGATGGATGGAAGGAAAGACAAGAAAAGAACAGGAGGAACATGATGTTCTAAGTATAAAGAAAAAAATGCAGTGTATTAAAATATACGAGTAGATGCATTCTCCATTATGACATCTATAGAAGAAAGTTAAATGCTTGCCCCACTTTGTCATAAACATGGTGGGGACTGAGAGGCCCAATGATGAGGTTGGAAGGAATTTCTATGTCCTGGGGGAACCTTCAGGGTTTGAGTTCCCTGGGGAACTGCAGGGACCCACCAACTCCCTCATTCTGGAAATGGAACTGGACATTACAATTGTCCTCAGATGGAGCCAGCACACTGTCTACTTCTGTGCTTGTGATCAACAACCACCTTCCTTCTATGCTATTGTTCTTACCAAGGCGTCTGACTTCTGTACGTAGGCAGTTGATTTTATTTTTTTGGTATCTAAGTGCAAGGCTTTACACTAATTCCTGTTAAGGCCTTCTGGTTATCTAAGATATTTTTGGATAGTGATTTTTGTCTTTGAATTCATGAGCTTTCCCTTCCAGTTCTATGACATCTGCATGCCAAAATATTAGAATTAATTGTTATCAAATTATTGGAATTAATCTTTAGAGAGGCCTCTTTATTAATGCTGCATCATTGATAAGAACACAATAGAAATATGTTGATTATTTCCAGCATGTGCATGAACAGCCCTGTTATTTAAGTATATTTAACAGTACATTTAGAGTTTAAGGAAGAAGGTAGGAGACCTTAAGATGTGTGTCTTCATTTATTTTCTGGTTATTACAAATGTTTGGCATCTGTGCACCTTAATTCCAGCTGCTCAGGAGGCAGAGGCTGAAGGAATGCAAGTTCAAGACAGCTTGGATAACTTAGAGACACCCCGTCTGAAAAAATAAAATAAGAAGGGCTGGGGATATAGTTCAATGGTAGACCACTTCGTATACCAAAGATGAAGGGAAGGGGAAAGGAAGGGAAGGGGGAGGAAGGAGAAGAGGCAGAAGAGCCCCTCAATGGGCTGTGTCTTAATTACCTTTCTTATTGCTGAGATGGAATACCAAACACCCAAAGTTAAAGGAGGAAAGGTTTATTTGGCTCACAGTTTGTGGAAGTTTCAGTTCATAGTTGGCTGGCTCCAAGGCAGGATGGCATGCAGGGGAGAAACAGTTCATGATGGGCAGAAGGCAAGAAGGCAGCAAAGTAGTGAAGTAGCAAGCAGCAAGCAATAAGCAGGGATCCTCTTTCTGTCCCTTATATCCTATCCAGGCTGCCCACCCTTAGTGCAGGTAGCACTCACACCTAGGATGGGCCAACCTTAATTCTTGGATTGCACCACTAATCAATCTCAGCATCATATCCTTGGTCCCAGCATCATACAGTCTAGATCCAGCCACCTTCACAAAGCCTCATGTGTGACCACAGGAGTCTTTGGGGGGACATCTTGATCAAGCCATAAGAGGCTGACAAACTAAAATTTGTGTAGGCCTTGAACAAAATTATCACCATGGTAGCCAGGTAGGACTGTCATATTGATTTAGTAGCTTATTTTATTTTTTTTCAGCTTTAATTGAGTTTATTGGTACATTTTAGGGATATAGTACAGTTACATTCATTGTTGGGATCTTGTACCTCTACATAACAGGTCTTGGTTCTCATTTTTTCCCCTTGTCCCTGCCCTCCCTTCACCCCCTTCTCCCCTCCCCATCTACAAACACTTTATTTCCATTTTTTCATTATCTCACATTTTTTCCTTTTCCCTTATTACCCTTTCCCTATGCATCCCACCTTCCCTATACCTTTAGCCCCTTTCTTCCCATTTCACAATGTCAGTAATCTTATTAGGATCTTATGTATTATTAGTTTATTCACACCAGAGAAACTATTTGGTATTTACACATGTGTGCCTTATTTATTTCACTTAGGAGTATATCTTCAATATGTATCCATTTTCCTATGAATGAATCTATCTTCTCGTTCTTTATGGCTCAGTAATATTCCATTTTATAGAAAAACCACATCTTCTTTAACCAGTTTCCGACTGATGGGAAAATGGGCTGTTTCCAAGTTTTAGCTATTACAAAGTGTGCTGCTATAAACATGGGTGCGCATACATCACTGTGATATGATTCTTTTAGTTCTTTTGGAAAGATACTCAGCAGATGGATGGCTGGTTCAAATGGAACCTCCAGTCCAAGCTCTTTGAGGTATCTCCATATTGATTTCCATAGTGGTTGCACCAGTCTGCACTTCCACCAATGTTACTGTGTGATTTCTTTATAGCAGCCATTCTTTGTGGGGTGAGGTGGAATCTCAGTGTTGTTTTTTTCTGCATCTCTTAATTGACAAGTGATGTGGAGCATTTTTTCATATATTTACTTGCTGTTTTTACTTCTTTGTCTGAGAAACTTCTGTTCATTTCGGATGTCCATTTATGAATTGGGTCTTTATATTTGGGGGGGGCTGATTGTTTTGAGTTCTTTATATATTCTAGATAATAGTCCTTTGTCTGAGGAGCAGCTGGTAAAAATTTTTTCCCACATTGTAGGTTGTCTCTTAGTTCTGCTGATGGTTTCTTTTGCAGTGCAGAAGCTTTTTAATAAGATGAGATCCCAGTTGTTGATTCTTTCTGCTAGTTCCCATGCTACTGAGGATTTGTGCATAAAGCCTTTTCCTATGCCAATGTCTTCCAGAATTCTGCCTAACTTACCTTCCAACAAGTTTAGTGTTTCTGTTTTAGCAGCTTATTTAAAAAAATCATTATACAGTCTATAAGTAAGAAGTGTAGAGGGCAAGAGGTCTCAGTCTGCAGACTGAACAGTCCTGGAGGTGTGACTTGGAACGCTTTGGCTTGGGGACCCCGGGCTAGAGCCTGGCTTACATTTATGCTGGGGAGTAGTGGGAGGACTGTGATAGGGTGGTAGAGAGCATGTCTCAAGTCATCTTTGGTTTTGAAGGGGTTCAGGCCCACTATGCTGGGACAGTTGGGGACATCAGTTTCTCATTTCAACTTCTCTACTTCTGTTCCTCTCCCTGATGTCACCACTTCCCAGAGATGTCTGTCCACAGCCCAAGGAAGCCTCATCTAAAGTCTGATTTAGCTATGTCTGATACCTGCTCCTCTATGCTCTCATAATCAGTAACGTGTTAAACAACCTCACTGTGAATAAGTCTTTTAGAAAACTGTTAGTAATGGTGGCTACCATTTATTGGGCATCTGGTATGTGCCAGGTAGTGAATACTTACTTTATTATGCTTCATAACTGTCCTATAAGACAAGAATTACTTCCGCTTTAGAGGTAAAAACAGCCCAAATACACTGAGACTCTCCCTCAAAATACAGTCTGGCCTGTTTTCATAGCCAAGGTCATGTCACTAGATGATATTCTGTGCCTATTTAAGAATATATCAATTTGAGCAATATAAAATGACATTGCAGGATCCCAAGCTTATCTTTCATTTAGGAAGGCAAGAGAAGGTGAGTGGAGAGATTTGGGGCTTTTCCAAAGCAGGAAGATGGGCATGGTTGCTCCCCTGACGTCTCCCTAGATAAAGCTCAGAGCATTCCAGAAACAAGGATAGAGACTTGGAGACTTAAAAACAGGGAGCGATCCTAAAACAATGAAGCCTAGGAGACAAGTCTGGAATATCTCAGGATGTAGGATGTACAATGTCATCATTGGTGGGTGAGTGCCAATCAATTACTGAGTTCCTCCAGCCTTAGGCTTCATCAATGTTTGATTAAAAATATATTATGATTCTTTAGAATTACTGAGAATTCCTTAAAAGAAAGAAATAAGGAAAACTTGACCTTGTTTAGCATATGTGAAGCTAACTTTTCAGCCTTCAGTCAAACCATAAAATGTAACTCTGTTTTCTCTCTTTATTTAAGTTTTTGACAGAAGAGTTTTCTTTGCCAAGCTCAATAATCATTCTTGGTAATGTCAAGTAGGATATAAAGACAATCCAGTTCCACAGTTGGATGAAAGACAAGTTTTCAAATGCCCTTTCCTCCTGAAATAAAAATAATTGATCAATGTCATAGGGAAGCCTCATCCATGACCTAAGCCCCTGCTGCATGTGGCCCTGGGATCATAATCACTTGATGAACAAGACTACATTTTTGCCTTGGTCCTTGGAAATACCAAGGTTCCTGATAAAAATCAACCTCAGAATTTATATCATTCTCAGGCCCTCTCAGTCCTAGCTGATAGAGACTGCAGCCATTGTCCAGGAGCACAGTGACATCAGAGCTTCTGGACAAGTGGGCCCTAAATCAGCAGAACCTCAGAAATCCCATTCAGGAAATCTGAAGATCCAGCAAGCTGGGTTAGTGTGCTTAGTTCTACCATCCCACACAAAGAAAGAGACTGTAGGTCTGGTGGCAGAACCTGGGACATTTTCAATGTCCTGATGATTTATTACCAGGGCAAATAGAAACATTGTAGACTACAATATCATTTATCATGCAATTACACATCTTTCTGCAAGATAATATACATGACCACAGAAAAAATTGAGGGCTAGCCTTTCTTTTGCTTTGGGCCTTGGTTTCCTTCCCTGTGGTGGTGGTGGTGGTGGGGGCTTGGGCAGTAGGATCTCTAGACCTTCAGCCTCAGGAGTATAGACACAAAGGAAGCTCTCTAAAGTTCTCACAGAGGTGGTCTTCTTAGTTATGATGCTGCCAATCTCCCACGTCCACTATAAAACTCCTCAGCCTCTTTAAGCTCAGCTTCCTCATCAATAAAATTGGAATGGAGGACAGAACCAGCTTTCTAGGATTATTGCTCTGATTATTAAAGTAATGGATGTAAGCCTTGGGGAAGGAAATCTCAGACAGCACTCAGCCTATATTAGCTACAGAATGACTATTGGGATTTCTTATTGTAGTCGATTTTTTTTCTTATTTGTTTCCTTCTTTGCTCTTATATTCCTCCTACTTCTTAGCTTTTCACATTTATTTCTTTTTTCCCCCACATTTATTTCTAATCACACAAACCATCTTCAAGTGTTAAACATTAAAGAAATCAAGGAGGGACTCAAATATTAAGTCCGGGAAGAAGTGATCCTTGGACCAATCCTTGATCTTGCAAGATGTCTTAGTCTGTTCTGTGCTGCTGTCACAGAATCCCAAGATGGGATAACTTAGAATGAACAGAGGTAACTGGCTTACGGTTCCCTGGAGACTGGGAAGTCCAATACTGAGATATCACTGTCTGGCAAGGGCTTTCTTGCTGAGTCACAGTGTGGCTCACATAATGGCTGGAAGAAAGTGAGAGAGAAGGCAAGAAGCGGTGAACTCACTCCCCACAACAAACTCACTTCCAAGATAATGGCTTTAACCATTCATGAGGGTGGAGCCTCATGACCTAGACACCCTTAAAGGAATTTCACCTTCCAACAGTAAATTACAACATGAGTTTGGAGGGGAAAATCATTTAAATTGCAGCATAGTTGTGGACAATTTTTTGCACCTTCTTTTTTCCTTTCAGCATCTGTATATCGGCTTTGTCAAACCATTTATATGTATACAACCACATGGGTTGAAGTGTTAATGTTGGGATGTATCTAAGAATAGATATTTCTTCTGTGTTCCTTCATTTTTCTGTGTGTAGAACAGAGAGTGTTGGGTTTTCCTTACAAGACTCTCTGGGGAGGTCTACTGTTTCCAGTGTTTGTGGGACGAACACATCTGATGTAATTTTCTTTTTTTTGTCAGACTGAAGTGTTTTCTTACATAGGTTACCAGTGGTTGAATAAACATTCCTGTGAGTAACTTCCTTCAAACATTTATATTTTATCTTGGCCACATTTCTAAGCAAATCATAATTAATTTTATTTGTTTCAAAATATGCCCTGCCTATGTCCAGGTCAGCAATGCAGAGTCAGGGCTCAAGTTTCTGTGGGCTGACAGGAACCTGCTGATAACACTTTTCCCAGTCCAGAAGGTGTCTGCTTGGTCCCTTCTCACTTGACAAAGTCTCTTTTCCTATTTGTTCTGCAAATCCACCTCATCTGCTTCATCCTGTCTTGGAACCAACAGAAAACTGGGAATACAGTGATGGGTGGCTAAGGTCCTCCATTCCTGTCTTACAGATCAAAATCAGCAATGTCATGTAATGTACAATGACCACTATTGTAGGCACCATCCAGAACTACTCTTAGTATCTTCCAGACCCCTTCCAAGAATGTGTTGTTGATTACCTTTATGGTACAAATGCATACAACAAGTCAGAGAACTAACCCTGTAGTATGACAGAATCCTGCAAGCATGAAAAAAGTCTCAATTTTAGTGGAAGCCTCTTCATTCATTCTTTCTCACTTTAAACCATGGTCCTCTCATGTTTTTGCCCAATGAGTGTTGCTTCTTTATCCGTGGATGGAAGCACAGATAGTGAGACCTGGAGACTTCCAGGGCTGGGTGTGGGGTGCCCTGCTCAGAGCCCCCCCAAAAAAAATTAGGGAAGTTTATTTCACATTTTAAAACTGAGGTGCGCCTTCCTTGAACTGCTAGTAGTGTTGTTGATGAAGGCTCTCAGCTAATCCTTCTCCAAGAGTTTCTCCCTTTGTGGCTGCCCCACCTAAGGTCCACTCCTTTCCCTGGGTCGGCAGGAGACCCAGAGGTTAAAACTCAGCAGGACCATCCCAGCTGCACAGCTTCATGGCCTGTTTCCCCTTGCCTGTGTCCTTCCTGCCCCACTCAGTGGTGACTCCAAGGGCCTTTCCAGTAACCTGCAGGAAATCTTCATCTCAGTCTGTGTCCAGTGCAGCCTGACCTACATCACTCAGACTGAAGGTATTAGAAATGATATGATTAACGTGAGAGCCTTAAGTCCCCATGTCTGTTTTTCCCTGAGACTAGTATGCTCATTGGGCTAAAATAATTGAACAGCTTTGGAATATCAGCTGCAAAATAGAAGGCAACGATATTAAACTATATAGCAATGGCTACAATAAATGAGAAATTTGGTTGACTATATTTTTTTTAAACAAAAATGCTGTAGTATCACTTTAAAAATCAGACTTCTAAAAAAAACAAAATTTCATTACATAAAAATTTCTCTTTGGAAATTCTGCAGCAAAGAGCAGTGTGAGTACCTTGGTGTTTTCAGAATTATTTTTAAGAAAGCTAGCTGTGTAGAACAATAAATGCTCACAGTTTGAGGCAGCCATCTATCATGACTGGTGAAGTTTGGGAAGGTGAAAGAAGAAAGGGCTCTGATGAGAAAAGTAAGGTAGACAGAGATTCATTTCAGCATCTTGCCACACATGAGGATTGTCATTTTAAAATTTTTTCTTCAATGCATTTATCTTATAATAATGTTCAATGGTTAATCTCACATTCAACATAAAGTTAGAGTAACGATAATCACAACTGACCTTTGCAAATGAAGATTATCAATTAGCTTTATATTATCATTATAAACAAACAAAATAAAATAACACAAAAATATATAGAATAAAAAATGAAAATTCCCTTTCACAGGCAATCATTGTCCTCAGTTTGCTCTCAGACTCTTTTAATAAGTGTCATTTGTTATTTTGGGACATATGTACATAGATAGGATATCTTTCATTTTGTTTTTTCTCCTTGTACTATTAGATTGAGGAATTATAGTATCCAGGTTGTTACCATGGTTTATACACTTCACCATGTTTTATTCATACTCTTTTAAGCCTATTTAATTAAAAAATCATGCAGTGCTCTTCCCAACCACTGTATTAGAATTAAATTTGATACTACACTGAACCTAAGGATGTTGACTATTCAAGGGTACAAAACTGTTTATCTTAGTGAAACAAATTATTTCAGATTTCTAATAGAAATTTTAATTTTTCTCAAAATGCAGATAATAATAATTTACCCTTTTCTTTTCACATTGATTCAGTTGAGCTTGGTTCCAAAAATAATTCCTTTTATAAAATTCAAAATTATCTACATCCAGTTCTAATCCCACACTCAAAGTGATTTTAGTATTTTCTTTGCCGTTGTATTATCCCACCTCCTCCATAAATGTATGTTAAAAGGACAAGGGGTGTGTGTGTGTGTGTGTGTGTGTGTGTGTGTGTGTGCCTATCTGTCTGTCTAGTTTAAGTCAGTCAGATTTTGTTTATATTTGTTTCCAAATCCACCTGGCCTTTCTTTTTCAGTAGCAAAGTTCCTCTCTTCTGCTTCATCCTGGTTTGTAAAATAAATTGCACAAAGCTACCAAAGTCTGGGCTACATCCTCATAGTGACTGTTTAAACCTATTACTTTCTCTTTTAATCAAATCACTGTTGTGTCAAAATATACGATTCTCGCCATGAATCTCCCCAGCTTGTTACAGGTCACCGGTTGCACCTTGAAAATGTTTGCTCTCCTAAGTGTCTTTTCTCCAGCCTCTAGCTAAATTACTCCACACCAAGCCTGATCATTTTTCTATATACATACAAGTCTAATTAATATAAACATAATAGCAAAGAGAACTGTGCTTTACAAAGAAGGAAAGTTGCCCGGACAGTAGATACACAGGGCATTATTTGAAGAAACTTAAGATGGGAATTCATACAGATATATGCATTCAGATTATAGCAGGAAACAATAACAACAAGAATAACCACTGAATTTCCTTACCCCTGAATTACTGAACAATTTCAGCCTTTATTCTTTTCTGCTTTAAAAAACATTTTATATAAAGCCACCAGAGGGCCAATAAGGGAAATAGTAATTACGTTTAAACAGCCAACACTTCACTAACATAAAATATTTGTACAGGCTCTTAAACATGAAGTTAAGTGCCAGAGGCTATTTTCATTGTTTAATGTATTAAGTAAATAAAAATGTATCTAAGATGTGGACATGCAATTAGTTTTGAGTTATTTATCCTGGAGTTTGTATGGTTTAGAAAAACTCCATCTTCTTGGCTGCTGCTGTCCTAATGCATTTAACTTCAGCCATCAGCCGTGATTAAACACCTGCTGTTGTGGGGAAACAAAGCACACTAATCCAATATGTATTTCTGACATCTTAAATATCACCCAGTCCCCTGACATCAGGCACAGCTTTTCAGCGGGATGGAATTCCAGAGCATATTTTTCTAATTTATGGATGGACAATAAATCAAAATTAAGCCTTGGGCAATGAAATATACATCAGTGCAGAATGCACTGACTACAAACGAGGACCTGCACCACCGAGGGGAAAAGGATATATTAATGGAATCCTAAGCTGCAGACGCTGAGGTAAAAATTGGGGAAGTTTATTTCGAATTTTGTCCCTATAAAAACAAAACGCAAAGAGCGAAAATGAAGAGTTCTCTATTTTTATATGCACAGTACCAGATGAGCACATTTAGATTTAAAGGAAAGAAAAATCACTGCTTTTGAATGCTGGATCGTGGCTGCTCTTCCTCTTATCTTCGGTATTTAAGAAGGGTTTGAAGTCATTAGTGTGGTTGCAGCTTGGCTCTTCTGGAAGAGTGAACAAAGGCAGTCATTGTCATTCTTCAGTTCTCCTGAGAAACTCAGGAGGGAGGACAGACGGCACCCCCAGGTGCACTGCCTCGGGCGGGGAGATGTCCAGTGCTGAAGGAGCCTTGGCCTGGCCTCCAGATATTCCGGAATCTCAAGGCCTGTTCCCATCCATACCCTCAGGTCCGGCTCAGCCTTCTCACTCCCTGCCTTGCTGATGGACATCTGTCTTTAACAGAGCCTGCCAAGACTGCCATCGTCTTCACCAGGGATAATGCTGTGTGCTTGTGGGCATGCTACACTCCTAACAAATGTATTTCCTGAATCCTCACACCAACTCTTTAAATGCAACAAACGACAAATGTTATTTAGAGGAGAGACAGTGATACAGAGCCTGGTCGAAATTGAGAGCTTTGTCTTGGGCTGCATGGTCCGTGGTGGAACCAGCCAAAGGAGCCCTGGGTCTGTCACCCCATCCCCAGCTTCTGAAGTTTCTTCAGGTTATTCTTCCTAGGGCACTGGCATTGGCAGAATAATTACTTCTATAGACTCACATGTTAATGACTTACTGATTTGTGTAGTATTCATTCATGAACAATTGTTTGTACAGTCATAGCTACTAAAATATTTAAATGACTAAAATTGATATTAATCAATATGATTTAGGAATGTTTTCATGAATCTCAAAAGACACCAGCATGTTCCAGCCTTATATTTGAAATGTTAAATAGAATATTTGAGATGTTTTCAAACTGGTATCTTTGGTATCAGTAATTGTTAAGCAAATGATAGCTACTGTGTCGGTAAATAAGGGCACTGACTTTGAGGATGCTTGCAAGGGGGGCAGAATTTCAGACAAATGAATGAATTTAAAAACCACTGGGGGCTGGGGATTTAGCTCAGTGGTTCTGGTGTCTGCCTCACAAGTGCAAGGACCAGAGTTTGATGCCCGGTACCAAACAATAAATAAATAAATAAAAACTACTGATTTTGCCCAGGCTTAAATAAAGGCATACAGTCTGCCTTATAATAGTCTAAATGATCAGCAAGTCTTGCCAGAGAATCAGAAATGTTCACTGAAATAGAAAAATATGGTATGTAAATAAACAATATCACATTAATTTTTCTTGAAAATTTTTTTTGGTACAGGTGATCAAACTTGGGACCTTATGCTTGTGAGGCAGGTGGCAGAACCACTGAGCTAAATCCCCAGCCTAAAACTTTTTTATTTTGAACCAAAACAGGCTGTGGGGAGGTAGCTCAGTGGTAGAGCATACTTTCCTGGGTTGGATCCCCGCAACGCCACAGTATACTTTTTAAACTAAACTAGAACAAAATCTTTTACCAACAATCTTTATCATTAGAATATTCCATGTTTTTTTCAGCTTTAATTGAGTTTATTGGCACATTTTAGGGATACAGTACAGTTACATTCATTGTTGGTATCTTGTACCTCTACATGACATCATTAATCATTAATTTAGTCAATTTTGGTCCAGGTTTAGAACCTCAGGATTTGGTGCAAAGCATACATTTGGTCTCCTTCATGAAGTTTATCTTCTAGGTGGGTGAACTCTATTCTTGATCCCTGGAAGAACAAAAATTATAAGAAAAGTGGACTGACTTAAACAAGTGTTTTATTTTGGTGTTGTAATCCACATAATATTTCCTAGACAAATTATCCTAAAGTCTTTGATGTCTGTTGCTCCTCTTCACTGTTGCTCCCTGCTAAGGATGTGTCTGTCTACAGGTCGGTGAACCAATCTGTTACTCTACATTGATTTTCTCCTATCTCGTCTCTTGGCTGAGTTTCTTTCTCATCACGGTTAATATTTAGCTCACATTTGTTTTAGAAAATGAGATGAAATTCACATGCATAAAATTAACTGTGCAAAAGTGAACAATTCAGTGGTACTTAATACTCTTATAGTATTGTACAACCATCATTTCCATCTGGTTCCAAAACACTTTCATTGTGTTGAAAGAAAATTCTGTACCTTTCAAGTGATAAACCTCCTCTTTTCTCCCTGCTCCCAGCCCATGGCAACTATTAATCTTCTAGAGTCTGTAAGGATTGCTCTATCCTGGATATTTCAAATAAGTGAATCATATTATTTGTGACATTATATGTCTGATTTCTTTCACTTAGCATGTTTCCTAGATTCTCAATATTGTTGCACGTGTCAGTACTTCATTTCTTTTTAGGAAGAAATGAATAATATTTCCATTTTATGAATACACTCAGAAATTTTTATTCATTTGTCCTTTCATGGACCTTCAGGGGGTTGTTTCTACCCTTTGGTTGTGAATATTGCTGTTATAAGCGTTCATATATAAGGATATCTTTGAGTACCTGGTTTCAGTTCCTTTAAGTCATATTCCAACTTTTTATTTTGGAGTTATTTTATACTTACAGAAAAGCTGCAAACATAGTACATTACCTAGCTTCCCCTTTCATTAACACCTTGCACATCCATGAGCATTTGCCAAAACTAAAAAAGTGATGTTAGTACAATATTATTCACTAGACTTTATTTAGATCTCACCTGGTTTTCCACTATATCCCCGTTTTTAATTCCAGGATCCTGCCCAGGATGCTGCATTATGATTAGTTCTCATGTCTTCATAGGCTGCTCTCTGGTTTGTGATACTGTGTTTCTCATTCTTTCTTTGATTTTCATGACATTGAGAGTTTTAAGGAATACTGGTCATTTTCGGCCCCTCAATTTTGGCTTTTTTGATATTTTTCTCATGATCAGACTGAAATTTTGAGAAAGAACATCACAGGAAAAGTGACTCTTTGTCACCTGACATTGGGGCTCATGCTGTTTCTGTGACTCATTGCTGGAGATGCTGCCCTTGAGCCTGACTGGCAGTGCTAGTCGGGTTCCTGCTCCAAAGTTCCCTCCCACCCACTTTCTGTTCTGTGTTCTCTGGAAGCAAGCCACTCCCATTCAAGGGGATGAAGTTAACCTTCAGCTCCTGGAGGATGAATCCTTACTCATTTACAGTCCTTTGTCTCTTTTTTATCTCATTTATTTATTTATCCAATTATGCATTCATGTCAGTATGGACTCATAAGTATTATTTATTTTTAACAGTTCATATCCTTTTAAGATCACGTCACCAATGTCTATTGGAAAGCAACAGTATTGCCAAGTGAGGGCAGACTGAAGTGCTTCAAAGGCAAGGAGACCCTCGTTTGATAGGTAGCAGCCTCAGAACATGAAGAGAGGACCCATGTATTGCTCTGATGGAAGGGTAGCTTTGAAGATATTTACTGGGTGAACCTAAGACGTTCACAGGTGCCTGTCACTGTTTTTCAGAGGGCTTGCTTGGTTATGGCTAGGTTACCTGATTCTTAGTTCTGTGCTGCTTTTGTGGAAGAATTCTATTACTGTTCTCAAAAATTAAGATGCTTAGTATAACAATGAAAGAGCTCAAAGAGAAGGCATTTTAAAAATCCACATTTGGACACATTATAATAAATCTGTAAAACACTAAAGTCAAAGAGAAAAATCTTAATACGTGCAAAGGAGAAAAAGTTGCTCTATAAAGCAACTACATTTAAACTGTTACTGACCTCTTTACCGTAACAATTAAAGTCATGAGACAATGAATAATGTCTTTAAAGTGCTCAAATTGGATAACTGCCAACCAAAAGCTACAAACTGAGCCAAATGATCCTACAAAAGTGTGGGAGAAAGGAGAATGTTTTCAGACAAGCTTTGAAAATTTTTCTACTAACATTCTCACTGAAAGGTAAAGCTGAACCCAGAAGGAAAAAGCGAGATGAAAGAAGCAAGTAGCTGTATGAGTGAGTCTTCAGAAGTGATGCAAAGCAATGACAACAGCTATTTACTGAGGGAGTAAAAAGCATGATGGATCTAAGATATTGGATGAGGGTAGTTGTCCTTTGGTATCTGTTGGGGACTGTTCCAGGACGCCCCAAATCTGTGGATGCTCAGATCACCTATGTAAAATGACGTAGTGTTTTCATATAGCTTACTCACATCCTCCCATGCACTCTGAATTATCTCTAGATTACTATAATGCATGGCATGATGTAACAGCTACGGAAATGGTTGTTGTACTATGCAATATGTGTGTGTGTGTGTGTGTGTGTGTGTGTGTGCGCGCGCGTGCTGGGATTGAACCTAGGGCCCTTGCACAGAGCTACACACCCAGTTCTTTTTATTTAATTTTTGAGACAGGGTCTTACTAGGTCAGTAAGTTGCCCAAGCGCGAATATATGATCCTTTGGCTTTAGCCTCCTAGCCTGCTAAGGATTACAGGTGGGTGCCACCATACTCTGCTCTGTACTGTATTGTTTAGGGAATAATGCCAAATTAGAGACATTTATAGCTAAATGGATATACATTGAGGTCATACTTTTTTTTTTTTTTTTTTGGTACCAGGGTTCGAACTTGGAAACTTGCACTTGCAAGGCAGGCAGCGGCACCACTGAGCTAAATCCCCTGCCCAAGGCCATACTCTTTAGTGAAGTAAATAGGACAAACGTGTCAATACCAAATAGTTTCTCTGGTGTGAAAAACTGAAAGTGTAAATAAAGATCCAAAAGCATACTAGATAATGTGAAACAGGAAGAAAAGTTTCAAAGGGGAAGAGGGAGTAGGAGGGGTTGGGGAAAGGAAAGAAGGAAATGGAATTAATATGAGAAAAGGAAAACATGGAAACAAAGTTTTTGTAAATAGGGAGGGAAGAAGGGGATGAAGGGAGGGCAGAATCTTACTAGGTCAGTAAGTTGCCCAAGCTTGAATATATGATCCTTTGGCTTTAGCCTCCTAGCCTGCTAAGGATTACAGGTGGGTGCCACCATACTCTGCTCTGTACTGTATTGTTTAGGGAATAATGCCAAATTAGAGACATTTATAGCTAAATGGATATACATTGAGGTCATACTTTTTTTTTTTTTTTTTTGGTACCAGGGTTCGAACTTGGAAACTTGCACTTGCAAGGCAGGCAGCGGCACCACTGAGCTAAATCCCCTGCCCAAGGCCATACTCTTTAGTGAAGTAAATAGGACAAACGTGTCAATACCAAATAGTTTCTCTGGTGTGAAAAACTGAAAGTGTAAATAAAGATCCAAAAGCATACTAGATAATGTGAAACAGGAAGAAAAGTTTCAAAGGGGAAGAGGGAGTAGGAGGGGTTGGGGAAAGGAAAGAAGGAAATGGAATTAATATGAGAAAAGGAAAACATGGAAACAAAGTTTTTGTAAATAGGGAGGGAAGAAGGGGATGAAGGGAGGGCAGAGGAATGGGGAAAAATAAGAACCAAAATATATTATGTAAAGGTAACAATTTCCAATGATGAATGTAACTATTGTATACCTAAACTGTACCAATAAAATTAAGTAAAAATAATGACAAGAAAAAAATCCATGCAGGTTCATTACAGATGCAGGTTTTTTTTTTTTTAAAGATAGTTTCCATTTGTAGTTGGCTTCACTGTAATGTGGGATCCGGGGATATACACTGTAGTGAGAACCACGTGTGGGAAGCAGATGTGATTCAGAGTAGAAGTGCTCTGAGGGCCTTGACTTGGTGAGGAGGCAAAATAGATGATGACTGATTTTAGATTCTGTTAACTATGCATGTGAAATTTTAAAGAATAACTAAAGTTGGTTTAGATATTGTTAAATATTAATTTTACTTGATATTTTGAAAAGGTAATCTTTAAAGAATTACTTCTAAAGTTGATTCAGCTGCTGAACCTGAAAAGAAGGGGAGGAGGAAAGGAAGTGAGGAGGAAGGAAAAGAAACCCCAATCAGGGCTTGGGCGTGCAGCTCAGTGGTAGAGTTCCTGCTTTAAAAAAAAATCTTTATGAAATTCATTGGTACATTTTAGGTATACAATACAGTTACAGTCATCACTGGAATCTTGTACCTTTACATGACTTATCTTATTTTTCCCCATCCCCCAGCCCTCCCTTCACCCCCTCCATCCTTCCCTGTTTGCAAAGACATTGTTTCCATGTTTTTCCTTTTCACAAATTCTTTCTTTTCCCTTTTTACCTTTCCCCTACCCCTCCCACTGCCTCTACTCTTTTAGAGTTTTCTTCCTATTGCACACTATCAATTATACATTTTAATCCTTATTCACACTTTTCACACCAGAGAAACTATTTGGTATCTACACATGTGTCTTATTAATTTCACTTAAGAGTATGGCTTCAATGTGCATCCACTTAGCTATAAATCTCTCTAGTTTCTCATTCTTTGTGGCTGAGTAGTACTCCATTTTATATTAAACACACACACACACAGACACACACACACACACAAACATCTTCTTTATCCAGTCTCCAGTTAATGGGTAATTGGGCTGTTTCCAAGTTTTAGCTATTATAAACTGTGCCACTATAAACATGGTGAGCATATATCGCTGTGGTTGGATTCTTTCAATTCCCTTGGGAAGATACCCAGTGGAGGAAAGCTGGATCAATTGGGACTTCTAATCCTAGTTGTTTGAGGTATCTCCATATTGATTTCCACAGTGGTTGCACCAGTCTGCACTCCCACCAACAATGAAGAAGAGTTCCTCTCTCCGCACAACCCTGCCAGCATTTGTGTTAGGTTAATTTCTTGATAGCAACCATTCTTTAGGGGGTGAGGTGGAATCTCAGTGTTGTTTTCATCTGTATCTCTCAAATGACCAGTGATGTTGAACATTTTTCATATGATTATTTGCTGCTTTTACTTTTTTGTCTGAGAAATGTCTGTTCATTTCAGATGCCCATTTTTAAATTGGGCCTTTATATTTGGGGGGTCTGATTTTTTTTTAGTTCTTTATATATTCTAGTTAGTAGACCTTTGTCTGACGAACAGCTGGTAAAAAAAAATTCCCATTGTGGGTTGTCTCTTAGCTCTGCTTGTGATTTCTCTGGCAGTGCGGAAGCTTTTCAAAAAGATGAGATCCCAGGCAGGGGATTTAACTCAGTGGTTCCACCACCTGCCTCACAAGCACAAGGACCCAAGTTTTATCTTCCATACAAAAAAGAAAAAAGAAAGAAAAGAAAAAAGTTGTTGATTCATTCTTTGTGCTACCTCCGTGCTATTGAGGATTTGTTCATAAAGTCTTCTCCTATGCCAATATCTTCAGATATCTTCAAGAGTTCTACCTAACTTATCTTCCAACAATGTTGTTTCTATTTTAATAGAATTCCTGCTTAACCAGCACCTCCTGAGGTTCCATCCCTAGCATCACCCACACAAACAAACAAAGTGAAATAAAAAGAGAATGAAAGAATACCCAGTCAGTACAACAGAATGCAGAAAAGGAAAACAAAAAAAACAGAAATGAAAGTTAATAGTTATAATAAAGCAAGTAATTTGTTTAAACTTGTTGGTTCAAAGAGATTAGATTGGACTTTTAAATCTAGTTATATTTTGCTTGTAGGCAAAAATCCTATTTATTAAGAAATTATAAGGTGAAAAGTAAGAATGGAAAAATAAAGTTGGTAGCTTTATTATTAACCAGACACAATGGATATCAAGGCAAGAAAACTTCTGGGCAGAGGACATGTGGCCATGGGTCTGGAACCAAGTAGTGCAAGAGCTGTTGTGTTGGATGGAGGAGGATTCTATACCTAACACACACTTACACTGTTCCTTATGGCCTAGAAGGACAGAACCTGTGAGTGGAAATCATAAGCCATGTAACAAAGAGCTTTCTAACAAAGCTCTGTGAGATGAAAAGCTCTTCCTGAAGTTATTTAGGTGGAGGTTTGGGGGAAGCTACAGGTAAGACCAGGGACACATGGCCTAGATAGCTGAAAGGTAAGCACGTTTGAGCATTAGAATCCCCGGAAGGCCTGAGATCACTGGAAGTACTTTTATTTTATTGAGACAGGGTCTTTCTACAATGTTGAGATTGGCATGGAACTTGTTATGTACCTTGGGATGGCCTTGAGCTTATGACCCTCCTGCCTCAGTCTTCCATGTTCTGGGATTACAGGTATGTGCCACCATGCCCATCTTGGCAGACACTTTTGGTTGGGGTGGTGTTTGAGATAGGGTCTCCACTATGAAGTTCAGGCTGACCTTAAATTCACTATGTAGCCCAGGCTGGTCTTGAACTCATGGATATACTCCTGCCTCAGCCTCCTGAGTACTGGGATCAAATGGATGTGCCACCATGCCTGGTTGGAGAGCTTTTTTTAGAAATACGTATTCTAGGCCTCTTCCCAGACTTACTGAGCAGATTCTATTCCATAGAAACCTGTGTTTTCTAAATGCTGCCCAGATTATATTGATGTAGTCAACTCAGACCCCATCTGTGGAATAGCATTTGGAACAAGAAGACTTTTTTTCTTTTTCTTTTCTTTGTTTTTTTTTTTTTTGGTACCAGAGATTGGATCGAATTCACAACCTTGTGCTTGTGAGGCAAGCACTGCGCCACTGAGCTAAATCCCAGCTTCTGGAACCAGAAGACTTTTAAAGTTCCCACTGACAGAGAAGTTGGGTGATTTAATAATGTCTTGGTAGACATGTACCTGAGAACAAGAGTACTAGGAACCAGAGAGGTGGGATTCCTGCTTCCATTGTACAGAAGAGGAGGCCTGGAATATCTGCAAAAGGAGTAACTGGGCAAAAAGCCGGTGTGTGCTTTCTCTGGTGTTCATAAACCTTTCAGAAAATTAACATATACTTTTCTCAGAACAAATGGCTTAATCCGCCAACAGGTTTTATACTGTACACTTCTGACACCTGCAACTTTTCTATGGCAGAGACTCACCAGAGTGGTATGTCTCAAATTTGCTATAGGCACACAGATCACTGGGCAATCTCGGGAAAAATGCAGATTATGAGCCTATTGGCTCAGGGAGGGGCTTGTAAGAAGCATTTCTAACAAAGCTCTTCCCAGTTTACTATTAGACAATGATGAACTGTCTCTCTCTTCCAAGATAAAAGCTCTCCTGGTCGTCTAAAGATGCTTTACATCCTTTGGCTAGATCACTATTTTGTGTTGATATCACTGTGAATTAATTAATAAACAGAAGAAGCAGCTGAGGATGGCATTATGGAGACTGGATGGAGCAAAAAGAATGGAAGTCAGCAAGAAGCTCCTGGAGCTGAGGATGGTGACATCTTAAAAGTGCAAACTTCTATTCTACATCTGGACCAGGACAGAAGCCCTTGCTGGCCCATTAGAAGATAAGAATTCCATCTCAGAGTGGATTTCTTCTCTTGGTTTATTGTTTTAAAAATTTTTGTCTTTTCATCAGTCACCTAATCTTTCCAAGACTATTTTGTGAATGGCATATGCTAATTAGGATTGTCATATGCTTTATAATTCATTATTTTTTTATTGAGATAAAATTCACTTAACATAAAATTAACCATTTAAGTGAACAGTGTTGTGGCATTTGCTACTTTCACAGTATCATTTAAACACCATCTCTCTCTGGTTCCAAAACATTTCTGTTACATCCAAGGAAGACCCCGTACCTGTAAGTAATTGGCACCCATTAGTCTGCATCCTGTCTAATGGATTGCCCTATTTTGGATATTGCTTATTACAGAATCATATACTATGTGACCTTGTTTGTCTACCTTCTTTCACTCAGTATAATGTTGTCTTGGCTCACTCATGTTGCAGCATGTTTCAGTATTTGAGCCTTCATAAATTGAATAATGGTCCATTGTATGAATATAACATGCCTGGTTTGTCCTTTCATCTGTGGATAGGCATTTGTGTTGCTGGGTTGTTTCTATCTTTTGTCTGTTGTGAAGAGTGCTGCTGTAAATGTTTTTGTGTGAGTATCTGTTTGTGTAGCTGCTTTATAATTTATTGTTTTTAAATGTACCAATTTGTACTTTAAATGGGATTGAGGAGAGGATGTATTGTACTGGTAGGAAGTAAGTTCAGAGTCACTTGCTCTAGATTTTAAAGCAGCCTGGAAACTTAAAACTTCTAACAAGAAACCCAGGGCCCTTTTAATTTCTACCATGCCTGTCTCAGCTGTCTTGAGAGTCAAAAAAGAGAATGTGTGACAAAATGATTAGCAGCTCAAGTTGGGTGTGGCAGCTCATGCCTGTAATCCCAACACTCTGGGAAACCAAGACAGGAAGATCGCAACTTCAACCCTCAGCTGGGCAACTGAGTGATTTAGTGAGATCCTGTCTCAAAAAATAAAAAATAAAAAAAAAATGTATGAATGAATAAATAAAAAGGGCTTGGGATGTAGCTCAGCTAGAAGGCCCTGGGTTCAATCCCCAGGGTTGAAAAAAAAGAAAAAAGAAAGGAAAAAAATGACTTGCAAGTGTAAAGCGCTACGTATGTGCTATGGTGTTGGCAGTGAGTATTTGATGTGCCCACTGACACTGCCAGAACCAGCTCCCACATGGGAGGTCAGCTCACGCTGTCTCTATTATGGCCAGAAGAGAGATTTTAGAATTGCAAAAGGTGTAACAGAGTGGTTGGACACCAGCGCAGGAGTTTGACAAGGCTGTCACATCTGCTCAATATTTCTGCTGAAATAATCCCGGGGATTGCTGTTGATGGTTACCATAGTGGTATTAAGGTTGGCAGAAGGAGATGATGTAATCTCAAGTGTGCTGATGACATCCTGGCTGCTGAGTCGGTGGTTTCTGTGCGGGAGACTCCAGGGTCTTAGGCCGGGGATGATTTAGACGCTGATAATGGCAGCTTTGAAGCAGAGTAGTTTAGTAGCAAAGCAAACTGGAAGAGAAAAAGAAAAGGGAAGGGTTATGTTGCCAATAGTTGCTGGCAGGCAGTGAAAATCATGGCCCTCTGGTCTATAAGAGGCCAGCGAAAGGCTTAGACAGCAGGCGCGTGGGTGGACTCCAGAGCAGAAGCGGGTGTCCCCTCGGGAGCGGCCAGTGCCATATCACACAGCCCCTTGCTTGGTTCTGATTGAGTTGCAGGGTCTGATTAACATGAAATAGCTGTTAGCAGAGTCCCAATTTCCAGACTTTTACCAAAAGAGGAAATGAAGCTCAACACAGAAATGTGTCTGCCGTCAAGCTGAGGAAAGGCAGACTGAGGACAACAGTGTCTTAGAGAAAGAGAACGACCACGGTGGGAGGAAAGCGTCCTCTATCCCCAGAACCCTGGAGCATTTCCTGCTGAAATAACTCATTCTGTGGGTCTTGGTTTTCTGACAAGTAAATCTCAAGTAACAGTACTGATAGTCATCCGGACAAACGTGTGTGTGTGTGTGGGGGGGTCTTGGGAATGATTTGTGGAAATGGTGCTTTTTGGGGTTTTTTTGTTTTTTGGAAATGGTGCTTTTGAAGCATCCAATGCTATAGGAAGGTTCTTGGAATCTTCTTTGAAAATCAAAATAGAGAAGAAAAAGAAAATTAAAATAGATCTTTAAACCTATTTTTAAATGTACTCATGGAAAATTTACTGAACTATGGAAGAGATAACAGAATAATTGTGCATATTTTTACAATTATATAATCCTTCCTATTTTGCCCTTTCTTCAATATTTTATCTTTCTATATTTTAAAAATATATTTGGGACCTTCATGTTCCATTAATTTTTTGCCTTTTGGGGGATATTTTGAGACAGGGTCTCACTATGTAGTTCAAGATGGCTTTGAACTCCCTATGTAGCCCAGGATGGCCTCAAACCTGGGGCAGTCTTCCTGCCCCCGACTCGCAAGTGCTAGGATTACAGGTATGCATTGCCGCATTCAGCTAATGTCTTGCTTTTAAAAAAGTAATTATTTGTACATATATTTACAAAAAATAAATTAGTGGGCCAGGAATTTAGCTCAGTGGTGGTGCTGCCTGCCTCACAAGAACAAGGTCCTGATTTTGATCCCTGGTACCAAAAAATAAAATAAATAAATAAATAAAAATTAGGTTTAGGCTATGACTGGTCTAGAAATTGCTGTCAGATGCCCTTTCCCTTTCTTTCTGTTTATTCAATCCCTATTCATGCTTCAGAACCAATTTAAATCTCATATTCTCTGTAAAGTCCAGCTAACTTCCTCTCAAATTTTACATGTTAGTCCTCATAGTCTGACCCTGTGACAACCTTTATCTTTTGCTATGCACAGTTAATAAGCTCTATGGAGCTCAGATTTTCCTCCTGTGGAAGATTGAGATACATCTCTGCTCCTCTTGAATTTAGGTAGTCTCTGTGGCCTTATGACCAGTGGTCTATGGTACAAGTGACAGCTCCTATTTCTGATCTCAGGTTGTAACAGGTTAGCAGCCTCCACTGCCTGTCCCTCTCCTGGATTGCTCAATTTGGAGACCAGTTACCATATAAGAAGTCAGACTTCCCTGAGATCACCTTGCCTGGGAATAGAGCGATGCTGACTTGCCCCAGCTGTTTCACCCAATCCAGCCCAGTTGCCAGTCATGTGGATGAAGGCACCACACACTGGGCACAGTGCACTAGCATGTGCCACATAGAGAAAAACCAAGACCCCTATGTATGGGTCTACTTGAGTTGATTCACCCATCTCTAGATGCTTGAGCCACCCCAGTAAGGCCCCTGTGTCGTGGATCAGAACAGGCCACTTGAGTGAATCCTGACCCATTCCTTGATCCATAAATCATGACACAGCACATCACTTTATGTACTACTATTGTGCAGTAATAGATAACAAGTTCCTTGGGATCAGGGACTAGATCTTTTTTTTTAGTAGTACATGTTTGCAATACACAATGAATACATTCACCATGGGGGTTTGTATGCATATACAACACATCTCAATTTCTTTATCCCTCCCCACCCCAGTTTTCTCCCCTTCCCATTTACTAAAGCTCTAGGTTTTTTATAAAGCACCCTAAACTTTGCTGTGCAGTCAAATCCCAAAAAATGATCTTGAGGAAAGGCAGGCCGTGATTCATCAGGTCTGGGGAGGAGCTTGGGCTTCTGCATTTCTAACGAGCTGCTGGGAGCTGCTGCTTCTGCTGCTGCTGCTCATGGATCACACTTTGGGTAGAGGAGCATTCTGAGGTGCAAAGTGTACCAGTCCGCGCATATTGGAGGAGGCACATTTGTATGGCTTTTCAGAGGGATTTCACTTCTGGATCAATGACTTGAACAGCCTAATGATTTGAAAAGCATATGCCAGAAGACATTTAAAGCACGATTTCTTAGAGTGTGGTCTCTGGATCTACTTACATTCATATTGCTTGAGTTTGTTAAAAATGTAGCTAAATCTCAGTCTTACAAAGTTGGCACGGGAAGAGCAGGAACCACAACATCAAATTGCATTCCCCAGGTCACTTTTACCTACTTTGAAGCTTGAGATCTACTGGTAAAGGAGCAAGAGCACTGAATCAGGTGACCTAGTGTATGTCCGACCCCTAGTGTATGTTCATGTTTCCCTAACAAATGGTGAGCAGATCGCTTCACTTTTCTGTTCTGAAGTAG
Source organism: Fukomys damarensis (assembly GCF_012274545.1). Lineage (NCBI taxonomy): Eukaryota > Metazoa > Chordata > Mammalia > Rodentia > Bathyergidae > Fukomys > Fukomys damarensis. Next base: position 60,211,920 of record NW_022900913.1, on the reverse strand, counting down.
GGTGTACCCTACAATGGCTACGCTAGGCCAATCGGACCTCTCCCCCTCCAACCCTCTGTTCCCTAGAGCTGGGGAGGGAGGACACATACATTTTCCTCAGGGAGGACAGGCATCCACAGAACATTCATCTTTACTGTCATCTTCCTGGGCTCACTTACAGGTAAATAAAATCAGGAGCGCACAATGCAGGAAGTGCTATTTCACTTTTAAAGCAAGTATGAGTGTCAAGGCCGAAGCATCCTCAGAATAACATATACCTTTGTTTGATATTATAATTGAACTTAAATCATTTCTAGAATTATAAGTTTTAAATGGTAATTCTACAGCCTTTAAGGTTTCTTCTTGCCTTGAGCACCTTTGAGTAAATGTGTTCATGATTGAATTAGCAGGCCTTTGATTTTAAAAGGACTTTGCAGTGATCTTTTATGGTAGATTAAAAAGCAATTTACTAATTTACAGTTCATAGGAATCCCATGCCCTCCTTGAGTTTTGTAAATCAATTCTGTGCTAGTCAATGTGACAATAGCTCCGAGCATTTCATTTGGGGACAGCTGGTGTCATGCACAACTCTAAATTCCCAATCACATCATCAGTAGTGTACTTTGTGAGCTCTTCTTGGTGCTCAGCACAATCCCTTCTCAGGAATCCCTTAATTTGTAGCTGTCAATTTAGAGTTTCTAGTCTGGGAAAAGGACATTTAATCAACGGGACTGGGAGATACCCCTTTAATTATTTCCTCATCTTTTTTCCAATCTACTCTTGATTAGAGCGAGTTACCACAGTTGAAAGACGATTAGGAGAAAAAAAAAAAAAAAAGGCGTGACTTACCCTGGGCTTTCTTCCTTCTGGCCATGGCTTCCTCAGCAGAGCAGAAGTCTTGTCTCTATTGGAGGTCCTGGTCAGAAAGAATCCGTCTTCATCACCTCCACCAGAGGCAGCAGGTACAGTCTGAATGTGTCCCCCAAAAGCACATTGGAAATTGAATCCCAAGTCCAGCAGTGTTGGAGGAGGGTGCTGAGGAGAGGTGATTAGGCCCTGAGGGTTCCACCTTCATGAATGGATGAATGCTCATCAGGAGGGACGGTTCTTTGTACAAAGGCAAGTGTAGTTGCCTTTTCTTTTTCTCCCTTGCTGTCTCACCCTTGCCTGCCCCCTCAACTTTTGTCTTTGAACAACATAGGAAGAAGTCTTTCTCCTGATGCTAAAACCTAGATACAGAGTTCCAAGGTGCCAAAAGCATGAGAAACCAATTTCTATTTTTTTTAAGTTACCCAGTCTCTGGCTTTCTGTCAGAGGAGCTCAAAATGGACTAAGACATAATAATGGTAGTAATTAGTGAAAGTAGATATAATAATTATAGTAATGATAGTAGTGATTGACAAAAGTAATAGTTGTGATTGATAAAAGTACAGTGCTGATTATGTGACAGCTAACTGTTCCCTTATTTAATCGTTGCAACTCTCACATGTTAAGGGTTGAAGAAATTAAGATTCTGATTAAATAATTTTCGCAGTGTCCCAGAAGCAGTAAATAGCAGAGATAAGATTTGAACTCAGGGAGTCTGGCTCCACATCACTATCCTGCTGCTACAACACAAATATGCCTCCTGGGAAATGGTCTTTTCCCTTGCGAACCCACTTAGTTTCAACCTGCAGCCTGGGCTTTCTAAAAGAGGTGTCTAGTGTTTCTACTGGGGGCATGCATAGAAAAGGAAAGCTTTTAAAACCCAATACGTCTGAAAAAAATAATCTGACAACTTGCTTTATTCTTTTTTCTATTTTCCTTTCAAATTCAACTATAAACTATATCTCAGCCTTTGACAAGTCAACTCAAGTCTGTCACAGTGGAACTGAAAGGCTCAAGCCCCTGGTGGAGAGCTGAGTGTTTTCCCTTCGTAAGTCCCCGGGAATGAAGCTGGCTCATTTAGAGATGGTGACAGGCTCTGTGGCCTCTGCCATCCACCCTGCCAGAGGGAGATGGAGTTGAGCTTTGTGCTGGATTTGCCTTCCCTTGGCCACACAGAGGGGCGAGGGCTACAGATTAAGTCTTTCCTGGCTCTCTGAAGGCTCTGCCAAATGCAATGCATTCAGATCACGGAGGGAGGCCCAGGAGGGGCTGGAAGACAAGCACCTGGACTGCAGAGATGATTCAGAGGATCCCTTGGGAGGGTGGAGGAGTGAAGCTGGACAGCCCAGATGTGGACACAGCACCATGTGATGTTTGAGCTGATGCGTGACCCAGAACCTTCTGTGAAAATCAGTTCTTTTAAATTGTAGGATATAGAGCCTGATGTGCTTGACAAAACATTAATACTCCTCTGTTCTAGGTCTCCTTGGCTCTGGAATATTTGTTAAAAGATAATTTGTTTTAAAGGTAATCATTTCATAATTGGTAAGACACATGGTGAGAGAAATAGGCTTTCAGAGCCTATTGTTCTCCTCCAATTTCCTCTCAAATGTTGTATTTCTCTTTTGCCCTTTTCTTGCATACTATGCCAGGAGGCAAATCGGCTCTGTCTTTCCCTGGGTTGGAGACACAGCAGGTCTCTGTGCAGGGGCAGTGACCACTGGCAGGGAAGATCCCAAAAGCTCAGGTGCTTCCGGGGCTGAGGGTCTCACTGGCAGGACCTCCTCTGCAGCTACATGCCACCTAGACCTCAGCACCTTTGTACCACAAGCCCATCCTCACCTGGCCAAGCCAGTGTGACCCAGCCCTGTGGGACAGATCAGAGCTGAGCCCTGAGCATTTGGAGTGTGTCCTTCCCCGTGTTATCCCTAAATTCACAGGTACTGGTGACAACACCGCGGAGCAGGAATGGAAAGCAACAGGGAGAGACGGCCACATCAGAGCTGAGATGGACAGCCCCTTTCAGGTTTCAAATAGCCCAGACTGAGGTTTGACCCTTTCATTAGTTTGGAAATTACTGTACTTCTCGCCCTGACCCACTCCCATCACCCTTACTGCCAGAGAAACGGAAGTGGCCCCTTGTCTTTGTGTGTCTGACCCCAACACAGCCTTTCTTCTGACCCCTACTATATTTCAACCCAAACAGTGCCTGCCTTTTTCTCTTCCACTTCACCTCTTCTCTCTAGTTTCCCCTCTTTTGTGATGCCAGGCTGGCCCTCCCTCCGCCATATCTCCTTGCTCTCCTCTTTACATTAGCATATTATAATCATTAACTGGCAGCCACCCTGAAAGAGATAAGGCAAGGCGAAGGAAGTTCTACTGCCAGGTTTCTCCCAAGCTCTGAGTTCTGTGGCATTTGCCACTGCTGTGAAATTGCAATAAACGAGGGGCTGTGCTTATATTTCTAACCCTTCCTCTGCTAAAGCCAGGGACATGGATTGAATGCTGAACAGTCATAGCGGGCTGTCACTTTCCACATGCATTACATATCCTTTCAAAAGACAATTGGAGTTGGTTCATAAATATATCACATCTCAGTCACTTTTACTTCCCTTCCTTCTCCCTCCCTCCACTCCCACGATGAATATATTCACTATGTGTTACAAACCTGTGCCAATAAAATTAAGAAAGGAAGGAAGGAAGAAAGAGAAAGAAAGAAAGAGAAAGACAACTGGGAGAGGCTCAGCTGGGGTGTGTTGAGGGAACTGGGAAGGAATTCTAGTAATACAGCAGGAAAATAGTCATTTCTTTTATGGAAAGAGATTTACCACTGTGGTAACCCAGAAATGGGCTGGCTTCAAAATGAGGAGTCAGTAGTTTTCTAGTAACCTGAAATATATATGTGTTTCTCATATACTTAAGAGAGACAAAGAGCTGAGATTGTGAGGAAGAAGAATTGTCAACTGAAGATTAAAACATAGCCTAGAATATCACTGGCCCCTGTCCTGGCAGCCACAGGGTCTCTGTCTCCACTCAAGGTCAACGGCATCATGAAGCAGGTGCCCTGCAGGGTCCAAGAAAGAAAGAGACTATGCATGATGTACTGAGCCCAGGGTTGCACAACACACAGAGCCCTTGCTCTGTGATGGGCTCTGTGTTTATACACAGAATCCCTCATCCCTTCAGGGCAGCCCTTTGAGGAAATGAAAATGTCTACCCTACCTCAGAGATGGGGACACCAGAAGTTCAGAAAAGTTAAATAAAAAGCCTAAGTCACAGAGATGATCACATTGCAGGTGTTCAATGGTGCCTTCAAAGTTTTAAATTTTTTAGAAAAAAATTTTTTTTTTTTGGTACCAGGAATTGAACTCGGATCCTTGTGCTTGCAAGGCAGGCCACCGAACCGCTGAGCTAAATCCCCAGCCCTTTTTTAAAATCTTTTTTTTATTTTTATTCTTTTAAGTGTTTTTTAAATGAAAGGCATTCCACACCCAATCCAGAAAAGAGCAGTCCCGGGGCAGGGGGTCAGGTGGGGCTGGAGGGCTGTACTCTCTAAGGAGTAGTAGTACATGGGTAGGCTCTGCTGTCTTTGATCATATGGATTTCAGCTCAGAGTCCTAAACAGAGGCCCAAGCAGAAGAGGGAATCGCAGGGAAATGTGTTTTCCTTTAAGAACTTGGCTTGAAGTTGAATTCTGACCATGCTCACCCCCATTTGTTCTCATTTCCCTAAACTTGGTCATGTTGTGCACACTGGCAAATGGAGAGAGGCTGGAAACATGGCTTTGTGAGCAGCTATGAGCCTAGCTAATGAATAACCAACGTGTTTGGTGGTCGGTAGGGAGGAAGGAGAACATGGGGGAAGAAGGGGACAGGAAGTTAATGGGAAACCGCCAGAGTACTGGGCTGAAATTTTGCCTTTGCAATGAAAAAACAGTTAGCAGATAGTGTAAACAAAATCATAGAAGGCATCCTTAAGGAGCTGAGACATTTTTAAGCTACATATAAATGTCTGTGTAATGTTTTTGAAGCAGGTCTAGAGCCTACCAGGATCTAATTCTATTGCATACAAAGTATATGACCTTGGACACACTGCCAATGTTAGCCTGTATTCTTATCTGTAATCTTGTCCTGCTAATACAAGCTCCAGCTACGACAAGGATTAAATGGAATAATCCTGGCATAGAGTATTTCCCCAGGACTGAGTAGCAGAACATTTGGGGGTATGAAGAGAGCAAAATAAGTTAAAATCCTAAATTAACAGTTACTGACAATAAATTCAGTTAGAATTTGCAAGTATTATATTTTCCCTTGTTGTTCTGTTGTGTTTATCTGAAAACATCTTGATTTTTGTCTTTGTTCTTAAAGGATATTTTTGCTGGATATAAAAATCAGTGCCTTCAAGATTTCTCCTGGCCTTGGTTGTTTCTGATGAAAGATCAGCTTTAATTCTTGTTATTGTTTCCCATCAATTCTGTGTCAGTTTTCCTCTATCTGCTTTCAAGATTTTCCTCTTTATCTTTGGTTCTCAGCAGTTTGACTCTGGTACACATTTATGGGGTTTTCTTGGTATTTGTCCTCCATTATTTGCTGAGCTTCTTCAATTAATAGATCTAGGTCTTTCACCAAATTTTAGAAATTTTGGCCATTACTTCTTCAAGTATTTTTCTTTTTTTGGCATCACTTTACTCTACTTTTGGAACAATTTCCCATGTGTTAAACATGTGATAGTGTTCCACAGGTCCATGAAATTATGTTTATAGTTTTCAGATATTTAAGTCCCTGCTCTTCAAAATGAGTCATTTTTTCTGATCTTCAGGATTACTGACTCTCTCCTTTGGTACCATTGATTCTTTTTTTTTTCTGGTACTGGGGATCAAACTCAGGCCCTTGTGCTTGTGAAGCAGGCGGCAGAACCACTGAGCTAAATCCCCAGCCCTTTTTACCGTTAATTCTTTCTTAAGCCAGGCCAATGAAATTTTGTTTTTCATTGTTAACTTTCCATTTGATTTGTGTGTGTGTGTGTGTGCATGTGTGTAGTTTCTAACTCTCTTCTGGGATTTCTGTTTGCTCATTTTTTAAAAGAATTTTTTATGTCCTTGAACACAGTTTTAACAGCTATTTTATGCCAATTTCAATATTCGGATTATTTTTGGGTTGATGGTCATTGATTTCATTTTCTTCTGAGCTTGAGTCACATTTTCTAATATCTTTAAATATTTGGATTAACTCTGAAACATTGAATGATATATTATTAATACTCAAGTTCTATTTTATCCTTCTGAGAGTTACTACTTTCTTTAAAAAACAAAACAGGCAACTAACTTGGCTGGACAGCATCTTACATCTCATTCAGCACTTTTAGATCTATGGAGGCTGCTGGGAGTCTTCTGCCCTAGAAATAATTTGGTGGTCAGCTAGAGATTTAGGCAGAATGAACAGGCAGAAGTTGGGCCTCTCTCTTTCTCTCTCTCTTTCTCTCTCTCTCTCTCTCTCTCTCTCTTTCTCTCTCTCTCTCATTCTCTCTTATGTTTTGGGATGTCCTCTTCTTTGTTGTTATACTGATATAGTTACTTTGAACTAATTCATATGACTGTTCAAACCAGTAAGCTTTTCTGTCCTAGAGTTAGCTGCCCTGCTTGACACAGATTAGAGCCTTTTCTTAAGTAAAAGCACATAAAGGAGGAAATATTTGCAAAGTGCTATTCCCTCCTCGACCTCTCCAGTGTCAACATTTAGTTGTTCTCTGGTGTTTTCAGGTATTTGTCTAATTATATCTTTGTCCAGTGTTTATATTGTTATCGTTATGGGAGTTGGTCCAATAGGGGTATTTCTTCCATTGTCAGAAGGTCGGGGGTCTGCTATATTAGAAGATGTGATAGGAAATAATTGACTATGGTGGATCAAAGATGGCTCAGATTCTTTAAAACCCATCCTGCTGAGCTATGGGGATCTACACTCTTTCCTCTGGAATCAGAGCAGACTGTCCCTCCGCCAGTGGAATACAGTAGAAATAGCCCTGTGCCTGTTTGGACCAACATCTTAAGAGTCTTCTACCTATTTGTTTCTGCTTCTAAGAATACTCTTGGTTGTCATATAAAGCTTCTGCACTATGAGCAAGCCCAAACAAGACACAAAAAGAAGCTAAGTGGAGAAAGAGACTCAGCTGTGTGTCTTGAAGGATGGTAGGGAGGAGAAAGACAAAGCCAAAGGCCCATGAGACTACTAGCTTTCCAACTTCCACTTTTCTAAGTTACCCCAGCTTAGGTCACAGGCATCCATCACAAAGCAGAGATAAACTGGCAACCCTGTCTGGAGTCACAAAACCATGATGTATACAAGTGCAATAATACACTAATGTTTGGAGGGGCTAGGCATGGGTGTGGCTCGGGGATGGAGTGCCCACTTATCCTGCACAAGGGCCTGGTTTCAATCCCCAGCACTTTCCCACAAAACTGCTTTGGTAAGCCAATAAATTTAGGAGTAGTTTTTATGTAGTAATAGTTAACCAGAATATAAGCAATTTCATATTATTCTAAATAACAGTTAAATTCTTTTTTAATGAAAATGGCAAGTCTGTATCATGCCTAGGTCCCCGTGTGTTCACACTCAGGCAGGATCTGCATGTTGTATCTACACTACGAGTGTCTTCCCTCTCAGCTGCTTCTGGAATTACAGGCAAGAGCCTCAGGGGAGAATGACTGGGCATTAGGGGGCACACTTTGTAAATCAACTGAGTCTGTGATGGCAAAATCAGTAGTGCCATTATTGATAGAGGAAGGAACTGAGACACAGTTTAGCTAAGGATAAGTTGCTGCAGTGGTCACTGTGGTGGTGTTAGGGTTTGAATTGAGTGTTCCCAAATTCATTGCTTAGTTCAGAGAACATATTGATGGTTTATTGATTGATTTTGGACATCAGATCAATGGGCATGGATGAGTTCGAAAATAGCTACTGTTAACCAATTGTGAGCCTTAAAAGGAAAATCAGATGGAAGACTTTGGGTCTCCTTTTTTTTTTTTTTTTTTTT
>NW_022900913.1:60150422-60203858 GCF_012274545.1 Fukomys damarensis | reverse complement strand
TTGGCACTGATCCCTGTTAACATCAATTAGACTGTGCCCTGCAATGATATTCTAATTTTTTAGCACAAAGAGAGAAATGAATTGATTTCAGGGTTGATGTCTCTTAACATTTAAAGGGAAATAGTTTCACTGAAAATATGGGCACTGTAGCAATAGAATAAATGGCTTGACATTTGTGAGGGCAAAATAGTCAATATAAAGAGAATTTTTGTATTGAAAAATAAATCATTAACATAGCTATTTCTAAGTTCGATTTTTAAAACTTGAATATGTCATTAATATATTTTCCTTCTACTTTCTCTTGATTAAGGCAGCCTGTGTCACCCCTGACACTTGGCTATTCTAGCAGTCCCAATTCTTTCCTTCTGCCTCACTGTCTTCATACCAAAATAGGAACCCATTCCATGCTGGGCAGATTTAGAGACAGAGTTTCAGCCAGGATGTTGATGTAGTGCTGTAAACATCAGACCGTTGCAAAAAACATTCTGTGAAAATCTGTGCTCTCTCTTTTCAATGCTATAACAATAGATAGACAATAGCTGTAATCTCATTCCCTTTGTTATGATTTAGCTAAAAAGTGACCCCCAAAAGTTCTCCTTGCCTCACAGGTAAGGATTTCAGAAGATGCTTAGATTATGGGAGTGCTGTAGTTGATTTGCTGGTAGAAGGTGGGGTCTGTTTGGAAGAAGCAGTACTGGGGATGTGATATGAAAGGGTGCATCTCCCTCCCCAGCTCTCCGTTCACACTCTGCTTCCCAGCTGCCATGACATAAGCAGCTTTTCCTCCACCAGGCCCCTCTGACCTGCATTTCTGCCTTGGAATCAGCCTACTGTGAACTGTAATCATGGCCAAAATAAACCTCTCCTAAATTGTGGGTGTTGGGTATTTTGTTCCAGCAACAAGAAAGTGACCAAGACACTTCTCTTCTAAGAGCTGGCCTCAGGGACTCATTTTGTATAAACAGAATGCAACAGAAAGATGCTCTGTGACTTCTGAAATTAATTTAGGGAAGACAGCACAGCTTCCTCCTGGTGCTCTCTCGCTCTAGGAGCACAGACTTCATGTTGTGAGGAAGACCAGGACACACAGAGAGGCCATGCATGCATATTTCAGCTGACAGGGCCAGCTGAGGTCCCAACTAACAGTCACCATCAATACCAGGTAGAGGAGTTGGGAAGCCCTGTATATGCTCCATCCTCGGCTGCTCTTTGCAGTCAGGTGAGAGATCCCAATTGAGAACTGCCTAGTCAACCACTAGAACTGTGAGAGGAAATAATAAAGCGAATGTGGTTATTTTAAACCACTATGTTTTGGGTGATTCATTACACAGCGTCAGATTACTGGAACATCATGAAAGCAGTGTGGGTTTTGTCTGGTTCCTCATAGTGTAAATGTGATTATAGGTAGCTCTTCAAAGCTTCTGGTCTCCCAGCCAGCTCTCCCTGTCTGCTTAGATTTTCCCCAAAACATACCTATGACAAGGACCTGGTTGCACAGAGTTGACTTGGGAGGTGATTACAGGAAGCAGAAGCGAATAGAGGGAAAAGTAAAGCAGTGAAGGGAAAAAGCTAATAAATATTTCCAAATAAGTTGATTTCTACTGTGGCTAGTGGGGCTCAGTCTAGGGGGCCTCAGAATCATCCCACTAGAGTATGGGGAGGTTGGGGCATTTATTACTTCCTCACTCAATCCCTTTCTCATGGACTGGGCTGCTTATAGGGGTATTAACTCCTCTGTATGTCTGGACTGTGGCTCATGAGTAAACAGAATACACCCCGGAAAGCACAGGGAACTATCCGCCCTCTTTGGTGGTGAAATTGGGTGGGTCAGGATGTGTAGCATCATGTCACAGGTATCTACCATGTCTTTTGATCCATTTCCACATGCCAGCCAGGGAGAATTTTTCAAAATCCAAATCTACTTTTACTATATTCCCCTAATTCAGGTCCTTCAGTGGGTCCCTACTGCTCATAAGAAAATAATGAAAATCCTTACTGTGGTTGTACTGTGGCCCTGCCTATCTCCAGCTATTCTCATGCCAATCTCCTTCACTCTGCATGCCAGCCCTCCCCCAAAGCCACTGGAACTTTGCACATGTGGATTATTCTGCCTAAAATGCTTAACTCACTCCCACCTCCAAGCCAATTGGATAACTCATGCTCATTCCTTCCATTTCAGGTCAAGCATTTCTTCCTTGAGAAGGGCTTTCCTGAGCCTTCCCACTCCTAGACCAGATCAAGTTCCTCTGAAAACTACTTTCATTGTGCGATTATATTCTCCCTTAGGTCTTCGTTCTACTGATGTCTGTCTCCAACAGCAGACTGAAACCACCAAGAGGTGTGATCATGTTGCAAATCAGTAGCTGGAACCTGGAAGATGAAAGAGAGAGAGAGAGAGAGAGAGAGAGAGAGAGAGAAAGCTCATGCATGTGTGTGTCCATCTGCACATATGTGCATGCAAATGTGCATGTTGAGATAAGGTGAAAAATTACTTAAAATATGCATTGTTCTGGTTCTGAAGATCTTTTTAAAGATTTGAATTCAACAAATTTTCTTCTCAAGAATGTCCATCTTTGAATTCCCTCTGCATATGTCCCACACTCCAGCCTCCTCTTCAGCTATAGGCAACCTTCCCCCTGAAGTAGGTGCTAAGGAGGAGTAAGTGACAGAGTTCAGGTAAAGAAAATCTTTTCTTAATCTCCTGAAGGAGAGATGCACTTTCAGTTACCGGCCTCCTAAAGAAACAACCAGACTTGCTAGCTCCTGTTTTCTGAAATAAACCTGACCAAAAGATATTGGACCTCTTTTATACTCCAGAAGCCTTCACTAAAATGCCAGAATTCTCCAGTGTGCTTGGAAGCTAGTAATTTAGATGGCTAAGGGGGAGGAAAAAGAAACTCAACTTCAAAATTTTAGAGTTTAGTAGCAAGAAAGCCAGTAGAAGTGTTCCAGTTTAGGCATGCATAAGAAAAAGGATTAGATATAAATCCAAGGAGTGATCTCAACTATTTGTAAGGACAGGCAGGCCACATTTGGAATACTATGCAGAGTTCCATTCACCTTATTATAAAAGGATATTACAGAAATGGAGGCAATATGACAGAGGGCACTGAGAGCCACACAGGGATTTAAAGGATCTTAGTTATTCAGAGCGGTATTCTTTGGCAAAGAAGAGATTAAGTGGGAACTCATTAAAGAATAGACAATCCTGAAGGGAGTAGAGAGGATAATTGTTTCAAGGCTATTTGAGTTAATGTCAAATACGATAACAAGGGGTTAGTAACTTAAGCTAAGGAAGTGAATTTAGACAGGCATTTTCTGAATCAAGAGTAAATGATATAAAACAAAGAATGGAAGATGATAAGAATAAAGGACATACATTTTACTGAGAAGGAAACATGTAATTTTTCCAGTTTGGTTCATTTGTATCAAATAATGAAGAGTGATTTTTTTTTCTACTTTGAACAATTGTTTCTTATCAGCAGTGTTAAAGTTAAAAGAGGAGTTAGAGTAACAATAGTTTTAGAAAATCTAGAGCAGATGTTGCTAAATTGAAAGAAAGAACACATGATTAAGAAATTGTGTTTTCTTTTTCCCAAATGTTATGGATTTCTGAGCCGAGCCTACAAAAATACATTACCATTCATAGATTTGCACCAATGGCCAACCCTGATGAAATTCCTCTTTTCTTCCAGCCCTGACATGTCCAGATGGTGATTTCCAGAGTGCTAGATACGATTTTAGTTGGTAAAAAATTGGGGAGAGGAGCAATAATATCATGCACTAAAATATTCAACATAAGCAGTGGTTTGTTTCAACGCCATCTCGTTGAGGTAATGTGGCTCGGCCAACATTTAGGAAGCAGCTCGAGCTATGTGCTAGGCACTGCAGAAAATCCAGGGCCTGCAGACACGATGCCATCCCTCTTCTCAATGAGCATCAATGATACAATGACATCAGTATCACAAAATGAAGCAAGATTGGAGAACAGGGGAGGGCCATGGAGGGATAATTTGGGCCTTGATAGAGAGTAGTGCTTAAAGGCCTTGATGTCAGTTTGAAGCCCTCCTCCACCACTGGCTGACCCATCTTGGGCAAGTCACTTCTCTGAGCCTCAGTTTCTCTATCTGCAAATGAGGGTGATAATCACACCCCCAGAATGTGGGTCAGGAGTAAAGTAAACGGATGCCTATGCCTCACACATTGCTAGTACACAGTGATACAGTGGGCCCCCTCAAATGGCAGCCGAAACTTGAGCTGAAGGTGCAGAAAGGGTAAAGACCACCAAGGTAAGAGTTAGATCTACCTGATGTGCTTAGTGGCAGCTGCTGCTGTTGTTGTTGTCGTCACTGCTGCAGCCCTGGGAATTGAGCCCCGAGCCTTCTCACTGAGTGAGCTACATGCCCAGCTCCTTTTACATTTCTAAAATTTTGAGACAGAATCTCTCTAGTCACTGAGCCCAGTCTGGGCTTGAACTTGTGATCTTCCTGTCATGGCCTCTCCGTGTTGGGATTATAGATGTGTGTCATTGTGCCCAGAGTAGAGCTATTACTTTAATTCTTTGAGCTTGTGGGTCTTTAGCTGTAAAATGGGGATAACAATAGCACCCTCCTCATAGTGCTGTGTACAATAGCAAGTGCTCACCATGGTGACTAGCACTCAGCAAGTGCTCAGTGGGGGTTAACTCATTATAATTCTAGCCTGGTTGGTAGGAAGCATCAAGCTTGTATGAAACTAGCTTAGTTGTTTTTTTCTTTGTTTTTATTATAGTTGGATCATAAACTAGCTTTTTGCCCCCACTTGCTTTATTGCCATTCTCCTCACGTTACCAAGTACTCCAGGGGTGCCGTTAGAGAGGCTCAGAGTCTCTCATTTGTGGGGAATATTAAAGTGAAGTCACTGTATACTGAGGTTCAGTAATAAACCAAGGAGAGCAAGCTGTTTTACTTGTTTTATTCCTATGAATTATAATATTAGTACAGATACAATGGCAAGAAAGCTTAATAGTGAAAACATTTGGGAAACTAAGTTTTTTTTTTTTTTTTATTGAGTTTATTGGTACATTTAGGGATACAGTACAGTTACATTCATTGTTGGGATCATGTACCTTTACATGGCAAGTCTTGATTCTCATTTTTTTCCTAAGTTTTTTTTAAATTATGGAAAATTCTCAACATATGCCAACAGTGGAGACATCAGTATAATGAATCTCCATGTATTCATTTCCCAGCTTAAGGAGTTATTACCCAACCAATCTTGCTTACCCAGGCTCCTCTCCCACATCCCTCCCTTGTCCTTAAATATATTATAGACATAAAATATTTTTGTCAGTACCTCAGTATGTACCTCTAGAAATAAGGACTTCCTTTTTGAGCTAATCGCAATACTATCATCATACCTAAAAAATGAATAATAATTCCTCAGTATCATTAGATGCCCAATCAGTGTTAGATCTTTCTAATTGTGTCTTTTTTTTTTTTTTTTTTTTGGTACCGGGGATTGAACTCAGGTCCTTGTGCTTGGGAGGCAGGCTCCAGAACCACTGAGCTATATCCCCAGCCCCATATTTTTTTTTTTTTTTACAATTGATTTGTTCTATTCAGAATCCAAGAAAGGTATATAGTTTGCATCTTGTTGATATGTTTCTAAAGCATTTTTAAATCTCTAGATCTTCTCCTCTTTTATTTTCTTGCTATTCATAAAAGAAAGTGGCTAATTTTTCCTGGAGACCTTCCTATAGAACACGCTGGGTGTTGCTGAATGCACTCCCACAGTTTAAACATTCTTCTGTTCCCTGTATGCCTGTAGTAACACCTAGGCCTTAACTGTTACATATGTACTTCATTTTACATCAGGAAGTGCATAGGTCTGGTTGCTGTTTTTTTCTTCACAATTTCAGAAGTGAATAGGTTACCATGTTGTTGGCCTGATTCAGAATACAAAGTTTACTACCAGCCCTCTACCTAGTGGTTTTAGCTTCTAGCTAAATCTGAAGATGTCTCTAAAGATCTGGTGATCTGTACAGATCCAATATTTCTTAAGAGGTTGCAAAATAATGTTACAATTATATCATTTCTTCTGTATTGGTTAACTACAAATCTTCTGTGGAGAACTTTACCAGCAACTATTTGGTTACCTTGAGGTATTTTTATGAAAGAAAAAATAAGAAACACATTTGATTCTTTTTATTTGCCAATATTTAAACTAATGACTTTTTCCCAAGCATCTTGCAAAGTTATCAGTTACTTCTTTATCTTTATGCACTTAAGTATTTTAACATAGTTGATGACACTTGTTATTTGGTTTGATTCTGAGACTCTTCTTTGTACAAGCCCATGATCAACCACTTCTCTAGGAAAGCACTAATTCCTTTTAGTAAGAAATTACATTTGAGACTATAATCTTGGTACAAATTCTCCTGGTCTGGCCATTGTTTCTTGATTTCAAATACTTATCAACAAAAGCAAAGGCCAAGAACTGGAGGACTGGAGGAACATGTTACCCCAGTAAATAATTTGATTTACTATCCAATAAAAAAGAATGTTTAAATATTGTCAGAGTATCTGAAGATTGATTCCTTGCACACTGTTAGCTGGGATCAACCTTGCAAGTGCGTAGATTATGTTGGTAGACATCTACGTGTGGCCCAGTGTGACCCTTACATATCTCCTTTCCAGCTATGACTTCTGGCCTCAAATTTCTACTCTTAGTCCCTAGACCAACGGTTCTAAACAGTGATCTTTGGCAAAATTGTGACCTGTCCTGCAGTACTGTGGTGAAATTGGAGAAGGAGAAAGGTGAGGAGGAGGATGAGGAGGAGGAGAGGAAGAGGAGGGGAAGAAACAGGAGAAGGAGGAGGAAGAGGAGGAGGAGAGAAAGAAGATAGAGGAAGAAGAAGAAGAAGAAGAAGAAGAAGAAGAAGAAGAAGAAGAAGAAGAAGAAGAAGAAGAAGAAGAAGAAGAAGAAGAAGAAGAAGAAGAAGAAGAAGAAGAAGAAGAAGAAGAAGAAGAAGAAGAAGAAGAAGAAGAAGAAGAAGAAGAAGAAGAAGAAGAAGAAGAAGAAGAAGAAGAAGAAGAAGAAGAAGAAGAAGAAGAAGAAGAAGAAGAAGAAGAAGAAGAAGAAGAAGAAGAAGAAGAAGAAGAAGAAGAAGAAGAAGAAGAAGAAGAAGAAGAAGAAGAAGAAGAAGAAGAAGAAGAAGAAGAAGAAGAAGAAGAAGAAGAAGAAGAAGAAGAAGAAGAAGAAGAAGAAGAAGAAGAAGAAGAAGAAGAAGAAGAAGAAGAAGAAGAAGAAGAAGAAGAAGAGGTAAAGGAGGAGGAGAGAAAGGGGAGGAAAGGGATAGGAAAAGGGGAGGGAGAAGGGGAAGAGGAAGAAGAGGAGGAGTTATGGATTTACCAACTATTCTGACTTGAAAAGTAGCCTCCAAACTTCATTCTATTGTTACTTTGGGTAGTTTTGTTGTTGTAAAATGCCTTTCTCCTACAAGGTTGTGATGATAATAGATGACGATTTTGTTGTTGTTATTAAGTTGGCAAGTTATCATTTTACAAGTTTGTCTTTTGAAATATGAACAGTTTGTGAAATCCAATATTGTGGGATATCACAATAAAAGCTCCTGTTTCTGGGAAAGAAGGGTGGGCACTGGTTGGGGAGGACTGAAGTGAGTTTCTCCTCAGCATGGAGAGAACAAAGCCCATGTCTGTGTGTGGAGGGCGAAGATGAGGAGAACCCTGCCTGTGTAGGAAAGCACTTAAGTCTAAGTAGTTGAATAGGAGCCAGAAAAGGGCCATAAACAGACAAGAAGGCCCAGAAAGGACCCAGAAGGAGACTGGCTGTGGAGGGGAGCTCAACTTGACCACCCCAGCTACCCTCATCAGTTCAATTCAGCTGAAAAGCATTTACTAGGAACTAATAGCTGGGGAGACCTAAGTACTGGGGGTTCTAAATGAATGTGACACTGTTCTGCCCTTGTGGAGGTCACAGAGGGGCTGTTCTAAGAGTCTGTGGGATGGGGACTGTGACCAGGAGCACAATTTAGCTATTTTCCATCAGACAGACTTCCCAGTTTAATGGTCCACTCTCCACCCTTCTCAGTCTTTGCACTCCTGTGGCCCCATTTGGGAAAAAACAGAACAGCAGTAATTTGGGCACGAAGTAGACAAAAACAGAGAATAAAAGATTTAAAAGAGTTTTGTTATTTTTCATGTTATTTTACACTGTTAGGTGGGGGTGTTCCCTGAGAGGCAGGTGGGTATTGAGATGGCATAGTGTGACCCATACCCTCCTGGGTCTCACAGATGGCTGGGTGGGGTGGACACAGGAAAGACATATACAAGGGCTCCATCGGAGGTGTGCAGGGATATAATGGGATCATGGCAGGCCACAAAGGGTGGGAAATATATGCCGTCAGCTTGGAACATTGAGACTTGTCCCACAGCAGGTCAGACTCCTCAGCCTCTGACCTTGCCCCTTCCCCACTCTTGGCAGAAGATCCCCAGCTTCATAGCAAAAGCTGCCTCCCTCCTCTGCCAAACCCACCTTCTCTCCTGCATCTTCCCATCTTCTGACTTCTCCTCCTTAGATGAGTCTCCTGGGGCCTATACCCGTGCTCTGTGCCATTTATAACCACTTTTCACGGCACTGACCAAAGTCCAGCCTTCCTTGGTAAAGAATAATCTACCCTCTGGAGCAGCTATGTCTGTGCCTCTCCACAGGCCTCAGCCACCCAGTGAGTTCCAGGGTCTTACAGTGACAGTTCCCCCCACTCCACCACAGAAGACCACCCTACCAAGCTCTGGAGGCGTCAGAGAGTTTATACCATACAAGAGAGGCCTCTGCCAGTGACTCTGGTTTTGGTGTTGAGCATCTCAACTCTCAAGCTGGGCAGGGGCATTGTGGGGGACCTCCCAGAGCTCCCTGAGGGATCCAGCTCTGGTCAATAGCGGGCTTAACGACATGTCCTTATGGACTGCCTTCCTTTTTCTCTATCCCTTCTCATTGCCTACTAGCATGTTCCCTGCACCTTCAAAGAAATATATGTACTTTTAATCTCACGTCTGTTTCTGAGAAAACTAAGATGGCTGCTAGATCCTGTGTTTATCTTGACAATGCCACTGAGCATCTCTCTGCTTGTAGCTCCAATGGGACTTCCCAGGCCTTGTCTTACTGAACCTCTGGTCCAGTACAGCTTTGATGGACATTTTCTCTTTCATGAAATTTTCTGTGCTACCCTATGCTCCTGGTTTTCTTCATATCTCTGGCCACTCCTTTCGAATCACCTTTCTGGATATTTTTAGATCAGCTTTATTAGGATATCATTCACACATGGTGCAATTCATCCCTTTAAAGCAAACTCCATGGTTTTAAATACAGTGGTACATTGGTTCATGAACTTAATTCATCCCACAACTCTGGGGAAGGTTCTGCGTTCAGTTTGTGTGGGGAAGATGGCCGAGGTCGTGTTAGTCACCTGATGTGGAGTTTGCAAATGGAAGCACAATTTTGCCCAATGCTTCTGTTTGTGAAGTGAATGGCTCATGGACAGAAGTGTTGATGAACCAAGGTATTCCCAGCAGAGTTGTTCAGTCATCACCACATTCAATCTCATAACATTCTCATCATCCAAAACAGAAACTTGATCCTCATCAACAACTGCTCCTTATTTCCCTGGGAGCATTCATGTACAACTCTCTTTGTGGGCATATGTTTGTATTTATCTCTGAGTGGAATTGCTGTATTGTATGGTGAATTCATGTTTAACGTTTTGAGGAGCTACCAGACTAGTTTTTATTGGGGCTACACTACCTTACATTTCCTGTCAGCCCCAGTCATGTATGAGTGTTCCAATTTCTTTACATCTTCAACCACACTTGCTATTGTCTTTCTAATTCTGGCTGTTTTGGTGGGTGTGAAGTGGGTTCTTTTTGTAGTTTTGGCTTACATTTACGTACCAGCTATTGATGAACATCTTTTCACATGCTTATTGGTCACTTGTACGTCCGTTTTAGAGAAATGCCTGTTTAAATCCTTTATCCATGGGCTGGTTTTGTGAATGTGGGCATTACTCTGAGGTCAGTCTTGGCACACTTGTCTCTCATCCCTGTACACATACACACTAATGCCTGCTCCTTACCTGCTCCCATTCATTTATCCTATTATGTTTCATCCAACAAATATTACTTAGGCTCCTAAAATGTAACAGGTACCGCAGTGATGAGGAGGTCCTTGCTACTGGGAAGCTTAGAAGCCTGCATTTGGGGAAGGGGTGCAGGGGGTTAAAACCAAGGCCTTCTTGTACATGTTAGGCAAGCATTCTACAACTCAGCTACACCCTTCCCCAAGCTAATGAAATGAAGGAGCAAGTGGGAAAGATAAAGTAAGAAAGTGGAAAAGCCATGCAGTCCACATGACAGAGTATTGAAAAGAGTATGGATGGTGGGCAAGGGATGACTGTTCCTTTAGAGCAAGGGAGGGGGCCAAAGGTGCTCTTATTTAGGAGGTGAGCCTTAATGATAACACAAAGAAAAACATAAGAAGCTTCCAGGGTCAATGGACGCCAGCGAGAGCAATGAGCGCAGTGTGGTAAGGAAGCGAGGAGTCTTTGAGGCCAAAGTGGGAGAAGGACAGCAGCAGGACCTAGAATGGGGCAAACAGGGCCTTGCTTTCCAAGGGTGGTCAAGAAAAAGCTGACCATGCTGGGGGCTCCTGGGGTGGTCCCAAATGTGAGTCTGGGGGAAGCAGTCAGCCACAAGCATACAAGTGTCCCTGGAATTGGAAATTAAAGCTTCCCAGTGCCTACTCTCTACCTAATTATAACTCTTCCCACATAGAAGCAAAAAAGATATGAGATCCAGGACCAGCTAATAAATAAAAAACTGGCACGAACCATTATTCTGCTTAAAATAGAAAAATAAAACCTAAACCATCACTACAGGGTGACAATTTATGACGTTGGAAATGTCTTCGGAAGTCTTTTTAGAATTTTTGTGTTGAATGTTTATGGAAGGTATAAAATTCTTATAATGCCAGCATTTTATGGACAGTGCAGTTGGCAACTCCTTTTAGCCTGATCCCTGCTTTCAGGAAATGTGGGTTTTCCTTCATTTATTCATATTGTTTCCAGTCCATCAAAAATAGACAAGATGTAACAGGGAAGTCCATTTGTACCATTCTTTTTGGAAATAATTGCCAGAAGCACTTTATGGTTGTCAGAGTGACTCCCAAGCGAGTGGTCCTCTGTTAAGACATGTGCTTCCTACTCGTCTTTGCATTCCTCCCCCATTTCTACCACCCACAGGATAATTGGGCTGGGAGAAGCAGCCCTTCAAAATTCAGGGCTATACAGAGGTCAAGACCAGGGGTGAAAATGACCTACACAGAAGCCCCCCAAAGAAAAGGAAAGCACAGACTCCCCCTGCCCAAGAATGAGCTTTATGAAAGAGTAGGAAAAGCTCAGTTATGCACAGATACAGATATGCAGAACCATATGCATGCATTCATTAAGGCAATGTGAAGGAGGAGGAGGGGATCTGAGAAAATAACAAAGCCACAGAGTATGCGTGCAATGATTTTTCATTCTGTTTCGCTTCAGCTCTGCCCCTGCAACAGAGGATCTAATCAATCTGCCGGCTATTAAGTTTGTTAATTGATAATGCATACTAATTAGGCTGTGCGCAGTTACTTAAGAGACTTTGCTAAGGTGATTGTAGGCACAAGTCCAAATGGAGTTTAAAGTATTCTGTGTGAGGTTAAAACCCATCAACCAGAATAGATGGATTTTATATTATAACAGAAGGCACAACATACCCATAAGTATTTAATGTATTACACAGTTATCCATTATTACATATTTTAACTCTACAAAATAATTAAAAATGTAAAAACAGCTACTAAAAACTATAACTAAATCACATTGGTGAGGGTGTGAGGAAGTGTCAATGAGAGAGCACTATTTTCTCATCAAGGTAAATGTTTAATTTTCTCATTTATATTTGGGAACAGTCAGGGTGAGCAGGGCGGGAGGCTCTGTGAGAAGCCAGACTTAGTGAGCTAGGTGGACACCAGAGGTACAGACAGTCTCATGTGTTAGGCTGTGATGCCCATGTTTCCAAGGTCAGCACTCCAGAGGCTGCCCAGTTGATCCATAGAAACACATTATCTGGGAGCTCAAGGTCAAAACACATTTATCAAGCATAAAATCAGCTGGTGGTGGTAAGGTGGGTACCCTTCCCCATGGAAGGCTATTACTTTGGGAATGGACTGGGGAGGATATTCAGGTGTCCTGAAAATGTCTCTTGAGGCAATATTCTCCAGGGGTGGCTTATTCCTCTCTGCATCTGGGAGAATAAATCAATCCAGTTTAACCTCCACAGATATGTTTAGTCAGGTCCAAAGAGATTTAGCCAGATTAGAATGATGTCTCTGCTCTGGTGAATTTCTTAGAAATTCTTAGAAATCATTTCCTATGACAAGTCTTATGAAGGTCAAAATTCCATATGAAGTCTTGAAATATTATTCAGGAAGATTCAGATTTACCTGATGGACTCTTTATTCACTCAGTCAATAGACATCTCTTGAGAGGATGCTATTTTCCAGGCACTGTGCTCAGCCCTGGTGATAATGTGATAAACCAGAGATTGGAATCTCATCCCCTTCACATAGTTTAGACCCCAATGCACTTAATTGATGCTACCAGAGGAGCTTTCTAAAATTGGAAACTTGTTCATGTATTTCCCTAGTTCTACACACACAGGTTCTGGGTGTACTTCAGAATCTCAAGATACAGTTCCTGCCTACAGGGAGCTCACTGTTGGGAAGACTTGAGTATATTCAAGGCAAAATCTGTACATAAGTTTGGGTGTATAGTTTGCTAATCCCTGAGGCTTCTGGGTAGAACTATAAAATGGTAGTGATTGGTCCCAAGAATGGTGTTCAATCAACTTATTCATAAATGGCTGTTATGACCAAGGCTCAAATGTTGGGGTCTTGGTTCTCTAAGCAGCAAAGTTCAGAGGTGGAGACTTTTGGAAGTGATTAGATCATAAAGGTTCTAATTTAATCAATGGATTAATACATTGATGAATTCATGGTCTAATGAGTTTATTAATAAGTGGGACCTAATTGGATGAGGAGGGTCATCAGAGGCATGACTTTGAAGGGTACATTTTGTCCTGACCCCTTCTTTGTTGGATCTTTCCCTCTGTATCGTGGCTGCCATGATGTTTCTGTCTCACAGCAATGGAGCCAGCTGAACATGGACTGAGACCTTTGAAGCCATGAACCAAAATAAACCTTTCCTCTTTTAAACTATTTATGTCAAATATTTTGTCACAGTGACAAAAAGTTAACCAACAATGGCTTCAATGTTTTAAAATTTTTATTAGTACATGTTTGTTATACATAATGTTTACATTCCTATGAGACTTGGTACAGGTATGTAATATGATTTAATTCCTTTTCTTATTCCCTCCTCATTTTCCCTCCTCTCTCCATCTGTTGATCTCCTTCTCTACTTCCTATTACAGTAAAACTTTGGTTTGTGAATGCAATTTGTTCCAAAACATGCTTATAATCCAAAGTATTTGTTTATTGAAGTGAATTTCCTCAAGAGAAATAATGGAAACTCAGATGATTTGTTCCACAGTCCAAAAATATTCATATAAAAATGATTATAATACTGTAATATAATAAAAAATAAAGAAAATACAACATGTAAACAAAAAATGAACAAATTAACCTGCACTTACCTTTGAAAACCTTCATGGCCAGAGTGACGGAAATAAGAGAGGAGAGTATTATTGTGTAGTACAACTTTCACTATTGCTAATAGAATCACTGCTATCTATTGGCTCAATGGAATCTTTTTTTGAGTGAGCAATTTAAACAAGGAACCTATCTAATAATACTTGCTTTTGCCTCCTTTTGAGGATTTGCAGAAGTGTGACATTGCATTGTCATTAAATAGATACTTTGTTCACACTACTATTGATTTATTCAGGTGGTGCTTTTATATAAAATTTTGCACTATTTCCCACATTTTACCCATCTCTCTAACCTCATTTGAAATGAGGGGTTCCACTACCTTTTTCTTCTACTCCTCTGCAGATGAGATCTTCCCCATCATCCTCTTGCTGTTGGAGATGATCACTCACAATCTCGGGGTGGGGGGGCAGAGAGAGTGAAATCACTGGCTCAGTTGTGATCATGTGACATTCATCATCGCTACTTTTATTACAAGACATTGCTAGTTTATCAAATTAAAATCTATTGAAAATGTTTGCTCATCTTGCAGAACAAGTTACAATCCAATGTTTTACTGTTTCTTTTATTTTGCTCTTTATTTATAATTTGGGTTTTTCATATAAAATACTATGTGATATTTAAGCTTGTGGATCTGATTTATTTCACTTAATATTATGGTTTCAAGGTGCATCCATTTTCCTATAAGTGACTGGAGTTTATCTTACTTTTTGGCAGACTAGTATTCCATTGCATATAAATGCCACCTTTTATCTATTTACCTGTTGATGCACATACAGGATGCTTCCAAGATTTAGCTATTATGAATTGTGCTGCTATAAACATGAGTAAGCATGTATCACTCACTGTACTGTGATGTCTTCAGCTCTTTCAAGAAAATACCTAGAAGGGAGTAGCTGGGTCAAATGGAATTTCCAGTTTTAGTGTTTTGAGGATTCTCCATATTGATTTCCTTGGTGGTTATACTGTTTTACATTCCCACTACAACATAGAGGGGTTCCTTTTTTCCTGAGGCCTCACCAGCACTTGTTATTGTTTGATTTCTTGGTGATAGTCATTTTTTCTGGAGTAAGATGGAATCTTAGTGTTGTCTTAATGTGTATTTCCCTAATGGCCAGAGATGTTGAACATTTCTTCATGTATTTACTAGCCATTTGTACTTCTTCTATGAAGTATTTGTTCATTTCAGTAGCTCATTTTTGGATTGAGTCTTTTATTTTTTTTCAGTCTTTATATATTGCAAACATTAGCTCTCTGTCTGAAGAATAGCTGGGTTTTTTTTGTTTTTGTTTTTGTTTTTTACCATTCTGTAGGTTGTCTTTTGACTCTGTTGGTTGTTTCTCTTGATATGAAAAAAGTTTTTAAATTACATATGGTCCCACCAGTTGGTTTATAATGTTATTTCTTGTGCAACAAGGGTTCTATTCAGAAAGCCTATACCTATGACTTCAAAGAATTTTACCTACTTTATCTTCCAGCAAATGTTTTCAATTTAATGTTTAGTTCTTTGATCCATTTTGATTTTAGTTTAGTACATGGTGAAAGATAAGGGGTCTAGATTCAATTTTGTGCATGTTGATTGAGTTAGATATTTTTGAAACAAATACGGGAGGTAACATTTTAAAAACTCTTAAGCTAATCTACAACCTATTTTAACAGCAAGAGTGGGCGACAAACTCCATAGAAGACTTCTAAGCAGAGGAAGGTGTGTATTTTATTTTTACTCTGTAGGCAAACAGAGAGTTCTCACAAACAGATGTGGACTCGAGTAAAGAGGCTGTGGTGTAGACAGTGCACATTTAATTAACAAATGAATTGTGTTCCTACAGTGTGACCATTGAACCTGGAGTTGATCCATACTGAGTTGTTTTAGCTGTTTTGAGATGACTGAATTCAATGAGTCTCTGTAGAGAAAACTGACTTCTAAATAGTTGATTGAAAGCATCTAAGAGAAAAAGATAACTGGAGGTTTACTATCTTTATAAGCCAAACATTCTTAACTTGGTCAAATATCATAACACAGGAAAAGTGGTTAATAATGACACTTTGGGATCGAATAGGCTATTTTCAGGGGCAATTTGTTCAGCCATGAATTTTTCTGAGTTTACTAAATGCATAATTAATGTTTAGCAATAAAAAAAGTATTTTTGTGACCATGTCCCGATGGCACAAACATTTATTCTTATAGTACCAAAAGGTGATTTGAATTAAAAGCTTAAAACTATTTGAAACTATATTAAATTATTTTTCTTCCTCATTAAGGATCAGGGAGGGCATTGTGCTTTCACATGATGATGCTATAATGACTTTCTGAAAAGTGGATTTTTGTTGTTGTTGTTGTTTGTTTATTTGTTTTTTGGTACCAGGGATCAAACTCGAGACCTTGTGCTTGTGAGGCAGGTGGCGGCACCACTGAGCTAAATCCCTGGCCCTAGATTGCTTTTTCAATAAATTGTTTTTTTAATTTGCAGGTGAAGGAAACATGAATCAAGTAAACATCCCTCAGTTTTATGTTTATTCACCAAAATGAATGATGTATGATTACTAAATCATACAATCATAAGGATGTATGAAGACTACTACCATATGCAAAGCTTTAGGGAATAGGTATTTTTTTGGACTTTTACTGAAATGAACAGTAAATCACTTATGCCTTCTTTTTTATTTGTATGTATGAGTTGAGAAGATAACGTAGTATTCTTTGACTCATTAAGATGGGGTAACTGCTATAACAAATAGCCCCCAAGTCTCAGTAATGTAGCACGTAAGTGAGTTTTGTTATTGTTCATATCACCACCCAGGATGGGTTGGCAGGAAGCCTGTGTTCCACAAGGGCTTTCAAGGTCTCAGGCTTCTCGCAACTACTGGCTCCCTCTTCCTCTCTTGGTCTTTGTCTCTGTTGTTGGATCCTCTCTATTTAGCTGCCATACACAGGAAAGGGAGACAACAGGACTGTCACATGCCAGGCCTAGAAGTGGTGCTCACCACTGCCACCCACATTCTCTTGGCAGAACTTATCCCGTGCCTGCACTTAAGGAGAGATTGTCTAGCCAGGCGCTGAGTTGGAAAGGAGAAATCTGACGAACAGCCAGTCAGTTGCCATTCCCTAAAGTTGGCCCAAACAGTATCTCTGAGAGAAAGGTTTCTCAGCAAACAGAGGACAGTAAGTATTTTTTCACAATTGGCTACAGTGAGACAGCCACCACAGCAATATCACGTACTAGATATTCTCTCAGAGATGTTTAGGAGGTGAAATATGATCAGTACAGCAAGGTCTGCACATACACAAAAAATCAGAATTCCAAGGAACATTTTCTGTAATTAAAGAGCACGTTCTGGCTCAGCCACAATTCATTGGTTTCTGAGCTCAAGGCAGTGGGTGTGTGTCCTCATTTTGTCCATCTGTACCTCCTATGGATGCCACTTGCATACAAAGCTCCTATTCTATCCTACTGCTCTTAGCACTGACCCCAGTCCATTGGTTACTCCATTTTTTCTGAGGATCTACACGTTCAATTCAGAGTAGAAAGGTGCAGTTATTTTACTACATCTTGTGATGATGAGATTGCCAAGTGCTAACTGGTCTACCAAGGGGTATAAATCTTTCACAATTTGTTAGGGCTTGTGTCTAGATGTCCCTCCAAAGCCTCATATGGTCATAAGTGGGACTTTTCAGAGGTGGCTGGATCTAGAGTGTGTGATGCTAAGATTAAGGATGTATGATTACTAAATAACTTCACTGATTAGTTTGGCATAGTTCTGAGTGTGGATAACCTGAAGGCCCATGTAGGGCATTTAGCCTGAACAGAATATATGGGACACAAAAAGAGCTGCTGCTTCTTCTTTGCTACTTTACTGTTTTGCCACCTTCTGCCAGTTGTGAACTGTTTCTCCTCTGCCATGCCATCCTGCCTTGGAGCCAGCCAACTATGAACTGAAACCTCTATAAAATGAGCTAAACTTTTCCTTCTTTTTTTGGGGGCGGGGGAACCAGGGATGGAACTCATGTTCTTGCACTTGCGAGGCAGGCGGTGGAAACACTGAACTAAATTCCCGGCCCAAACTTTTCCTTCTTTGACTTTGGGTGTCAGGTATTCTATCTCAGCAATGAGAAAAAGAAACCAAGACATTATTCTTTGCCTGAGGACTGCCTGATCACAAATCACAAGTTTATTCATGTACAATTGCCCTCATACGTAGTCCATAAAAGAAGGTAATTGTTTTCCTTGCTGTAAACCCACCAGGTGAATTCCTTTAATTGCTAAACTCTAGTGCAGTTAAAACATTAATTGAGGTAAGGGGAAAAAATGAGAATCCAGACTTGTCAGGTAGAGGTACAAGATCCCAACAATAAATGTAACTGTACTGTATCCCTAAAATGTACCAATAAACTCAAAGCTGAAAAAATAAAAATAAAAAAAAATAAAATCTCATGTTTACTTTTGAAAAAAATATTAATTGGTGTTCAAAAATTATAGATGCTACTAAGAAGTTGTATGGCTTTTCAATAATATCTAATGCACTTATATATCATACTAATAGATTTTTAAAAACATACCAATTTACTATCTTTTCTTGTTTTTTTCAACTATGAGAAAGCTGGCTTATTTCATTTTGGCTTTGAGAGAGGCTTAATTTAATCATAACAGCAATTCTGGTATCATTCTATTTCTCACCATGTTTTCATAATTATTTTCCAGGTATAAAGTCTTTATTATACAAATTGGTGTCATAGAAATATTTTTTTTTGAAAAGTGGACATCTTAAGTAGAAGTGCTAGACAAATTTTATGAACTGGATACTGAGCTATCTTAAATGAGCCAGAAAAAATGAAGAAAAACTTTGGGTTGTCTGTCAACACGCAGATAAAAGAAAAATTATTGACTTTCATCTTGTTTCTACTGTCAATTAAATTACGTTAATTTTAAATTTTAAAAATGAAGATGAATCTTTTATGGAGTATCAAATGTTAACTCAAATTATCCAAAAATGATATTTATTGTCTAGTACACTGAAGAGAACAGGAAGTTACATAATAATCCAGTTATATCAGATTGGAGACTGGCAGAGTTTCTGAGTTAGTCAAGGATGAATGGGGATGCTTCCACATTAAAAAGGTTTTGTTTTTGTTTTTTTCTTTACGCTTTGGTCATGTAATGGTGACTCTGGATATTTCACACCTGCTATGGAACCAGGCTCCCTCTCTCTTCCTTTCTAGGTGCGTTGCACATTTTGTGGTCAAATCATACTAGCTGTGTTTCTAGATACTGTGTCTGCATTTCAGGAAGGAAGAAGAGAAAGATGGCAAAGCCCCACTCAGAACAGCTATTCATACCTCCTGTCCTTTCCTGCTTCATGTATGCGGGAATGTCTCTTGGCTATATAGTCCTAGGGAATGGTGCTAATAATCTGTCATGCAGTAGGTTCGCTCGTATTTATAAAAGAAGTCATGAAACCTTTCAAAGTATTTATGTTTGATTTATTTACTATGGTACTAAGGATTGAAACCAGGACTGTTCTGCCACTGAGCTACTCCCCAGTTCTATTTGTTTATTTTTGTGACAGGATCTTGCTAATTTACCCAGGCTGATGTCAAACTTGTGATCCTCCTGCTTCAGCATCCCAAGTGCTGGGATTCTAGGAGTGTATCACCAGGGCTGGCGAGTTGTATCTTTTTGCATTCTCACTATAGTAAATAGGAAACCTTTTAATCCATATCCTTTCAACACTTGGTATTGTCAGGCTTATTTATTTTTGTAGGTTAAATGCATGAAAATGGTAGCCTTGATTTGTATTTCTCTTGTTACTGATGAGTTCAGCTTTTCTAGGATGTTTATTACTACACATGTTTTCTAGTTTGTGTAATGCCTATTCAGGTCTTTTGTCCATCTTAAAATTAGGTTCTTTTTCCTTTCTTTCTCCAATTTTAGTAGGTCAGTCAAACAGAAAATCAGTGAAGGCTTAGAGGATTCAGACATAATAAACTTCATACAATGGACACACATAGAATTCTACCAACAAATGGGAGTGTACATTCTTCCCAAGCACACAAAGAACATTTCCAAAAACTGATGAAGATCTTAACCCATCTTTTTTTTATTATTTTGGTACCAGGGATTGAACTCAGGTCCTTGCGCTTGCAAGGCAGGCCACCAAACCACTGAGCTAAATCCCCGGCCCCATCTTAACCCATCTTAAGGAACAACTACCACAACAAAGAAGTCAGTAACAAAAAATAGCTTTTTTTTTTTTGGTACTGGGGATTGAACTCAGGTCCTTGTGCTTGTGAGGCAGGTGGCGGAACCACTGAGCTAAATCCCCGGCCCTATAAAAAAAGAACTTAAAGAAATTCTTATATATTTGGAAATCTAATAATACTTTTCAATCATTCATGAAAAAAATCAAGGCAGCTCACCTTCATCTGCAGGACATGACATCCATTACTGTCTGCTCCACAAATCAAGGCTCATTGGGAGCAGAGGAGCTGACACAAGCCTGGCCTTTTATCTCCCCACAGCCTGTCTTGTGCTTCCCATGCATCACCTCCTTCAGATCATACAGCAAGAGCAGTTTTCTCTACCCAACACTTCGACACTTCAAAGACCAAGTGGGTGTGGAATCTCCCTATACCAACCAGTTCTGTAGCTCTTCACACACCAACTAGATATCGAGCAATTCAGTTCCGACACTAACTACCTGAGGTTAGTGCAGACCCCACAGTAAAGGGCTAGTCTCACGAGATGCCCCCATTTCAAACAGTGGTCACTATCATAGTACCCATATCTTTGTCCAACTTGGTTAATTAGAGATTCCTCTGACCCACTCCTCTGGTTTGATAACTTGCTCTAATGGCTCATAGAACTCAGGGAAATACATTCACTGTTTTCTTATGAAGGATTTAATAAAGGCCCCTGTCCCTGTACATTTAGGATTTGCTGCCCTCTTGGAACTCACTAACCTGAAAGCTTTCTTCAAACCTTATTTTAAGGGATTTTTTTCGAACAGGCTTCATTCATCATGTGAGTATGAATGATCATTGTCCTAATCTCTGGGCCCAGAGTATGGTTGTGTGGTGAAGCTCATAGGACCAAGCTTCTAGTCATGGCTTGGTCTTTCGGGTGGCCAATCTCCATCCTGAAACTTTCTGGGAATCCACCAAGCGGCCCCTCATTAGAACAAAAGGCCCTTGCCTCCCAGGAAATTGCAAGGGATGTAGGAGCTCTGAGCTGAGAACTGCAGTCAAAGACTGAATATTAGAACAAAATATACTCCAAACATTCTTATCATTTAAGATAATGCAAGGTTTTTGAAGCTCTGTACCAGGAACCAGGGTGCAAGATCAAATAAATAGTCTTTATTATGTCATATTGTTTCCTTAGGACTGAGACTCTCACCTGACTCTCAAAGCCCATCATCTTTCATAAACATAGAAGGAGAAGGATATAATGATGTTGATACAATTTAGTTTTTAGACCAACCAGAAATGAACCTTCAGAAACATCTCACCTGACATTTTGAAGCGAAACCATGATGCCAACCCCTTCTCCACTTTGAAAGTCACCAGAAGGGAGGGGGACATCATCTCTACAGCAACCTGCCTGGCCCCCTCCCAGATCATCCCAGAATACACCAGGGTTTTTTTGTTTGTTTGTTTGTTTGTTTTTGAGACAGGGTCTCACTACGTAGTTGAGACTGACCTGGAACTCACTATGTAGTCCAGGCTGGTCTCGAACTCACAGCGATCCTCCTGCCTCAGCCTCCCGAGTGCTGGGATTACACGCCCAACTACACCAGGATTTTTACTGTGCATTTGATTTGAAAAAGTTTTCCAGAGGTGAATACCAGTTATGCTCACTTAGCACTCACAGATCCTCCTGCCTCGGCCTCCCGAGTGCTGGGATTACACGCCCAACTACACCAGGATTTTTACTGTGCATTTGATTTGAAAAAGTTTTCCAGAGGTGAATACCAGTTATGCTCACTTTTAAGCTTGAAAAAAAAGCACAAAATCTACCTTTTTTTTCCATGTAGCCACACGATTCACAATTTCTCAAGAGTTTGTATGGGAGTGGGCCATTAATCAGATTTCTTTTAAATGACAGAAAATCCATTTCCTCCTGCTACATAAACCCAGATTTTGTCAAACTTGCCTTTCCCCTAAAGTAGACAAAGTAGCAGCAAAGGAAGAACCTCCAAGAAGTAAAACAGGGTCACAGCTTCCCAGCGTCTGTCTCTGCCATGCACATGAGAGCCCTTACATGCAGGTGGCTCATCATGAGCTACTGACGTTTTTCTCCCAGGGCCCCTCAAATGCTGGGGTCCTTGCTAAACTCTGATTGGGGCCTCTCCAATGATTATGATTCTGTACTTTTTCTTAAAGAGACTTCCAAATTGTGTAAATTTAGGGACCCGCCAGACTTGAATCTGCCTCTGAACACACATGTTATCAAAACACATACAGCTTGAATCCATTCCATAATTGAGAAAATCCTGGTGCTGGGCCAAGCTCTGGAAGAAACCTTCAGTTGCCCTCAACCTGAGTTTGGAAGGGGTTGGATTGACTTGGGGTTTGGAAATCAAAATTTCAGTGATTTCAACTTTAAAAATGTCCCATTATATTAACATGTTCCTCCTCTCTTTCACCCTAACCAGCTGGTGTGAGCATTCAGATCATAGAAACAAGAGGATTTCAAAAATCAATTGTTTTTTCTTATGGATTTTTTTTTTTTTTTCAAAATACCAAAATAACATTTCATGGAGATTAAAATCTAGGTCTATCTGCAAAATGGGTTGATGGTGGGCACATGTAGTCCTTTGTTTTGCCTTAGAATCAGAATATTGTATGTTGGGGCTGTCTGAATCTCTGCTCCATTCAGTTCCAAACTGCAAGCCAAAAAGTCCAAGAAGGGCCATATTCAGATCCCACATCAGCTTAGAATAGTGATTTTAATGGTTTGGACATCTGGCCACTTGGAACTGATAAAGCCCACCAACTCACTTGACAAGAGCCACTGAACATCTGTCAGTGTGGAAATAAACACTCCTAGCTGACACTGAATCAGTTTTTCAATAACCAACCTTACAATGCAGAGGCCTCTCTTCTCCTCCTATTATCCAGATAAGTTGGTGGCATCCAGAAATACTCTACCAAGTAACAACACTCTCTAAAGTGTATCTGTCGGACACACATGTGAATGCATCAGTCCTCTGTTCCTTTCACCATTATTTCTCTGCCTTGTTATGGGACCTATAAAGTGTGATATTAAAACTCCTAAACTGTCCACAAGGCTCCACATGACAAGTGTTGGGAAGATTCTCTGTGGACAACTTGAGAAGTGCGTCCCAGGGCAGAGAAGAGGCAGGAGACACTCCCAGGGTTTGGAGTAACTGCTGTCTAACAGATTATATGGAGGTCCTTCGACACTCAGCAAACGAGGGCAGCGCATAGGAAGCCTGCTGAATTAGACTCAGATACAGACACAAAATTCTAATGATGATGGCCACTGTCCTAATCACACCACAAATAGGTGGGAGAAGGTCTGAGCTGAAATCACCTGATTTAAAGAGGGAAGCAGCCTAAGAAACCATGGTAAGATCCTAATGATAAATGTAACTGTATTGTTTGCTTTAAATGTACCAATAAACTTAATGGGGAAAGAAAAAGAAGTCATGTTGTTAGTTAGGGTGAAAGTAATATTTATTAAGCTCTGTCTGTATGTGTGCCCCACAAGGGGTGCTGTGCCTAGAGCCAGGCAAGAGATGGCCTTGGCAGGGCCTGCCCCATCCAGGGGGCCATGGCCACACACACAGGTGCACACACAAGTACACACATCTGCTGAAGAACACTTGGGACCTGCTTAGTGCTGAGATAGGGCACCCAACCCCTAAACATCAGCTCATACGACTCCCACCTTTTGGGCCCCAGGAAATATTTTCCCACATGGCTTGTCCTATGTCCTCAAAAGCAAAAGGTAGCTACAACCAAAGGCTGAGAAAATGTGTGGATTGTGCCCCTGGCAGCTTCAGAGGTGGACACTGATTTGAGGACAAGGCGATTTGAGTGGCTGAAGCACTTAGGTAAGAGAAAAGACAGTGATTAACTTGTCAAATCCTTCCTGTTGGCAGGAACGTGATAGACTCACATTATGAAGTCTCATCAGTGCTGCTCAACATCCTGGACTCTGACTTCTCTTCTTGTTTCACTGAGTTCCAATCCTTGTTTACAAGTTAGCACGGTATCTGCAATGATTGCATTTGGCAGCTTAGGGAGGTTTTTCAGTATTACATAATTCGTATGACTCTTAAATTTATACATGAACATGTTTTATTTATGTACACACATAGATATTTGTCTAGATATATACATGAAATGTGAAGCTAGCTCCTTACATTGACAACCAAGTGGAGGTTGAATACTATAATTACAAATAGCTTTGCATATATAAAATATTTAGTAAGATTTAATTAAATATCAAATGGTCTGTTTTCAACATATTTACATGCTTTAAATTTTAATATTTCTTAGTCATAACTTTAGACAGAAACAATTATTTTCAGAAATAATTTTGAGTGTTTTAGAAAACTTAAACAATATTCTTTTTATATTTAATTTGTTATTAAAATATAATTTTTTGTCATTTAGGTCATTACTGTTAAAAGAAAATTATATTAAAATGTAGATTACTAAAGATGTAGAACAACATCTTTAGTAATGTTGTTGAAATAAAAACAAGAAAGCCAAATTTCACGGATGTACTTACTCATCCAAATATCACCAGCTCCAAAACAATAATCATTAGATTCTGCAGTCTTTTATATTTATACTATGATTTGAAGTCATAAAAGCCAAGACTTTCTTTGCTTTTCTCATTTTTGGTTTCTGGGCCTTTGCAACAAGCTACAACCCATTCCTTTCCAAAAAATTTTTATTTTGAGACAGTCTTGCAAAGTTGCTGAGTTGCCTGGACCAGGCTGCAACTTGTGATCCTCCTGCCTCAGCCTCCCAGAGGTTTTGTTTTTATTTTGTTACCATGTTTTTCCATTTTTTCATTATGGGATAATTGTCAAAGTAGAAAAGATTGTACTTTATTTAACAAGTCATTAGCTTCCTTTATAACTTTCAAATAAGTAAACATATGGTAAATGGAACTCCAGTTGCATCCTTCTTTCAGGCCTCTCAAAGGACAGTCATGACCCAAATCATCAAGTTTTAAGAACTGTAGCAAGATGAAATAAAAAATCTCTGTTATGTGGTGATATCTCAAGGGGTCTGTCAATAGCTGGCATTTGTCTCCTGCCTCCTCATACTCCTCTGTGCGTGGCATCCCCTGTGACCTTTCTGTCTGCTGCCCCATTAAGTGGCACCCAACTGCAAACAGCGCCATCACCAGCGGCAAGGGGTCCGAGAGCTCTGGCAATGGGCATCTGCAGGTATAAGGCAAAGTTTGCACTATTTATCAAAAATGGATTATAACTTGGAGAATGAATTTGAAATACATCATAAGCAAGCTGTTTCTAAGGACTAATTTAATATTTAATGTAGTGTCACATATGTTTTTGAGATCCTAGTAAGGATACCTGGAATCATAATATTCTTTCAGTGGCAAATGTCATATTACGTTTTTAGGGTATTACGTCAATTTAGTATTTCACGTATTATTAATAATGCCTCATTACATAAAATTATTACTAAACTGGCAATTAAGTGGATGTGAAGGATCCATATGCTAAACTGCTCATAACATTTCAATTATGAATTTCACATCAGATGTCTTCTAGTGTACGTTAACAACATTACCAGCAACCTCTTTGCCAGAACCACCCAAATGAACTCTGCTTTGTAGCATGAGATTGGCATGCAGTCATTTTGCACATTTTCCTGAATTTAAGGAAATTAGAAATGGAGGCAACAGATGAAGCAGCTAGACCTCTCTCTGGACAGTAATGAAGCATTTGTTAATGCTGTAATTAGCTTTCTTTTGAACGTAGAAACCCTTGGGGTGGCTTTTCTGCTTCTTGGTTGACTAAGGAGTTGTTTTATTGTTCTTTGATTTACATTTCCCCTACAAATAAACAAGCAAACAAACCAAGAGTTATCCCATTGCTCCTAGTTGTATGTTCTATGCTCCTTTTTGTCCTGGTTGAGCCTGTCTTTTGGTTGCTTATAACTGCAAAAGATATAGAGTGTTTCAGTCTGGAGACTGTTCTTGAACCCAAAACTCAATGACACCATAAGAAAAGCTTGGTACCCGTCACTCCAAAGTGAAATCATGTTAGGTCCATTTCCTCCCTTTGTCTTCTGAAGTGGTGGTAGGTGATAGAGGCCTCAGTTGGTCTGATATCAGGGCATCTTCAAGAATGAGGGGTGGTGACAGGGGTTTGCTCTTGGATTTCCTGAGCACATCCTTCTGATGTGCAGATTCATGAGGCAAGGGCATCTTAGGTCTCCCCCATCTTCACGTCACTGCTCATCAGCAGAGTGGGTAGGATCAGCTTGCTTTTAGGCCACTTCTTTGTCTCAGTGTATGGCATTGTATTGGTGGTTCTAGGATTCAAAGTTGAGACCTCTGGCCCAGTTCATTTGAAAATGAACAGAGTCTACACTAAGTAGACAGCTTACCATAATGTCAGTGTGTTCATTTATAACTACAGCTTCACTTGCTTTGAGAACTCCTTTGTCTGCCAAAGCACACTCTTCTCAGTTTCTAGGAACTAGGGGAGATTTAGTCAATAGCCATAAGTTGTATTTCATTCAACAAATACATGTGTATCCTCAAGATAAAAAACATTTTTCTGACCTCAAAGGATTCATCATCTAGTAAGAGCAGTGCTGGGTTTCTATATTGTACACTCAAGAGACAACCAGGATAGAGGAAGTGTTATCAATTCTGCTCACAGGAAGCTAGGAGCTGAAAATTGGCCGATTAGGGAAAGGGCTGGCCAGGCTTCTCTGAGTTAAAGCCATGAAGAACAAGGAATCTATCTGGTGAAGAGAGAGGACACATCCAGGGACATATGGTTAGTGCGGAATGGCTGAGATAGAAAACAAAGGGTGGAGAAATGGAGGGTGGACCTATAGCGTGGGGCGGCATTGTGGAGTACTCCCTGAGCCATGCTAAGCAAAGAGGCTTTGTCCTTAAATGCTAGGGCCTATGAAATTTGTGCTATTAGTCCCAATAAATTTTCATCCCTTTGTATCCATCCCTGTTGCAGTTTTTAACCATTAAAACTGTGTAATATGTTTCTCTACTTCTTGACTTTGGTTTTGGCAATGCAACTGGCTTTGGCCAATATGATGTGTGGGTGATGGTACACCTGCTCAGAGATGAGCCTCAGACCTGTGCGTGTCCATTTCCCTACCTGTTCCTCAACTTTCACCTGGAGAATAACATGCCTAGCCAGATGGGATCCTTCTAGACCAGAGTCAACCATCCCAGCCATGTCCAACTTCCAGACTCACAAGCCAAATACATTCTCAGAGTTACACACACCTGTGAGCTTGGTGGCTACTTGCTGTGCACCTTTTTTTTATAGACTTTGCTAACTGCTATGGGCCCATTAAAGGGTCACAAGTGGAGATAAAACATACTCCAATTTTCACTTTAGAATGTTTATTTTTTTCTGAATGTGATGAATAGACTAATGAGGGGTAAGAATAGAGTCTTGGAGACCAGTAAAACAGTTCTGATAATACAAGGAAAAGTGCCAGGAAGTTGAACCAAGCCCTTTGGCCATGCGCAAGGACAGGAGGAGAGAAATTAAGTTTTTCCCGTTAAATATTATTAATTATAAAATACTTCAAGCTACAAAAATTTCACATAATTATATAACAGAGACACATGTGACCAACACCTAGATTCACATATGTCAAGATTTTGCTACTTTCTTTAAAAAGATGTCACTTTATCTCCAGTTCTTCCTCGTTTAGAGGCAATCACTGTCCTGAGGCTGAATGCATCGTCTCCTTGTGTTTGTAATTCTTAGATATATGTATGTGTCCATCAATGTCCATTGCTTCCTAACATACTTAGAATTTCACATATCATCATGTGGTAACCCTTTACAACTGCTTTTTTATAGTTTATTTTTGAAATGTACCCATGTTGATACATGTAGGTCTGAAATTTGAAAATAATAAAAAAGTAAAAATTGACAGTGTAAAATAGCAGCAGAATTTTCAGATAACCCCTGTATGTACATCTGGCTAGTGTGATCAAGTGAAGTACAAAGACAGGAATACAAGAGGAGTGGGTTGGAAATGAGGAGGGCTGGAAGATACTGGATAAGTTTGGGCAGGGGAATGTGTCTAACTACGGGGGGCCACGGTTATGGGCTGTGATCTCAGAGCAGCCAGATTAGGGCTTTCATGGCAGCCTGATGAGGCCCAGAGGTAGCTTGAGCCCTTACCATAGTGACAGAAGTTACAGCTATGAGAGTTGGTAAGATTACCCTGGATATACATGCTGAGAAGGGAGAAAAGACAAAATGCAGAACGCTAGGTCCAAAATACCACTAAAGGGGGGCAAAAAGAGGACCAGTAGACAGGGCTTTCCTTACATCTTTATCAGGAATATTTGTTCCTTTAGATTTCAGAGACAACCATAGCAGTTGGCCATAAGATAACTAAAGGATTTAGCTCAGTGGCACCAAACCGCAGAACCTGCACTGTAAGCTCAACGTCCTGAGTTCGATGTCCGGTACAAAAAAAAAAAAACCACATCTATAGGAAATTTCATCTGAATTTAAGTAATAAAAATTGTGTTGATATTTAAAAGGAAAAACTTTGAGTTTTGTAATGAAAGAAGTGATGTTTTCTAATCTATAAATAGATTTGTAAAAATGACCATTTTAAAGTCAAAAGAAGCATCTTCTTTTCTACCAGGTGGGCATGGCGCAGTTTCTTTGCATTTGCCAAACACGTTGCTGCCCACATTTAATCTGCACGTAGAGATTCCCCAGATAGAGAAGAGCAATCCTCACTGTGACGCAAGGATTTTCAGAAAGCCCTTTGCAGTCCGATGCTCCCCATAAAGGAGAGTGAATGAGATGCCTGCACCAGGCCCTGTGGGCTGCAGGCTGATGTGGGCACCATTCTCTGAATCCCATGCTCCTCTCAAGAAAACGTCTAATATCTCAAGGAAACATTCCAGCCCGTATTCACAGTTTTTATGGTGCCAATTTTAAGTAGTTTTATTTAAGACAGTGCATTTTCCATGTATAATATACAATGCAATGTTATCTTTTCCCTCCACACACGTTCTTTGTCCAACTATTGAGCAGGCCTCATACTTTACTATAGCAATTGATCTTTAAAGCCACTGCAGAACTTGCCACAAATGTGGGTCCGTCAGTGTTTTACTGTGTGGAACAATGCTATGTCTGTTCTTGGGGCTGTTTAATCCACCTCTTCAGTGGCAGGCTCTGAGGAAGCTCCCCCCAGAGGGAGGAGCTCGCTCCCCAGGGGAGCCCCAGGCGTTCCTCCAAGCTGTGCTTGATACAGCTAGGGAGGTTTCTCCAGCTCCCCTGCTGAGGTTCGAATTCTTCCTTCTCTGCAGTTTGATTCTTATCCAGCCAGCTGATGACTTCTCTATTCTTGTCAAGAATCTTTTGTTTATCCTCATCACTGATCTTGCCCTGAATATTTTCATCTTCAACAGTTGCTTTCATGTTGAAAGCATAGGACTCCGGTGAATTCTTGGATGACAGTGTCTCTCTGCTTCTCATCTTCAGTGTTTCACTTCTCTCCTTCCTGGCCATACCCTCTAAGTCTTCCTTGTTTGCATATCCTTTGTTATTAGTGATGGTAATCTTGTTCTCTCTTTCTTATCTATTAGATATTAAGGAAGCCATTGGCATCACTACCAAAAGTGACTTTGATCTGAAGATCACCACGGGGTAAGAGGGTGTGCTTGTGAGTTCAAACTTGCCAAGCGTGCTGTTATCCCTGCTCATGGCATGCTCCCCTTCATATGCCTGAATGAGTACTCAAACTGGGTGTTAGAGTAGGTAATAAAGTTCTGTGTCTGCTTGGTAAGAATGGCAGTACTGCACTTGATGAGGCAAGTCATGACTCCATTCATAGGTTCAGTACCAAAGGAATGACGTCCAAGATCGGCAAATCTTGAACATTTTCAGACTTCTCCCCAGACAGAATAACTACCTAAACAGCTGCACTAGCCTTGTCAGGGTTGCTGCTCTTATTCGGTTCTTTTCCATTGAAGAGGCTTTATAAAAGCTTCTGGATCTTAAGGATACGGGTAGAACCACCCACCAGGACAATGTCATGGATCTGAGACTTGTCCGCTTTGGCATCTCTAAGGGCCTTCTCCACAGGGTTCAGAGTGCCACAGAGTAGGTGGGCATTTGACTCTTCAAATCAAGCCCGAGTAATGGAAATATAGAGGATAATTCCTTCACAGAGGAAATCGATCTCCATCCTAGTTCACTTAGCTTGTTCACATGCAGTATGAAGATGGCTAACATCTCTCTTATTCTCACTGATGTCCTTCTTATGCTTGGGCTTGAACGCAGCAATAAAATAGTTGACCATTCAGTTGTCAAAGCCTTTTCCACCTAGGCAGGTGCCTCCAGCTGTAGATTTGCCCTTGAAAATTCCGTCTTCATTAAATCCAAAGTGCCACCTTCCAAGTAAAAAATCAGCATATTTCTTTCAGCTCCAAACTTTTTGTCCAAGCTATAAGCAATAGCAGCAGCTGACAATTCTGAATACACGGAGAACAGCAAAGGTTCCAGTGTCTTTGGTGGCCTGATGCTGAGAGTCACTAAAGTGAGCAGGCACTATGATCACAGCGTTGGTAACAGTGTTCCCAAGGAAAGCTTCTGCAATTTCCTTGATTCTTGTCAGTACCATAGAGGATCTCTCCTCTGGAAAGAAGCTCTTTGTCTCTCCTTTGTATTCTACCAGGCTGTCTGTATCATTCACCACCATGAAAGGCCAATGCTTCATATCCGATGAGATAACAGCATCATCAAATCCATGCCCAAAGAAATGTTTGGCATCAAAAAACTGTGTTGGTGGGGATCACTGCAACTTGGTCTTTTAAAGCATCACTGATCAATCACCCCACGTCAATAAAAGCGACATAACTTGAAGTGGTTCAGTTCCCATGACCACTGCAATTATCTCCAATTTCCATGCTGGAAGAGACCCACACAAGAGTAGGTGGTGCCAACATCATTGCCAACTGCAGGCACCTTAGACATGGATGCTTGTGCATAGCCGTGGATCTGCTGGCAAAGAAATCACACAAAAGCTCCCAAGCTGCCAGTGCATTCAATGAGACCCCTGTATTTGCATTTACTTATGTATAATGATGTACTGGTGCTGTACTATGAAACCAACAAATCATGTCATTATAAAATGCACTCCAAGATAGAAACTTCAAAAGCATAAAGTATGCAATATATAGGAACAGGTGCTCTATTATTTTCTCCCAGCCTCCAATAGATTGTCTTGTGTACATGGTGGAGTGTACCCCTCACTTTTGAAGCCCCTGCCTGGCCTCCTCCTTCATTTGCTAATGAAAATATGGGGGTCTCAATGAATGCATTGCTTTACCATTATCCTGAAAGGGATACTGTTTATTCCATTTCAAAGATACTTGGCACAAATACGCAAAATGCATAGCTAGAGATATTTGAGAATTTAATTTAAAATTGCTTGTACCACATGAAATGGAAATTAGGGTCTTGATTTTTTTTCTACCAGCCTTCCTCCTCCACACCATTCCTAGTCCATGGGAACAACTAGTCTGTTCTTAATCTCGCTGATAATTCTGTCATTTTGAGGCTGCCATATGGAAGGAATCAGATCATACTTATACAATAAATTTATAGAATAAAAGCTCTTTTTGAGATTGAATTTTTGGGATCCATCCAACTGGTAACACTTATCCATCATCGACTCCTCTTTATTGCTGAGTAGTAGTCCAAGGTACCACCACCAGTGTAATCATCTAGCCAGTATAGAACATTTTGGGTTTTATTAGTTTTGGTCAAATATAAGTGTATCAGCTGCTTTCCCTTTGCTAGGACAAAGTACCTACAATTTAAAGGAGGAGCAGTCTATTTGGCACACAATTTCTAGTGGGTTCAGTGCATATTTAAGTGGTTTCAAGGCAGCATGGTGGAGGAGGCTGCTCACCCTGTGGCACCCAGGAAACAGATAGAGAAGGGAGGAGCTAGGGACAAGAATGCCCTTGCAGCTCACCCCAGGGACCTGCCTGTTCCAACCAGGTGCCAACTTTGAACAGTGCACTCACCAGGAACTTGTCAGCGGGTAAACCCACCTTCCAAAAGGCCCACCTCAGAACACATGAAGTTTTGGGGTGACATTTCAGATCTAAACCATAATAAAATTATAAAGGTGCTATGAACAACTATACGCAACTTCTGTAGAAATAGTTTTTTTTAATTTCTTTGGGATAAGTGCCTAGTGTGTAACACGTTGAGAAACGCTTTAAGAAACTGCCAAATGTGCATTCCCCTCAGCAACATTAAGATAGACCCAGAAGACATTCGGATTAAACTGGGTTAGGAGATCTGACTAATTTGTGGGAATATACTGATTTTCTCCTCACTGCCTGTTATCAAGTTTGATTCTTACAAATAACAATATAGTTTTTTCCTAAGAAAGAGCAAAAACAATAGCTCTACCATCTTTCTTTAAACTTAACCCTGATCAAAGCACTTACTGCCCCATTTGTCCTGCTCTCAATGTTAATTAGATGCCCTATATCTAGTCTTTTCCATATATTGGTCACAAACATATTAATGCTATTTTCCATTTCTTCTAAACATTATAATGTTTGCTTGTTTGTTTGGTTTTTTTGAGACAGGGTCTCACTATGTAGTTGAGACTGACCTGGAACTCACTATGTAGCCCAGGCTGGTCTCGAACTCACAGTGATCCTCCTGCCCCAGCCTCCCGAGTGCTGGGATTACAGGCATGTGCCACCATGCCCAGTAAACATTATAATGTGTAGCATCTTCAAATATATAATATATTTAATAAGAGAAATTATTTTTCTTTTTATCAAATTTATTTAAATAACTGAAATTCTGGAAATTAAACTTGACATCTCCATTTAACAGACACTTCAAGTGACAAGGACTCATTTTGGTCAAAATGAGAGCCCGTGGAGTCTTGTTCTCCTAAATTTGATTGAGAGTGGAAAGTCTCAGGGCTTTCTCTTTTCCCAAGAAGTGAGACCCCCACAGATTTCTTCTTAGCACCAGTCCAAGGCTTCTCCATCTCCCTCAGTGGACTGACTCAGAGTTTTGAGTCACCAATGACTCAGCCAAGGCAAGCATTAAAGAAGGCCTGCACGTTCACATAGAGAAGAACCCTCAGAGCCCAGCCTTCCTCAGTGTCAGGACCCATCACTCACAAGCAACAAGAGGTGGGTGTGGACTAGGAATGACTAGAACAGGGGTCTGTTATCGCCAGTTTCTTTTTCTTTTCTTTTTTCCTCACTGAGTTTATCAGTACATTTTAGGTATACAGTACAGTTACATTCATCATTGGGATCTTGTACCTTTACATGACAGGTCTTGGTTCTCATTTTTCCCCTTATCCCTGCCCTCCCTTCATCTCCTCCTCCCTTCCCTATTTACAAACACTTTATTTCCATTTCTTCATTTTCTCATGTTTTTTTTCCTTTCCCTTATTTCCTTTCCCCTACCCTTCCCACTTTCCCTACACCTTTAGCCCTTTTCTCCCTATTTCACATGGTCAATTATATCATTATAATCTTATGTACCATTATAGTTTTTCACACCAGAGAAACTATTCGGTATTTATACGTGTGACTTATTTATTTCACTTAGTATATTCTCAATATATATCCATTTTCCTGTGAATGACTAATTTCTCATTCTTTATGGCTGAGTAGCATTCCATTTTATAGAAAAACCACATCTTCTTTATCCAGTCTCCAACTGATGGGCAGATGGGCTGTTTCCAAGTTTTAGCTACTACAAACAGACTCCACAGAGTTTCTAAAGCTTGGGGTGGAAAGACAGATTGGGCTGAGGAACTCTGGCCACCTTGGCATCACTTCCTTCTCCCCTTACCTGTGACCAGAGAATATCATCTGTCCAGAGAATCAAGAAACTGACACATTTTGAACCTATACAGCTAGGGTAGATCAGGCCATGGAAGCAAATGGACCCCAACAGATCATTGTTCGGCACAATGGGTATGTAGTTCTTGCTCACCTAATGGGACAGTAGAGTTGCAAAGTGTGGAAGCTCAGGGAGATGTGGTTCTGTGGGTCTTCATTACAGACCCAGCATCTGTGAATCTGTGAAGGTAAGAGATGTTGTGGAACCAGCGATGCAAATTCTCTCCCCTCTGCTCCAGAGTTTTGCTCCAGGTATCATTCTGGAACCCAGACTTTTGCTGACACCACCATCTTTTTTTTTTTAAAATAGAATTTATTTAAGATGCTAAAGTCCAAGCAAGGCACTACTACAAAAGGAATTCTGAAAAAGGTAGGTTGAATCTTCATAGTGGTGAATTTGGTTTTTGTTTAGAAGAGAATGGAAAACTACTGAAAATTTTTGTGAGAGTATGGATGCTTTCATAGTTGTGATTGAAGAAGATTAATTTTCTTCATTCATTTTTAGTATCTTATGTTGTCAAGAGAGATAGTTAAATAGTTAAATGAATACCAGAGCATTATTGGAAAGCATTAATGACAAAAAATATGGAACGCTTCATGAATTTGTGTGTCATCCTTGCACAGGGGCCATGCTAATCTTCTCTGTATCATTCCAATTTTAGTATATGTGATGCCGAAGTGAGCACTGATACCACCATCTTTAAAAAATTGATTTCCAGAGGAATCCTGGGGTGAGGAGCATCTCCATGTCAGCCAGATAGAAAGGGGACAAGAGCACGGAGAAGTATGTCCAGTAGGGTTTTATGGGTCAAAGCAGCAGGTGGTACATATCACTTATGCTCTTGTTCTACAGGAGAGAGCCTAGTCTTATGTCATCTTTCTCCCCTCAACTATAAAGAAATCTGGGGGACACAGTCTACCAGTGTGGCTAGAGAAGAAGAGGGGAAACTTCTAGTAGCCAGAAGCCACTAGTGGCCCATCATCCACCTGGCTGTCTCTACCTCAAAGCCTATTTAGCTGGTGTCCAGGGTGGGGCTTCTGATAAAACGGGAAGGGAGCCAATGGGCTTGGTCACAATGAATCCAGAGCACAATTGAGGACAAGCTTGTGGAGTGGACCCTGTTATTACCTTCCCACAAGAGAGCTAAGCAATGGCCCTGTTAGGCTGCTCCTGTCTGTAGACTGAATAGCAGCTCTCTGGAGGGAAATTGTATATCCCTGGGAAGCTAGTTGGCTTTCC
The DNA here is from genome assembly GCF_012274545.1 of Fukomys damarensis. Classification (NCBI taxonomy): domain Eukaryota; kingdom Metazoa; phylum Chordata; class Mammalia; order Rodentia; family Bathyergidae; genus Fukomys; species Fukomys damarensis. The sequence goes on along the minus strand of NW_022900913.1, from coordinate 60,168,719 downwards.
TAGCCAAACAGAATTATCAATTGGCAATAATGAGTTTCAGGGGATTCAAGAGCATTCATTCATCCTGTGTGGCTATAGGAGCAGGTGGTAGGAAGTCAATTTAGTTATAAAAACAAAGGAGAATGAAACAGAGTCATGTCTGTCTTCAAAAGAACTCAAGCATCTAACTCTGTGAAAGTGTAGGATGCCCTTGAAGAAGTTCTTGCTGACAGATTGTGGAAGCAGGGCGGGGGAGGGCCCCGGTACCACAGTGTCCCCGTCTAACAGAAGCACTTGCATAGGTACACTCCTTTATTAAAGATCCACCCCCTGTAAAGGTAAGAGCTGATGCGGAACCAGTGTGTGCAAATTCTCTTCCCCTCTGCCCTTGGCCCAAGGGCAACTGCACAAAATGGGATTAATTGGGATTATGGGGGCTTTGGCTGCTTGGCTGCTACTCAAGGATGAATGCTTAATTTATGTCTCAGTGGTCTTGACTCCTGCCTGATTAAACTGGCTCATTCAGGCCATTGTTTGCCAAGGACTTTCCTTTCAAACAGTGGCTACAGGTGCTGCTTTTACTCGACAGACTTTCAGCTTTCCAGCAGTACTTGGCTTTAATGGGTTGCTGCAATCCAACCTTTCTCTCTGAAATAACTAAAAGCGCAAGTAAATTCAATGGTTTTTCCTCCCATCTTTCAGGGGCTTTCTTATAATATCAAAGTGTCAACAGGTGTGATTATTCAAGAATATATATATATATATAGAATGATGGATGTGGAATTATGAGTGGGCAGGAGAAAAGAGAATTTGTTTGGGAAATATCCACTGAGCAGAGATGTTAAGATTCAGAAATGCCCCACCTCCTCTTGGCAGCAGGCTCCTCAGATCAAAAGGTGCTCCTGAGCAGGCCTGGGGCTTGATGGAGCCCTGGTGTGGCAGAGCTGGTCTGCTGTGCTTGTGGGACATTTAGGGTCTTCACCTGGGTTAGAGGAAAAGCTGTGTCTTTAAGTCTTGTTGCAGCATGAGGTAATCTGTTGATGTCTGCAATTATCTCTCGTGGGCAGCTCCTCTTCTCCTGGGATTGAAGTGAAGACTCTGTAAACCTAAACTCGTTTGATGGCTTAAGTTTATTTGACTGGTTAATTTGGTTTCAAGCATATTAAGTAATTTTTTTGACTGACTTAATATTTTCGTATCGACTTGACCCTTGAAGTGAACCAAAAAAATCCAAACTTATTTGGGTATGTCTGCCCCATAGCAAAAAAGATTTTTGTGCAATTTCCAGAGGCCACAGAAACATCTTCAGAGACAAGTCAGCTCTTAGACTCAGGGAGGTTTTCCAAGCAAAAGGGATGTTCTGGGAAACTGTGATGACTTTTGTGTCTACTTAAAAATAAAAGTTGTGATTTTATCCTAAGCTAACAAGAACTAATATGACAGAGACCTGTATATTAACTGTGTGATATTTAATTAACTTAATTAATTAATATAATCATAGAAACTTGTCTCCCAATACCCACATCAAGTACAAATTATTAAAGAGATGATGTGCAGTCCTTATTCTGCAGTTGTATGTGTTATTTGGAATATACTTGGAGAATGTTTAAAGGTATCAATATTATTTTTCTAAGATTCATATAAAGAAAGCAGCTACAAAGCACATTCATTAATGTGAGAAGTCTACCATATAAAATTTTGTAAAACATGCAGTTCAAACTCTGCTTTTGATGAGGAGTCCATGCATTTAAAGAACTTTATGGGAAATGCAATTATGAACATATGTTAGTGTTAATTAAACATTACTTTAGCTTTTATAATATGTTATCTCTCAAAAATACTTTGATGATAAAATTTAGGATTTAATCAAGTAGGGAGTGGATGACAGTAAAATTCATTAACTCAATCTGAACACGAAAACAACAGAGATCCTACAGCACACATGTGGAGAAAGAAAATTGGGCAACTCAGTCAAACAACTTGAAAGTCAGGGAGAAAGTAGAAGTGTTGTAAGATTCAGCACCAGCAAAAGTGAGGTCTGATGAAGCCCTTGGAAAGACACTTAGTCTAAGAAAGAGTGCACTGAGCATTGTATGAAAATGTTGTAGGAACTTTGACTGGGAAACGTCCACTCAGAAATACTTGGCATATAATCAGAAAAGTTAATACATTTTCCTTAGTTGAGGTGATTTTAATCATTTTGTTCCATGGAATTGTACTGAAAAATTGAATCTAAAGGTCAGGCTTTGCATTTGGGTCTGACCCTTTGTTAAAGATGTGAAGTTGGCCCTGTAGTACCTGACAACTTACGCTCCACCAAAGCATCCTCTGCATTACCTCCTGTCACTCCCTGGTCTGTCCTGCACTTCAACCTCTAAATAAAGATGCTCACTTCTGGTCCAAACTCAGCTGAGGTGTTGAGTCATATAAGAATATGAGACATCCACAAGAACTACTTTAGGAATATGTGGAGAAAGGGTATGTGTCTCATTTCCAGAAGAAGAGGGGCCTGTCGGGAACACCGATGTTAGATGGAAAGAATTGGGAAATCTGTCTACCACTATGGCCTCATATCTGTTCCAAATATCAACCCTTTGGTCATATAATTGGTTGTGTAATTTTGGATTTTTCCATGTGTTGATGAGTGATTTTTGAGGTTATTCCTCCACAATAAGACAGATATACCATGGAAGCTGTGCTGGGTATCAGTCAAGTGGAGCCTGATCTCGGATATCTGGCATATCTCTCTGGGTCTCAGTCTCCTCATCTAACCAGAGGGAGTACTAATATTTACTATCTTGTGGGGTTATCAGTAGATGTTATGGCTCATATCTAGATGTCCCCCCAAAGCCTCATATACTTATAGGTGGGGGTTGTAGATCAGGAGTGTGTGCTCATAGATTAGTCCACTGAGTGGTTTAGCATATTTCTGGGTATGCACAGTGGATTTACTGAAGAGGAAAGACCCACCCTGGGTATATGTGTTGCCATCCAATAGGCTTATAGCCTGGATGGAATAACAAGGAAAGGAAGAAGGAAGTCTCATTGCTTCTTGCCTGCCATGCTATGGGCTGTTTCTCCTCTGTGATGCCCGTCTGCCATGCTGCCCTGCCTTGGAGCCAGCTGACTATGAACTGAAACCCTTTCCTCCTTTTATGTGGGTGCTGGATATTTTGTCCTAACAACCAGAAAGCAATTCAGACAATGGATAGCAAAGATAAATCAATATATCAAAGCATTTGGAACAGTGTCTAGTAGAGTAGCCATCAATAAATATTAGGAAAATAAACAGCATTATTTTGACCATTGAAAAGCTGGATAAGTTGATTCCAGTCATTGGAAACAAGGAAGCCTAAACAAGAAGATTTGATTTTCCTTATGTTAGCATTGAGACATGAATTTTGCAAGCCAAAAAACAAAATGGACCTTGAGCATTAACCTAATATTCTAAAAAATAAAACTACTAGTCAAAGTAGCAAGAACAGCATAAACCAGGGCAGGGGAATTAGCTCAGTGGTTCTGCCGCCTGCCTTGTAAACAGAAGGACCCAAGTTCAATCCCCAGTACCAAAAAAAAAAAAAAAAAAAAGAACAGCATAAACCATAGATTATATCCTTTTGTAATTTAAAAACATGGTAAAACAAAATTGCTTCTTTTCATTAGATGTTTCTATAACTGAGCTGATTTTATATAACTATACTGATTCTAATGTCTTTTTAGTATTTGGAAAATGTGTAACAAACTGCAACATGAGCTGTGACTTCTAAGTTTATATTTTCACTCAATATAGGAAAGAGCAGTTCTCATATTTTGCTCAGCTCTGACAAGGCACTTGGCTCTAGACAAGTAAGGAAGGTTGTTCTGCCTGGTAATACAACTCAAAAGTCTAATGAGTTGATAGAGACAGAGGTTAAGTCTTCATATTGTGAGATTCTACTGACTTCTCCTCTAGGCCTGCCCTTTATCCTTGCCTGTATTTTAGCTTTCAAGAAGCCTTCAAAACTCAGTGTCCTCATTACTGGTTCCACAGTAGATGGTTATGTTCAGCTGTTATTTCTTTCTACGCCCCTATTGTCTAGTGTATATTATGCAATGTGACAAGTGCTGTATAGAGCAAATGAAAGGCAAGGTTGAAGTGCAAGAAAAGCTTACATTACAAAGAGAGTGTTTCGAAATGGCCTTATGAGAGCATAAAAACAGTAGGCCAGGTGTAGGTGGAAGAGAAGGAAGAAAGAGGCCCAGACAACAAGCACAGGTCCAATGTGGGAGGGGCCTCACTCCTTAAAAGTGGTGCCTTTCAACCATTTAAAAGGCATTATGCTGAATAATTGTTTTTAAGAATATAATGGATATTGTAAGAGCCAGTGTGAAGGCGGGCTGTAAAATTTCCAGATAAGGAAGTTGGGGGGGTGGGGGGGTTCTGCTTTTGGAATTCTAGCCTATGGTTTCAGATGCTGCCTCCCAGCTTCCCATCACCTAGGGGTTAGAAGATAGTTGTATGTTTTGATCCTGAGTTTCAAGCCTGGAAAAAGTTGAATTTCTTTCTGGTCAACCAGTGAACGTGGGGAAAGTTGAAAAGATGTATAAGAAGCATATTAGCTGGCGGTAGTTGTTGCATTTAATATCCTTTGTAGAATAATGAGCCAAACATGCCAATTACAATACAAAAAGAAATCCTATGTACAGAAGACTAATTGAAGGTTGAGACTGTAGAATCCTTGCAAGCTCAATGTTTTATAAAGCAGTCAGGGGATTCGGTGGAATGTGTGTAGTATTTGCTCCCAGAAGTGAAAGGCATTTCTTTGTTCCTACACTTTATATTTCAAGAAAAGCTTTATTGCTAAAAAGGAGGCAGCAACAGTAATGGCAGCAAGTCAGCCTGTGACATTCCCTACCTCCAGGGGTCAAAGAGCCTAACACTGTAGATGAATTGAAAAGAGGGTTAGAGAATTCTGTGGCATGTGTGGTAAAGGACTGCTAATCAAATCTCATGGCTCAGAGAGTGAATGAAGCCTGCCAGGGCCAGTCTTCCTTTTTTGGCTCCTCCTCCCTGGTCTCATGTCTCCCATGTAAGAAACAGGACCACGTGGCAGGAAAGAAGAATGCTCTACTCTGGTTGTAGTCCGTGGGAATCCCATAGTCCTCTGTGGCTCAGGACCTAGTGGGGAACTGCAAGGTACAAAGAGAGGAAAGCCACGTTTCTCAACTTAGATAGTGGCTGCTCCCCTGGAAGTTGCTCTAACTGATAATAGGACTTGGGGATATGCAGAAAAGAAAACACTTGATGATGACCTCCTGAGAGAGGAGACAGCCCTCCTGACAAGCCAGAGCCCCCTACTGTGTCTGGGGTTCATCTTGACTGTTGTCTTGACTCCCTGGAAAGGGGAGAGGACCTGCCATCTCCCTTCCTGATTTCTCTCCTCCTTCCTCCTTTCTTCTTCCTCTCTCTCTCCTTCCCTCTTCTCCCTGCACAGTGCGGATGGGGCCCCTATTTCTCTCTGCTCCCAAGTGGCTCCCCTTAGAAGACCACAGCACTCCAGTGCCTTGAATTCACTTAGAAATAAGCCCCATTAGTGCCTAGGGTAGGAGAATGGTAAGAACAGAGTGAAGATCAAGTGTGGAGCCTCATGGCCTCCAGGCATTGGCTGTCCTCACTGTGGCACCTTCTCTCTTACCCTCTCTGTTTGACCCTCTCCACCAGTCTCCAGCACTTAGATGTGCTCTCATATTTCCAACCAGAAGTTCTTGTACTCACTCCTCAGAGAACTCTGCCTCGGCTTGCTCCTCAGAACTTTCAGAGTATAGCTTCTCTCTCTTCCCGGATTCTCAGCTCCATGGCTCCCTTCCTGCTCTATCCTCTATCCTTCACACTCATCAGCAACCCTGCGTGTGACCACTGCATGGCCCAAGTTGGCTTCATCTCTCAGTGTGGAACAGACAACTCTGTCCTTTCCAAATATTTCATCTGCCTGGATTTCTTTCTGGCTCCCTCATTGATTCACAGGTCTGGGCTCAGCCCCGGGATTCCTCTCAGCATTGCCCACACTCTCCCCACATGCATAGCCAAGCGTCATGCTCCTGCGTCTATTGCCTTCCTCTTCTTGAGCATCTCAGAGGTGTGCCACATACAAAGTGGCCAGCCCTGAGCCCCTCTGATCCCCTTGCTCATCTGTTACCTCCCAAATCTCAATCAATCCAGATACCCATGAAACAGAACTCCTCTCTCTCTCTCTCTCTCTCTCTCTCTCCCCTTTGTTTGTCAAACTCAGGACCTTGTGCTTGCGAGGCAGGGAGCAACACCACTGAGCTAAATCCCCGTCCCAGTCATCTCTGTTTCTTATACTACTAAACCATCCATTCATCAGTTTACCCCTAGAATATTTCAGTTTCTCTCATGCCTCCATTCCACTGCTGTCAGCAAGTCCAAACTACCCCAGTAGCCTCTCAGCTGTGGTCCTCACTTCTTCCTCCCTTTGTATAAACCTATTCTTAAATAGAATCTATTCTTTTACTTAACAATAATAAATCTATTAGGATGTAAGTTCAATCACGATTTCTCTGCTTATATTTTTTAAATTGCAACATGACTTGAATACAAGAATTTGGTTCCAGCTCTCTGCCATCTCCTCTGTATGTCTCTCCAGTTCCCCAGGCTGTGGCCCCCCAACTTTGCTCAATTCCACGATCTTCTCACCCTTGGAGCCTCTGCAGTGTCAATCTTTCCACCCGAATGCTCTTTCTCCCACCTTTTGCCTGACTGATTTCTACCAATTTTTTCTCAGGTGTCAATATAAATATCACCTTTTCATGGAGACTATCTTCAACTTCCTATTCAAAATTAGACCCCCAGTTAGGCTCTTAGTTCCTTATCTTTTCCTGCATTTAATTTATTACAATTTGTGATTACAAATATTTTATATATTTGCTTATTGACAGCCTTATTCCTAAACGTTCAGTGAGGTCAGGGACTCTGCCTGTCTTGGGTTATAACCCAGAGCCTTGATTCATGCCTTCCATCCAGGAGGGGCTCCATGTCTTTATTAAAGGATGTGTTCCAGGCACCACCTGACTGCTAAGTGCCAAAGGGAATGGGGGGGAAGAGATGGTCCTTAAAAATAGGAGCACTTGATCATCTCAGCATTTTAGGTAGTGTTATTATTTTCCTATAGTACCTTAAAATGAATTATCATGCCCTTTGTAATTGTCAGACTCAGATGACAAAGTTTCTAAAAACCAAGGTCTTCTCTTAATGATTAAATGTGCTACTGTGTCCTTCTTGGCTGAGCAGATTTGCAGGAACTTGAGATGTGGGTGAGTGGGTCAGCATGCACAGAGCACCTGCCACCAACATCAGAGACAGACTCCAGGGAAGACTAGGCAGAAAGGAAAGACAAAGTCACACGAAACAATATGTACAAGTCAATGTGGGTGCCCCTAAATCATGGTAGAAGATGTTCTGTGCAAAGATCAGCCACATACAGCCACCACCCCGGCGGGGGCTGGTGAGGTGTTACGTGAGAGAAAGCTGCACACAAGTGGAGGCTCCAGGCTTGTGTCTGCAAGGCTTCAGGAAAGCCACTTTACCACTATTGGCCTCTGCTCTCACCTGTGAAATGAGGGTAGGACGCCCCACAGCCAAGAAAGGGAAACTTCCCTCTTGCTGAGTTCCTTCTCCTGTCAGGTCCCGCAGTAGACATGCCAACCTGAGGCTCTCCTTACACCCTAAGGATCTTGAGAGGTTGACTTCATTCTTCATTCACACAGGAAATGCTGGAGGTCCCAAGAGGTAAAATAATGTGTCCCAGTTCGCAGCTATGACAAAACAGAGCCATGATCAGAGCTCTGGTCTGACACCAAATTTATGTTCTTCCTACTCCTATCCCAGGTAAATGTGAGGCTTTCTAACCAGAAAATGCTAGACAAATGTGAAGTATACAGGTCAACTACAGATAGCCAGCTGAGTGTGACCCATCCATTTAAAAGTATCTTTAATGTTTTTGTGTTTTGTGTGGTGTGCCAGAGACTGCATATTATCAAAGAACACAGAGAAAAAGTTAGACTAGAAATGATCTTCTCATTCTTCTCAATAGACTCTTGCCATTGGATTCTTTTGATTAATGTGGTTTTCCATATACCCAAGCAGAGATTTTATTGTTCCTAAATTAGTTTATATGTCACTTTAAAAAAAGAAATATGTCTATTATATAAAGTAGGAACCAGTTTTATGAGTAGATGGTGAGCTGCTGTCACAAGCAGTTTAAACTAAAAAAGCCTTTGTCAAAGTGAGTTAAGAAAGTATACTGTGTGACATGGACTCCTTGACACATTCATCATGATTGTGTAGACTATCTCAGAACTGGAAGAACCCACGGGCTCTAGCCGGCTTCCCTATTGTGTGCACAAATTAGTCCATTTCCACAAAGCTCTGAATCATCTTTCCCAGGCTGTTGGCTCTAGTTAAAGATGACCCCACCGACCTGCTCCTGAGTGTGTGGGCTCTGCCAACTTGCAAAGGTAATAGATTTGTTCTGGTGCAGAATCTGAGAGGTGACCAATTTGCAGAGGAGGATGCAGGGGGCCCTGGAGTTAAGAGATGGGATGAGGTCATAGAGCGCTTATCAAGTGGCAGAGGCAGTTCTAAGACCAAGACCCAGTGATGCTCGGCCCAGAGCTCCTTCCTCCTTGTGACTAAGAATACAGCTTACCCATGACTGGAGCACTCTACAGTGTCTGGTTCCTTTCTTTTTCCAGCCATGTGGAAGGCTTGAAATTAAGTACAGCCATATGGCTTGCTTTAGCCAATAAAAGTAAGGGATCGTGTCATGCAATAGCATTTAGGAGTCATGCCATAATCATCCAGTGCTCTCTTTCCTTGATGAGGTGGCCTCTGACACACTATGTTGAGGTGTTGATCTAGTAAGATCTAATAGGAAGATGGCAGAGTGTGTATCAGGTTGCGTGGTTGGTAAGCAGAGCCCCCCAGCTACTGCTCTGTGTGTAACATGAATAAAAATGTGTTGTGTAGCACAACTAGTCCTTTCTAATGATTACAAGCACAACCATGACAGATAGCCCATGGTGCAGGATGATATTTGTGGTCAAGGCCAAGAATGGAGATAGATATATGTCTCATTAAGAAGGACCAGTACGGCAAAGGTAATAAGGGAAAAGAAAAAAATATGAGAAAATGAAAAAATGAAAATAAAATGTTTGTAAATGGGGAGGGGAGGAGGGGATGAAGGGAGGGCAGGGACAAGGGGGAAAAATGAGAATCAAGACCTGTCATGTAAAGGTACGAGATCCCAATGATGAATGTAACTGTACTGGATACCTAAAATGTACCAATAAACTCAATAAAAAAAAAAGAAATCAGGACCTCTCTTGTGTACCCTTTGGGCTACTGGCACAACAGACTTAGGGTTAGAGAGACCCGGGTTCTCTCACAGCATCCTGGACTGGTTGTATGACCCTGGCCACATCACCAGATCCTTGCCTCATCTATGAAGTAAGGATAACAATTTCAGCCCAGCCAAACGGTTGTGAACATCACAGTCTTCTGAAGTATCTCATAGTAGAGCTCAAATATGTTCATGGAGAAAACAAAATTTGTTGAGTGATCCCACATGTAGAGGCTAAGGACAAAAACAAAGAAAACCCTAACCATTGCCTACCCCTTCTCAACCCTTTGGGCCATCTTGGAAGGAATTATGTTGTACAGAAGCTCCAGCTCCTGGGGCCTGTGAGTCTGCACATTTGGGGTCCTTTAAAACACAGGCTCTCTTAATGTAGGGGCTCCAAGCCCCAGGCCACAGATTGGTATTAGAATCTGGGTCACGGTCAGCAAAGCTTCACCTGTATTTAACCGCCACTGCCATCCCTCACATCACTGCCTGAGCTCTGCCAGGCAGCTTTAGGTTCTCCCAGGAGCATGAGCCCTACCATAAACTGCACACTTGAAGGATCTAAGTTGTACCTTCTCTGAGCCATCCCAAAACCACCCAACTCCAACCCCTTCCATGGAAAAATTATCTTCCGCTAAATCAGCACCAAGTACCTAAAAGGTTGGGGACCATTATAATGAATGTGAGGTGTAGGGGTGGGCCTTCTCCACTCCTTATCTCAATCCCACTGGACACAAATAAAGATTAAAAAGGTGATCCGACCTGGAGATTTGGCTCAGTGGCACTGCTGCCTGCCTTGCAAGTAAAAGGTCCCGAGTTTCACCCCCAGTACAAAAAAAAAAAAAAAAAAAAAATCACCCCCAAAAAAAAAAAAAAAAAAAAAAAAAAAAGATCCGGTGACGTGAGGGCAATGCCTGAGCAGAACTGGTACATTAGTCTTTTCCTCTGATTTCCTCTGATTAGGAGAATGTAAGTAACCAGGAGATTCTCTCAGTGAATCAGCCATTTAAAAGGTGCATTATTTGTAGTCTCAAAACAATGTTTGGGAGTACACTTCTTGGAATTGGAACATTGTGTTAATAAATTGTACTGGTTCTGGATGTACCTTACTGGTAGAGCACTTGTGTAGTCCTGAGTTTGATTCCCAACACTGCAAAAATGGAAAAAAGAAGCGGGGGGGAAAGGAAATTGTACTTTACTCTTTTGACAAGAATAACCTGCTCCAGAAAAAAAGCTATGCCTAGTTTTTTACTTCTGGTGAAATATTGCCAAATTTTAGGGGAAAATTAATTTCCTGTCATTTTTAGGAGCACCTATTAACTCCATTAACGAGGACGAACAGCATATTCCTGTGGCATATCTAGGTCCTCATCACTCAGGTGTTAGGCAGAGTGGGCGCTTTCTTTCCATCAGGTTCTTATTTATAGTGTCATTTCCTAATGACTACATAATTATATAATAAAAGCTGATATAGGCCATTTAGATATTTTGGTTAATTTAATGGCTTTGAAGTAGAATCTTTGAGGCCAAAGAAATGTGGACATTTGAAATCTAGTTGAAGTGTTATGGAATATATAAAGTCTGCCCAAAAATGTAAACACACTTTATCAGTTTGCTGTACTGACAAATGTCTGGAAGCTAATGGTCACTGATTTGAGCACCTCTTATAATAACTGGGGCCAAAAGTAACTTGTATTAATGTCATGATGTCTCAGTAATTTAGTATTAAAATATACACAGTTTTCTTTACCTGATGTATACATTGTTATGGCTCATGCTCTCTCCTCTCTCTCTCTCTCTCTCCCTCTCTCTCTCTCTCTCTCTCTCTTCCTCCCTCCCTCTCATATTTCAATCTCAACCTAATTGTATGGATAGGTGGGATTTATTTTTTTAAATGTTAATTGTGAAAAAAAAAATCAGTGTTTTCTGAGGAAAATGGCTTCCCAAATCATTGTCTGGTGCTCTCTCACTTAAACCCACTTAACTTTCTGCCCCCTTTCTCTCCTCTACACATTAGATAGCAGGCAGCATTTGTGCAGTTTTCAAGAAAAATGCATCATTTCCAGAACCTCAGGGTCCAACATGAAAGTTTCTGTATTGTTTGGTTCCTTGGAGTCTGTGCTTCCTGCTTTGGTAGATGTTTAACATGATTCTGCAGCAAGATCTCAAGAGAACCTGAAGTGAACAGATTGCAGGCTTTTTCCTCACGCATTTTTGAAGCTTCCACTCTGGTCTTCCAATGCTGGCTACTCTCTGTTACACCAGAGAAAGAATCATTTGGATTAGGAATGCTTTAAGTGGGTTTCTCATTTAGAAAGTCAGTGGCTTTACACACTGCAGAATATTTCAAGGTGGAGGAGGCAGAAATCTAGCTGCAAACAATCTTGAGACTTTTTAACTAATTTTGAACCTGGTTCTTGGAGGGAGCTTTCCCAGCCTGTCACTCAGCAATACTATGGGACAGAATTCTTTACTGCTATTTTTCTGTAGGGAGGAGCACACATTCAACACTGCAGAGGTTCCATGCACCCCAGAGTAGCATACCGATCCTGCTCCCAGACAGATCATGAGGCAGGGGTCCAAAGGGTCATGGCTCTGCTCTAAGGGAAACTGCTATGAGATACTGTGTGACAGTGGTATGAGATTCTCACTACATTAGGACTGGCAATAACACATAACTCTTCTAAATGAGAGCCAGCTCTAGTGCATTCACAGGAGGACCTGATCCAAATGCCCAAGTGAATCAGTTATCCTGCAAAATACTGACATACAGAATGCACATTTTAGTCAAATAAAGCTGTTTCCTCATTCATTCTCATAGAAACAAACCCAAGCCTGGCACAATGTTATTCTCCCTGTGCTCCTCTAAAATACCAATGAAACCAAGTTGATTGTCTTTGAATGGCTTAGAAATACCTTCACTTTTGGATACTGCCCACTAAGTCCTTTTACAGAGCAAATTAAGTTGGACTTGGTTGATCAAGCAAAATTGCTGATGCACCTTTAGTACTCAATTAGCCAGGGGTTATGGCTCCAGGAATACGCAGACATATGGATCAGACATGGGGACTTAAACCTGAATTGGGAGCCCAAAAGGATTTAAAGTCAGCTCTGTATCTTTCCCTCAAATGTCTGAGGAAGGGCATGTGGCTAAGAATGGATAGTCACTAGAAGTGCCTGGTATTGGCCAGCTCCTTCCTATAGATAGTGACTCCGTTCTCTGGAGGAAGAGGACAAAGAAGGCATAATGATCATTTCTAGGCGACGCACTAATCATGGCTAGATGGACAGCTCTCAGAATGTGGCTGGAAGAGCCTGCTGTGGCTCTTCCTGATGTGGCTGATCCTCCACCCATACTTGGACAAAACATTTTGCACCAGACTTTAATTCTTTTACAACATGTTTGGGGTTGTTTGTTTTATTGTTTATTTGAGTTGCTGAGCATCAAACTTAGAGACTCAGGTGTGCTGTGCAAGTACTCTACCATCTGCTTGAACCACATTCCCAGTCTAATTCCCACAAGGACCCCTGGTCCCCAGGAAGTGATAATCCAGCCAAATCAGATGAAGAAAGTTATGTCCTCAGGACACAGCCAGTGTCCCAGCCATGTCCCTGGGTTCCAAGCTGGCGCTTCAAATCAAACTGACCCTCTATGCATTCCTCAAACAATATCCTGTCCAAGCAATTTTAACTCCGAGGGTACTATGATGAAAGCATTTCTCTGTATTTTAGCATTTTTCTTTTTTGCCATGATTTTCTAATGTATTTCAACATAACTTACACAATGTCTCCTATAGAATAAAATGAGTGGTGATGAGTTTTTTAACATTTATTTTGGGCACAAACATGTTGGCTGCTGGAGCATCCTTCTAATTATTTGGCTGTTGAATATAGCAACTCCCTTCCCAGTGAATGCACTTGGGTGTTAGCAGGTGGAGTATGTTGGCTGTGGCAAAGGATATTTGAGATGGGAAGGTAACTAATTGGTTGACTTGCACAACAGAAAACAACCTTGGTGTGTGCACTTGATTTAAGGGTCCTTCCCTATCTACCTGCAACAGGGTTTAAGAAACTGTCTGGTACTGTCCTTTGATGGTACTGCACACACCTGTCTGCTTGGAAGAAGAGATGAAGGTAAAAGGCAGTGCACCCACAGTACTGTCTCGCCCTAGAAGAGTCTCTTCCACTCACAGCTCTCTGATCCTGTGCCTGAGGGGGGACGAGGATGAGGACAGGGAGGTAGAGGAAAGCCTCCGTGGGGCTCCACGCATGGCTACAGTGTCTTCCCTAAAGCCAGCTTAGCATCTGATGGGCAGGCGCCTCTTGCCCACTGAGGCAGAGTGGGCACAGTTAGCATCGTTGTTGCCTTCTAGAAATGGTTGGATGCTGACCCCCAGGCCAGGACGGATGGAATCATTTCTCTAGATTGTCCTGTGCTTATTTCCTCACTGCCACCAGCAGCCGCCACAGCAGCAAGCCCTTCCCTCTGCAGTTTGTCATCATCTTGTTACCATAAAAATCACATCTCAGTTTGGGCTGCAGGGCTCAGGAAATGCACAAGCACCATGTTAAATGTTATGATGTGAAACATCATTTATTTCTTCAACATTTCATCCCAGAGCCAGGACTGTGGCTTTGCACAATTCTTTTCCTGCCTCCTTCTCCTCCCTCAATCTTTTCTTCTCTAGATTCCTTTCTCTTGCTCTCTTTCTCCTATTGACCACTTGTTAAATCTTTTTGTTTGTTTCCCCCCTTTCTCCTGGGACCCTCCGACAGGCAGGCTTGCCAGATTCATTTTCTGATCAAAGCTGTTTGATTTGGTCAATTTTGCCACATTGGAGACGTTCTCTATTACAGAGATAAATAGCTTTGGGCTAACTGTCAACGAAAACTTGTAAGCTAATAAATTATTCCAATTTCTTCCCTCGGATTTCTCTGGAGACAGCCCTAGGAAATACACTTTTTGATTAGTAAATTTCTCTGTGTGTGTGTCTGGACATTCAAATGTGTCGGCTTTGATTAGCACCATTGCTTTTCAAGTCGACGTTGGCTGAGGGGCTGTCAGTTGCAGGCAGCCCTGATGCATAATGCATCAACTGGGCCCAGAAACAGGAGCCTCTTCCAAGGCTGGAAAGGCGGGAAAATTGCCCTAACAACCCCACTGGCTCGCTCTGCGCCAAAGGGAGCCCCACTTGAAAGTCTTGACAAGACTTGCCTCTGCTTCCGTGAAAGCCACCCACGCTGGGCTGGGAGGATTCGAAGAGACCGTGACCGCTGCCTGCCAAGAACTAAAGCCGCTGCTCCAGCTGCTCGGCCACCACCTCCTCCTCCCGCTGTGTCGCCCCTGCAGCCTCATCCTTGCCCTCCACTCCGTCTCTCGCAGTCTCTGGGCCGAGGCCAGCCCCTTCCGGGCAGGCCCACATTTCCCGTGCTTCCCCTCCGACTCTGGCTTGCCGTTTGTCTAGTTAAGGGCCCTTGGGTTGTTATAGAAACAATATTTTGGCTATAACAAATCAATCGGTGCGTGTGAACACAAACATACAGATCATTTATCAACTGCAAAATACCCTAAATTATGACCTTTCTAAAACCTATCAGAAGGGCGAGTGAATGCATAACGTAAATTAAAGTTTGAAGGGTCAGCGGTTTTTACTTTCACTATTCATCTTTCTTTCACCTTATAGGCTTAAGAACAAGAGGGCTGTGTAATTACATTTCAATGGGGTGCAGCGGTTCATTATTCCCAGCTCTACCAATCTGCCGCAACATTTCCAATGCAGTCAGGTACATTTTAGCAGATATTAGTTGGTATAAGACCATACTTGCTCTTGGGGACTGATAACATCTCTTAATGCGTAACAGTACTATCATCTCAATTTAGAAAAGGCTAAACGGGTGAGGGTTTTTCCCTTCGATCAATACAGTTGTTCATATTTTATAAAGGTGGTAAAGCAGGGCTGGTAATTCTTCCCAGATGGAGTTTGCCCTTTGCCTCCCAGTTGCTCCCTTTCTCTGATCGCCATTTCCCAAGTTGCCACCACTCCATGTGGCAGTAGACAACATCTTGTGCTGGAGCCCACTGCACTGATGGAAATGGATGGCTTCCAACAGAAAGCCTTTCTGCTGCCAATGAGCTGGCTCCACACACCGCGGGGGGCCAGGGGGCCCGAGCTCCGCTCAGACACTAAAGGTTGGGGGCCAGCTACCGTGTTCTTCCTGCTGGTGGAGCTGGTCAGCACCTCCAGAAGCTGTCCGCGTGCATCACTGTGGAGACGCAGAGAGAGGCTAAGGGTCCCCCCGTATCTCAAACAAACCCTAAAACTCTTCTTCAAGCAAAAGAGCCAGCCCCAGAGCTATGAGCAGAGTCCAGGCCATTTAAAGATACATTTAGTTTAGGTAAGAATGTTTGTACATATACGTGTGTCTGTGTCTGTGTGCGCACGCATGAGTATGGACAGAGAGCCACAGATAAAGGACAGAAAAATACACACCAATTGCCAAAGTAGTTAGTTATTCATGGGGAGAGGCATGAAGGAGGGCCCTAACTCTCATATTGCTGGAGTCTTTTACCTGCAAAATGGTGTTCATGTTTTATTTGTGTAATAAGAGAGAATGGAAGAAGAAAGAGTGGATAGAGAAAGGAGAGCAACTGAGAGAAAGAGAGAGAGAGAGTAAGGAGAGGAAGGGAGGAGAGGGGGAGAGAGAGAGAGACCAAGGAAGGAAGGAAGGAAGAATTTCTATTTTTTTATAATTGTGGTAAAGTACACATAACACAAAATTCACCATTTTAAACCTGAGTGTGTGTGTGTGTGTGTGTGTGTGGGTGTGTGTGAGAGAGAGAGAGAGAGAGAGAGAGAGAGAGAGAGAGAGACTGAATCAAAGCCCACTCAAGTTAGGCAAGTTCTCTACCCCTAAGCCACAGCCCCAGCTTTCACCAAGTGTGAGTGCGCTCTTCAGCAGTATTAAGCATATTCGTGTTGCCGAATAATCAGTCTCCAGAATGTTTCCTATTACAAGACTGAAACTGTGCTCAGTAACAAGTCTCACTGCTTCCTCCTCGCAGCTCCTGACAATCACTGCTCTATTTGCTGTATCTAAAAGTCTGGACTACTCTGGATAAATCTGGTAAGTGGAACAGGTGGCATTTGTGCTTCTGCTCTGACTGTTTTTGTTTTGATATTTTTTCCTCATTGAGTTTATTGGTTCATTTTAGGTATATAATACAGTGACATTCATTATTGGGATCTTGTACTTTTACATGACAGGTCTTGGTTCTCATTTTTTTGTTTTAATTTTTTGACACAGGGTCTCACTATGTAGTTCAGGGTGGCTTTGAACTCACTATGGAGCCCAGGCTGGCCTCAAACTCAAGGTGATTCTCCTGCCTCAGCCTCCTGGGTGCTGGGATTGCAGGTGTGCACTACCAGGCGTAGCTGATTCTGACTTAGTTTAACCAGCATAATATTCTCAAGGTTCATTTACATTGCAGTATGTTAGAATGTCCTTCTTTCTGATGGGTGAAAGAAACTCCATTGTGTATATTTACCACATCTTATTTATTCATCTGTCCTGAACCTTCTGCCTATTTTGAATAATCCTGCTACAAACATGAGTGAACACTTTTTCAAGATCCTGCTCTGAATTCTTTCAGACATATATCCAAAAATGGAATTGCTGGGTCACATTTTAATTTTTTGAGACAAAGATGCATTTTAAATATGTATATTTTTAAAGTGTTATTTTTGTTCTACACTCACACATGGCTTAGCAGATTTATCCACCTGAAGCTTCACATGAAACCTAGTGGGTGTGGAGAGACAGCCTTGTCCTTACATAGAGCCCTGTGATCACAGGAGCCATTCCAGGTCTTGTGGGCCACCTCATCTCACGACACTGTTTCGTGCTAAGTAATCTGCCTTGGTAGCTTTATTGTTTGGGCTTCCTGTACCCTGCAAGGAAGAGGACTCAGATAACTGTTGGGAGCACCCACTGAGTTAGTGGGTGTCAGACCTCCAGGGTGTGTGAATTGATTCAGAGCACAGGCTCTTAGATCACACCACCCCAGTCCATGTGAGCTGGGGACCAAATGGCTGCTGTCTACTTAAGTAGTATTTGTGCTTGGCCAATGGCTCTCAACCCTTTAGAACTATGCAAATATGAGGTTTGATCAAAATATGCAGTGAACATTTAAATTTTAAAATTTTTACAGTAAAAGATGCATTGCCTCAAAATATCTCCTTCACTTTGAACACACTTATCCTGTCATTCATACAACTCTCTGAGGCAGTTATGGAAGTCTTCTTTTGTGAGTCTTTATGTCTATATGTGATTTAAAAATATGGTGAATGTTGCTGCTATGTGCCATCCAAAGGAAAGGCAGGTTCATAAAAACATTAAGGTGGGAGATTTGGCTTAGTGGGGCCGTGCCTGCCACAGAAGCACAAGGTCCTGAGTTCAATCCCTGGTACCGGAAAAAGAAATATTACGGTGTGTCCTCATCCTTTTAATACACTGGACCTGGTGTTGTGTGACTTCTGGCTCTTCCCCAAAGTCAGAACGATCATGAAAGGTGAATGTTTTGAGTCAGTTCAGGACATCGAGGCAGCTACAGCAGTGCAACTAAAGACACTGGTGAAAGAGGACTTCCAGAACTGCTTCAGAAAGTGGCAAGAACAATGGGCTACTTGTGTTTGAAGTGAGGGGACATTTTCTGAGCAGGATTAAGAACAACATGTCTTTTGCTATATTTTTAAAAATTTAAACATTCACTGTATTTTTCAATCATACCTCCTAGGCAGAGACACGAGAACTATTTCTAGTGTTCCCATAAACTGTGTTTTCAGAAATGAATTAGGCCTACATCTGCCTATTGGAAAATGCTATTTTCCAGAGTAGCATCTATGCTTGGAATGACCCA
>NW_022900913.1:60132922-60145422 GCF_012274545.1 Fukomys damarensis | reverse complement strand
AGTACCTTCCTTCACCATCACTGGAAAATGGGGAAAGAAGATGAAAGAAAAGAGACTGGAAAGGCAAAGATCACCCCCACGGAAATTAACTGCACACCCTCCTACTCAAAGCTGTTGAGAAAGGACAGACTGACTTGTAGCAGTAAAGAGAAAGAAAAGGAAGCCCTTGGAGGTCCATGAGTATAGGAAAGAAAGAGGAGGACCCATAGACAAAGCAGAGGATCCTGACCCATCGTCCCAAGCTGCAGTCGCACAAACACAAGGGATCTACACTTTCCCATTTCCTGTAGACAAGAGGCCTGGGGTTTGCTTCTTTCCTTTAGGTAGGGGTGCTCACTGACTGGAGTCTAAAAATTCACATGCTTGACTACCTGGTTATACTAGGTCCCCGTGTGACACTGTCAAAGGTCCTGGACAGCCCAGCAGGGACCCCATGTAGCTGTGCCCTCACAGAGGACTCCTTAGAGCAATGGTTTCCTCAACTCCACCCCCCCTCAAGCCTTCTGAGCCCAATTCCACCCATGGCCTCCACTCTTAGAACACCAGGCAGTGATTGCACTGCGCTTGACAAGGGACTGTGCCCACCTTTGCCACAGCAAAAGGTTGATGACAGAACCCTTTAGGAGCCACAAGAGCCACATGTGGGGAATGAGCTGCTGCTGGGTAGCTGATGCCAAGCAGAAAGTCCCACTTTGTCCTTTGGGCCCCACAGCCTTGTAAGACCAGGGAAGCTGCTCCCATGCAGCAGGCCCTCCCAGCTCACAGCCTCTGAACACTTAGTCTCTGGCCTAACTACCAGAAGGGGACTGAGAGGCTGAAGGTCCGGCAAACCGGTCTCATGGATGGGGTCAGGGATCAGGGGTTGAGCACTAAAGGAGTCCTGGCTCTGCCACTTGCTGTGTGTCTTTGGAAAAGAACTCCCAGCTTGAGTTTCTGATTCTCCAACTGTGGGATTTGAGAAGATGATGTCTTGGGTTTTTCTCCTTGGTGACATTCTGGAATCCCAAGAAAGCTGAAGGTATGGTATTACCGTTCTTTTGAGCACCCTCAATTCATGGAAAGCTCCACAATGACAAAGAGCTCTCTTCTAACAAGATTTCTGGAATAATAGACTCCTTTAACAAGACTAATGTAATGAGCAAAGTGTTCATGAATCTGAAATAATGTATTAAATTTCATATGGCCTTTTAAAATTAAGAGGGAAGGGGAGTTGAACAAAATGTACGGTGAACATTATGAACTTAAGAGCCTTGGGGAATTGCTACATTAAGTTTTGTAAATATTTCTCAAACCCCTGATCCATAGCAAGCACAGACCTAGGCACTAGGGGTACTGGGAAAGGTAAGACAGTCCCTACCTTTTGAGGAAATCAGGGTATAGCATGAGCAAACCAACATATCAAAAATGTCATTTCAAAATGCTATGATAAGAGCAGAGACAGAGACATTCTCAGATTCCCTGGGGCTCAGCTCATCCTAGGAAAAGTTCTAGAAAGGTTTTTTATAAGAACTCATGGCTAAACTGACTTAGAAAGAGGTACTTCAGGCCTTTTTTGGCTGAGCCCAAATTTGGCTTTCAAATTTTAGCATAATCTCTACCTCTCATGTTGGGGTTTACTCTTGAGGGTTTCCTCCCACTCCCACACCAGACAAGAGAGAGACCACGGGCCAGCAACCCACTAGGGATATGGGATAAAGGAAGAAGTTTGACCTTTCTTGTTAATTCTTTTCCAATCATTCTATACACTAGCACAGGTTTTGGTTACATTAGGGTCTTCTGGCTCAGATTTTAAATATCCTGAAATATATTCCACTGATGAAAAAGTTGACTTAAACTCAAGGACTAGGATCATTCGTAGTTCTCAGACCTATGTCCTATCCCTGAGACAGACTAGCCTTGTCACCAAAGTGCTCTATAACCTTCTCAAAACTCATTACAGCAGGAGAGATGGAAGGAAGAGGAAAAGTGCCAATCCAACTCCAGGAAGGAATAGGGGTAACTCCTTTAAACATAATTTATGTATTGATTGAGTCAGCCCCATAGCAGGGTCCCCATGAGGTAGCTTATGGAGTTTCCAGCTAAAATTAGGCTTTCTTTCTAAAAGCCAAACAAAAACTGGGAAAATGTCATTGTGGAGCTACTACATATAGATACTCATCAGATACCAATGATTTCCATGTTTTGGAAGACATGATATGTATAAATGACATTGGGGTTGTGAAAAGTAGACCTTGTATATTCCAAAGAAGATTCTAGAATAGAGCACTAAAACGATGGACTGTGAACTCTTAGAAAAGGAAATTGGTCCCTAGGTCTCTAGGATAAAGCACAAAACCAAACAGAACACATCAAAATAGGCCTAATAAATCTAAAATTAGGGAAGGCCTGCCTCTTATTGTGTCCTGTAGACTTGACAAAAACCAGTGAGTATAATACCAGGAGCACTAGGTGGATTCTTAACCAGCTGGAAGACTATCCTGAAAGGCTTGATTTGGGTGCCTATAATCATAGAATGAGTTTTGTAGCTATTAGTATTTGATGGATTAGGCAGCCTTGCAATTCCTTGGAACAAGGTGGGGAAGAGAGTAAGAGAGAAAGAGAAAGAAAGAAGAGAAGAATAGGAATAAGGGGCCTGACATTTAGCATGGATATAAATTTGAAAGCTGGAACCAAGAGAATGATCATCCACACTGTACATGATACTTATTGGGGGAGAACTAGGATGTAACAAGTCCTTGCCGAGGCTAAAATAATGAACTTGGACCAGGGATTTTGCTCAGTTTTTCTGCTGCCTGCTTCGCAAGCACAAGTTCCGGAGTTCAATCCCCGGTACCAAAAAATAAAATAATGAACTAAATATAACAAGGTGAAATGTAACTGGGATGAATGCAAGCTTCTATCCCTGAGTCCAGAAAATCAATTGTGTAAGTTAAAATGAGAGAAGCATGAATTAGCTACAGCACTTACAAAACAGATAAAAATTCCCCAAAGACTAAGCATTTGAATTGACTATACACTCATTGGCCATGGGACCAAATAATCTAATGATCTTAGGCAGGAATGAGGGAAATGATGGTTCTCCTGTAATTTGAACTACTCAAATCACACCTGGAAAATTGTATCCAGCTCTGGGCTTCACATTGTAAGATGTGAACAAACTGGGGTGTGTCCGGAGGAAGTGCCAGGATAGTGAGAGCCAAGTGTTCACCAGTAAAAGTGAAGACAGAAAGGGCATACGTGCTGAATTCAAGGGCTCAAAACTAATTAGGTTTAGGTGAGAGACAAATGTGAGTCTGACATAAAGAAGCACTTTCTAGGGTTGGGTGGTGTAGAGTGCTTGCCTGAAATACAGGAAGCCCTAGGTTCAATCTCCAGCAGGTGGGGAGGGGTGCAGTTCTAACAACTATTGAAAGTTCAAATGGACAACTTGCGGAGGTGGAGTCCAGATACTGGAAGTACTGGAAGTAGGTCTACCACAGCAGGAAGAAGTAAAAAGGCCCTTTTTCTACAGGCTTTATTTTTCTTGGAGCAGTCTCTCTGTGACAGGCTTCCTGCTAGCACTGGGAAAATTCCTTCCACAAATGAGACACATCAAAATCATAACCTGTGATGTGCAGTCCTGGATAAGTGGATAATAAGTACAGTAAGAGAGAAAAGCAGTTACTAACACTGCTTTGAAGATAGATGCTGAGCCTGGTAAAGCAGAAGAAAGAGGGCTGCCAAGGTCTCCAGCTAGGGAAGATCCTGGGTGGATAAGGTGGTAGTCTAAAGAGAGAGGGGGCTACAGAGGTTGGCTGGACCTCAGCTGGGTGTTGAGGACCTTGGGTGTTATGATAAGAAGCTCGCTCTGTATCCAGGAGGGAAAGAGAGGAAACTGGCAGAGACTACATAAAACATTTAGGACAATGATTCCAGTGACAGAGAAAATGGACTGGACTCAGAAGAAATTTGTGATAGGAAAGCTGGTTAGTCATTTCCACTTCCAAGGGCCTTGATTTCATAGAGTGATATTAAATGTGAATATGCTTTAGATGAAAAATGCTTTTAAGGGTATTAATGATAAGAGGGCAGCTCTAGTTTATGCAGAAAGGAGCTGTTTGTCTCCATCCATGAAAATAAGGAGGAATGGGCTGTGGAATCCCAGGTCACAAAGACCTTTTCCAGGACTTTACAAGAAGAGTAGCAATACAGGGCTTTTAAACATAGTCCATCAACCTTGGACAATAAATTGTTCTTGAACTGAATGTTAATTCAGATAGAATTAGAAACCAATTGCTAGAAGGCTTCCTAGGCTCTGCAGCTCTCAGACCCTAACATCTGGGGGAGAGGGTGGTCCCCTCCCCGAGGAGCGGGACTGTACTCCCAGCAAGGCTTTTTCTTTCTGAAGGTTAACACTTTCACAGAGACAGTGCCGGACAAGCCATACCAGGAATACAATGCACCAGACATAGCCAGACCTCTTTCTAACTATGTGTACAAAAAGAACATCACCCAAACTACAAAAAGACCCAGCATTGCGCTACCTGGCTAGTAGGGGCGACTGTCATTTTCTTGCTAATTACAAACAACTTAAGCTTTTCTATTCTCCTCTTCTAGATGGCATTTATTAAGATACCTAAAAATGTCCCCACTTTTTGATAGCATCCAATGAAAAGCAAAGCCTCGTTTTCATAAATCCACCCCTAAATCTTCTCAGCAGTTTTTTCCTTTCTTTCTCTCCTTCCTTCCTTCCTTCCTTCCTTCCTTCCTTCCTTCCTCCCTCCCCCACTCCCTCCCTCTCTCTCTCCCTCCCTTCCCCCTATTTGTTTTGTTTGTTTTCTTTTTGTTTTGTTGCTCCCAATGGTTGCTCCCAGGGTCTTTGAATTGAAAATTGAACTATTTCTCCCTCTCACCATTTTTTTTTATACCAGGGATTGAACTCAGGTCCTTGAGGCAGGTGCCTGAACCACTGAGCTAAATCCCTGGCTCTCCTACCATTTTTTAAGACAGGGTCCTGGAGTTCCTTGACACAATATTCCATGACTTTTTTATTGTTATTTTTTTGATGCCAGAGATTGAATGCAAGACCTTGTACTTTTGAGGCAGGCTCCATGACCTTTTTATGTCTAGCTTTCTTCTCCAAGGTTCAGTGTCCCCAGGGCTTTCGGATGGAATGTTAGACACACAGAATAGAGGGCTAGTCCAGGCACAGGAACTGGGTTGTTCTCATTATCCACCTGGTGCATTCCAAGTACCAGTAACTTCTGTGAAGATCCCTGATATCTCCCCTTGAAATGGCCCATCCCCCAGGACCTGGATGCACATAGCCTGATGTCCTTCAGCAACTACGGCAGTGTTATAAATTTTTTTTAGCCCTTGCATGGACTGCAAATTCATCAAGGACAAGGACTTCTTGTCTTATTCAACTTTGTGTGTCCCCTGTTTAATGTAGTAACGTGTAGAAAGTTCATGACATGAATAAACAGATGAATGAATGAAATGGAAGGGACCTAAGCAGTCATCTAGCCCAAGAGCCACAAACACAAATGCTGAGAAATATGTGTTTCATCAGTGCCAATGAGTTTTTTCCTGGAAAGAACGTGAGTTCATTGTTGCTGGATCTTCTGAAATTTAAAATAAAGCTAGACATACCTCAAATGTTTAAGTGTCACATTGTGTGAGCCTAGTATTGTATGGGAAAGACTGAATTTCTGAGCTGCTAATTCATAACTTCTGATCATGGGCCAACTGCTAATTTTATATACAAGAATGCTGTGGTCAGAGACATGCAGGGAAAATAGACGCAAAGCCAGGTCTTAGGAGTCACAGTCTGCACTGGTCCCTGCTGATCATGTTCTGGGAGGAGAGTGTGCTCAGATCTCACATTCCTTTTCACGCCAAAGAGCAAGAGATTGAGGTGAGAGAAAACACAGATGAAAACCTTAGAGATGAAGTCCAGTCTGCTTGTGGTTCCAGATGCCAGGTTTTATTTTTTAGGAAGTCCTTAGTATTTGCTTCACTTTCCTAATATTCAGTCTATATTTCCTTCTAACAAATTTAATTTTATCTATTTTAGATTAAATTGTATTTCCATCAATGTGGTACTTATCACTGTAAAAAATGTCAAATTGTTCTTCAAGTCTCATAATGATAATTAGCAGTCCCTTGCCCCAGACCTCCCCATACCTCAGGCCTTTAGCTCTTTCACCTGTTGAAATGTCTCTTTAAACTCATAATGTTCCAGTTTCAGTTGGGAAACATATGCCCTTCTGCTATAGGAAATTTTCTTGTTCATTTATTTGATCATTTTTCTTCTCTTCAATTACTCTGTTGTCTACTAAAATTCCTACTATCTGAGTCTTCTAATTTTCTCTTCTTCCATCTCTTTTTTTAAAAAAATCTATTTCCTTAGACATTTCCTCAACTTTACCTTTCTCCTTTTTATTGAGACTTTTACTTCTGCCATTATACTTTAAACTCCCACGTTTTTTTTTTCTCACTCATAGAACATTCTCTTTTTAATATCCTCCTGCTGTGTTTCATGGCTTCCGTTTGTTTAAAGTTGCTCAAGCTTTAGTCTGTTTTCTCTGGCTAGTGTCCAGTGTGTTTGTTTCAATCCTTGCTCTTTCCACTAGAAGTTTCCTTCAAATGTCTGATAGGCTTTAGTCCTCTCATCAGATTTAAAAGTGAGGCACTAAAGTAAAGAAAGAGTGAAGCAATGAATGAGCAAAACATTACAATTCTGATGAGTTCTGTGCGCACAGTGGGACTTTTGGACTAGCAGGCTTTGCTGTACAGGATCCAACTATTGTTCTCAAGGGATGTCCAAGGGTCATTGTCTGTGGTAACAGATAGGAGAGAAGAATCCTTCAGATCCCTTTTGAGAGACAAAATACACGTTGCAGGTGTTCTGAGAGCAAATAGAGGAAGTGCTTTGGAGAACTCACCATTCAATATGTACATTTTCCTTTCAGTCCCCTTGTTTCTGATATTCTGCTGTACCCCTACCCCAGCTCGTATGCCCAGATCCTCTCTTGCTCAGTATCTTCAAAGGAAAATATTCTAAGCTACTTCTAGAGGGTAAGGGGTTGGGGGATTCATTTCTATCTAAAGTCCTTCGTTTGTAGTCTCTGCCCATGCTCCTGCCTTTATAGGTGCCTCTCCAGGGTACTGAGGTGTGAACTGCCTCCATTCTTTGTTGTGCCCCCACCCCATCCTGCAAGCTCAAGTCTATTTTGAGGGATCTGAGAGGCCAATTACTCCTTGGACTGATGCTTTCGAGCTTACAAATTTTTATTGCCATTTTCCTCTGCTACCACCTCTTTTCTTGCTCCCTGCTTGTTTTGTTTGTTGCCTTCTTAGCACCATTTGAGAGGGCCTGCAGTGAAGGGCTGAGACAAATACATATGTTTAATTCATTATGCATACCTGAGAGCCTCAGTAGGAAATTTAGATTTGATTTTTATGCCTGTTAGCCTAAGACCCATCTTGACTAGGCAGGCACATGGACCCTCGTCAACCTCACCCATTCTACTGTCTTACTGATGTAGGACAAAGGTTTCTTTTGGTTCCTCTTTATTTTATTTTATTTTTCTTCTTCAAAAAGCATTCTCATTCTATTTTCTTGTACTTGATTTTTAGATATTTTAAATGTTTAAAAGTATTTTTCCCGGTTCCTTTTGTTTAATAATATTTGTATGAAGGTTTATCAGATTTATCTGCCGTACAACTACTTTAATCCTGAATAAGTAATGCTCTAATGCTTCCTATTATAGTTGGTAATTTTATGAAAAGGCTCATGCTCAACAATTTGAACATTTAAAATATGGTAATGTATTTTAATTCTGTGCCTGTTCATAACTGTGTTGCACCTTTACTAATATATGCAATTATATCTACTGCTGCTTTGGACTGGACTGAAGTTAAACAGTGTCCTATAACATTCTTTATGTGATCAATGTCTGTGACCATTAGTAATACTAATGGGTGGGCTGTGACACCACTAATGGGTGGGCCTATGATAAAAAAATCTCTGTTTGATGACTGTTGAAGTGGCAGTGGGGGAAGGGGTATGGGATGGAACATGGTCAAGGTGACAGCACTAAGCAGTAATTGGGAGGATTTTAAAATTATTAGTGCCTACTTTGGGATGCTCAAAATAAAATAACTAGAAATTTAAAATGAGAATTCATTAAATTCCCTTTGGTTATTATTATTTGGGTTCTTATGATACAACCTACAATGTCTGGGATAAGCCTCCATGAGTAATCTTGTATCATTTGTGGCCTTAGCTGTATCTCTAAAGGTTCTTACACTGTCATGAGCTAAGAAGATCAGAATAGACACCTAAGAGAGGCCACTGCTCTTCTCATGGTGGTCCCTCCATTCTACAGAAGGAGACTCTTATGGATGGACATTTCAATTACACAAGTGCAGTGATACCCACTTGTCCAGCTATAAATGTCTTTGTTCCATGGCACAGTACTAGAGGTTCTGGGGGTCAAAAGAAGGGACCGTACTTTCTTCTCAAGAAACCATCAGTTCTAGGCAATATAGGGTGAGCTTCCAATGGGTAGGATGGGTTTAAAAGAGGGAGAATTTAGAATGCATGACAAGGACTGGCCTGGGATAGTCTTGCTGCACTTCGTATCTCAGCTACCGGATTTAATAGATTATTTGCCTACTACATGGCGTCTCCTTCCTGAAGAGCATGGAGCCTATGGTCTCTTCATCTTTGTCTCAGCAGCACCTCACAGTGTCTGGCATATTCCATGGTGTTTATTGAATGAAAGAAGGAGTGAGTAAGTTCATGGAAGAATGGGGGTTAGACTAGCTAGATTTCAAACAACATGTAGGAAACATACAAACAAAAAGCATGTGGCTGACATATGCAAGAGGCACTCTAAAACAGGGATCCAGGACTGGGATCCAGGACTCTGTGAGCCAGCACTGAGAGACAGTTTTGGATGTGGAGGCTGGAGCCAGATTGTTGAAAGACGTGAAAACCACCAGTCCACAGAGTTTGGATTTTAACCTTTAGAAAGGGCGAGGTTTTGGCATATTTAGTGTAGACAAGGGACTTGATGCAAGCAGGACATTAGGAAGATTAGCTTCTCTATCCCAAGCAGAATGAACTGGTTGGGAACAAGGTGAGAGCTGATAGGAGGCTGCTGCAATATCCAATCCAGAAATGCAGATGATCTGGATACACTGATTCATGGTAGAACAAAAGAGGCAGAAATAGATGCAATAAAGTAAAATATATAAGGAATAGAGTCATCTATTAAAATTAAATCCTAAAGCAATATTTTGTGGATGAATCATGCTAGGAGATTTTGTTATCTCACCATCTGCAGCAGTTTTTTTATTCTGTGGATACTTTTTCTGAGTACACATTTGACTGAACACTAGGAAAACACATAAAAGGCAGTCAGTCAATGAATGGCCCAACCCAAAATGTTCAGAGGAAGGAACCAGAGGAAGGGTTCCCACCAAGACATTGCTGGAGTTGTAGTTCCTGCAGCCTTTCACATGGCCTCAGAGCAAGACTGTAAAACAGCCAGGGAGGATTTAGCTCAGTGATTCCACTGCCTGCCTTGAAAGCACAAGGGCTGGAGTTTGATCCCTGGTACCAAAAGAAAAAAAAAAAAAAGGGTGATATCCCTGGTAACAAAAAAAAAAAAAAAAAGGTTGATATAAGACTGTAAATCACAGGAACTTGACTTTCTCTGGGGAACTAAGGGCTATACCTGACCACAGGATGGCCATGGCAGGACAACCACTTCCTGTGTTCTCATAAACCCCTGGAATCCCTTTTTTATGGACTTAATCAAATCAAGAACTTGGACAGTCATATTCTCTGCCCTGAAACTTACAAATTGATCCTAAACTATGTAGGATAATAGCAACATATTTTGATCTGAAGCAACTTGAATTATTCTCCCTCCCTCCTTCCCTTCTTCCCTCTTTTCTTCCTCTTCCTCCTTCTTCTCCCTTCAATCCCAATTTTTATAAACCTTTTTTCTTTTGTTGTTTATGTTTGTGACACTCATGATTGAACTCAGGGCCTTCACACTTTTTTTGAGACAAGTTCTAAGTTGCTAAATTGCCCAGGTTGGGCTTGAACTTGCAATTCTCCTGCCTCAGCCTGGGATTACAGGCATGTAACATCACACCCTATTTCATAAACATTTTTAGTGGGTAACAAAATAGTTAACATTTGAGATCATAACCATTCTGAAAAAGCTTTTGTCGTGGGGGTTATGTTCACAATAAGCACAATCAAAAACCTACAGGGGTATTTATATAAAGGAAAAGTCATAGATACAGGGCAGAGGTAGCAAACTGATGGCACGTGTGTTACTATGCTTTTCTTTTAAGACAAAAGATGTTAATATAGAGTTGTTTTTTCTAAGCTAAAAGCTCAGTATTCAGATTTAATTGCAATGTTGCCATTTAGCATAATAAGTGAGTGTTGGGTTGCAATTTGGCACTCAGTCTCTGAAAGCTTCACCATCACTGGTGTATAAGGTAACACTGACATCTTTATACTTACACTAAAATCCTCTGATTAATTTTTCTAAAGTGAATCCATAAAAATGTGCAAAATTTAATATTGTAGCTTGGTCCCAAATTCAAAGCTGGTCCTGCATCTTTAATATTCTTTTGTGTTCTTTATTCACCCAAATGATTGGAAGTGACCTTAAATTTCAGATCATAAGTGGTGCTTCATCACTTCTTGATCAGGTTAAATAAATAATATCTATATTCCCCAAATTGAACACAATATATTGTTAAATGAGGAAGAGAATGAACCCTTATCCTTTGTATCTGAAGATAATTCAACTCATGGTGATCACCGATCGTGTGTTCAAGCTACAAAGAGATGTGAATGACCTGCTTTTTCCCATGTTGTAATCGAAAGAGGTCTGGGCTAATTTTCAGCCCTGCCCAATATCGTACTTTACATCTTAGCTTAATAGTAATTTCACAGTAGTACTACCTCTGCCGTGCTGGTAATGGTACCGATGATGATACCATCGACAAAAATACAATAGGAGACCTAACAACCAACATTTGTGTTGCTTTTGCCAGAACCCTGCGAAGTGGGCAATGATATTAGTGACCCTATTTTCTGAGCACTAGAACCAAGGTCGTGTGGTTTTTCTACTCTTTTCAAAAATATTTAAATTAAAAGTGAAAAGCCTCCATTCCATTCATCTTACCTGCTAGCAAAATAATATATTTGCACTGTGCGAATTCAACCTTTAATAGCTGACTGGTTATTTTCTATTTGCCTCCATCTCCAAATGATACCTCTCAGTCCATGGACAACAGAACCAAAGGCACAGCTCCCATCTTCCTATCATTCTTTCATAAGGATTTTAAATAGTGATTTTATTCTAAACCTTGCACAAATATAAATACTGCATTACAGGAAGATGAATTTATTTTGACCTTTACTGAAAATGCACTGTGAAACAAAGCACTTAAGCATTTATAGCCTGTTAGACACTCACATTACCCACTTCCATGTATATAAGAAAGTCCTTCTCAGCAAAACTAATGTTCGCTAGTAGAGTAGCTTTACAGATCATACAGAGCACTTAACTGAAGAGCTAGATATCGTGTTCCTCACTAGCAGTCTGTTTTGGTCCAGTTTATGCATTCAAGATCTATAGAAATTAAGGAATATCTAAAATGTTACATTCAAGAAACATAGAGGATGACATTTTTGATGTCATTAAAATGCCAGATATTTGCAACCAAACTGTGGGGAGGGGCATAATTTATTGGAAATAAGACGGGAGTGTTTGTAGGTTTTGTTTGGTTTCTCTTTTGACCCAGTGTCTTTCACCTGCTTCCTGTAAAAAATTGGCGGGATTGTTTAGTAATTTCCAGGTAAAAGCGGCCTTCAGTCCTCCCTATAATCATTAACATATCCTGCCCCCTCAGAATAGACCATCTGTCTTTGTATGAACTGAGTATTCTATGCATTTTATTTCTGCCATGATTCTTTTTCCTTTACTTCTAAGCCTCTGACTACAGAGCTATTTCCTACATCCCGATTCTTGTGTCAGAGAGTTGAGATGTTAAGCCACAGCAACCATGAAACTTTAAAATCCCTGATGCATGATGAATGGGTGCTGGGCAAAGCAGCTTAAAATCTATGCTTTTGCTTCTCTTTAAACACTTTAAATTGACAGCGCTATAGATCAAATATTTTTACCGAGAGGAGAAGCTCTGGCAATTTAACTTAAACAAGTGCACAGTTACCATCATCTCAAGACCTCACCCCTCTACAATTACTCCTTCCACCTGGCAGACTGGATGCATTTCTCACTGGGAGCAAGTAAGAGAGAGTGTGTGTGTGTGTGTGTGTGTGTGTCCCGCGCGCGCACGCGCGCGCAGTTACACTACAAGGCAGCTGCTTGCACCCAGGGCTATAAAACCCGTACAATTCCCCCCACTCACCCCCAGTCTTGCCCAGCCTCAACCCCGGGTGTCAAAAGGTTTGTGGG
>NW_022900913.1:60125601-60132845 GCF_012274545.1 Fukomys damarensis | reverse complement strand
CCCCCCCCCCCCCCCCCCCTCCTCCCCCCCCTCCTCCTCCTCGTCCTCCTCACCCAGTCCCGAAGCAGCCAAGTTGGCGCGCTGCCCATTCAGGCGTTCAGCGTAGGCTCCTCAGGGATCAGCAGGCAAAGTCACAGTCTGCACAAACAGAGCTTTCAAATTCATAAAATTCATAGGATTTTTCACAAATGAATGAACACAATTTTCTACCAATTTCCTCATTATGCAAATATGCAAAATATCAAATTTAGGCCAATTAGGGTCCTCCACAGTCCCAAATTCACCCGTTTAAGCCATAATTGCAGAAACTATCAAATAATTACGGTCGCTAATTGGAAATATTTGTGACAGATACAACAAATTCTTGCACAAATTACATTTCATTCGAGGAACCACTGCGCGCCACTGAAATTTTATCGAAGTCTAATTTAACTTACATAATGAGTTGAATTGAGTACTTGTTATCAAATTTGAGCAATTCATAGCCCCGTAATGTGGAATGATCAAATAAATTAAAAGGGAATTTATTCAATATTTTGTTGTGATCCTTTTCTCGGAACCATTGCTATTTTGTAGGGAATTTCCTCCTCCGCGGCCCAGGCAGTGTGGGTGTCGGAGGCCCAGCGGGCCCCGGGGAGCCAGAGCCCAGTCCCCATCCCTACCGGTCCCGGCTTTGTTTTATTCCACCGGTGGAGAGGCCGGCAAGCACTTCCGGGTGACGCGAGGGAGCGTCCTAGACGGGGTCTGCTTCTGCAAGTGTGAACATGAGCGTGTGCGAGCGCTCACTTGCACGTGTGCCCACACACTTCTGTGCACGATTGTTCACCCCCGCACCCCACACCGCGCGCACGCCACACGTGCGCTCACGCAGTCTGTTACACACCCTAGGACACACGCGCGCGCATACACAAACGGGGCGTCTGCGCCTCGCGCAGGCCGAGTGAGTGCAAGACCCAGCCTCTGGGGGAGCAGAGCCGCCGCCGTTGTGCTGTGGGGCTTTCCAGGCTGGCCTGCAAGGGTTAACTATTGGACGAGGGCCCCTGGGCCAGGCGCTCACTATGTCTTCCGGAGCACAGGAGCACACATGCTCAGCGTGGGCAGACGAGCGCCTTCTCTCCCTGGCCTTTGTGTCTGTCCTTAGGAGGGTCCAACCGCGAGATAATTTAATGGGCTCAGGAGTCCAGGTGCCCCACACAAACACACGAACCCACGCTCCCACTCTGCTCGCGAGCCCGTGATAGGGACAAACCCGTGCATCGCCAGGATCTCCCTGTCCCGAAGGTCAGCCTCGCCGACAGGGTATTCGTTTTCCCTTACACCGTCACACACACACACACACACACACACACACACACACACACTAGCACATTTTTTCCACCAACTGCCTTGTGGCCTGGTTGGCGGGTTATAAATGTCTCCTTCTCCCTGTGATTTGTTTAATCCGTGGAAATGGTGCTGGTCCTATGTAAACAAGCCAAGTGCGGAATGAAGGCAGTCACCCATGCGTGGCCAGCCTGCCTATTTGTCAGAAAACCTTCATAAATACTGAGCCGGGGCTGGGCAAGGATGTGATGTCTCCATTTTTGCCAGGAAAGGGCACGAGGAAGACAAAGCGAGGCACGGCAGCGTGTAACCTTTAAGGGACAGATAGCTCCGAGGCCCGGCCAGCTCGAGGGCTAATTTTGCGCGGGAGAATGACAGATGCTGGGCCCACAGAGCTGCGGCTGTTTGCTGAGCCAGGGGGCGATAGGCCCGGTGTTTCAATACCGGGGAGTACCGGCATTTGTCACCTTGACCCAGGCTTGGCCCTGGAGACCCAGGCCTTAAGGCTAAGTGGTTTTGCCCTGGAGAATCAAGGATCCCAGCCACCTGCAGGGTCCAGGAGTACCACCCCTTCCAGTAATCTTCTGGATGGTTCATTTGGGGGGTGGCGCCTGGGGAGTGCGGTGCACTCATTTGGGTTTGCCAACCCTGGACTGGACTTGTGACTCCGCTTGCAAACCTTCGAGCCTCTCTCTCTCTCTCTCTCTCTCTCTCTCTCACTCTCTTTAAAGAACAATGCATATGTGGCTAATTACATACTCCTAACAAAAGCAGTAATTACCGCCTGTAATTATCATGGTCTTTATTTAGAAAAAATGTGAGGAAATGTTGAATATTAAAACATGAAAGCAGCTATTAATCAAACCTTTACACCTTCTTTAACTCAGGCGTAATGGTGGGTATTATCATAAATCTACTCTGATAGTAACACAAGAATAATGAGTTCAGTAATGATAGCGATGATGATCATGATGATTTTAACCAACAAAGAATGGTGTAGATTTATTGCTAATAATGTAGTACAGGAACCTCTTTCATTAAAATTACCTATGTGTGTTCTCCTTGCTGGGGGAACCTGAGTGTTGAGTGTTTGTGTGTATGTTGCCACCTTCACTTGTGGCTGAAGATTAAAGCTGGCTGCTTGCGGCATGTTGACCTTCCTCTGCGAAGCCTTTATGTAAGTCCCAATCTATCGGCCTCAAAACCCTCTCTTTCCTCTTCAGAAAGATCTAGAACATCCTGAGACTGGTTGACTGGTGATGCCTGGTGTCTACTCTACAAGAGAGAGTTGGGGTTGGGCAAGGAGGATGTGGAAGGTCCAGTGTCTGCAGAGCAACCAATTTTCTGGGCTAGGTCTTCACTCTGCCAGCTCCTGAAGCTCCAGAGGTCCCTGCTGGGGAATGAAGGATGGTGTCAGCAAGGGATTCAGGCCCAGTCACAAACTCGACCTCTCTCTCAAAGCCCTGGACTTAGAGACCCTTAAAGGGACTTAGAGACACTGGGGGGTGTGGGCCTAGCCAGGTGAGAAATATAATAAACTGAGAAATGTTCACTTCTCTTGGATATACCCTTGTTTTTAAATGAAATTAACTTGGCCTTTGTGCTTTGCAAAATATTCTAAGTCATTCTTACTGGAAAAACCAAGGTTTAGTATACCTATAGAGCATGTGATTTACTAAACTTTAATATAAACTACAGCAAATGTGTAGTTTATTAAAATTGAAGACCCTAATTTGGGGACATGCTGCTCCACTTTAGTGAAGGAAAAACATCAGGAGTTCAAATTCCTAATTTTGCCCCTAAATTTTTAGCCATAAGCAAATTCTCCAATGCAAATCATAAACCTTCAAGGCTTACATAGGTTTAGGAAAAGGAGGCTCTCTGCAAGCCTGAATTCCCAAAGACCAGTCAGAAAATCTAAAGAACCTTCTTGGTGTCCCTGTCCAGGAAAAAGCATAAATGAAGCTCTACTCAAAATCCTGTAGATGTATCTACTGGTTTTTAGATACTGATCAGACTACACTTTCCTAATGCCACCCTTTCCAATTAGCTGTAAAATCCTGTCAGTTATGGAGTATGGAATGCAGTGGTGACATAATTATAACTTATACATAATAAATAATACATCTGTAGTATTTTAACCTCCACTAGCAGTTATGAGATCAGTGTGTGGGCCAATTAACTACAGAAGCTTTTTAAAAACTAAGACACTATAAACACACTGGTTTTAAATGTCCTAATTAGTAACTTGTTCATTAATTAACTTTCTGATTAATTGTGTAGCAATCTAATTTGTAGATGAGCCACTTAAAGAGTGATACCTTGTAATTCTTTCTTCTGTCTTTAAAATTCCCCCGTAAAATGTGATTTTGTATCCAGCTGGCCTCTTCATTGTAGAAATTCTCTGCTGAAAAGATGCTATGCAGTTGGTCTAGAGCTAAATTTCCCTTAATCCATCTCTATCGGGTGGGACAGGTTGGCTGCAGGCAGAGGGTTCAGGGGAGCTCTGCAAATAATAGAAGAAAGTGAATAAAGCCCAAAAACTATACACCAGAGCCTGAAAATTAGTGCCATGGGAGAGGGAGAAAGAGAGAGAGAGAGAGAGACAGAGAGAGAGAGAGAGAGAGAGAGAGAGAGAGAGAGAGGGAGAGAGGGAGAGAGAGAAAGAGAGAGAGGAAGTACTTATGCATGACTTTCATCACAACCAATTCTCTCAAGTCTAAAACCAGTTTAGGGGCAAAGAAATAATTTTTAAAGAAAACTTGTTGTGGTCTCCGCACCCCTATCATGGACCAGCCCAGGGATAATTTAATGCAGTGGACAAAGGGCTAATGGCCGATTTCAATAGAGGCCGCCCCACACTGGAACATCCCAGGGCTGTTGTATTAGCATCAGAAAGGGCGTCAGGTCCTGCTTCCACCAGAGCTATTGTTGCCGGGGTGTGTCGCTGGTCCCATCCTGCAGAAAGCCTTTAGCCCTGATGGCAGATGATTCTCTAAGTGAATAGAGATGAAGGCAGGGATATTAAGTGACTCTATAAAACATCCCGGACACAATTGTGTGATTGATGGAGGACAAAGTGGGAACAGCAGGACACAGGATCCTGGGAGAAGCAGGCTTGTCAATGCGAGAAACATCTCTGGAAACAGCTTCTCCTGGAGGAGTTTGCAGTCTATTTGTATGAGTAATCAGCTGGGCCCCCTCTCTGTCAGCCCTGTTTACTCACTGATTTTCTCAACAAGACAACCATTGACATTGGATGGATGGGGCTAATCTGGCGCAGAACTGGCGGCTTCGCAGAGGCTACAGGTCGAAAATAGAGCGCGGTGCCAGCTTCACCTCGCCTAATCTAGCGGCTAATATTTATTAGAGCCAATTTATACCGCTGCTCTCTCAAAGAGCAAGAAAGGCCTGGGTGCAATTAATAACATGGGCAATAACCACAGACAAACAAATAAATAAGGGTTTGTGAACTGTTTGGTTGGTTTTAAGGGAGAGTTGGGTAGGGGACAGGTCCGGGCTCACCACCTGGAGCTGAAAGGAAAGCAGCACAGGTAGCCAAGAACCCCTGAAGAGGAGCTTTTTCCCCGGGCCCATCATCTGGGCTCAGAGCAACAACCCGGCTGCAAAGTGGCATTGGCACCTGCACAAATGCATGTAATTCCACCCCGCAACGGACACGATCCACACACCTGCGCGCTCAGGCAGAGTGCGTGCGGTAAACATCCAGGTTATGCGCCTCCTCGCCCGGCCGGAGGGAGACCCAGATCTCCCACTGACGCCGCACTGAGAAGCCAGGCCCTCGCAGCCACCGAGTAGAGTGGTTGCTGTCAGTCGGGGAGCTAGGAACTGGGGTGGGGAAAGAGGAGACAATGGGAAAGGGGTGCTAAGCAGAGAGACTCGGACCGTTTCCTCGCAAATCGATGCGCTAGTACTTGAGGCCTCTTGGCAGAGATACTGCCAGGTGCTGAGCTGGCTGTGTTCGGATTTCAGCCTGATTTTGTCTGGCCACGACGAAAGGAAGCAGAGTATGCGAGCTGGCGGACTAGAGGTTGAAGCCGGGGTGGGGCTCATGCGCAAAGGGCGAGCAGAAAGCGCATTGTTCCTAAGTGGGAGAGGTGCAGCGGGGGCAGCGCGCCATCGCTGACCTTGCAGCCGCCCGTGCCTGCAGACCCCAGGCTGCGAAAGAGAAGGCCCTTTGCCCTCGCAGCCCGGTCTCCCCACTCGCCCTTCCCGACCCCCTCTGGGCCAGCGGGCGCCTGCGCCTTGCTAATTGCTGGGCTCCCTTCATGCACACATCTCCACTAATTTTACATTTCTCATTCTGCGGGTAGCTAGAAAGCGGCTCAGGGAATACGGTTCCTTCTCTTAGCTACCGCATGAATACAGTGAGTGGTGGCCATCCAGGCCTCCCTGGCCGGGGGTTTGGTAAATTAGCAGCTTGGCTGTATAATCAGGCATTCACCATTGAGGCCACAGTGCTGTACCCGTTAACCAGGTGAGATTTCATCATCTAATGTGTTGGGAGGTGTGACCGAGCTGCTAAGTTAGCAATTAAATTTCACAAATACCACTCGATTGTATGATTGTGTATATACAACATGAAATAACAAAGTTATTTGGTATCTAAACATAAGATTTAAATCCCATTATCCTATAAGACACAGACCCCATGGTTACCTGCAGTTCAGGGAGTGCCAGCCAGTTCCTCCATAGGCAGCAAAGAACTAGGTATAAAATAAATTATATTAGATCAGGTCTAATCCAGGACAGAAAACCTGGGAAATAATAGTGATTTATCCCCTTGGGCCTATTGTTTAGATTTATTATTATACTAAGAATTGGAATCAAAGAGAAAAGGGCAAACACTCAGGTAAAATGTTATTTCCAGCCTGCGGGAGCTGGCAAGAGCCAGCCCCCCCTGGGCCTGGGTGGCTGGAAGCCACAGACCTCCACCTTGTTCTTTAAGGGGTAGTCCTGTTAGTGGGGGCTGCTACTGAAATACTTGGTGGCAAGTAGGAGACCCGGGTTAGATTAAGCTCTTCTTCTGATGGTTAAGAATTCCCTATGTCTGTAGGTATGTGGGATAAATATGTGGTATCTACAACAGAACGAAAAACAGTGCACGAACTTGTAGATGTTTTTAAGTGTTAAACATCTAAATGGAAACATAACAGAAAAATATTATTAGCTTTATCTGCTGACACCAGGGATGCAGATTAAAGTATTTTTCATTTAAATTGATAGTGAATAAAGCACTTGATGATTTATTGATCAAAAAGAAATCAGGCACCAGACAATAGCTCCTTACATAATCCCCAGTCACACGATTAAAATGTGAACTCTCTCTCTCTCTCTCTCTCTCTCACACACACACACACACACACACACACAATTTGCTCAATAAGTTGTATGTTATACAAAGAATAAAGAGAGGACCGTTTTTCTAAACTATAAATCTCCACTTTGGCTAATATGAATGACTGCGGGGTATGTGAACCTCCACCGAACTGTAAACACTGTTTTAATGGACAGTAATGGCCCTATGATTTTTAGCTATTGTTCCAAAATGACTACCATGTTTATTGCCTTCATTAAAAATGAATTAAAGAGTTATGAAACTCCTCAATAATGAGAACTCGGGCAGTCTATAAGGGGCGATTGTCTTCTAGACAGCGCACTCCGAGGCCCTTGTCTGCCTGCCCTGGTGGCCCAGGCCGCGGGACGCCCACCAGGGGCATCGGTTTGGGGGACCGGAGAGGACAGAACCTTTCTCTTGGGTACAAAGACGGGGCCCAGGCCTGAAAGAAGCTGGGGACGGCGGGGAGGCGACGGGGCAGGGAGTCGAGGAAGTCGGGGGTGGGCAGCGGAGGCTGCGGGGAGCAGCCGGGCCCGGAGAATGCCGGGGCCGGGACCGCGGT
>NW_022900913.1:60108281-60125450 GCF_012274545.1 Fukomys damarensis | reverse complement strand
CATCCAGTTTGCGCTAATCACCACAATTAGTCCTGAATTATCACCGGACTCTGACAGACGTTCCTTGTAACTCTCTTTTATTTCCAACAGCCCTAATCAGCCGCTCTCATTACAAACGCTGATTAAACTGCAAATTATCCAGCAGCGGCCCTGTTCCCGTCTACCAGCAGCTCGTTCAATATCAATTAAGGCCGAACGGCAAAGCCTGCAGCCTGAGAGCGCTTCCAACTGCCTGATAGTGGCACTTATTAGTTTGGAAAACTAGGAAAATACTAATAATCAACAACCAAGGGGAAAGCGGAGCCAACCAAACAAAAGGACCGCGGGAGCGCAGCCGGGGACCAGACCAGGGGTCCCTGGGGTGCCCCGTCCGGGCCGGAGTCCGGGTGCCTCGCCGGGTGCCCAGGGCCGGGGAGAGGCTATGCGGGGCGATCGGAGGGTATCCGCTGAAGCAGTGCCTTCGGCTCGCTGACAACACTTGTAGAGACTCCGCTGTATTTGGGCATTTAAAATCAAACCAACTTCCAGAACCGTCCTACTGAAATCTGTTTCCAATAAGCTGTTGAGTTTGAAGCTTAAAAAACATTGACCTCGGCCGTAAATAAAATGGGAGCTGATGGCAGTTGATTTTATTTACCTATTCTCCCAAATTAGATTTCCCCAGCAAAGCCCGGTCCCGCGCAGGCGGCCCCGAGACGCCCCTCCCCTCCCCCCACGTGGGGCGGAGGTGTGAAGACAAAAGCCGCCTTTGTCCTTTTCTCCTCTCTCATTTTCTTTCCTTTCCCCCCCCTCCTTCCCACCCACACCCACACTCCCCTCCAACGGGGCAGCTTCTGATGGAAGAAACTCTCCAAGAAAGCTTGAATTTCCCACGGGGCAGGGGAGCGGGGGCTGATGGGTCTTTGGTGGCTGTAACTCCCCAAGACTTGGCGGCAAAGCCCTTGTTCACACCTCCACCCCACAGGCCGGGGCAAGCACCCTAAAGGCTGTTTTTTCCCGTTGGAGTTGGATGGAATTGCCCCCACCTCCAACATTAGATGAGGAGGATCATAAAACTCCCTAAAGCTGGAGTTAACAGGCTGTTTCTACCTAGGATTAAACAGGACATGCGCTTGAGAATTGACATATCATTAGTAATGTGTGTGCCTCCGTTTTGCCAAAAACTGACCATTCACTGAGAGGCCTGAGTTCATTTGAAAATCCAAGCAAAGGACTCCTCCATGTCCATTCATTATCGGAGACTGGTTGGTATGGTTAAGCCCACCAGACTTGGTTCCACAAGAAGTCTGAGCTTAAGTTTTTGTCCCTTAAACTTGGAGGAGGCTAGTTATGATTACATCTCACAGTGTAAAGACATAAAAAGAGCTGCTTTGCTTCTTACTCTCCACATGGCCGGTACTGTTTTTCTTTCTTCATTAACAGCCCGGAAGCTCAGATCTAATTCCCATGCTTAGCATGGTACCTATCTTTATGA
Source organism: Fukomys damarensis (assembly GCF_012274545.1). Classification (NCBI taxonomy): domain Eukaryota; kingdom Metazoa; phylum Chordata; class Mammalia; order Rodentia; family Bathyergidae; genus Fukomys; species Fukomys damarensis. Next base: position 60,123,976 of record NW_022900913.1, on the reverse strand, counting down.
TAGACTTACCTTCTCTCATTCTTTAACCCTGTATTTCTCCGGCTCTTTAATGGAAATAACTATATTATCTGGGAATTTATTGCTTTATATTATCTGGCTTACTTGGGGAAGAATAGAGTTTGTGTTAATTGAAAATATGTCAGGCTCCTAGGGAATAAAAACCTTTACAAATTTGCCATGTTTGTCTCACTCTATGTCTTCTTGGCAGTTTCTTATCCTCCAAACAACGAGAGAAAATCCTTTGATTTAAAGAATATTTTTCCTCTTTCTCATCATTGTTGGCAATACCATCTCTTTTCTCTACATATTCACAACCACTCCCCTATGTTAAGACTTCATCATCTTCTGCCTGAATTTTTGAAGCAGGATCCTGAGCAAGTCCTCCAAACAAATGAGGTATTCATCTATCCAAGCCACTCCTGGTGACCTGAAAATACTCCAGTCTCCTACTTTGGCTTGAACAGCATTTTCTTCTTTGACTCACTCTCCATTTTTTATTTACATCTCTTGAAAATTTCATTTTCTCTTCTGAAGTTCATTTTCCTCTGCTGTTACATGGGTTTGTGTGGTCTCAAACTTATTCTATTTAAAAATGTACCAGTGAGGATTTGCTATGTACCAGGCACTCCCTAAACTATATTTTCTCATTTGATCTCTAAACAACCTTGTGATTTAGGTATTATTATTCTGCTGCCCACAGATAAAGCTGAGAAAGTAACAGCTTAAAATTCTATAACTAATCAGAAACCAAGCATGGATTCTGCCTTTCTTGAGTATTTGGCCTCCCCACTCTATAAGGGAGGAACTATGCTTTCTGCTTTGTTTCTTCTTCTATTTCATATAGAAGAAAATAAACAAAAATATATGTGAAGTACTTGATTTTAAAAATTTATAAGTCTCACTTAACCTTTGGATCTTAAGTGTTTCCCCAAAAGCTCACCTGTGGAAGGCTAATGGTGTTACTGGGAGGTGGTGGGAGCTAGGTGGTGTGGTCTAATGGGAGAAGTTTCACTGGCATGTGACCCAGAAGGGGTCACTAAGACTCCACTTCCTTCTTTGGCTCCCACTGCCTGACATGCAGTGATGTGACATTTTGTCTCAACAGAGGCCCAAAGTGATGGGACCAACTTACCATGGACTGAAATCTCCAATACCGCAAGCCTCCTTTACCTTGTTTATCTCATGCATTTTGTCACAAGGGCACAATTCTAACATAGTTCCCTCTAAACACTCACTCCCCCCACAAGTGCTCTTCAGGAGCATGACTTTGATAATGACATTTTCTACTCCAGAATTCCAGTAAATGTAATCCCTGAATTATCCATTTTCTCACTGAAAAAGAGAAGCATATTTCTGCTTTCTTTTACTGTTCAATTCACCCTAACTGAATACTTGATAATGGCTATCAGCACACCCTTAAGAAGGAACCCAATCATTGAGGGTGCCTTTTTGTGAGATAATACCCCAGTCACCATGAGACAAAATAAAATGTATGGGTGAAACCATCTGCACCCCTACCAGAGCATTTTGGAAGTCAGCACTACTAACTAAATAAGTTTCTCATGTGAGAACTGCTCAAAAGGCAAGTTGATGGGAGCCAGCAATGACACTTTTAAATAAAGGAATGCATGTATGAGTTCACACTTTTTCTGTGGAAGCTGAAAACATTTCCTCAGCATATCAATACTGGTAGGAGGAGAGATTTGCCCAAATGTCCTAGGACACAGATTAAAGTCTTAGGCTTGATGACCAAGGCTTTATTTTGGATATTTTAAAATCTAATTTTATGTCCTGTCATGAAAACAATGAAAAATTACTTCCCATCATGACATATTTTAAATTGCCTTTTGTCTGTGAAACTGGAGAATAAAGATGCTTTTAGCAATAAAATACAGTACAAGATAGGGCTTATGTTTTAAAATACTGCTGACAAAGACACATTTGAAGAATTAAAAAAAAAAAAGGAAAGCTGCTGCCAGTGGGAGAGTTGAGCCTCCTTGTCGGAACCTTTGGAGTACTGATGCCTAAGAGGCCATTTCTACTGACATGGTACAGTTAGAGGTTATTGTAACCATCTTCGCAATAGACAGGAGCTCAGCTGGAACTGATATGTGTGATCACTGATTGATTACCTGTCGGCTTGATAGTGTGTAGTTGAGTGAACTCGTTTCCTTTACAGGACAGAAATATTCACAAAGTAGAAAGAGCAGGTCTTTAAATTACGTGAAAATTAATGCTAAGGATATAGTGAGCAGTCTTCATGCATATATATGCAGACATTATGGGTAAGGAACTACCCATATTTGGGATTAAAAAAGCACAGCTCTGAGAGTTTGTATGTAAATATAGACAAAAGGATGTCATCATTAGCATTACAAAAAAGTCATTTCTTTCCTACCAGAGAAAGCCTCAAGTGCCCTTAGAATCCTCATTCCTTGTTGTATTTGACATGTATGTACTTTGAACTATAGCCATTCTCTTTAAACACAGCTTCCTGGGGACTCATCTGTTGCTAAAGCAAGGTGCCCCTGTATTGTATATTTTCTTGGACTTCTGTTGCCTGAATTCCTATTCAAGAGTGAGAATGTCTTTTTTTGTGGGCTGGGGATTTAGCTCAGTGTAGCTCAGTGGTTCTACCATTTGCCCGACAAGTGTAAGGTCCTGAGTTCGATCCCTAGTACCAAAAGAAGAAAAAAAGAATACCTTTTTCATCCTCCTGTCACAAGAGCTGGGAAAGGCTCCTTTAATAATACCTGTTCTGTAGCTATCTGCCAAAATTAAAAGTGAGGATTTGCAGTTACATCATAGTGAATAGCTTGTGTTATTGTGAAGGTGGCCCGGGGTCCCCTTTTTTGGAGTGCACACAGGAAGAACTGCCCTAATGTTAGGAGGTGGTTGCATTTTTTGCAGGATTTGATTCTGTTTGCTTGTATGCTTCCTGAGGACAAGATAAGGGCTAGGCTGCCATGCTCTGGTTGCCCCCCCTTGGTTCTCTGAGGTCAATTGAAAGATCTCCTTCTGTTGATCTTCCTGGTATCTGTCTGGTTGCCATATAGGTCTTCTTCCCATCTCCTCTCAATGGAACAGAAGTTCTCATACCTGCCCTCCTGGGTATCAACAGAGAAGGAGGAATGCAGCCTGCAGCCCAATGTCCCTGATGTTTTCTTCTGTCAGAATTCACTACCATCAGTTTTCCCACCCAGAGAAAGCCACCCATCCTACTGGGACCCCCAGCAGGTGCTTCTCTCCCAGGTAGCTTCACTGTGTCATTTTACAAAGATGTGACCACATTCCTACAAAGATCCATGGACAGCCTGAAAGGTGGTAAATTTTTAACCAATATTTTTAATGTTAAACTGAAAGAAAATTTAAGTTGCACTGCCTTTTCCTTTTATTTCTCCTTTTATGTCTCTGGTAAATTAGTCACAAACATTGAAATGCTCAAAAGCAAGGCACAAAACTGCAAAAAACTCACACTAGCCTAATCAGTCAAGTTGAGCTATATTTCATTTATGTGGAGACCTCAATTGTACAGAAACCATAAACATTTAGGATTTCTAAAGGAAAAAAAGTTAATTTCCTTCATGAGAACTAAGCAGAACTCTAGTCTTTCTTTAAAATATCTGTACAAATGCAGTTTTAGACTGTCATGTATAGAATCAAAGTGGACTTTTAATTATGGGGTATTAGCTATGCATTATTATCTCATTATAACTTCAGAGAACATGTAAAACATTTCTAGGACTAGGGGCATATTTATACTTCATGGAATTGGATTGGATTTTGTCACTCGCTTCCTTGGGTTCAGTTTTCATCTCCATCCTGAATGCCTGTTCTACAGTTCTCAGTGTGGAGTTGTTCCATCCCATTGGCAGTGGCAGCTCATACGGCAACTGGCTCTGGGTGTGGTACCAGAGAGCATCTGATCAAACTCTTTGAGGGTTGATACTGGCAAGTGCATCTTCATCCCAGGCAAGCCCTTTAATTCTAGAAATGGCAATAAAGCAAGAAGCCCAAGATCTATGTTCACCTGTCCTCAAACACAAACCTCAAGCCAAAACATTCAGCTCAGTGGCTCTGATCACATGTTTTACTTTGCTAGGTCTTGAGTAAACTCTGAACAAAATCATTTTTTTTAAACTACAAGGACTCTGAAAATCTTGATTAAGCAATTTAAGAATTGAAAAAGTCATAAGACACTAATGTAGCAATATGTTCTGGAGGAAATTTGGGAGATAAGTTTCAGAGAATAGGACACAACTATCTGACAAAGGCAGAAAAACCAGACAAGATGAAAAATCAAGATGACAGCCACCAGCAATGAACAGATTTTACTTAGAGATCTATTTTTCTTATAATGTATTGTTATAAATATATGTTTGAAAATATGTTCTTGACTATATCCTGAGTTTGAAAACTTCTTATTATATTAACAATAAATAAGTGAATAATCTATTAATAAGAATTCTTCATATTTAATGTGTTTTAAAATAAATTTTCCTTATACTCCCAATCCCTCTCGATTCTTTTTCCATCTCCATCTCTAGCAGCAGCAAGCAGAGATAATTTAAATCTCTAAATGTCAGTCAAGACATATATATAGTCAAGTTTTTATGGTATAAATCTAAAATGTCTCCCAAAGTCTCATGTGTTCTGAAGCTGAATAGATCATGGGGTGTAGACTCACCATTGGATTCATCCATTGATGAGTTCAGTAACTGAGTGTGTTGCTAGGAGGTAGGATATGTTTAGAGGTGATCACTGGGGGAGTGACCTGGGAGGTGCAGGTGCATTCCTTTCTCTCTCTGCTTCCTGGCAGCCAGGAATTGAACAGGTGTTCTCCACCAAGGCCCTTCCATCATGCTGTTTCTGCCTTGAAGCCAAGCAACCATGAACTGAAACTGTGAGTGAAAATAAACCTATCCTCCTTTGTCTTGTAGGCCTTGGGTATTTTGTCCCAGTGACAGAAAGTGACTAAGACCCAAGTCAGTCTAACATTGTTGAAAGTAAATTTGGCTTTTAGTGACTTGGTTTTTGGCAAGTAGAGCTTCTTAACTCAGTACTGAGCTCTCCATGCTGTCAGGCCAGTTTTGAATCTAGGCCCCAGTCTTTCTCACAGGGTTTCTGTCTTCCTATGGTCCATGCCTTAGTCCTTATATCTAGTCCATTCTTTTCCACTCAGTCTAAGGTTTTGCTTTCTTCTTCTCTATGAAGTTTCCAGGGAGAAAGTCCTACAGCTACAGCTACAGTTCTGTTGTTCATAAGAAATTTGGAAAGAAAAAAAAAGAAAGAAAGAAATTTGACCTATTATGTGTTAGACACTATTCGCCTATGACAATGAGCCAGACAATGCTTATAGTTACCTCATGACACTGTATTCCTATTTGTAGATGAGAATAAATTAAAAAGTAAGCAAACATAAAGGATAGTTTCAGACATTATTAAAGCCTAAAAGGAAAATTAAATGGAATGATTTCACAGAGAGTGGGTTGTCCAGAAGGGGCCTGTGACTAAGTGATGTTTAAGCCATGATCGCTCTAGCTTTTGAAGGTGAGCTAGTGAAGAATGAAAAAGAGTGCTCCCAGCAGCAGGCACAGTTAGTGCAAAGGCCCATATTGGAATGCTCTTAGTATGCTCTGAGAACAGAGACAAAATTGTGACTACAGTTGATGAGCAAGGCAGGGAGTGACAGGAGTTGGGATCAGACAGGTAAGGCAGAGCCTCCATCCCAATGGGCCTGGTTGGCCATAGCAAGGAATCCAGATATTATTCAAAATGAAAACCCTCCACTCGAGGGTTTTAATATGATTAAATTTGTTTTTCAAGAATCCCTAGGGCAGGGGATGAACTCTAGAGAAATGACACCTTGCTGAGGGATTAGATGTGGGAGGTGGGAGAAGAAGCAACCAGATGATTTCCAGGTTTCTGGGTCTTGGTCTAGAGTCCCTAGGTACATGAAAGGCATTTCCTGAAATGAGGAAGGATAGGTTTCTGGGGGAGTAATTGTTCTCTTTGAGATGCTCCTGAGATCATTCCTGATGATCATCACTTGCTTTATTGAGATTTCAAACAGTACCTGACTTCAAGATTCTAGTTCTTTGCTGGGCCTTTCTTTGTGTGTCTTTGCCATCTGTTTTCTCATAATGGACTGGAGGGTGTCTGCTGTCTCCAGACCCCCATGCTGTGCTGTGGCTATGGCTGTTAAGCATCCACGCATGTGTGGTTAGGCACGGTTCCCCCATACAAGCCTAGTCTCAGTTTGACCTGGGTGCAGGTTACAAGTCCCTGCCTTTCCTTTCTTTCCCTTGACAAATTGTTTACCACTTTGAGCCTTGGCCTTTTTGTTTGTAAAATGAATGAAGTCAGTGGTTCTCAAAGTAGAGTCCTTGGGCAGCAGCACTGATATCCCCTGGAAACTTGGGAGAAATGCAAATTCTCAGGCCCCACCCCTGCTCATTGAACCATTGAACCAGAACCTCTGGAGCTGGGCCCAGAGATCTATTTTAACAAACCCTACCAGCGAGTCTCAAATTTCATGCCAAGTTTGGAGAGTCACTGAACTGCATGTTCTCTAAGGTCCCTTCCAGTGCTAACATTCTATCAATCCATTATCCTTTAATCTGATCTGTGTGATTTAAGTGATTCAAAAAAATTTTAATCATGTCATAAGGCTAGGCACAGTTTAGGCAAACTAAAGCGAATGCTAAAACAACACAATCTTTATGTGATTGTGTAGTTTCCCCAAACATTTATTTAAATTCATCAGCCACCAGCCATAATAGTTTTAAAGAAACTTTAATGAAAAAATCGCTCTGAGATTTATCACAGTGGAGTTGTACATCATTTTAGTGAGTGGTTGAAAACTGCTGAACAGGTGTAATAATGCCTCTGGGATTAAATAATTGTAACAGAATTACATCTTCATAATGACAGCAAAAGAGGGCCACACCTCGGACTTGCGATCACAGTGGATTTTAAAACTGCAGGCATTGGAGGTAGTTTGAGCCATTATTTACCACCCACTGTTTGAGATATCATATTTATAAACTTCCACAAAATTGTAATTGTTTAGCTCTGCTCATATGCAAATTTCTAAGAGACATTGTAAAGCTAGTATAATGTTGTATAATGCAATTTTATTAAACTTACATTTGTATGATGCTAGAAATTTTATAGCTAATTTAACCAATTGGTCACTTATCTGATTGACATAACCAATTATTTTCATCTGTTCAATTAAAACAAAACCAAACAGCAACCAATTTAACTAAGACATTTGTTTGCTCTGAACGTGACATAAAACTTATTTGTTTTATTTTTATTAGTTCCAGAGAAAATGTAAAACTTCAGAAAACAATTCATAGGGCCAGGGATTTAGCTCAGGGATTCCACTGTCTGTCTTGCAAATACAAGGACCTGAGTTGGATCTCTGGTACCAAAAAGAAAATAACATATTTGTAAAGATTCTTCATATTTTCAAAGCTCAAGAAACAAAACAACCTATAGCTCAAATGTTCTCAAATTGTTTGCTACATGTACCTAAATTTGGTATATGTTTGTTGTTATAAAAATAGGATCCTTTTTAAGAGGTTTTTAGAAGATTGTGAATTTCTTGCCGGTTAATTTAGGAAAAGCCACCTACAGTTGCTGTATGAGCCACGGCAGAAAAAAGTGGACAAGAGCCTTGCATTTAAAATAACATGTGCAAAGAGGTGAATTCTTAGTAAACAAACATGTTTAGATTTCCTCTTTGCAGGTCTTTGTTTCCGGTGAGTATGAAAATAGATTCTGCCTCTCTAAACCATGAAGCAGAGATGCCTAAGAAGACCATAAAAAGATATCAGGTGTCCCTATACTTCACTGTCTTCGTACAGGCAACTCTACTATTTAATCATATAAATTTCTAAAAGAAATGTAACAGGATTTTAAGTGTGTGTTCTAGTTGATGCTTAAGCTGAAAGGAAATGAAACATTCACAGTGCTGCACACAGTGTTTCCACAGTTAATTGAAACATCTGAGTAAAATGAAGATTACCTGTGTTTTATGTTTGCCACTGATGAGAAAACGAGAGATTGGTGTGATGTACTCATTGGCTTGTGAATCTAAAGGTGTATGGAGAGTGTCGCAAATCACCTTGATGTCCCTGAGAAGGAGATTTTACCTCTGAAGCTCCGATTAATAAAAAAAGATATTTAGCTTAATAGCTCTTGGTTGCCTATGCATCTATGTGTTCTGACACATAGCAGCCCCTTCGGTTCAGAGCTGGAATAACTTACATTCATGGAATCAGCTGAGGATTCATCATCTTTAGATTAGTGTATGTAAAACATCTCAGCTGGAGGCAGTAAAGAGTCAAAACAAATCACACTACACCTGATTTGAAGACCTGTTCTTATTTGCAAGGTTATATGAATTTGATATAAGAAAACCAGATCATTTTCTCCTGGGCACAAAATTTGTTTATGGCCAATCCAGAAAAGAAGTGGCCAAGACATAGACTTAGATGTATTCATCTCCCGCTACCAATGCGTCTCCCGCTGACTCTGCAGCTCTTTCTCTTACCTGAAAGTGAGAATGGATTGGGAGGGGTTGTTCAGGGTGATAGGCAGCAGGCAAAAGAAGACTTGAGCTAAAACCCCTGCCAGATCCTTCATATGCACATTCACTAGCATGCACAGGGCTACAAGATGGACTTTTAAGAATTCAAAGGAACAAACAGATCAAATCTCAATGTCCCCCATCTGACACAGCAGTCTGCATTGTCTTTAGTAAGAGAAACTGAAAGGGAAGGAAACTCATTCATTTTGGAAGTACTAACAACACACACATTCACACAGAGTACTAATGGCCACATAAAAGAATAAATGTGAGTCATTTGTAGGAAAATGGATGGATCTCCAGACCATAATACTAAGTGAAATGTCAGACACAGGTTAACTATTTCATGGTTGCTCTAATAACAGAGGCCCAGAACATAAATAATTTAATGAACAAAATAAAAGAGTGTTGGTATGGAACAGGGAGAGAGACTCTGAGGAGATGGGAACGGGATCTGGGAAAGAGGAACAGAAGAAGATGGAGGAGGGGGATAATAAAAATGATCTCGCTTCCACACGTATATGTACCAATTCCCCAAGACGAGTGCAGTTATTATGTATCACAAATAAACATTAATTTTTAAAAATGTGGGCCATTTTCCTGTCCAGGCTCAGAGTGATTTCTGACTTGTCCACAATGGTGTGATTGGTCAGTAGTGGAACTGGACTCCCAGTCCAGGAAACTGTCTTCTACAACATCATTTGTTTCCCAGAAAACGTAGATCCATAGACGGTTAGCAAAACAGATGTCACAAAAACTGGGTGCTATGATCAAATGAATGTAGGAAATCTAGCCAGTGGTTAAATTTGTTCTTTCATTTGAGAATCATCAAACAGATGTCTTAGGAGTGGGCTTCCTCAGAACCTGTGTTTGCCCTTTGGATTTGACCTGATGCTACTGGATGCCTTGTTCCTGGAGGTGCTCAATGACAGAATCTTTTTCTGTGGAGGATAGTGTGGGGGCTTTTTGGGGGTTTGGTTATTTGAAGGTGCTATATATTTTTTCCATTAAGTTTGTTGATACATTTTAGGTAAACAATATGGTTCTATTCATCATTGGTATCTTGTACTTTTACATGATGTATCTTGGTTCTTATTTTTTCCCCATACCTCTGCCCTCCCTTCACCCCCTTCACCCTTCCCTATTCACAAAGACTTTGTTTCAATTTTTCTCTTTTTTCTTATTTTTCATTTTCCCTTATTTCCTTTCCTCTACCCTTCCCACTGCCCCTTCTCCTTTAGCCCTTTTCTTCCTATTTCACATTATCAATTATACGATTTGAACCTTATTTACACTTTTAGTTTTTCACACCGGATAAGCTATTTTGTATTCACACATGTGTGTCCTTTTTATTTCACTTGTGTATGGCCTCAATGTGCATCCATTTAGCTATAAATGTCTCTAGTTTCTCATTCTTTATGGCTGAGTAGTACTCCATTTAATAAAAAAAACACATCTTCTTTATTCAGTCTCCAGTTGATAGGCAATTGGGCTGTTTCCAAGCTTTAGCTATTACAAACTGTGCCACTATAAACATGGGTCCATATATTTCGCTATGGTATGATTCTTTTAATTCTTTTGGAAAGATACCCAGCAGAGGGATAGAGGGGTCAAATGGGACCTCTAATCCTAGTTTTTTGAGGTATCTCCATATTGATTTCCACAGTGGTTGCATCAGGTGCTATATTTTGGATCTTAAGTGTCCCCTAAAGGCCCATATGTTAAAGGCTTGGTCCCAAGAAGGCATTTTTGAGAAGTAGTAAACACTTGAAAAGGTAGAGCCATGTGGGAGATCTTAAAGTGCCCTAAAGGTCAAAGTGAACTTTCTTTCTTTATAAACTGATTCTCTCAGGTATATGTTTTAGTACTGGAAAGCTGACTATCACAAGAAGGCTTCCTTTGAGAAATTTGGGGGGCGCCCAGCAATGCAGTGGGTGAGTCAGGTACATGGACCTACAGCAACCTCATCTGCAGGGTGAAACAATCAGCTTAGAAGAGGGATTCTCAGACAGAAAGTCTTATCACATGATCAGTGGAACCCAAATCTCCTGGAAGAGAGAGAAGATATATATTACACAAGGTCTCTGCATTAAAACCTTCCTCACCAGGGAACAACTAACTTAAGAGTCCCTTACAGCTTTCTATTACTGACCTAATTACATATTACATACATATATTTTTTGATGTACAATTCTTACAGGAATTTTCCTAACTGATAAACTTATATTTTAAAAATATATATTCACAGTGACATTCCCTGCAATAGTATTGATAATAACAAGAGATCAGAAATAGCTAAATATCATCTACAGCTATACCACCCTGAATGTGCTTGATCTCATCTTATCTCAGAAGCTAAGGAGGCTTCTCCATTGTTGGTGGGAGTACAGACTGGTGCAACCACTATGGAAATCAACATGGAGATACCTGAAGAGCTGGGACTAGAGGTTCCATTTGACCCAGGCATCCCTCTGCTGGGTATCTTTCCAAAAGAATTAAAAGAATCATATCACAGTGATATATGCACACCAATGTTTATTGCGGCACAGTTTGTAATAGATAAAACTTGGAAACAAACCATTTGCCCATCAGTTGGAACCTGGATAAAGATGTGGTTTTTCTATAAAATGGAATATTACTCAGCCATAAAGAATAAGAAATTAGATTCATTCATAGGAAAATGGATATATATTGAGGATATACTCCTAAGTGAAATAAATAAGTCATGTGTAAATACTGAATAGTTTCTCTGATGTGAAAAACTGTAATAGTACATAAGATCCTAATGAGATAACTGACATTGTGAAATGGGAAGAAAAGGACTAAAGGTGTAGGGAAAGTGGGAAGGGTAGGGGAAAGGTAATAAGGGAAAAGAAAAAATGTGAGAAAATGCAAAGATGGAAATAAAGTGTTTGTAAATGGGGAAGGGAGGAGGGGGTAAAGGGAGGGCAGGGACAAGGGGAAAAATGAGAACCAAGACATGTCATGTAAAGGTGCAAGATCCCAATAATGAATGTAACTGTCCTGTATACCTAAAAGGTACCAATAAACTCAATTTAAAAAAAAAAGAAGCTAAGGAGGGTTGGGCCTGGTTAGTACTTGGATGGGAAAAATAGCTAAATATCTACCAGTGTATGTAGCTATTACAAAGAACACCTCCAGATTCAGGTTTGAGTACAAAACATGGACACTATAGCACAGTCAACACTGGAATAAAATTATGTAAACTAATTATATGGTATTATATACCATACAACTATACAACATTGATATAAGAAATGTAAAAGCTTATTATAAAGAGTGTTTGTTTACCTATAGAATACCTCTGAAGCAATGCTCAAGAAGAGTAACAGTGAGTGCACCTGACTGTTTCAAGAACTGCATTGCCCAAAGATTGGACACTTTGTGATGCTTGAATTTTGTACCATATGCAAAGTAGTTGCTCCCATCCTGCCATACATGTATGCCAATCTTCATATCAAAAGATAGAATCTCTTTGTCTTCCCTTTGAATTTGGCTTATGTTGTCACATTCAGTGGTGGCACATCATTCTGTAGACTCATCCCTAGCCTTCAGGAGGACTGGCAGCTTGATTCCTCCCTGTTCTAGATGAGCTGCCATGTAAGAAATACAGTTACTCTAAGAACACCATGCCATGAGGCAGCCAGGCTAGCCACATGGGAAGAGAGGTGGGCTCTGCCAGCCCCAAGCAGGTTTAGCCATCCTGACTGAGGCACCACCAGATGAATGAAGAAGCTGTCTTGGACATCTGGCCCCAGCAGACAGCACGTGGAGTGGAAGAACCACACAGCGGAGCCTGTTCCAGCTTGCAGACTGTGAAGAACATTAAGTTGCTGTTTTAAATCTCTAAGTTTTGCTGTAATGGATAGAAAATTACCTATTAAACATAAATATACAAATTGATTTTAAAATATTTTTCTATATGATTTCATATAGATGCAGGATTTGAAGCAATCTAATAAGGGAAGGAAGGAAGGAAGGGAGCAATAGGTGAGAAAAGTAGGGAAGAGAGAATATCACAGGGGAGCAAATAGGGAAAACGGAGGCAGGGAAGGAAGAGAGGCAAGATTGGCCAGTTTCACAGATCATCTATAATCTCTGTCTCTCTCTGTCTCTCTCTGTCTCTCTCTCTCTCTCACACACACACACACACACCCACGCACCTCACCACCCCACGTATTCTTGTAATTGTGGGGAGAGGAGGCAATGCGGAGCAGATGAACTGCCCCCACCCTCCACGTCGAGACTATAAATTGGGTGTTTCCAGTTACACCGCTAGCTGTCCTTGGGGAATTGATAATCTAGCAGAAGAAGAAGACAAAAAGAGCCCCAGCAGTATAACCTCAGTATTTCAAAATAATAAGCCAGCAGAAAGGAGAAATTAGCTTGATTTTAATGAAAAGAACAAATTCTAAAATATTTCAAAGGGCTGCAGTGATTACTTTTAAGTACAGTACATTTTACAAAGCCATAAATGGGTACTAATAAGTTAAATGAGGTAAGTTAATGAAAGGATTAAGATTCACAAGAGGCCCATGTTATATGATTATGTATCATAAAACACAAAGTCCTTTAACATGTTGGAATTAATTGGATAACCCAGAAATTGAAGGCATATTGAAGTGTTAGTTTGAAAGAATAGTTCATTTTAGAAGAATGCTTTGTATATAGTAGGCATTCAACAAATACATGGTAAAGTAAAGTAGCTAGAAAAGTCCACCAGCAGTGGCCACCTGCTCTGGTGAAGGATTATACCCATCTCCCATTATGTTTGGTGGTGACTGTGTCTTCCTCCACTCAAGAGCATATCCAGAGGGCTGGGAATTTAGCTTAGTGGTTCTGCCACTTGCTTGGCAAGCACAAGGACCCAAGTTTGATCCCAGGAACCCCCCCCAAAAGAAAAGAAAAGAAAAGAAAAGAATATTCAGAGCTGGGAGTGGTGGCATACCCAGCATGGGAAGCTGAGACAGCAAGATCTCAGTGAGACCCTGTCTCAAAATAGCGACAAAACAAAACAAAGTGTATCCAAAGGCAGTTGAGAGGGAAAGATAACCTTGAATATGTATTTTCTTTCTCTCTTTTTAAAAGCAAATCTTTAACCATCAAAAATAATACATTATTTGTTCAATATTGCAGTTAAGAATAGCACCCTGAAGACATTTTCTTCAGAAAATTCTGGTTCGTGAGAATTGAAAAGGACTAATACGGAAAAGAATAGAAGAATTCAAAATTACAGGAAAAATGGTCATTCCCCAGGTCTAGCCAAAGACCTTGGGAGAGGGTGTATGTACTGAGGGGGACACACACCAAATACAAAGTTACATCAACTGGAAGACCATCTTCTCCTCATATTTTCTGGAACATGTTCTAACACCTTGCTCCCGGTTATGTGTCCCACTCTGAAGAGCAAGCCAGAACTCTGGGAGGAAGGACATTGTCATCCTCAGCTATCATATTAATTGGAATCTATCCAAAACATTACCCGAGGTAATATCTGCTTCTGTAGTTCTTTTCATTCAGTGGGGACTCAAGTGAATTTCTAAGACCATAACATATCTTAGTATCAAGATCAATACTGAATCAGCAGACATAGCTAAGGATAACTGGGGGGAAATAATTAACAAAATTAAAGAGGATTCGTACCACTGGGAACCATAAAAGTTATTTTATGGGTCTATGTAAATGTAATAAAATCTCTGTCTGTGCTGCAATTTAATTTCAAGTCAAAAAGGTCCCCACAGATACCTTGTAAGATTATTTTACTAAAATTGAGTATGTCTATGCTTCCCTATACTAAGTGAGAAAAAGCTTGCTCTGCTCAGAAAGTTATGTTTCACATAGAGGAAGGGAAAAGTCTCACCACATCTCAAGCATTGTTTAATGGTTGCTACTCAAAGTAGGCAATATAATTAATTTTTATTAATAATAGCACTTTATAATTGGCAAAGGCAGAGCACTCTAAACCAGAAGGATGCTTCCAAGATCAGCGCATATTTTTTTCAAATAGAAATCAAATATTAACTGTGGTGGAATACAAAAAGGACAATGTTTGTAGCACAGACATTCTCAAAGTTACTACATCACATATTTTTATAGCTTTAATAACATAATTCACACATCTTACAATTCATCCATTTAAAGTAATTGAACAGTTTTTATTATGTTCAGAGTTGGGAAATAATCACCATAGTAATTTTGGGATGATTTTCATCACCCCAAAAAGAAACTCTGTCCCCAGTTACTTCTCAAACCTCCTCCCACTGTGCTTCAATACCCACTGCCTGGGCAACCATTAAGACATTTTTTTTTTCTACATTTGTCTACATTTACCGGTCTGGATAGTTTCAGCTCTTGCTTTTAGATCTATGATCAATTTTGAGTTAATTTTTGTGGTGGTGGAAGGAAGGAATTCAGCATCATTCTTCATGTGCGTTGAGTCCTTAAAATACATTTTAAATGATATTTCATACTTATTTTTCCTATGTTCTGAGAAACACATATGCTTAATCTCAAAAAAGAAAAAGATTGTCTTTGGTTTCCTCTTTCATAATCTGTTCTTAGCTCCTATTCATGTTTAGTTTGAGTAAATAAATACCTTCTGAGCTGATGCCCAAATACATTGGCTAAAAAATATTCAACAGTTATTGGAAGAGATGGGGGTTATTAAATCATGCCCAAGAAAATGAATTTTGAAAGAGAATGATCATTTTTCTCCTATGAAATTCACAAAGATTATAAAAACTGATAACTAAAATTGAACAATGACATAATTTAAAGGGGAGTTCTCCTGTGCTGTCCTCAGGAGTGCAGATTAGTACAATGCTTTCTGAAAAGTAATTTGGCCATTTTTATCAAAAGTCTCAAAATGTTCACACTGCTTGGTCCAATCATCCTTCTAGTGTTCTTCATAAATAGTTCACTAACATCGATATGTCTGCAAAGATATTTATCCCAGTATCTTAATAACTGATTCTTTTCCTGCTTCTGAATTTTTGAACTCACATAATATTTTGAACATGTGTCCTCTTGTATATTTATTCATTCAAAATTATATGCACTAACATAGTATATATGT
>NW_022900913.1:60062797-60108076 GCF_012274545.1 Fukomys damarensis | reverse complement strand
TATATACTAGCAAGCACACAAATGCATAACAGATTAAAGGGTAAGGTAAAGATGAAATAAGTAACTTAAAACAAGTCCCAATTTTATTTTATGAATATTGCAGAAAATGGGGCCAGAGATGTAGCTCAGTGGCACTGAGCCTGCATGGCAAGCGCAAGGTCCTCAGTTCGATCTCCAGTACTGCAACAAGCAAACAAATAATAATGCATAAACCATTTTTCTTTCAATAAAATTATTTTAGGGGCCTCATCCACAGCAGGAAGGAGAGCCATGCCCTCTCCCGCCAGGAGCAGCCATTTCTCCAGCACCAGAAATGTAGTCATGCAGGAGCCCCTGAACCCCCATAACTCCCCCCACCCCCGTGCACTCTCAGACCTCCTGACTGTGCCAGTCTTTGGACCCACTCTGCAGAGGCGGAGGTGGTCATAAAGGGTATTTTTTTGAGTTCCCAACTTTGAATATCTTTAAAGAAAGGGCGTGGGAAACCTGCAGTAGAACGGTGTGGAGTTCAACTGTTCAGAAGGTTGGGGAACTCAATCTGGGCCTTGCAGCCCGAGGTCAGTCTGCATCATGGGGTTCAACCATCAGCTAACTGAAATCAGGGGTCTTGCATCCTAGTTATGTCTGAGCCATTAAATGGTAAATATACTATATTGAAAAGTTTGTTCACTGCAGACATGTTCTGGACTGCTTCTTGATTTCAATATAATTCAAATGGTTTAAGGGTGATAGACTAGTGACTACCACAGGTGGTCAGTTTCCAAGTTGTGCTTGATCTTAATGTGTTGCTGATGGTATCAGTTGGGATAAAGGATTGTGGTTGATTTGATGAGCTGTTTTCTCTGATGTTATGAAGATGAGAATGTCTGTGGGTCATTAGAGACCCAGAAGCTAGGGCCAACTATATCAGGAAGATTTGGGTGATAACCCAGAGATTAAACCAAGGACAGCCAGACAACAAAAATAAAAATGAGAAAACACTTAAGCAAGACACAAAGACAGACTTTCAGTTCACCAATGGCAAACAGTAGGGCAAATGAGGATCAAAAGGCTGACAGTGAACCACCAGGAAATCCTGAACTCAAAGCACAGGAAATAACAAAACAGATCAATCAGGCTCTAGAAAAATTCAAAACAGAAATAATTTCCCAGATAACCATAGAGATAGTGAGCAAAATGGAAGTCGTGATTTGAGACTCTAGAGCAGAAACTGACAAAAAAATAGATGAGCTCAGGACCACGATAGAAGCCATGAAGGCCCAGCATAAGAAAGAAATGGAAAAAATAAATGCCCAACATAGGAAAGAAATGGAATCCGTAAAACAGATTCAAACAGATATCCAGGAGATTAAACACTCCATTGAAAGTGTATGCAACAGAATAAAAGAATGCGAAAATAGACTCTTAGATATAGAAGACAAGATTGCAGTCAGTGACCATGAAAAGAGAGGCCTATTAAAAACAGTAGGGGATCATGAGAAATCGATCCAACAACTCCTAGATGATACAAAGAAGAATAACATAAGACTGATAGGAATCCATGAAGTAGAAGGAGAAATACAAATCACTTAAAAAAGCTGTTCACAGAATTAATGACAGAAAACTTCCCAAACAAAGGGGAAGAATTTGACATTCAGATAACTGAGGCATATAGAACCCCAACTATCCACAATCAAAAAAAAATCTACACCTAGACATATAATAATCAAGATCCCAGAAACCCAACAGAAGAACAAAATACTACAAGCAGTAAGAGAAAAGAAACAAATCACGTGCAAAGGAAAGCCCATCAGAATCACAGCAGACTTTTCAACACAAACCCTTAGGGCAAGGAGAGCCTGGAATGAGATATTTCAAGTACTATAAGAGAACAATCGCCAACCTAGACTGATGTATCCTGCAAAACTCTCTTTCAAAATGGATGGGGAAATAAGACACTTCCACTATAAAGAACACCCGAGAAACTACATGAATACCAAGCCAGCACTACAAGTAATTCTAAACAAGATCCTAGAAAAAGACAATGAAGGCAACAACACCATGAGGCCAAACAGAGCAAATCAAATAGGCAAGGCAAGAAACTAAAAGGAGAAGGTGAAAAAGTAAAAAGAGTCAACAAAAGGCCAATAACATGTCAATAATAAGTCAGTACCTATCAGTTATAACCAGCAATGTCAATTGCCTCAACTCACCAATCAAGAGAAATAGACTGGCAAAATGGAATAAGAAGCAAAATCCAACAATATGTTGTATACAAGAAACACACCTAGTGCAAAAAGAAGCCCATAGACTGAAAGTGAAAAGAGAGAAAACAATTCTCCGTGTTACAGGAGCCCAAAAAAAAGCAGGGGTAGCAATCTTATTTGCAGACAAAGCAAGTTTCAAACCAAAACTGATTCTAGAGTTATTGATGTAGGACGGTACTGTATCATACCTCTGTGAATGTAAAATATCTTGTACCTGCTTCATGATACATAGTAGTGACCGTGCTTTATCAGAGCTATGTTTAATGATATTACTCTAGAATGTTCTCTTTCCAGATGATGATTAAGATGCTAATAAAAAAAAAATGGTGCCAGGTACCACAACAGCAACAGAACTTTGCTGTTTTCTGGATATTATACTTTTCTTTGTTTTTTTGTTTTTGTTTTTTTAATGGAATGTGCTGAATGTCTATAATTTTGTCCAGATGACTGCAGAAGCTGGAAAAGCTGTTGCTGCTATTGATGCGTAATATACTGCTATTATTGGTCTTTTTATTTAAATAAATAAAAAGACCAATAATAGCAGTATATTAAAGTTATCCCAATTTACTGTGTTGAGTTGGCGTTGTACAGAAATGGACAGCCATATTTATCTAGAAATGCTAATTTTTTTATCTTTATTTTAAATTTTTTTTCCATTTGTACAGGGGTAAGGCGCTGTATTAAATATGTAAGGTCATATCTACTTGGGTTTGATTACAGAAACTAATAAAGTATTCTCTAAATAATGAAAAAAAAAGAATAAGACTACAAGAGCAAGAAGCAATTTAAATATGTTAAGGAACCATTTCATCTTTAGAATTAAGGATTATTTTAATCTTACATCATCGCCTTTTCTCTTTTACTTTCCTTTTTAGTTTTATTTTAGGATTCCTTATTTTTAATGTTCATACAGAGATTTCTTTAACTGAAATACTGAATAGTTTCTCTGGTGTGAAAAACTATAATAGTACACAGGATCCTAATGAGATAATTAATAATGTGCAATAGGAAGTAAAGGGCTAAAGGTGTAGGGAAAGTGGGAAGGGTGGGGGAAGGTAATAAGGGAGAGGAAAACAATATGAGAAATTGAAACAATGGAAATAAAGTGTTTGTAAATGGGGAGGGGACGAGGGGGTGAAGGGAGGGCAGGGACAAGGGGAAAAAATGAGAATCAAGACCTATCACGTAAAGGTACAGGATCCCAGTAATGAATGTAACTGTATTGTATACCTAGATTGTACCAATAAACTCAATAGAAAGAAAAAAAATATTTTAGTAACTTTTTAATGTAGTTATCAAATCTAATGAGATGATCATGTTTCCTCTAAACAAGGAATTTGTTTAGTTGTAAAAGTGTCTGCTCTGCCATTGTTGTTGATTCATTTGTGCTCAAGTGATTAGTACTCTCTTTAACGTGTATTAACAAGAATGTTTCACTATTTGTCTATTTTGAGGAACTAATTGTAGTTGTAGGGACACACAGAAATATATATGGACTGAAAATCATCTAACTAGGAAGATGACTACCCTCCTTTATGTAAGTTCTAACTCTGTTTCTTTCCTGAGCACCTCTCACTCACATTTTCTTCTTAGGTATCATTAGCCAACATATGCATCTTAATGGATTATCTTACACCCTCTCAGAAATAATTCCTGATTTTGGAGGTAAGCATCATAAGGCTAGATGTCTTAGGTCTTGGGTTTTGAAATTCAGTCATGTTTTGTATCCTAACTCTCATACTTTTCCTGACTGTCAACTTTTTTCACCTTTAAAATGGGGAAAGAAATATTGTATCCTCTATGGATTTATAGTAAGAATGAAATAAAGTAACGAATACAGAGTGTTTAGCATATTTTGTGTTTCTATAACAAAATACTGGACACTGAGCAATGTATAAAGAAAAAGAGGTTATTTGGCTCATAGTTCTTGTGTTTGGAAAGCTTGCTATCTGAGCAACATGGTGCTGATGTCTTGGAGAAGCCCCCAGCTGCATCACAACATGGCAGGGAGAGAGAAAGGGAGAAGCCACATACAGAAGGGGCAAGTATAAGAGAACAGGCTGAGTAAGCTAAACTCACTTTACAACAACTTGTGATCTTGGGAACTAATTCAGTTCCACAAGTCCTGACCTGCTTCCAAGCCTGAATCCATTTATAAGAGTGGAGCCCCTATGACCCAATTGCCTCCCACCAGGCTCTATTTTATTTTATACTAGTTCTAAGGATCAAAACCTGGGCCTTGCACTGCTAGGTGAGTGCTCTGAGAATGAACTACATCTTACACCAGAGGCCTGACTTCTTAAAACTTCATCACCTCAACACTGTCGCACTGGGGACCACTCTTCCAGCACAGGAAACTTTAGGGGACAAACCACGTGCAAAGCATTGAACAACATTAGAGAAAAGAAAAGAAAAACCCTTGAAAAAAATAAAGCACTACTGTAAGTTCAATAAAGGCATGGATTAGGATCTGCCATGCTGTCTTTGCTGCCCACACAATGTCTACAGTCATGGTTAAAACATCACTTTTGAGGACCAGGGAGGTGGCTGCTTTTAATAAGATTTGAAGTCTATCCTGGATTGTGCTCTTAAATAAAAGCTTCAAAGATTATTTTTTGTTATTGTTATTATAGTACTATTATTAAGTACACAAGACAGTATGGAGAATAGTTTTGAATAAATGACCAGAATATATTCTTTAATTACAGTGATGCTAAACCTTGTTGCACAATGCAGGAAGTGTTTAAATGTTTTGTCTTTGCCAGATACATTCTACAGTATTCCTTTGCCCCTAAAAGCCCCTGACCATCCAGGCTTTTGTAGTGGGATCCTGTGATCAGAAGGTGGCCTGAGGATTTTGCTCCAAATATATAGCTACGTGAGGATGTGAAGCTCTAATTACTAACATTTTAAAATCCAAGCAGAATCACAAATATAATGTAAATTCACACCTGGGAAAATACTTATCCTCATTCTAAATTTTCAGACCAAGTCCTCTATTTGTTCCTACATGCACAAGTGTTTTGTATAAGAAAGTTCTGTCCCTTGGCCACAACCCAACCCCAGTCAGATGTCTTGCAAATCCATCCTATTGATCAAAGGAAAGTTCTCTGTGTGACTGCTTGCACAAATAGCTCTCAGGACTAGAAAAATAGTGCAGTCTACATGTCCTGCTGCTGAACAGCTCTGAGCTTTCTTTTCATTGTGAAGGACTGAATATTTCATCAAATGATTTATTTCCAAAGGAACCTAGCTTATTTTTATTCAGTTATTCAAATTTGTATTTTTCAGAACTTGAGATTTTGAGTCAGTCGAGTATAATACCAGATGCTTATTTGAGGGCTCCAGCATAATTTGGACTTAATTTGAAAATAAAGACAATTTCATGCAATTTATTTTGCATTAAGCATTGTGGAGTTGAAGATAATTTCTTTAGGAACTACTGGACCCAGTAGTGTTCTAATTTATAGGGCAACAAGCCAGTTCTTCATTTAACATTTTTTTTTCTTTTTTTAGCACTGGAGCTTGAACTCAGGGCCTTCACATTGAGCTACATCCATAGTCACTTTATTTTATTTTATTATTATAAGACAGGGTCTTGCTAAGAAATTGAGTTGCCCAGGCTGAGCTTGAACTTGTGATCTTCCTGACACAGCCTCCAGAGTGGTGAATTACAAATCTATAAGCTCACATCTTTCCTTTAGACTCACTATTGAGATTCCAGAGCACTACTGTTGATCTGGATGGGGTACAAATCCTGACAATACTGAAGAAAGGCCATATGATCTAGTGACAACCCTCTGGTATGAGGAGGCTCCAGCTATTTCCCATCAGAGGTCAGTCCTGCTAGCATGCAGTATGGGTCCCCAGCATCTGAGGCCTCACAGGATGAAGTGGGAGCAGGATCATGGGACAGTGCACACAGGCCCAGATAGGCTTCTGTTTTGTCTTCGCTGCTTTTGTCTGCCTTTGCTGAACAAACCAGAGCAAGAGTGGTTCTAGCTTCTTGGCAGAATCTAGGCGTGCTTCGCTGTCCCATGAGCTCCTTAAAAACAAAAACACAGACACGTAGTGTGTCTTTTTTCATCCAGTTTAAGATCATCGTTTTTATAATCCAATTCATCTCAACCAGTTTGGAAAGTAGAGCAGAACTATGAATCAAACTTGGGTGCTTAAATCCATAGATTATGATCAAGTTGTGTCCAACAGAAGAAAGAACCTTGAAAGTAGGATTCTAGTTCTAGCTTTGTCCTCCATTCCCAGAGACCTTGAGCAAGTGAACTAAACCTCCTTGGGGCTCAGTTTCTTCCCTGTGATGCTGTTTCTTCATTTTCAAACAGGGATAGCAAAACTTGTTTTGACTTGAATTGTTTTGATAATCAGATGAATATATATATGAAATTTTTCTTTAAATATTTAAAGCAGCTAAAAAAGCCTTTAAAAAATCTAGCCATTTATATTGAAAAATGTCTTAAAATATTACATAAAATAAAGCAAATATTAGAAATACATAAGAAATGATGAGGCATCGTGTTATTGTTCTACTGGATACTACAGGAAGGAGGGGAAGCTAATGTTGTTGTTCAGGCTCTCAGGGGAGAAGTACAAAATCCATACCCAAGTATTGACCCGAGGTAAAAGGCAAAGAAAACTGTTGAGTTTTCAACAAATAAGCAAATGGCCCGATCTTGATCATGGTTTCTTGCCTTACCTGAGTCGAGGTCATCTGAGTCATTGCCAGGAGACTGGTGACAGACAGCTCTGCCACTTACTGTCAGCTTATGGCCCTTGGCCAGTGAGTGCCCCTCTTGGCTTCAGTTTTCCTTCCTGGGAAACTGGAAATGATAACCTCATGCTGAATATCGCTGGCTTATTTTAAAGATCCCCCTGGTATGGGCTTAGCACCCTACTGATGGTGGGTGTAGATGGGCAGCACAGATTTTACTGGAAAATTTTTTGATAAGGTAAGTGAAGAGCACACAGTCCTTAAAACACCCATAAGAAACATTTATCCTCATAGCCCTTAAATATGTTTTTTCTACTATCAATATCTTATCAGAACTGGATCTTCTCTGGCAGCGTCTCTTGGTTAGGTCTCTGAACCTGCACAGCCTCCACCTGTTATCCTTACTGCGTGCATGTGAAAGGTTGATATAGAGGGTGATGATTTTGTGTTCAACCTCTGAATCTGTAGCTTTCAAAATTTTCAAACTTAGCTCCAGAAAGATATTACACACACACACACACACACACACATTTGGGGGGTTGGTTTTTTGAGACTGGGTCTCACTATGTAGTTGAGACTCATCTGGAACTCACTATGTAGCCCAGGCTGGTCCTGAACTCACAATGATCCTCCTTACCTCAGCCTCCTGAGTGCTGGGATTACAGGCGTGTGCCACCACTCACTGTACACACAGATAGAAAGTAGAATCAAATATTTCCTGCACAAATTTTAAGACTTAAAGTTGCTCCTATGTTAGCATTTGAACCCTTAAATCCCTTTTAGGGCCTCCATTGTAGGAATTTCAAGTGAAAAAAGAATCACTGTAGCGGGGTGTGGTGGTGCATACCTATAATCCCAGAGCTCTGAGAGGCTGAGGCAGGAGGATCAAAAGTTCTAGCTCAGCCTGGGAAACTTAGTAATTTAGAGAAAGCCTGTCTCAAAATAAAATAAAACTAATTTTTAAAAGAGCTGGATATGAAGCTCAATATGAAAGCCCTGGGTTCAGTCCCCAGGACCACACACACACACACACACACACGTACACACTCAAATCACCAGAAGGGATGCTACAAGTTGGGCTACACAGTGAGTTCAAGGCCAGCCCCAACAACATGCGAGGTAAAAACAAAACAAACAAACAAAAACCAAAAAATGTATCAGCTGTTTTGGAAACATCTAAAATCCTTTTTAATGGCTACTTTAAAATATACCACTAGGGCAGGGATTTAGCTCAGTGGTTCCGCCGCCTGCCTTGCAAGGGAAAGGACCTGAGTTTGATCCCCGGTACCGAAAAAAGAAAAAGAAAAAAGAAAGAAATATACCACTACATGTTGCCAGGAGTTCAAGGCTAGCCTGGACTACATAGTGAGACCCTGGCTCAACCTCCTACCCCCAGTTTTTTGTTTGATTGTTTGTTTTGTTTTTTCTGAAGCAAGAAATAAGCAATCAAAGGAGAAGGTGGAGGGAAGTGGATTCAGTTCTCAGAAGCACTCTGTAAATGAGTGATCTAGGTGCTCATGCGTTATCCAGGCCAGCAAAGCCTGGCATGGTCTGCTGCCTGCTCATACTGACAGTACCACAGAGAGCATCAGGACATGCCATACAATCCCTGTGTCTGGGGTCCCAGTCTTAAACTCTTATGTGCCCGTGCTGGGATGACCTCCTTTAAATTGTGCTTGAATGAGAGAGTTCTCAGTTTGTGTTCACCCACAAGCTAAGGGCCCCTTTCCAACAGAAATCCTGCAACATGACCAGGTTAGGTGCATGTCTGTTTATAGCAAATAATCCTAGCCGTGTCCCCAATGGGCTTCATACCTGTACCTACATGTCTGACGGTCTGAGCATTTGTCCAAAGGAAGCCAGCCAACAGATGAGGGAGGAACCACTGAGAGGAGTCCAGCAGAGTGTCATGAGGCAGCAGGTGCAGTGGGGCAGGGCCTGACACTCTTTGTCTGAGTTTGTCCTTCCATAGAGAACTAGCCTGAGACAATGTGCCTAGGAGCTGCAGTTCCTGCTGCAAAGGGGCCTCCTTCAAGCTTCTGAACCACTTGGGGAGTACTGCCAGCAGGGGTGAGCACAGGCAGAAGCTGCCAGGTGAGGCAAGACCCAGCAGGTCATGCAGAAGAGAACTCAGGGGTACCTGGATCTGGGCCTCTGCCTGGATCTGGCAAGGAGTCACTGTGAGGAAGCCAGCCACTCCAAGCACACAGCAGCTCCCAGCTGGGCACTGCAGAGTGGGCAAAGGAATGGCAAGGACTGATGTCTTGCCAGGCTTTCGGGGGAGGACCACCCACTTTGGGAAAGTGGGGTTTGAGCAGTTCGAGAGCCCTTCTTAAAACCCTCAAACTGGTTGAGGAGACTCTTGGGTTGCATCCTGGTTGAGCCGAATTCTGTTTTTCATTTCAATCAGCCCGAGTCTCTGCCCTCCCCAGCAGTCTCTGTGCTTAGCTAGATTGGTTTTTGATGGTGTGTGTGGGGGGTGGCAGTGTGGCATCCTATTCTTCAGGGTCCCATGAGAGACTCACAGCCTGGAGCAGTAAGGTGCCAGACCACCCCTGCTCCTCTGCCTGGCTTGTTCTAGGAGATGTCCCCCAAGGCCCACGGGAACTTATATGGCCCTTGGTGTTCACAACCCTTATATCCCTCCTTAGGCTACTAGGTCAATGACAAACCCCAGCTGGGCACAAGTGTTCTGACCTCCACAACCACCACTTAGTACCCCTTCTAGCAGAGTCCTGTTAGTGCCAGCCCAAGGCTCTATAGCCCTGGAAGGAGAATAGTACAGTTGGGAGAATGAATGGATTGCAGTCTCTTTCTCTCTGTGAGAAAGAGACTTTTTCAGGGACCAGTAAATTGCTATTTAGAGAGAGCCCTGTGATGTGGAAGGAAATTTATGAGCTCAAGTTTAACCTTCCCCATGGATGTTCCCAAAATCGAACACTATGGCTCTGAGTCATAGGAGAGGGTAGAGTACTTCATTCTCTAAAGAAGAGAAAGCTTGACTAAGCTGAAATTTGAGAACAGCACTTACCACCCTGCAGTGGTGCCAAGGACTTTAGTTTAATCCCTAATGTCAAGCAGAACCTTAGCTTACCTTATGGGAAAAGAGTGGTTTTTTTTTTGGTCTGGGGATCGAACTCAGGACCTTGCACTTGCAAGGCAGGTGGCAGAACTACTGAGCTAAATCCCTGGCCCTAGAGAGTTCATCTTTTTAAAAATTATCTTGAGGATTTTAATTCAGCAATGTTTCAATGTTTTCTATTTGTTTGGAATTATAATTTTTCCATTTTAGAAAAGCAATACATACACACTTACTAATAAGATTCAAAAAAATGAATAGAACAATCTCCAAGCCTTTGCCTGAGCAGTTGTTAGAACTATGCTTGGCACATAGCAGCCACTTGGTAAGTGCTTGCCAAAATGATTGACAGGATGAATTCGTGAAAGCTTTCTTGGTACATCCTGTACAACTCATGTGAGAACAAACATGCTTGACATCTTCATAAAGGATTCCTCGGACCACCCCTGGTTGGTGGCCTGAAGCCCACCAAATATGATTTTGTGAGTAGCCTTTCTTTGGTCTCCACACTGTCTTCTAAAGGATTGCAGATAATATGCTTTTAATATAAAACTAGCTAGTGGAAATTAATGATGACACAACATTTTATGTTAGTTGGTAGATTTTTTTTTTTGTTTGCTTGATTGTTTTTGTTGGTACCAGGGATCAAACTCCAGCCCTTGCACTTGCGAAGCAGGCTGCTGAACCACTGAGCCAAATCCCCCACCCCAGCACTTTGCATGAGGTTATCCATGTTGAATTTAAAATGCAAAAGTGTGGTTGGCACTTAGGCATACAACCATCAAATCACTAGTGGGTGCTTGTTCCTTGGCATCCTGGCATCTGACTGTCTGGTTCCATAAGTGAGCAGGCCCAGTGGCTATGTCCCTGGGGCAGCACTGAGTAGGTACTCAGGCAGCACTGCTGTACTACTGTGACACCAACAAAATCTAGTTCCTTCCCTAGCTTGATGAGGAAGGGCTTAGCTCACTTAAGGACCTACAGGCTGAAATAACTATCCCATCCCACCATTTTCTGCCATCTGAAAACATGGAGTCTTGCCTGGAGGGGCAAAAGTGTTGTATATATAATGCACAACTGAATTTTTTTGCCTGGGGATTGTTTCCTTTCTTTCCCCCGTGGGTCTAAGAATAAATGAAAATGGAATTAAAATTTAACTTGAAGAAGGAAGTGGAAGAGGAATCACAGGAATTTGACATATCCCCTGTGGATCTCCTTTCTCTGTGTAGATGCACACCCACAAAAGTATCCAATTTGTTGGGTAGAAGCACCCTGCTGGCCTGACAATCTCTTTGATTTAAAGTTTCCCTTGGTTCTGCACCAACTGTCCCCTAAAGGTCTATATGTTAAAAGCTTGGTGCTGTTGGGCGATGTTGGAGCCTTTTGGAAGTGGGGCCTGTTGGAAGAGCTGTAAGTCACTAGAGGTGCATCCTTGGAAGGGATTACAGGACCTATCCCCTTTTAATTCTTTTTCATTTCCTAGCCGTGCAGTGAGTGGTTTTACTCCACCGTGTACTCCTGTTACTGCCATCCAGCATCCCCACCACAGATCTCGAAGCAATGGGTCTACCCAATCACAGACTGGAAGCTCTTAAAACCATGAGTGAAAATAAATCCGGGCTGGGGATTTCACTCAGTGGTTCTACCACCTGTCTTGCAAGTGCAGGGTCCTCAGTTTGAACTCTGGTACAAAAAAAAATTGGTTAAAGGGTTGGGTATTTAGCTCAGTGGTACTTCTGCCTGCCTTGCAAGCACAAGGTCCTGAGTTCGATCCCCGATACCAAAAAACAAACAAATCCTTTCTCTTTATAAGTTAATGGTCTCAGGCACTTGTTATATATTTTCCTGGGTTATCTGTGAAACTTTCTCTGTGTCATTTGATTTTTCTCAATTTTGAGTAACTACATGGGATCTGACTTGGTTTTTCTCCCTCAAATTATTTCAAAGGGTAATGATCTAACAGAAGGAGCTGTGGGGTTTTTCCCAGAGTAGGGAATAGCTGGGCCCTGGTCTCCCTCACACTAGGGGCCCCTCTTGTCTTCCTTAGCCCTTGACCTTCTATGAATCCTGGTTTCTTGGCAGTTAAGAGGGAAGAGGAGATCAAGGGAACACTGAGAAACCTACTTAGGATGGCCCTGCAGGGTAAGGAAAAGTTGGACATGGGGCATCTCACTTCATTTTCTCTCTTCTTTTTATAAAAGAGGTCTAGTTGGTGGATAGTATATAACTTAGAGATTCTCCTGGTGACCTCTATATTTGGTTCTTCAAAGAGCAATACACCCAGGCCTCATTATGATAAAAATGAGAACATCTTCCTTAAGAGACTGAGGATCTAATTTTTCTAATGTTTGAGGAACCCTTCCCAAGGAGAGGTAATAAAATGACTGATGATTTGACTCCCTGCAGTCTGTAGCCTGTGCACGAAAAAAGAAACTAGTGACAAGTGGAGGTCGATTAGACATCCTACTGAGCCCTGGGAGGCAGCCCTCCATCAGGTGTCCCTGAACAGAGTGCCTCAGACTGGCTGTGAATGAGGCATCCCTCATCCCCTGGCTAGGGAGCTGTAGAGGCCCAATGTCCCCCATGTCAACTTTGAGAAGGTCTGGTTCCCTTATATTTTCCTAAATCTCCATTGCTCGAATGTATGCAATCTCTTTAAAAAGAACTCTTTCCTTGACAGGCTGTTATAGGGCCAGCATGGCCAAATTATGAACTCTCTTGAGGGGCTTAGAAGGGGAAGATTTGGAAGTGAGAGGTGCGGTAGGTCCTCAAATCAGGCCTTGGATAGTTGAGCCTCTACTGACATTTTAAGAGGGGCAAGCTTATAAAACCTCCCACAGGTAAAGCAAGTAAAGGGTTTCTCTGACATTGTCCTCTCTGTGACCCAAAAATAGGCTCTAATATCCTTATACAAAATATCTGGAATTGCTGGACAAATCAAATCAGAGGGAGCAAAGTTTCTTGTCCAAACTGAGTGTGAAGAATCTGAGCAATCAAATTTATAACCAAAATTTCCTACTGGTGGCCTGACAGCAGGAACAACTAGCCATGGGAAAAATTGCCCTAAGAATAATCTGTCCCTGTGTAAGAAAGAAAGAAGATAGAAGCAGTTTGAAAGAAATGTTGCCTTAAAGTTCTAATTTCTACTTTCCTTACAGAAATGACATCTCTGAGGCAGGCAGCCTAATTTAGAAAATACCTCATTCCTTACTTGTAAGATACAGAGTAATGGTATCCAGAAGGAAGTTACAGACTTAGATTTCTAGACAGAGAGAGCACCGGGAAATGTGCCGGGATTCCTGAATCCCCTTCCCCATGTCCATGGGCCAAAAGGTAGATCTAACTCTTACTTGTGACCAAGGCAATACCTCTATGTAATAGGTGTCTCAGCAGTTATGTAAGCATACCACCACTCAGCACAATGAGGCAAAAGTCCACACTGTCTCCAGGGTGGTCAGAACTGGCACTTATTTATTGCCCCAGTTGCACGGGTCTCCTATCTCCTGATGAGGGGCCCAGCCAGGGAAGTTCCATCTTGCTAAGCTGGTGGATTTAGGTTTCCTGGTGAGTGAGCCAAGAAGAGGGTAGAGTGTCCTTCCAGGTTGACTCTCATTTTGGCTGGGTACTCGGACCATGTCCAGGGGTCTTCGGTGGTCTTTCCTGTAATCCTGGGTTTTGGCACCAAAAGTAGCATCAGACGTAGGTCTGGGAAGGTAAGGGTCTTCCTGTGGAAAGACTCTCTGCCTTTCTGGGTTCACACTTTCACTCTGGTAAGGATTGGACAGGGGATTTAGCTCAGGGGTTCTGGTGCCTGCCTTGCAAGCATGAGAACCTGAGTTCGATCCCTGGTACCAAAAAAAGCAAGAAAGAAATACTCTGGTTAAGGAATTCAGGAATGAGGTGAGGCTGATTCAAAGTCAAAAATTCCTCCAAGCTGAGAATGAAAAGTAAGGTTGTCTGGTGCAGAATGAGGAGATCAGAAGTGAAAGTTTGAAGCAGAAGTTTATTTTCAAGATGATGAAACTGGAGATGAAGTTACTGATAGCAAGCTGAATGGCAGGGAGAGTTTGAATGAGCTTCTCAACAGGGTTTTTTCTCTGCCTCTAATTATGGAGTAAGCTGGTGAGTTAGAGCTGATCGGGTCTTCACTGATTGGCATGTTCTAGGCTAATCAGGGTCTTAGCCTTTGTTACTGGGATAAGCTGTTGGTGAGGTAAACTGTTTCCAGGGCGAGCCATTGTTAGAATAAGCTAAGGGTCATAGGATACAGGAGTTTTCCAATAAATGTATGCAAGAGGGTCCCTACAAATAGCTGTCCTATACCTACTAAAGTTTCATTAATGTCCAGAAAGCAGATGGTCTTTTCTATAACCATTTGCCATTTCAGCCTGCCATGTTAGCCACTTCATGCTATATATCTTTGCTTATCTCTTCTTCTAACTGTCCCTACATCTAGTAATTTTCATTCCCTGTCCTTTACCTTGACTGATGTAAAGAAGGTTTCTTTTGAGGCCCATCTATTGGCATGAGGTAGAACATGACAGATTCCAGCCTGGAAATAGGTTGACCTGACCATTGTTTTTCTCATCTATATCTTTTACCATGTTAGTTGAACTCTTTAAGCACACCTATCTTGTTCTGTTCCCTGTGAAAGTAAAGAGATTACTGGTACTGATTAATCTCAAGAGATCTGGGGTCTAAGGAAACCAATAGAACAGAGCTTTTCTGCCTCTGTTTCCAATGCAGAGTTCATCTCTCTGTTCCAGGAGAGTACTAAGTTCTTTTTTAATCTCAGTATCTTTGCATTGTGTCTGAGATGCCCACCTCATGACATCTTTTGCACGAGTCAGATTTTAGCTCAAATATCACCTCCTAAATGATATAAAACCCTCATCAGTTGTTTTCTCAACCATCTTTCCTTTTAACAGAGATATACTTAATTCAGACCATATGAATCTCAAAATTATTTTTCTTACCAAGGAAAAGCTTTGTCATATCTCAAAAGTTAAATATGAGGGACAGTGTAAAACAATCTGCTCCATTATCTGTTTCTGTATATACAAAACACCTTGACACTCAGCAGCTTAAAACAATTTATTATAAGCGCTCACACTTCTGTGAGTTCACTGGTCATTGCTGGCGGCATCTCACACAGGGGCAGTCAGATGGTGGGGAGGCTGGAATACTTGCAATGGCTTCCCTTTAGTATGTGGAGCTTTGGTAGGGAGTGTTGGAAGGCAGAGTTCAGTTGGATGATGAGATAGCTGGGCTTCTCTCTCTCTCTCTCTCCTTCCCCATGTGATCTCAGGCCTCTTCCTGTCCACCCAGCTCCTCCACAGGGTGTCTCCATGTGGTTTCTTCAGCAGGGTGGCTAAACCCTACATGGTGGTCTACAATTCCCAACAGCACAAAAATCAGAAGGCCTTATGAAGATACACTGATGGAACTGGCACAACATCACTTCTGCCATGTATTTTCGATTAGAGAAATTATAGAACCAGCCCACAATCCATGTGTGAGGGGACTATACAAGGCAGTGGGTGTAAGCAGGCCTGGTGTTTTGGGGTCCATTGTTGGAGACTAACTTCCACGGTACTTAAGCATTGCCGCTCAATGGACATAGCCAACATACATGAAGCTGGCTAATGAATAATAATAATGATTATTCATGGTGATCATGATGATGATGAATGAGAAAAGAATTCTGCCATTTAAAGCTGCCTTTTCCCTTGAGAATTAAAGTAGTTTATAGCAAAATGTAGGAAAATTCTCCAAACACTGGGAGCCAATTGATGATCTGAGAATGAAAAAAGTTAAAAGTCACACATGATGGGTGGTATTAGTCATTTGGAAAACACTTTAGTGAGATTATATCTTCTAAATCTTTCAAGAAGATAAGTAGCCATTAAATTTCCTAAATAAACAATACCAATAACCTAAAATAAGAAGAGAGAGAAGACAGTGGGCCAGAGAGTGAGTGGAAACTGAGGTAGGGCAAGGGCAGATAACTATTTCAAGCAACATGGCCAGGAGCTCTGATACAAAACTGGTGGGAGGAAAATTGGAACAACTTTTCTGAACAGTAATTTGGCTTTGCAAATATCATCCACTTTTGACCCAGTTATTCAGCGTCTAAGAAATTAGCTTAATGAAATGATCAGATGTGTACCAGGAAATTCATTTAATGATTTTTTTGTTTTATTATGAAATATATATTACATACAGAAGCATGCTCAAAGTGTTTCCGCTTATTTGAAGAATAGTAATAAAGTAAGTGTGTAGCCAGGATAACAAGTAAAACTGTACTACCCATGTGATTTTTTCTGATTTCATGCCTCTGTTCCTTACCAGGAGTAACAATTGTTCTAACCTTTGTGCAATCATTACTTTTCCTTTACAGTTTTCATGCTTTTGAATATATCTCTACATGATATAGCATTTGAATTTAATATAAATGCAGTCATGCTTGTCTGTTTTCTTGTCTAATTTTCTTCTTTTGCTCTACATATGTCTCTGAGATTCTTCATTGTTGATGGGTATGATCTGAGTACATTCATTTCTAGAATGGTGCTTATCTATTCTACTGCAGTGAATATTTGATCATCCTTCTTTTGCTATTATGGGAGAGGTACAAAAACATACTTGTACATTTTCTGCTGCACACGTGGAAGAATTTCTTTTGAGCATAATGAAAAAAGTAGAACTGCTAGATTATTGTATATTGAACCTTGCTAGGTAATACTAGCTGTCTGCAAAGGTGATTTTACTAATTTACGGCTTGGTGTATGAGTTTCAGTGGCATTTTGAAATTTCCATGATATTTGAAATCATCAGACATTTTCCATTTTTGCCAATGTAGGGCACAGAATAGTACTTTGTTGTGCCTTTTCCAGTGGCAGTTTTATTGTGATACAATTCACACTTTGTGGGATTCATCCATGTAGGGTACATTTCAGTAGTTGTTAGTAAATTCAGTTATTCAACTATGACCACAATCAATCTGAGAACATTTCCATCATCCCGAAAGAAACCTCACACTCATTAGCAGCCATATTCCTTGCCTCTCAGCCCCTTATCTTTTTCCTATTTCTGTGGCTTTGCCATTTCTGGACACTCAGTATGAAGGGAATTATTCAGTATGTGGCCTTTTGTACCAGACTTCTTTCACTACACATATTCTTTTCAAGGTTCATCCATGTTGTAACATTTATCAGTATTTCATTCTTTGTTTCTTTTACTGTTGAATTATTTCATTATATAGATATACTACTTTTATCACTGTATTCTCATATTTTATTTAATTTCATGGCTAACAGTGAACATATGGGTTATTTTTACTTTGGGCTATTATGACAAATGCTGCCATGAACATTCTTATAAAAATTTTTGTGTGGACACATTTTTCATTTTTATTGATTACACAACTAAACATGAAATTACTTAATAATATAATAACTCTTTTTTTAACTTTTTGACATACCAAACTTTTCCAATGAGCCAAACAATTTTATAATTCCATCAATATATAACATGTGATGTGTATAACTATTGTATATTATATATTGTGTATAACATAAGGGCTTCAATTTTTTCACATTCTTGTCAACACTTGTTATTTCTTTTTTCTTCAGTTCTGGGGATCAAATCCAGTGTCTTGAGGATGCTAGGAAAATGCTCTACCACTGAGCTATCTCTGTGTTCCTATTGTTCATTTTTTTTTTTAGTAGTACACGTTTGTAGTACATATTGATTACATTCATTATGGGGAGTTGGTACATATACGTAACACATCTTAATTCTTTTTTCATACCCTTCCCCATTTATCTTTTTTTATTTTGGCCGTCCTGATGGGTATAAAGTTTATGTAATTCTTTTGTTAGTTTGCATTGTCTCTGATTACAATTGAACATATTTTCACATAGTCTGTTAGTAATTTGGCTGTTTCTTTTGAAATGATTGTAAGCCTTTGACCCAACTTTTTAATAGACTTTAAATTTTTTGTTTTGATTTATAATTTTTTATATATTGTATAAGCTGATCTTTTGTTGGTTACAAATAGGAAAAGTACTTTTTCCTCACTTGTGGTTTCTTATTTATAGTATCTTCTTGTGAGCAGAAATTCTTATAGTAAAATTTAGCAATTTCTTCTTTCAAGTTAACAATATCTTTCTCATTTAAAAAAATTCTTAGTTTAATCTGAGGTTATAAAGACATATTATCTTGGCTTCCATGTTTGGTTGTTTCTCTGGAATTCATTATAAAGTATAATAGCAATCGACTCCATGTATTCCATCAAATAAGACTTGTAAAAATTTTTAAAAATAGATGTCCTTTCTCAAGTTTCCTTCTAGTACCATTTTGCTAGAAATTTTTTACATAAATGGATGGTGGATTTTATCTAACTCATTCTTTCATGCCTGTTTTTAATAAGACAATGTGATTTTTCTCCTTTGATTGGTTATTTTGGTGATTTTTTTACTGGGTCTCCGATATAAGCCACCTTTGCAATCCTGGCATAAATAAACTCAGTCGTATTATATTCGCCTTTTACATGTTACTAGCTTTGACTAGCTAATATTTTATTTAGAATTTTACAGTTGTTTAGGATTTAGATTGAGATTTCCCTTCCTATATAATGTTCTTTTCAGGTTTCAGTATCATTGTTATGCTAGTCTTATAAGATGAGGTCAAAGTTATTCCTTTTTTTTCTATATTCTAAAATATAAGATCAAACTATGTTTTGCTCAAACATTCAAAAAAATTTTTCAATAAAATAGCCTAAGCCTGGATATATGTATTTTGGAGGGAAGACTTTTGAATACTGATTCAGGTTCTTTGGTGGTCACAGGGCTATTACAGTTGAACAGACCAAAACTAGTGTAGATTCTTGTGCATGACAAGGAAAGAATTGCCAAGCATACAACTCACAGTAAGTAGTAAGTAAGTAGCTATTTTGTTCCTGATATTGGTCATATTTGCCTTCTCTTTTATTTCTTCATGAAGTTTTGTAAGAGTTGTTAAGTTTATTGGTCTTTCCACAATTAACGTTAGTCTCTGTGAATCATCTCTTCTTTAAATTATATATGTTTGCATTCCTTGTGTGGAGTTGGTGCATACACATAACACAATGCCACTTCCTTTTTTCACCCCTTCCCCTCCTCCCTCCCCTTCCCTCCATCTCGTGATCCCCTTCCCATTTGAGAAAGATCTATCTCCCTACTTTCTGTTATCTATATTTTATTTTGCTCTTTATTTATAATTTGGGCTTCTCATATAAGAGAAACCACATGATATTTAAGTTGGATTTATTTCACTTAACATTATGGTTTCAAGATGCAACCATTTTCCAGCAAATAGCTCACGTTTATCTTTCTTTACCACTGAGTAGTACCCTATTGTGTGTAAATACCATATTTTCTTTATCCATTCACCTGTTGATGGGTATATATAGACCACTTCCAATATTTGGCTTTTATGAATTGTGCACCTATAGACATGGGTATACATGTATCACTATAATATGATGCCTTTAACTCTTTCATAAAGATACTTAGAAGGAGAATAACTGGGTCAAATGGCATTTCTACTTTTAGTTTTTTGAGGACTCTCCACGCTTATTTCCATAGTGCTTCTGCTAATTTACTTTTAAATCAACAGTGCAGAAGTGTTCCCACAGCCTCACCAGCACTTGTTATTATTTGATTTCTTGATTATGATCATTTTTTGGAGTAAGATAGAATCTTAGTATTGCTTTAATTTGCATTTGTCTAGTAGCCAGTGATATTGAGCATTCCTTCATGTATTTATTGGCCCTTTGTACTTCATTTCATTTCATTGTTCATTCTTTGATTGGGTCTGTTATTTGGGGGGGTCACTTTTACATTCTTTATATAGTCTAGATATTAGTGCTCTGTCTGAGGAATCAGTGGCAAAAGTTTTTGTTTTTTTTTTTTTTCAGTTCTGTAGGTTGCTTCTTTTGCTGTGCAAAAGCTTTTTAATTTGATATGATCCCATTTGTTGATTCTCGGTACTATTTCCAGGGTAGTTTTCTCCCAGAAAGCCCTTGCCTGTGTCTATGGCACCAAGAGTTTTATCTCTTTTATCTTCCACCAACAGGTTATGTGTTTCTGTTTTAACGCTTAGTTTTTTAAATCCATTTTTAATTTGGCTTAGTACACGGTAAGAAAGATGGGTCCAGAGTCAATCCTCTGTGTGTGGATAGTCAGTTTTCCCAGCACCATTTATTAAAGGTGCTGTCTTATCTCCACTGGATGTTTTGGGCCTGCTTGTCAAAGATCAAATACTTGAAATGTGCCTAGGTTTGTTTCTGGATCTTCTTTTCTGTTCCATTTATTCTTATGTCGGTTTTTTGTGCCAGTACCATGATGTTTTTAATCATTGTAGCTTTGTAATATCTTCAATTCTGGGATTGTGATACTCACTGCTTTCTTTGCATTGTCTCTGCTGTCCCTTGCTGTGGGGAAACAAAATGTGGGGATCAGCATGGCACTGGTGGATAGTCGTACCTTGCCCTGGGGGTGCTTCTCACCTGGTGTGGGCCAGTGTGCCTGATGCAGGGGTCTGGCTTGTCTGGTGCAGGTCGGCTTGCTCGAGTGGAATGAAAGGTGCTCTTCTGCGCTGGCCTTTTTTGCTTTCTTTGGGGGAAGGGTAGTGCGCCTCTGTGGAGCTTCTGTAGTGTATCATTTGTTTTCAACTTCACTAATTTTCCCTTGTACTCTTATTTCTTTGGTTTTATTTTGTTGTCCTTATTCTGACTTCTTGTAATGGGCATTTCATTCATTGTTTTTCAGAATTTTCTCTTTTTATATTAACAAAAGCATTTAAGACTGATACTTTTAATCATTTCTTTAGCTACATCCTATATGTTTATAATAACAGATTTATTGAGATATAATTCAAACACTGTGCAATAATATACCATTCAATGATTTAGTTATATTATATTATAAATTTTTTAAAGTTGTGGTATAATATAACATAAAATTAGCCATTTAAGCCATTTTTATATCTAAAATTCTGTAGCAATAATTACATCATATTATTATCCAATCATTACTCTATTTCTAAAACTTTGTCATCGCCTCACACAGAAACACTAAACTTGTCTAGAGCCGGCAACGCAGAGCACTGTCCAGCAGTGTCTCAAACCTGAAAGAGCAGCGGGGTGGAGATGGGGCAGAGAGAAAGGAAGGACGCCAAGACAAGAGTCTGATCAAGGCGAAGTTTATTGCCGGCAAGCGTCGGCCTTTTAAAGCAAAAAAAACCCACAAACTATTATGGGATGGGGTTACCATAGTAACTGAAAGGTCACACAGGAAAAGAGCAAACAGGCTCAACAAAAACAACCCTCCGTAGGTAGGAGTAACCCGGACAACCACACATCTAAAGGTCAGAGACAAGAAACTGTAACTTTCAGGAATTCCACAAAGGAAACACACCACCTGCTAAACTGGAGAAACTTAACACACATGGAGTTACTAAAGTTAACATTACTTACAACCAATACTCATGATCCCCACATAAACTCATTGAGTAATAACTCTCTACTCTTTCTCCACGCGGCTCTGGGTAGCCTTGGGTCAATTTTCTGTCTCTATGAGTTTGTATATTACAGATATTTCCTGTAACTGGAATCTCACAATAATTTTTTTATGTCTTATGCTACTTGGTGTAATGTTTTCAAGATCTCTCCCTGTTGTGGCATGAATCAGAACGTCCTTCTCTTATCTGTCTGAATAATGTTCCTTTCTATGGATAAGGCCACATTTTATTTTTTCATTCATATCTGTATGAGCATTTGGGTTATTCCCACTTTTTGGCTTGTGAACATGCTGTTATGAACATTGGCATAGAAGTATCTCATTAAAAAGCAATTTTTTTGTCATTCATCACTAAATATGATGTTAGCTGTGGTTGTATTGTTATATTTTAAATGGATCTTTTAGGGTTTTTGTTTGCTTGTTTTTGTTTTTCATACTGGGGATGAAACTCAGGACCTTGTGCTTACAAGGCAGGCAGCGGCACTACTGAGCTAAATCCCAAGCTTAAATGGATCTTTTGTAAGTAATATAGAGCTCAGTGTTTTTGTTTTTCTTTCTTTCTTTCTTTCTTCCTCTCTTTCTTTTTTTTTTGTTCCAGGGACTGAACTCAGGACCTTGCACTTGCGAGGCACGTGGTAGAACCACTGAGTTAAATCCTGGGCCCTCTATTCTTTCTAATAATCTTTTAATTCAACTGGCACATTTTATGTATTCCCATATTATAATTCCTGATATATTTGGCCTAATCCATATCAATCATTTGTTTTTTCTGTCTCATCTGTTTTGTTTCCTCTCTTCTCTTTTCACTATTTGAGCATTTTTCTCTCATCCTATTATCCTCAAATAGCTTTGTAGTTTATGCATCTTCTTCTTTGTGGTGGCCACCACAAATTTGAAATTATGACAAATACATTCAATTTATCAAGTCCCAGTTAATACTTCACTTTAATGTTATAATTAAAATATTTATTAAATATTTTAAATGTACATATAAGATAATAGGTGTTCAATATCAAATCTTTATAATTAATATATTTATTTTGCACCAAAAAATGCAAGTTCATAAAAACACTTTCATTCTATTGATGACCTTTGGCTTCTATACAATTGTTGTCAGGTATTTTAATTTTAAAGGAATTTTGTGTACTAGATGTGAAATTTTATTTATTTATTTTTAGATGAGAAATTTTAAACAAATATATATATATATATATATAAACATAGTCACAAAGGATATGAATAATTACAATGTTCTAGGTTTTTGTATTTTTCAGTAGGAAAGTAAACACATCACTTAAAATGATTGGTATATGTATTGTTTTATAGTCAGTTGTTCTGATTTCTCCACATAATTAACATTTTAAAATTCCTTTTTATTTATTTTCCTTTCACAGTTTTATCTGGCTTTATGATCTTCTGCTGTGTGTGTGTGTCTGTGTGTGTGTGTGTGTGTGTGTGTTTGAAATATCAGTGTGGCAAGAAAATAAATCACCCAGACAGACATAGAATTCTATACCTAGTAAAAATATCTTTTAAGAATAAAGGCACAATAAGGGCAGTTTCAGAAAAAATGCCAAGTATATGAGCAGCAGGTCCTTACAAAAACAAATCCTCAGCAATATGGCTTGGCACATCAAGGAGTCATTCCACTGGCTCTTGCTTTCTCTGCGCTTTAGTAAACATGTCTCTTAATCTACCTCTGGCTCCTTTCAAGCTAAACTACCTTCTATCCCAGCTTTCTTTAAGATTTTAGTTGAACATTTGTAATTCCATTTCTGTTTTCACATAATCTTTAGCCTGCATGATCTTGCTTTCCTTACCAGCTCTTTGGTACTGTAAATACGTTATCAGCAGGCCGCGTTACTTTCAGTGGGAGAGTCTGTCAGGAAGTTAGGTTGCCATACAGCAGAAATAAAACATCACTTAGAAACAATGTCACTGCCTAACAATAGCTATTAGTTAAATAAATGACATGTGTAGTTATCTAACTCACTTAAAATATTTTTTATGTTTTTAGAGCTGTTTTAGGTTCAAAAGAAAATTGAGAGGGTAGAGATTTCCCATGTACCCCATCCTCTAACACTTGCATGGCATTCCCAATTACCAGCACTCCCTCCAGAGTGGTACATTTGTTAAACTGATGAACCTACATTTGGCACATTTTAATCACCAAAAGACCACAGTTTATATTGGTGTTCACTTTTGGTGTTGTACATTGTGTAGGTTTTTTAATACACTATACATCATTATCTTACTTACTGAGAGTACAAAACAGAAAAAAAAAAGATTCTCTCTTACAAAGAAGAAACAAAGAGAATAGATTTTGACAAATAGATAAGAGTAAGTATTCATTATAGTGTCATACAAAGTAATTTTATTGCCCTGATAATCTCCTGTAAACCACCCCATTTATCCCTCCTATCTCCAGTTCCTAGCCACTATTGATCTTTTTACTGTCCCAATAGTTTTAACTTCTCCAGAATGTCATACACTCACAGCCATCATGTAGCCTTTTTGAATCGGCCTTTTCACTTAGTGATGTGCATTTAAGGTTCGCCAATGTCTTTCCATGGCTTAATAGTTAATTTCTTTTTATAGCTCGATAATATTCCATGTCTGGATATATCATAGTTTATTCCTCTATTGAAGAACATCTCACTTCCGAGTCTTGGCAGTTATGAATGAAACTGATATAAATTAATGTGCAGATCATTTCTATTTTTGGACCTGGGAATTCAATTTAGGGTCACACATATGCTGAGCACAAACTACCACTGAACTACACTCCCAGCCTTCATTTGCCAGTTTTCATATGAACATAGAACTCCTTGAGGTAATTATCAAAGACTGTGATTATTGGGTCATACAGTAAAAGCATGCTTGGCTTTCAAAGAGGCTAACAAACCGTCATCCAAAGTGACTGCACCATTTTGTACTCCTACTAGCAAGAGAAGTTCCTGTTGTTCTACATTCTCACAAGCATGTGATGTTGTCAGTGTTTTGGATTTTCATCATTTAAGTAGGTATCTAGGTGGATCTTATTGTTTGTTTCTTTTGGTACCAGGGATCAAACGCAGGACCTTGCACTTGTGAGGCAGGTGGTAGAACCACTGAGCTAAATCCCTGGCCCTTATTGTTGTTTTAATTTGTAATTCCCTAATATATGATGCTGAGAGTCTATGCATATGCTAACTTGCCGTATGTACATTTTTTTTGGTGATTCTTCACTTTTTCAATATGGATTTTAAATTTACATATTGTTGAAATTTAAGGGATACTTGTATATTTTGGATAGCAATCCTTTACCAGATGTGTCTTTTACAAATGTATTTTCCCCATTGTATAACTTCTCAGTCTCTTGAAAGTGTCTCTACAGATCAAAAACTTCTCTAAAAGTATAGCTAATCAACTATTTGTTTCATGGTTTATGTTTTTGATGTATCCAAAATGCTCATCATCATATCTAAGGACATCTAGGTTTTTCCTATGCTATTTTGTGAAAGTTTTATAATTTTGCATTGAACCTTTAGCTCAGTATTCATTTTAGTTAATTTTTATGATGATGTCAGATGTGTGGATTAAAAAAATTTTACTAGCTGTTCCAGCACCATTTTTGAAAAGACTGCCTTTGCTTTATTGGATTGCTTTTGCTCCTATGTTGGAGTTAGTTGATATATATCTATGAAGGTGTATTTCTCGGCTCATTATTTCTCTCTATTGGTCTGTTTGCCTATTCTTTTGCCAAAAATGTCTGGAAGCTTGGTAAGGTCAGTTTTCCAGTTTGGTCTCCTAAAATACTGTGTTGATGTTGTTTCTCTTTCCTCTTCTTATAAATTACAGCATCCATTTTTCTATATATTCAAAACTCGCTGAAATTTTAATTGAAATTGCATTGAATCCATAAATCAATTTGAAAATCACTATCTTTACCATATTGAGTCTTATTAGCTACACAACAGCACCTCTTTATTTGTTTTATTTATTTCATCAGAGTTCTGTAGTTGTCTTCATTTTAGATCTTGTACACATTTTACTAGATTTTACCTAAGCATTTCTTTATTTTTGGAAGGGGTACAGATAAAAATTGCACTTTGTGTGTTTTTAATGTCAAATTTCACTTGTTCATTGCTGACATATAGGAAAAAGCAAGAGACTTTTTAAATAAACTTGTATCTTCCAACTTTTCTATAATTATTTATAAGTTCTAGGAGCTGTCTCTTTGATTCTTTTGGATTTTCTACAAAACCTGTGCATGAAGATAGTGTTATTTCATCTTTCTAATCTCTGTATCATTTTTTTCCTTTTCTAGTCTTATTGCATTAATTAGGAAAGTGTTGTCACCTGTGCATGAAGATAGTAATATTTCATCTTTCTAATCTCTGTATCATTTTTTTCCTTTTCTAGTCTTATTGCATTAATTAGGATGTTGAAAAGCAGTGGTGAGAGGGAACATCCTTGCCTTGTTCCTTTTCTTAGTAGGAAAGCTTCTATTTTCTGACCTTTACGTATTATATTTTTACAGAGTTTTAAAATACATTTTCAGGGCTGGGGATTTAGCTCAGTGGTTAGGTAGCCTGCCTTGCAAGCGCAAAAACCCGAGTTCAATTCCCGGTACCAAAAAAAAAACAAAAAAAAGAAAAAATACATTTTTAATCAAGTTGAAGGAGTTCCTTCCTACTCTTAGTTTACTGAGCATTTTTAGATCATAAATTGATATTGGATTTTGTCATATTATTTTTGGCATCTATTAATATATGCATATGTTTTTTCTTTTTTAGCTTGTAAATGTGATGAACTACATTTTTTAATGTTGAACCATCTTGCATCCCTAAAGTAAATCCCATTTGGTCTTTTTGTACATCATTGGACCCATCTTGATTATATTCTCTTGAGGGTTTTTACATCTTTTTGTTTTGTATCAATTTTTATTTTTTGAGGTAGGATCTTGCTATTTAGTTCAGGATGGCCTTGAACTTGCTATGTAGCCCACGCTAGCCTCAAACTTGTGGCAATCCTCCTGCCTCAGCCTCCAAAGTACTGCGATTACAGGCATGCACTGTTATTTCTGGCTTTTATATCTATTTTTATGAGAGATATTTGTAATTTTCTTATGTCGGCATCTGTTTTTGGTATCAGAGGAATGTTGACCTGATAAATGGGTTTGTAAGTATTACCTCTGCTTTTATCCTGTGAAAAGTATTACAGAGAATTGATATAATATTTTCCTTAAATATTTGGTGGGTTAACAGTGAACCCATCTGGGGCTAGTAGTTTCTGGTTTGTAATGCAATTAATTATCAGTTCAATTTCCTTAATAGGTAGAGGCCTATTTTGATCATCTTTTTCTTCTTGCATGAGTTTTGGCAGATTAGTCCCTTTCATCTAGGTAATCAAATCTGTGGACATAGATTTGTCCATAGTATTTCTTCATTATCCTTTATGTGTCCATGGAATATGTCATGACTTCTCCTTTACTGTTACTCTTACTTTGAATGGAAAAGAAATCACCAGAGGAATGTTTTAATAACATAAATGAGGCAGAATTGAAGATACAGATAGATCTTACATGTTTTGGGAGTTTCCTGTGAATTCAGCACTGTCCTATGAGTATTTATGTGGACTATTTCTTTTAGCCCATTAGCAACTCCATTAAATAATGATTATTGTCACTCATCTAAAGAAGAAGAAATATATTCACATTTCATAACTTGTCTAGGAACATATGATAAAGACAAATAAAATTATAGTCAGTTTTATTAATTAACTAAAGAAAAGATATTCTAGAAGTTTGTTTTTTGCCAGGTATGGGGAGTAGAAGAGACAAAGAGTAAGCTTTTGGGAACTCTGGCTCTGGACATACAGTGAGCGTTCTGAGCAGCCGACACAGGTGCTGAGTAATTTTCACAGTATGTCTCTATGATGGAGTCAGTAGGTTAGATAACAACAGCACTGTGAAGTTCATCCAACCAACCCTTCCACGCTCACTTTAAGGTCAACAGCCACCTTCCTAATCTCATGTTTTCCTACAGATGGAAGAATGTATGTATAGTTTATCTAACCAGTAGTATTTCTCACTGTGAATTAGTGCTTTGATGTTTGGGTTTATTCACTGATCCCTTGTAAGTTGGATTGTGTGAGTTCATCCATCTGATCTGTCAATTCTTCATGATTTTAAGAAGTTGAGTTTCTGGGGCTACCACACTGAGGGCCAAATCCTGAACTGAAGGGAGGCTTTAAGAGAACGCCTTAGGAGCCCTTCACTGGCAGCCACTTAGCCTTTCTAGCCAACTTCTCCACTTTCCTTAATTGAAATGCAATGTAAATTTGTTAGGATGTTTTCCTAGCTGTTTAGCTTTTCATCTCTCACATCCCTACCATCCCTTCTATATTCTTCATAGTGGTGTTGGGCTTATAATTCTACAAGCCACATTTCTACTTTGTCAGGGAGGCTTCAGTGATGGAGAAAGTGGACTCCTTTCTATACTTCCTATGCTTGCCTTCTA
The DNA here is from genome assembly GCF_012274545.1 of Fukomys damarensis. Lineage (NCBI taxonomy): Eukaryota > Metazoa > Chordata > Mammalia > Rodentia > Bathyergidae > Fukomys > Fukomys damarensis. The sequence continues at coordinate 60,079,961 of NW_022900913.1, read as the reverse complement.
CCAGCATCACTTCTTCATTCCAACAGCTTTGGTTCCTTCCTGCAGCAGCAGCTTAATTCAGTTCAGAGCTTTCCCTAAACACTGCAGGGCCAGATTCATTGCGCACGCTCAGAGAAACCAGCAGAAATCACTTGATACTGTTTCTTCAGAGGTGTGCTTCCTCCTCTCAATTCCCAGGCTTGTGAATGCCATATACTATTCTGTGTTCCCAGCACTGGGGTTGATAAATGCTTATTGTAGTTGCTACCTCTGAGACACCTCCTTCGGCCCTTTCATTTGCTTAGTTTATAGCTTTATACTTGTATAACAGTTGTAGTCTCTGTTAAAATAACTGGTGTGGTTTCTGTCTTGAATGACACAGATGTGTGTATGAGCTTCAATTTTTATGCTTTCTTTTATTCAAATTGGCAAGAAGATATTTACTCATGTCTAAGGATCTGTATATGATTTGCAGGAAAACAAAAACCAGATGAATTCACATCAAATAATTTGTCAAAATAGAAAGAAAACTGGAAGAAATAAATGAACAAGAGAGCTGCACATATTGCAAATATATGACTTTCTCCCCATTCTCCATAACTAAGCAGTTTACTGAAAGCACTCCTCTGTCATCTTTTCAGGTGTGGAAACAAATAAATCCCAAAATAACACCATTACAGTAAAAGAGACTGCATAGCCCAAAGATGGATTTACTGGAATGATGTCAAATGATTGTTTCCATGATACTGAGTGCTTACTTTAGAATTTTCCCAGAGCTGAGACCTCAAAAGGTTATTCTTTTGGCTTGAAGAGAGGCTCCAAAGGATATTCCACAGGAAAAGAGCATGGCCTGACTGTTGCTTATATCTGGGAGGATTCTGGGGCCACCTGCATACAAAGGAGAAACAGCCCAAGGACATATTATGAACAGCTTGAATCCAAAGCACCTCCCCAAATAATAATTTAGTTGGTATGTGAAAAAATTAAATTAGAAAATAGTGGCTTTGTGTAACTATTCAAGCGTATGTTGATTGATATTCCTGAGGGTTGTGCATTGTTTGAATTAGTTTAGGATGTGCCAGTTCAGAGAGGAAAACTTGAGCATCTTTACACTATTACCTGATCACCTTCTGGGGTGCATTTAAAAATTTTTTTCTTGAAAATTAGAGTCTTCCTCCATCACAAGTGTAAATTATGTAGAGGTAGCTCAAGACAGAATTTATGGAAAAAATGGTTTCCTTTTATACTTCTAAACTAAGCCAAATGGCAGTTATTTCAGGGAAATTGCCCCTTCACCTTCCTCCTCCAGGGAGTGACTCAACATTAATAAAAGATAGCAAGCCAGATAATCTTAAACTTTTTTGAGAAATATGATTACAAGAAATTCAACCCATCCATCACTCACACACTCTTTTTTTCCAACCACAACAACTAAAGCCTTTTGATTCAAATGGCATTGTATATTCAAAGAATTTAACTCCTGTCCCTCACTAGGGCCTTAATATTACCACCAGCAAAGCATCCATTCTAATCTTTGTCTTAACTCATTTACACATTTACACAGCCTTTCTATCTTCTTTTTGTTCAAATGTAAACTAACCTTCAAGTTATCATACTCCTGACCACAATTATTTGTGAATGACAATGTAATTCACATGATAACTGTAACATTAAAGGAGAGAAGGATAAACGGACCCATATGTTTGTAAGGCATCTGCATTTTATTTAAAGTGGTAAAATACTAGCACTGAGTAGACTATAAATGACTAAGTATGTTATTACAATCCCTAGAACAAATTCACATACATACACACAGAAATATAGCTCAAATTATGACAGATAAATTGAAATAAAATATTAAAGATTATTCAAATCATCCAAAGGACAACATGAAAGGGGAGGATGAAGGCAAAAAATTAAAACAACAATCAGAAAATAGATGATAAAATCTTTGACCTCAATCGAACCATATCAAATTTATGTAAAACGTAAACGGTCTAAAAATACCAAATACAGACATAAATTGCCAGATCAAAAAACAAGCAAACAGAGAAGACCAAAAATCTATTCTGTCTATAAGAAACTCACTACATAGAAATTTATTATGATTTATACATAAAAGGGCCCCAAAAGTCTCATTTGCATGGAAGTTAATAGGATCATGGGGAGTGGTACACTCATCAGCGTATTGATCCATTGGTGAATTTAGTAGCTGAATGCACTGTTAGGAAGTAGGCCTGAGTGGAGTCACTGTGACTTGTAAGGTTGTATTCTTGTCCCCGGCTCCTCCTTTCTTTCTCTGTTTCCTGGCTGCATGGATTGAATACCCTTCTTCCACCATGCCTTTCCACCATGCCATTCCTGCTTTGGAGACAGGCCTCCATGGACTGAAACCATGAGCCAAACTGAACTTCTTTAAGTTGTGGATGTCAAATATTTTTGTCTTGGTGATAGGAAAATAGCTAACACAAGGTTAATGTAAAAGGGTGGAGAAAGATATACCATTCAAACACTAGTCAAAGAAAATATGGAAGAGCTATACTTACATAAGACAAAATAGACTTCGGCACATAAAAAATTATCAAGGATAAATGGAAACATGACAGTTGATAGAGGATTTAATTCAGCAAGAACTTCCAACAATCCCAAAATGCATCTAGCAACAGCTTCAAAATACATAAACAAAAGCTAACAGAACTAAAACAAGAAAGAGACATTGCTACACTCATAGTAGGAGACTTCAATATTTCTCTTTTTGTTATAGAGAGAATTAGTGGGCAAAAATTCAGCAAGGTCATAAAAAAATTGACCAACATTATCTATTAATTTGATTAATAGAGCACACCACCTAATAACAGCAGGCGACATATTCTTCCCAAGTGCCCACAGAACTTTTACCAGGCTATCCCATGTTCTGGGCCATAAAATACACTTAACACATTTAAAATAATTGAAATTATAACGAGTATGTTGTCTTGTAATACAATTAAATTATAAGCCAATATAGAAAGTTACCTGGAAAATCTTCCCATTGGAACACTTCTAAATAAACCATAAGTCAAAGAAGAAGTCTCCCCAGGGATTTAGCTCAATGGTTCTGCTACCTGCCCTGCAAGTGCAAGGTTCCGAGTTTGATTCCCGGTACCCGGGTGGGGGGGGAAGGGATCTCAAGAAAAATTAGGGAATATTTTACATTAAGTGAAAATGAAAATCTATCATATAAAAATTTGTGTAATATAGCTAAATCTGTGTTTAGAAGGAAAGCTATCATGTTGAACACTCATTTGAAAAGAGGAATCAGGAACGTGGCTCAGCAGTAAAATATGTGCTTAGCATGTGCAGGGCTCTAGGTTCTGTCCTCAGCTACAAATAAAAATAAAAAGAATAATGTTTTCTGATCAGTAATCTGACCTTCTACCTCAGAAAACTAGTAAAGAACAAACTAGACAGAATGCAAGAAAAAAAGGGGAGGAAGCTCTTAGAACCAGTACAGTTTAGCAATCACAAGACAATGTAGCTATATAAGGCTAAGAATACAAGTCAATAGAATTGAAAAAAGAAAAAAAATATAGTAGGGCAGGGTTATTGAAACCAGAAATGGGCTCTTTTTTTTTTTTATTTTTTACTTTTGGTCCTGAGAATTGAACCTAGGATTTCACACATGCTAGGTAAGCACTGTACCACTGAGCTACACAACCAGTTCCCCCCAAAAAACTCTTTTAAAAAGTCAATAAAATTGATAAATATTTAGCCAGGCTCTCAAAAATCCAAAGGGAAGAAATACTGAAAACAGATATTCAAGCAAATACTTATGCATGAGTGTATGTGAATGGAATTAAGTAGAAACAAGGCCCAGGAGTATACACAACTGTAGTCCCAGCTACTCGAGCAGCTGAAGCAGGAGGCACAAAAATCACTTTAGTCCACAAGTATAAGACCAGTCTGGGCAACATAGCGAGAACTCACCTAAAAATAAATACATAAATATAAAACAAAAAGCCTTCAGCCCAGTGTGGCAGAGGAGACCGGCAGCAGCTTGGGACGCTCTGGTGGGTCCACCTCTTTGGTTCAGAGCAACAGAGGAGCACGGAAGCAGTGCGAGACCCTGTCCCCCAAGAACAAAAGAAAGAGGGCCACTGTGAGACTCCTTCATGAAAATTGAAGCCCACTGGAAAAGTGAAGAAAATCTCTGCTATAAAGACACACCACGCCACCATAGTTGGTAAGCACCTCACATCGTAACCTGGTCTAACTTCAGGGGAAATACTCCTGGAACCTGCAGTAGACCTCGCAGAGTTGAACCCAGCAGAAGGTCAGAGATCTCAACTTGGGACTTGCACACAGAAATCAGCGTGAACCTCAGGGGACAGCTTGGCTTGCTGAGACTAGCTAATTTAGATCTGCACACTCCTGCCCACACTGTCTATTGTGCCAACAGAGGCATACTCTGAGGGAGGCCCTCTATTTCTATTTGTATTTTTTATTTTCAAAGTAATATTTTTCTCTTATCTTTAATCATTTAAAAATTTATCTTTCTTTTTCTTTTCTCCAAATACTTTTCCTTTTTTAATCTTCTCCCTCCCCACCTCCTTCCATCTTGATCTTCCTTTCTCTCCCTTTTTGTTCCTGTTCCTATCCTAATTCGAATTTATTTTCTTTCTTTTCCTTTTCTTCTCTTTTTCCTTCTCTCAATTGCCTTTAGTTTTAACACAAAGTGATTGCAGTCTCTAGCCTCCCTATTGCTGTTTGTTCTGTTCTTGTATATATTTTATTCTGTCATCTCCTCTTGTCTTCAACAGCTCCCTAGGGTTTGTGTGATCTTCCTGTGTCCTCTGACCTCACTTCTAACCTTCCTCTATCCTATCTATCTATCCTTCCATCCCCAACTCCTTCTAGATTCCCATTCTGAAGGGTAAAGTTGCTATATTAAAGAGTTCATTCACTATAAACATATTTTGGGCTCATTCTCGATTTTGATGTAATTCACACAGTTAAAGGTGATAGATTAATAACTACCACAATTTGTCATTTTCTAAGATGTGCTTGTTACTATTGTGTTGCTGATAGTATCACTTGGGCTAAGGTATTGTGATTGATCCAATCAGTTTTCCCTCCTGGCACAATGAAAATGAGATTGCCGCAGAGTCATTAGAGACTCAAAACCTAAAGACCAGCTATAGCTGGAAGATTGAAGAATTAACCAAGGAATTAAACCAAGGACAGTACCAACAACAAAAATAGAAATGAGAAGACATTTAAACAAGTCACAAACACAGACTTCGACCTTGCCAAAGTGCAGACTGGTGCAACCACTGTGGAAGTCAACATGGAGATACCTCAAAGATTTAGGATTAGAAGTCCTATTTGACCCAGCTATCCTACTGCTGGGTATCTTTCCAAAAGAATTAAAAGAATCATACCACAATGATATATGTGCACCCATGTTTATAGTGGCACAATTTGTAATAGCTAAACAACCCAAATGCCCACCAACTGGAGACTGGATGAAGAAGATGTGATTTTTCTATACAGTGGGGTAGTACTCAACCATAAAGAATGAGAAACTAGGGACATTTATAGCTAAATGGATGCACATTGAGGTTATAATATTAAATGAAATAAATAGGACACTCAAATAAATGCTGAATAGTTTCTCTGGTGAAAATCTAAAAGTGTAAATAATATTCAAATGGTATAATTGATAGTGTGAAATAGTAAGAAAATGGCTAAAGGGGAAGTGGAAAAGGAATGGGAAATGAAATAAGGGAAAAGGAAAAATATGAAAAAAGGAAGAAATGGAAACAAAGTCTTTGTAAATAGGAAAGGTGAAGAGGGCTAAAGGGAGGGCAGGGATAAGGGGAAAAAATGAGAACCAAGACCTGTCATGTAAAGGTACAAGATCCCAATGATGAATGTAACTGTATTGTTTGCTTTAAATGTACCAATAAATGTAATGGGAAAAAAATAAAATAAAATAGAAAGCAGGCATTTCTCTACTTAAATGTAATTTATCAATGAAACCACGTGGGCCTGGAATTTCTTTGTTGAGAGGTTCTTAGCTTACATCCATTTTCAATTGGTTGCAGAGCAAAAATGCAGACAATGAAAGTATACAGGGCATAATAAGTCCATAACAATTTACAACTGCCATTTGCAACTTGTAATTAAATTCTTTTACTTGGAATCTTCTTTTCATCCCTTTCTATATTTCACAAAGTATTCACACAACCTGTTTTTATCTTTTTTTTTTTTCTTTCTAGTGCTAGGGATTGAACCCATGGCCTGCTAGACAAGCACTCAGCCACTGAGCTATATCACATGCTCTACTTGTATCATTTTATAATTGACAAATGCATTATGGTCTAGGAAAGCATTGTATCTCTTTTAAAAATTCTATCACAACTGTTAACACATAGCTACTGATTTCCTGTGATAGTAAACCAAACTTTTTCAATTTACAAAGCATTATTCATAAAACATTGATTTTTTTTTCTTTTTTACTTGTGGAAAGTAACCTTTATCTTTTTCTCATTGAGTTTATTGGTACATTTTAGGTATACAGTACAGTTACATTCATTAGGATCTTGTACCTTTACATGACAGGTCTTGGTTCTTATTTTTCTCCTTGTCCCTATCCTCCCCTCACCCCCTAATACCCTCCCCATTTACAAACGCTTCATTTCCATTTTTTCATTTTCTCATATTGTTTTTCTTTTCCCTTATTCCCTTTCCCCTACCCTTCCCACTTCCCCTACACCTTTAGCCCTTTTCTTCCTATTTCACATGGTCAATTATATCATTAGGATCTTATGTACTATTATAGTTTTTCACACCAGAGAAATTATTTGGTATTTACACATGTGTGACTTATTTATTTCACTTAGGAGTATATCCTCAATATGTATCCATTTTCCTATGAATGGAAAGTAACCTTTACAAAGTAAAGAAAATAAAATTCCACTTGGTATAATAGTGCATACCACTTAAATTATATATCATCCTTTACTTGCAGGGACAAATTATTTAATGTGAGTTAAGTAATATTGCTTTTCAATTGTTTATTGTCCAATTATTTGGTGTAGACCAACTCTCATTTTTAAATAAATAACCAAACACATTGAGAAATGCCTTTATGTACTATAATTCCATTGGTTTTCATTTTTGCTTTTCTTCATTATTAAAAATTTTAAGGATTTACCTCTTAGGAATTTCCATTCCTGATTTTTTTTTCTGTGGTAGAAGAAAAATAAAGGCTGCATTAAGAGGCTTTGTTTTAAATATTTTTGTAAATTTTTTAAACAAATTTACGAAGTGCCCTTCAGAGTAATGAAACTTCACTTACAATGATTTGCTTTATTTGAAATAATAGCTACATGCATTGAACACTTTCTGTTTGTTAAAAATTATATCTTTATTTATATCATTGCATTTTATCATACCATAAGTCTTTCAGGTGAAAAATGAAAAGTTAATACTTTTTCAAAAGTTACACAGGTAGCATTTAAATTTGACAGACATCAACATAATTTACACAGAATATTTTATATGTATTCATTTAAACAAACTTCTGATATTGTAAATTGCCAATAATAAATTTAACATGTAAGGATTCCTTTATATGTATTACTTGAAATAGAAGCACAATCCAATAATATCCACATCTCAACTCGTAAGTAGTGGTTATATATGAATGAGCAGTAGTTTATATTTGAATCATTTGGAAATTCTCTGCAAAAAATACACTTGCTCCACAATATAATGTATTAAAAACATCAAATATGGATAAATTATTATTTTTTGCTTACTTAAGTAAAGAAGACAAAAATAGCTATTACAGATTGGGTATTTGTAATATGCGAGGCATTATACCAAAACCTTTATATACATTGTCTTATGTAATATTCACAACTCCCACTATTGCAACCCCAATTCACACATGAGGAAACTGAGTCTCAGAGAGTTAGTAAATAGCTTGAGGTAACTTAATTAAAAGTGTCTTAGGTGAGGTTTTGAAAAAAATTCTTTCTGGATCCCTCTCTTTAATCATTTCAAGAATATCACTATATGAGTGATTATCAAAGAACAAATAAAGAAATCAAGTAAAAAGTAAAAACAAAGCCAGTCATTCATTGGTGACTGTTCCTTGAAATTACATAGATCCTCAGTTGTACTGAATATAACCAAAGTCTTCAATGAATTTCATTGCTCTAGTTTCTTTCTTTTTTTTTTTTTTTTTTTTTTTTTTTTTTTTTTTGGTACTGGGTATTGAACTCAGGTCCTTGCACTTACAAGGCTGGTGGCAGAACCACTGAGCTAAATCCTGGCCCTCTTTTTTTTTCAACATACATAACATTTGATTTTTTTCCTACTTAATATTTTATTTTTATCAATACATGTAATATGGCTAAGAATCCAGGAAAATTTGTCTAGTTCTATTAGCCATTAGATTACCAAATCATTTGGAAGCACATGATCCATATTTTAAAGAATTCTTAAAAAAATCTCAATGATATGATTAAATGACAATCACATCCACATATACATGTGCAAAGAATATGGCAATAAGGGAAGAGAAATAATTATAGTAATAATGATAATAATACAATAATTAAACATTAGGATAGTAATGTTAGAAGTGGAAGTTGTAGAAGTTGAAATGAAATTTCTCTCCTTAATTAAGCAATAATATTTTTATATTACCTTAAAATATTATAAGAAAAGCCATTTCAAAGAGATTTCCTTCCCCTTAGGGAAGTATTCTGCAGAATCTTTGTAAGTTTTTGCTTTTTTTAATCACTAGGTTTTTTTCCAAGAAAAATTCTTTTGTCCTTAAATAGTTGGACATCATGGACAGAAATCTTTTGGGAGGTAATTTCAAAATCTGTGTCATAGGTCTTTGTGATCTAGCATTTAAAGTATTCTTTTAGCAGTCTACAAATATGCTGTCCAAAAACTCTTATGTCTTTTTGATATATTTCCTGTCATTACAAAAGAAGAATATGCAATGATAATTGAAAATATTTTACATCTAAGAAATGTTACAAAAATTCATAGATAACAAGGAAATCACCAAAAATTTTGTGAGAGTTTCAGATAGAACAGTCACCTATAGCTCATGATAAATAGGTAAAGAGATTTTATCCATAGCTTGCAATCCAAAAACACCTTTCAGGTCTCTCCTGATTGACCCTGAATAAAAATCTTACTTCAGATGACAAAAAGAAGTCCACTGATGTTGCTCATGCATTTCAACATAAAAATGGAATGGAATCATTGACTACAGGTAGAAATGTGAAAAACTATTCAAGATAAATATGCTACTTTGAGACTACATATTCACTTCACTTTTGTCTGCCAGTTTGATTTCTGAATTGGGCACTCATGGATGAAAGGTACGTGGTCTGAAGAAATAGCATGTGTCTTTTCAAAGTCAGTGTCATGTAATGTCTGTCATTCCTTTTGGCAAAATTTATGTTACCTGGTATTAGAATATGGGCTGAGCTAATGTAAAACATGATGCATTAAAAACCGCACATCATAATTATGATGTATGTCAGAACAATGAATTGTTATATCAGAAACCCATTCAGCTGCAAATAGGGCCTTCTGTAAATCAGTGACAAAAATATTTTGGTTTTTAGGGGTCCATGTATAATTGTTATTGTCTAAAATGTGAAGCCTTCCAAAATGGATACTCTGTGACCTGTGGCCACTTAAATTACACTTTTAAATTACACATTTACATACAATGAGGACACAGCAAAGTACAAAATCCACAGATGAAAATATTTTTGTTTTCATAGGTATTTTTTATGCAAAGGGAAAGGGACATCACATGGAGTTCTAATTGGTGTAGTGTCAATTAGAGTATTGTTTGGTTTGCAAATAACAAAAATCTCATAATCAGTAGCTTAAGCAAGTATTTGTTTTTCTCACATAACATGATCAAAGGTAGTTTATAGTTTTGGTTCAACAGCACAATGTATCAGGCTGGACGTTTCTGAAATCTTTGTCTTTCCCTCATGGATAACACATAGGTGTTTTAAATAAACTCCAATTATTTTCAGGGAAGAAGGGGGAATGAAGGAATCCAAAGCATTTTTGGCAGCCCCCTCTATACTTCTACTTAAGGCCAAGTACCCAGAATTGAATTTCTGGCCACCTCTAACTACAACAGAAGTTAAGGCAGTACGTCCTGAGATGGAAGTAGGCATGGAAAAAGAGTATTGGTAATGTATGTTGGGGGAACCAACAATAATTTTAAAACAGAACAGAAAGTATAGAATGAGGAAGGTTCTAGAAAGTGGTAAGTCCATATGGAAAAAATTAATGTTAACTCCTATCTTACACTATACATAATCATGAATTCTAGATAGGATGCAAATCTGTGAAAGGTAAAATAATAAATCTTCTAGCATAAGACAGTGTTATACCATGACCTTTGTAGGCAAAGAGTTTTTAAATGGGACACAAAGAACACTCATAATAAGGGGAAAGGCTTTACTGAAATCTAAAATTTTAAAATTTCTGTTTATCAAACATGCTCATTAGATAATGAAAAGCAAGTGACAGATTGTTCTTTTCTAATTTCTGGCTATTGTTAATAGTCTTTCTAGGGAATTTTTTGGTATGTAGTTTGATAATTATATGTGAGCACTTAGATACCTGGAGAAGAATTTGTGCGTCACAGAGAGTGCATATGTTTGGGTTCTGTAGACACTGTCAAATAATTCTTCAAAATCGTTGTGGAAGTAGGGCAGAGTTTGAGGAGATATTATAATATGTTTTTCCAACAAGGGACTCAGATGCATACTATATAAGGAACGCCTATAATCAGTAAGAAAACAATGAAAGAAAAAACAGGCAAAATACCTCATTCACAGAAGAGGATATTGAAATGTTGAGGAAATATATAAAGATATTCTCAGCCTGTAGTCATCCAGGAAATACAAATTAAAACCATTTTTAAAAACTACACATCTACCAGATTAGCTAAAATGAAAAAGACGACAGCAAGTGCTGATGAGAAAGTGACAAACTTAGAATTCTCATACCCTTTTCAGGGGAATGTAAATTAACACTACTTTGAAAAGCTACTTGGCAGAGTCTACAAAAGCTGAATGTATATGGCACACTCTATAGCCCTCAAACCTCTCTTAAGTATTCAGTACAAAATGCTTGTATATCTTTACCAAACAACACAGGAATGTTTGTGGAAGCATACTAGGTATAACAGCCAGAAACTGAAAACAACCCACATACTCAACAGTAGAATAGATAACTGAATTATGATGTATTCATGCAACATAATACTACACAGCAATAGAAATGAAGAAAGAATAACAACGTGCAAAACTTGAATTAATCTCACAACATAATATGGAGAGCAGGAAGCAAGATACAAAAGAAGACATACTGTACAACTTCATTTCTGTAAAGCTCGAAAAATAGGCAAACTACTCTATGCTGTTAGAGTTTAGAATAGTGGTTTCTTGTGTGAGATGGGCTGAGATTGGAGGTGCTACAGAGAGGCCTGAAATATTTTCTTTCTTGTGGATGTTGGTTATGTTCAATTTGTGAAAATGGCGTATTATATTTTTCAATAAAAATTTTGCTTTCAAAAGGGTGATTAAAAGAACCAGCTTAGCACCCTAAAGTATCCCCTAAGTATTGAAGGACACAAAGTAAAGAGTCTCATTTTGGGGCCAAATATTTTCCCCTTTGAAAGCAAGAGAGATGAATGGTTCTTAGTACTGTGTGGATCCTGTGAAGTATTCTAGATAAGTGACTTCTTTTGTGAGTTTGTTGGCCTGGAAAACTTGGAAGAAAAAATGTTGAAAAGAAAGTGTGCTGAACCAAACTGCAGTGGATGATGTGGTTGTTAGAGAAAGAGGGGTAGGAAGTTGATGAGGAAGGTGAAGGGGTTGGTGTCTCAAAGATGAGAAGGTGAACGATAAAAGATATAGGGTCAGAGCTGGATTAAGGCATGAACATCAGTCTATGAGGGAAGACCATGGATAGAAACATCTTTCAGGAAAAAAATATTTGGGACAATAGTTGGATAAGCTATGAAGTAGGAAGATGAGAATTCCAAAGAGTGGACATGGCCACCAAACTCTTTCAAAGGAGGGTGACTGCGTTAGTAATAATGAGGCATGATGTGAATAATAATAATAATAATAATAATAATAATAATAATAATAATGCAGTAATATTAATGACATTAACACTTAATGATTAACAACTGTGGAGCGACTGTTATATGCCAAATAGTACATGTTTTATGTGCATTTCCTCAGCCCACTAGAACTGACCTCCACTGTGTCACTGTATCATCAGTGCCTAGTATAGTACCAGGCACAGAGTATGCACTTCATTATCTGTTGAAAATATAAAATATAAGTCTACAAGGGAGGCCACTAGCTTCCCTGACACTTGGCTGAATGAGTGGAGTATTCAGGTTTTTAGATCAGAGATGACTTGCAAAGTCAATAGTGGACAAGCAAAGCCCTACCCCCTAGGCCTCCATTCTAAGGAGTACTGTGTACTTTGGACTGAGGAAGATTACCACATCAAAGGGTTTTAGGAAAACTACAAGAGTCACTCTGTGACCATTTTGAGAGGGTGCCAAAATTGACATGCCAGAGAACTTCATCTGATCTTCCTCTATGGATGGATTCTTTAGAAAAAACAAGGAAGCACACCAAAGATGGAAGCCTTCTTACCAGAAGTGACATCACATCACTTCTGCTGTATTCTGTTTACTTGAATTGACTCACTATGTCCACATTAAGTGGGAGGTATCACAAAAGGGCAGGAATACCACAGGAACCCCTGGTTGACCTCCTAAGGCTGCCTACTGCAGCCTCCATCCCTGCTCATGTGGTTACTCTGTTCACAGACCAGGACCAAGGGGCTGAATACATAGGCTGTCTGAGGTCTCTAGGATGTGTCACCCTCTTAGTCATTTTTCTTATGGTAAGACAAAATATACAACACCCAAAGTTAAGGGAAGAAGGGTTGATTTTGGTTCACAGTTTGTAGAGGCTTCAGTCTATAGTTGGCTGGCTCCAAGGCAGGGTGACATGGCAGAGGAGCATTGCTGAGGAGAAACAGTTCCTGCAGGCAGAAGGCAACAAAGCACCAAAGGAATGAAGAAGAAGCAGCAAGCAGTAGAAACAGCAGCAGGCCTGCTTCTTTCTGTCCCTTTTATCCCTTTTAAGCTACCCATCTTCTAGTGGTGCCACCCATGCCCAGGGTGGGACATTTTTAATCCTACCATCACATCCTTAATCCCAGTATCACACACCCTAGATCCAGCCAGCTCCAAAAGCCCCATCTATGAGTGTATGAGGAGTTGGGGAACATCTAGACACAAGCCATAACAGTCACCCTGGCCACTTAGTTCCTGAGTATATCCATAGTGGTAGATGCTCTTTGGTGGGAATTAACACAAGACACAAAAATCACATGCTTTATGTCCAATCTTGTCCTCTTCCCCAGATGAATTGTTCTGTGATTTCCAGCTTTGTTTCTTTCAGGACTCTCTCCTTTAAATTTCTACTAGGGCCTAGGAGTTGGCTTTCAAAGAGGTAAAGACTTCTCTACCACTGTGGACATGGTTTTAGGGTTTACCAGAGGTTCAATGCTGTATTCCTATCCACCAGATTCATCAGTACCATTGAATCTGCTGAATTCTGTGGCTTGAATGGCTGGGAGCTTGCATTACAGCCTAATTTTGAAGCAAAGCCCATGCTTATAATGTATCCTGAAAGCTGGCAGTGTTCAGAATCACTCAACGCATGAGTCAGAACAGTATTTTCAAGTATAGTATATGACTATCTTTTCTATTCAGAAAGTGATTGTGGGGACCAGGAGTAAGGAATGGGTTAGTGAAACAGAGAAAGATAAAAAGCCAATGAAGGATAAATGATTGAGCCTGTCGTTGCTACAGGTAACTGATGCTTGATTCTATGAGATTATCTGTGGAGCCTCAGACGTCTCAGAACTGTCTGTTACCTGGAGAATGAGTAAGGGAAGCACTAATCACTGTGCTCTTTTCCTCTGCATTCATGACTGTGCACACATGAGCCCTGAGTAGTTTCCTGCACTCTCTTCTGTCTTTTGCTTCAGTGGGGCATCTAGCTCAGGCCTGAAGTTAAGCCCCAGCAAACTACTCATGCAAAGCTGATCCAAATCTGAGAGCAATTGGATGCTACTGGAAAAGTAATGCAAGTGCCAGGGAAAGAAGAGGGGCTAAAAAGTCTCTCAAGCATCCAGAGGTAATTATGAGAGATATTTTGCAAGAGGTATATTTTTATCAACAATGTATCTTTATTTCAATAATCTCTGTAGGAGCGCCATCCCCGGCTGGTTTTATTAAACAGAAGTACAATATTACAGCAAATTTATATTGGGTCCAGGAGCCTGGGGAAGTCTCTTTGCATACAGCTTGTATCATAGTTTTAGGCAACTAAACTGATATAGCTTGTGTCTAGATGTCCCCCCAAAGCCTCATGTAGTCATAAGTGGGGTTATTTCAGAGGTGGCTAGATCTAGAGAGCATAACACTAAAATTGATTCAGGGTACAATGCTAATATCAAGGGCACTAAGATTAAGGATGTGAGTGCTTCCCACCCTAAGTAGCCTAGATAAGATATGAGATAAAAAGAGCTGTGGTTGTCCTTTGTTGCTTTGTTATTTTCTGCCCACCATAAACTCTTTAGTACTTTGCCATGCCTGCCTGCCATGTCATCCTGCCTTGCAACCAGCTGACTATACTAAAACCTCTACAAACTGTGAGCTAAATAAACCTTTTCTCCTTAAACTTTGGGTGTCAGGTATTTTGTCTCAACAACAAAAAAATAACTAAGACATAAACCATACCTGGTCTCTTGTTTTCATCAAAATTAGAAATCTATCTCTGTCTCACACTTGAGTTTTACTTAACTCAGCAATACTTACTACACATCTAGTAGGCACTAGACATTAAGCTTGATCCTGGGGACATTAGAGTGAATGTCATGTTTAGTACCCCAGTCTTGAAGAACTAGTGTCTAGGGGGAAAGAATTGTGGGAGGAGATGGTGAGACTATGAGTTCATAGCTTAGCAAACATATGGAGAGAACACATCATACTTGTAAGGGCATCTGTAGTATTCTTGTTATGGCTTGTGTTAGGTGTCATAGTTGCTACAGCTTCATGCAGTCATAGGGTGAGTTTTTCAGAGGTGGCTGGATCTAGAGTGTGTCATGCTGGGATCAAGGGTGTGCGATTACTAACTCAATCCACTGATTGGTTTGGCATAGTTCTTGCTAGGGCTAAAGATGTGAGTGCTACACCCACCCTAGGGTGGGCAGCCTGCATAAAATATGAGACAGAAAGGGCTAATGTGCTCTCACCTGTCTGCGTGGTATGGTATATTTCTCCTCTGCCATACGCCTTTACCACACCATCCTGTCTTGGAGCCAGCCAGCTAAGGACTGAAACCTCTACAAACTGCAAGCACAGCAAACCTTTCCTCCTTTAACTTTGGGTATCAGGTATTTTGTCTCAACAATGAGAAAAGTAACTAAGACAGTTCTTTAATAAGAGCTCACCTCAACCCTCCAAGACTGGCAACAGAAGAATTACCTCTGAGGGAGGAGATAGCTAGACCTTCCTCTCTCTGTCAGAATTATCCACTCTGGAGGGCATGCCTCTCAGAGCTCTTCAACCTTCAACCTCAGATGTTGATGGACTAATCACATACAGAATGACTAATGGACTTATTCCTAGAGTTCACCAGAAGCCAGGTTTGAATATTTACACAAAACTCAGCCTGGTTTAGGGATAACAAAACCAAAGGGTGCCAGTGAGAAATGCATTTCACTTAAATTCTATTTTGAATGTTTTAAGGCAGTGGTCTCCCAATTTTTGGCACCAGGGACCAGTTTTATGGAAAATGAGTTTTTCCACAGACCTGGGGAGGGGGTTTCATTATGGTTTGAGCACTTTACATTTATTGTACGCTTCAATTTTGCTATTATTACATTGTAACATGTAATTGAATATTTATGCATCTCTCTATAATGCTGAATCAGTGGTAGCACTGAGCTTGTTTTCCTGCAACTAAATGGTTTTATTTGGAGATGATGGGAGAAAGTGACATCCGAAGCACGTTGCTTATATTCAATTTACTCAGCAATATTATTTTGGTTGCTACAGTCTGTAATCTTATTTAGTTGCAAGAAATTGATTTGTTATTGTCTCTGTGCAGCCCAACCTGTCTGTTAATGTTAATTTGTAATTATAGCCACTACCAGGGCTAGCATCACTGCCTCAGCTGCACTTCAGATCATCAGGCATTCGATTCTTATATGGAGCACACAACCTACAGACTTGTCTGCACAGCTCACAGTTGAGCCAGTACTCCTATCCTGCTCTCACAGAAGGTGGAGCTTAGGTGGTAGTGCCAGGATGGCAAGCTGCCATAAGTACAGATGAAGCTTCACTTGCTTGCCCTCCACTCACTTCCTGTTGTATGACCTTATTTTAGGGGACAGAAGTTGAGGAGTATCTACTATGTTTCAGGCACTGAACTAGATGAAAGCTTTATCGGACATACCTACCCTGAAGAGTGGGCACTATTAATTCCAGTTTGCAGTCGAGGAAACACAGTATACCTCGCTGCTGAGCAAGGTTTAGTAGCTCTAAGCGCCTGTGTGGTGTAGCTATGGAAGTGTGGAACCCTGAAAGTAAGCCGGCTTATCTCCCCACCCAAGCTTTTGTGCCCTGCACAGTTTTGCAAGTTGAAGATTTAAGCGACAATTATTTGAAGAAGCGCTACAGTCATTTCCTAAGTTACATTCTATACTAACACTTTTTTGCTGAGGCTTGGGGCACAGTAGGCTTTCTCTTCTGTGTCCACGGTGGTATTTCATTTCATTAAACACATCACTTTGCCCCATTTGACACTAGACAATGAAACCGAAAATATTTTTAATAGTTTTCAGGTTGCCCTGTCTATTAAGCAGATAATCCTGCAAAGCAATGTCTAGGCCAAACCCAAGTCTGCGAGGAGAGAACAAAGTTTCTCCAAACGTCCAGGTTACATGTACGGTCCCGGAGAACTTTAACTTGAGTGCAAACTGAAGAGGACCGCCCGGCGCGGAGCTGGGCAACCAGCCGCCTCCGGCTCCGCGA
>NW_022900913.1:60053930-60062044 GCF_012274545.1 Fukomys damarensis | reverse complement strand
GGGGCTCCTCCGAGAGAGACCGCGGCAGTGCCTGCGCCTCCTAACGTGGCTGCGGGAAGCTCCCAGAGCCGGGCGCGAACTCGAGCAACCCGCCAACTTCTGCAGCTCACCGCCCGCCGCGCCGAGGCCATGGGACTGGGCGACCCGCTCCAGGTCCCGAGCAGGCCCATAATCGGCTCTGATTCCAGTGCTCCTGGAACTTGAAATCAGACCCCCAAAGCCCAGACTGCGGGCCAGCAGTCCATGAGAACGAAGCAGGCCGTTCTGTAGTCGGAGTGGGTGGTCCTGGCCACCTGGCACCTTTCCTCCGGTGCGTGGATACTCCCATCAGAGGAAGGGCAAGCCAGTCGGAGAATAAATTCACTTTACAGACTGTTGCCTCTGAGTTTCAGCACAGCATCATGCTTTCTTCATTACTAAAACAAAGAGAAAGTATAATAGTAGTTGTAGATAATAGTTGAATAAACGCACAGCCTTTTCTGAAAGACTCTTTGAGTCAAATTTTGATATCACTTATTCTGCGTTCTGGAATATGTTACATTGTGTAGTGCCTCTGTTACCTCATTTGTAGTTGTTGCCAGAAATGCCGGCTACACTGTTTAATACATTTTGTAGCAATGAGCCAGTAGCTAGTAAATGTTAGCTAATGATACTGTGATCTGGTGTCCTACGTGAGAAACTGAGGTTTAATGAAGTTTGAAAAACCAAAGTTGTCTGTGGTCACACTGCAGGTTAGCATAGTAAGGAAGTGAAATGAAGTTTCTAATACATGGCTTTCTAAACTATGACGTTCCGTTAGAGTATTAAAAATTGTCATAATAGGGGATTTGAGAAGTTGAATTGAAAATATACATGCCAATCATTAAACCCAGAGTCCTGTTCTCATTTACTGGACATGGTGTGTCATTTTATTCAGTATATTTGGCAGAAGTACCAAGATGTATTGGAAATCATAGCTTAGACTGAAAATCATGAGAAATTATTTGTAATGGTGATTTCCCATTGACTATATATGACTTTAAAGTTTCTCATCCAAATAACCTATGCTGTTTTATAAAATTGTTCAGTCCTGGTAATTATATGTTTATAATGCATATTCTAGAGAAAAATCATTTAGATAATTATGAACTAGGTTCTTAGTATTTCAAAAAGTCCCAAGTAGTAAGCTGCGGGTGGCCAGCCAGGGCAATTTTCCCAGACCCTATCTCAAAATAAAATCTTAAAAAAGGTCTGGGGATATACCTCAATGGTACAGGGCTTGCCTAGCATGCGCAAGGCTCTGGGTTCAATCACCAGTACCACCAAAAACAACCTTCATCTTCTTCAGTAAACTGCTTAGAAATAGAGCTTTCACTTTGTTTTCAGTAACAATACATTGTTGACTTTAAATTTGATACACTTGATATTTCAGTAAATGTATCGCTTTTATGATGTCTTCACAATCTCAAAATTGCTTATAAGTTAATGGAAATATCTATCACATTTTTTTTCATAGCTTTTCTGATGACATTTGGGTGTAGAGCTTCCCCTGTGATTTATACAGTGGGGTGTATTTTTTAAAATCTAAAATTTTAGTCATTTAATATGATCATTTTAGTAACATTATATTAATTTATATTTAGTAATAATGTGGTAATGCCTTAGATTTTTAACCCTTTACATCCATAAATATTGTTATTCTCTTGTGTTTTCTTATGAAAATTACTTTATTATGACTCTTTTCATCTGCCTAGGTATCCTATTTTTTAAAATCTGTGTTTAGCTAGTGTGGTGGCACAGGCTGTAACCCAGCACTCAGAAGGCTGAGGCAGGAGGATCAGTGCAAGTTTGAGGGCAGCCTGGGCTACGTAGTGAGTTCAAGGCCAGTCTGAACTACATAGAGGGACTCTATCTCAAAAAACAAATCTATATTTTAACTCACCAAAGGAGGAAAGAATAGATGAGGCAGATATGGCAACATATTTATAATTTTGATTGTGATTATGGAGCTTCATTACATTCTTCTCTCTTATGTAAGATTTTTCAAAATGAAAAGAACTTAAAAGTATGCTTTTTTTTTTTTGTCCTCCTTTCCAAACTTAGTTTCACAGATTTAAATTTCATGACTCAGACATGTTATTGGTTTGGTAAAAGATCTTCTGCTCATTAATTTTTGAAAGGAGTAGTCTAAAAACTAGTTTCTGTGTTTTCTAGTCAAATGTTCATTCATTAGAACCTCATTTTTCTTAGGATTTAGAGTGCAGTCAGATCTTCTAGAACATTTTGGGTGATTCAGAGGCTCCCAGTCATGGATTTTAGGAAGAAATCTGGACAGGCACGTTAAATGTTAGGGGAGTGCGCAAACAAGCAATAAGTAGATGGTGGTGTTTGGCATCACCTAGATGGAGCAGTGAGTAATAGTTACTTCAGCATGCCTGTAAGAAGCTGAAGACAGAGTAGTGGGTACTATCCCATATTAGGAAAGAAGCACATTTCAGGGGCAGTGTTTTAGGCAAAAGATAGGAAGATAAGGCAAAAGCCTCATAGTGTTAAAGAAACTTTAGTACTTGTGTAGTAACAGGCAAAGGATCTGATCTCTGGAAATGGTTTCAAGAGAGAGATTGTGAGGAACAGAGAAAGTCCATTTAATTAGATAGCAATGAGGCTGTCTTGGTGCTCAGCCTCTGACCCAAAAGCCTCTTTAAAAATCTTCCTCCTTAGGCCAGGGATTTGGATCGGTGGTTCTGCTGCCTGCCTCCTGGTTCTGCTGCTGCTGCCTGCCTTGCAAGCACAAGGGCCTGAGTTCGATCCCTGGTACTGGAAAAAAAAAAAAAAAATCCTCCCAGCAATAGAATTGTTTTTTGAGGGCTGATTTTGGCTGTGAAACTGCAGAGAAAAGTGTATTAAAGGCTGAATGGGTAACTACTGTGTTTCTTGGAGCAGCACCCTTTGTTAATGTTTATTCATTGGCACATCCCTAATTGAAAAATCTGAAATTAAACAAACCAACCAACAAACAAAAAACTTCAAGTGCTAAAATATCACTCAAAGAATTTCAGAGTTTGGATGTTTAGGTTAGAAATGCTGCATTGGTAAAGTTTATACAAATACTGAAAATCTAAAAAACTGAAATCTGAACAGTTCTGGTCCCAAGCATTTTGGGTAAGAGATACACAGCCTGTGGTAGGGATTAGTTGGACTAGCTCTTTTTAAAAATGTAGGCCTATGTTTCCTCCAGATTCCTAGACCTATTGTTACCTGTGACAGGGTCAAGCTAATCTGGCAGTCATAGCACGGAGTCACCAAATAATGGTCCAACTTCACCTTTGCAGAATGTGTTTCCTCCACCCCCCACTTTGTTTTTGTTTTGTTTTGTTTTTTTGTTTTTGGACACCTCAGTGGAATCAACTGTCACAACTTGGAACATTCAGGGCTAAACCTGGCAAAGTCACAGGCAAACCAAGATGATCGATTCTCTCTTCTGTAACAAGCTGACATAGCTCTGTTAAGTGTGTCCTGTGATTTGTTTGGAGGCTATTTGTTGATAATACAACTGTGAGTTGTGCATGGGACATTACTTAAAATTTAAATGCACAATGTAAATATGAATCCTCACCAGATACTGTTTTTTCCTCCTAACTTAAAGATTTAGAAAATTTCGCTAAAATAGAAGATAGAATTGATGTTTTCTAAAATTGATGTGGTATTTTAGCTAAATGACTTAAGTCTGCCATAAGTTTTAAGTAGAATGTTTATTTATAAATATACTTGTTAACTATAATTGTGATAAATTCAGGAAATTCTCCTGCAAGAAAAAAATGCTTTCATCCATTTAGCATAAAAGTTTACTCAATAACTTTGAACGCAGTTTACTTTTACAATAAAGCTTGCTATAGTAGCCCACTGGTGGGTGAATTAATTGATCAAAAATACTTTCTTAAATATATCTTTTTAAAACTGTTTTAGATTGGTAATGGCTTAAAATTCAAAGTTAACAAAGAATGTTAGGGCATTGGAAATAGCACTGACATTGGCCCATGGTTTTCCTCTGATTAAGTGAAAGTGACACCAGTAGATTAGAATGAGACTAGGACAATTCACACTGCAATTGTGTTAGTTTAACTTTAACAATCTTTTAACACTCTTGTTTAAATGTAGCTGACATACCATAATTACAAATCTACAAGCCCTGATTATATAATTTTACATCATGAACCTGTAGGGAAATTGTATTGATTTCTTTCTTTCTTTCTTCTTCTTCTTCTTTTTTTTTTTTTTTAATAAAGCAGCTGCGTTTCCAAACTGTGGCATCTTCCCAAATTTGTTTATACACTTCTGGTCTACAATTGTGGGTGGTATCTGGCTGGTTGTCTCTCTTTCTTGTGTGTGTGTGTGTGTGTGTGTGTGTGTTTTAAATTTTATCTATATATTGAACTAACAACACAGAGGTTATATTGCCTTTTATGTTGTTTTTAATTCTTGCTACGGTGTATATTTTGTGTGTATGCATCAATTAGCAGTAATTAAAAATAAGACAAAATCTTAATATATAGTAACATAAAAAGTGAAAAATGCAAGTGAAATATGTAATTACATATGCATAAAGTTCTACCTCTTTAGCTTTAGCTTTAGCTTTCTATACACACTTTGTATTTATTTATTTTTTAATTAAAAATAATTTTATTTTATTGGTACATTTTAGATATACAACATAATGACATTCATCATTGGAAATTTGTACCTTTACTTAATATATCTTGGTTCTTATTTTTCCCCATTTCCCTGCCTTCCCTTCAACCCCTCCACCCTTCCTATTTACAAAAACTTTGTTTCCATTTTTTTATTTTTCTCATATTCCATTCCCTTCTTTCCTTTCCCCTACCTCTCCTACTTCCCCTTCCCCTTTGTCCCTTTTCTTCCTATTTTACATTACCTATTATACTTTTTGATCCTTATTTATACTTTCAGTTTCTTACACCTGAGAAACTTCGGTATTTACACGTGTGTCCTATTCATTTCACTTAAGAGTATCACCTCAATGTGCATCTGTTTAGCTATAAATGTCTTTAATTTCTCATTCTTTATGGCTGAGTAGTACTCCATTTTATTTAAAAAAAACACTTTATTTTTCCAGTCTCCACAGTTGATGGGCAATTGGGCTGTTTCCAGATTTTAGCTATTACAAATTGTAATGAACATGGGTGCACTTATATTGCTGTGGTATGATTCTTTTAATTCTTCTGGGAAGATGTCCAGCAGGGGGATAGCTGGGTCAAATGGGACCTCTAATCCTAGTTCTTTGAGGGATCTCCATACTAATTTCCACAGTGGTTGTACCAGTCCACACTCCCACCAACAGTGGGAAAGGGTTCCTTTTTCTCCACAGCCCCACCAGCATTTGTTACTGATTGATTTTATGATAGCAGCCATTCTTTTTGGGGTGAAGTGGAATCTAAGTATTGTTTTCATCTGCATCTCTCGAATGACCAGTGATATGGAACATTTTTTCATATATTTACTTGCTGTTTTTACTTCTTTGTCTGAGAAATTTCTGTTCATTTCGGATGCCCATTTTTGTATTGGGTCTTTAAATTTGGGTGGCCTGATTTTTAAAAATTCTGTATATATTCTAAATAGTACACCTTTGTCTGAGGAACAGCTGGTGTTGTCTCTTCAGGCTGTTGGTAATTTCTTTTTGCAGTGCAGAAGCTTTTTAATAAGGAAAGATCCACTTGTTGATTGCTTGTGCTGGTTCACTTGCAACTAAGGTTTGGTTTCCTATGACAGTGTCTTCAAGGATTCTGCCTAACCTCTCTTCCAACCAGTTTATTGTTTCTGTTTTAATATTTAGATCTTTAATCCATTTTAATTTTAGTTTAGTGCAACACATCTTGTATTTAAAGTAATGATGGATAGAAATGTGATGGACAATATATGGGAGAGGTTAAGGACATAACTTTGTAAATTATTCCTGTAATATTTGCTTGTTTTATCATTTCTTTTTCTTCTTCTCATGCACCATACCCCTTTGGTTTAAATTAAAGTGAGTTAAGCTAGAATGATCATTTAGGAATTTCTGTATGTATCCAGTTCTCCATAGTGGTGGTCACAGGCAGTGTCATAGTGATTATAGGTGGTTCTGCAATTATTTGGCAAGTGATGACTCTTAGCTATATAACTAACAATCAGATGTCTCTTCAAGTTGGAAAAGGAGAAAGCTAAGGCCACTCATGACCATGGTTTTACTAACAAAGTATATTGTGTAAGTTGAATATGGAGATGTAAAGCGCTTTTGGTGTGTGCACACGCGTGTGTGTACATGGGTGTGAATGTGTATATTCATTGCATTTTTTTGCAGTAGTAAATTCTGAAAATCTGTACTAAGGTTGGAAAATTTTGGTTATAGTAATCCAAAATTTTTAGAATATAAATACATATGTGATCTTTCTATTACAGTATTCCATTTCCAGTAATGCATTTATAGACCACAACAATGTCCTATTATTATGCCATTATTCCCAAACAGAACTATATTTTTCCTTAATAACTTGTCAGAGATTACATTGATCTGAAGATCACTTATTTAGCAGCTTCACTCAGAATCCGTATCTTACTGTCTTTTAATGTCCTGGTGTGGTGCTGAGACATAATAAATACTCAGTGAAAGTCTTTTCAATGAGCAAATGAATGAAATTTTTCTCTATAAGGATTTGGAACTTAAGTAGGTGAGAGCTACTGAATCAACACTGTATTATGGCGTGATAGCTACTATATTTATTCTTGTAGTGAGAGTTAAACAAATAGGATCTCAGGCTCCACTTACTACCTATTACGTATGTGAGCCTAGGAAAATTACTTAACCTTTAAAAACTCCAGTTTTCTTAGCTGGTGTATAGGGTTAATGACAGTAACTTTCTCTTATTGTTGGAAAAATTAAACAAGGTAATCATGTAAAACAGCCCAAATACCTGCTGTGTAGAAGTGTTTAATATATATTAACTGCCGCCAGTTATTGACATCTTAGTATGTTTGTGTTGCTGTAACAAAATATCTGAGACTAAGTAATTTATAAATAACAGAAATTATTTTTCACAGTACTAGAGGCTTGGAAATCCAAAATCAAGGTTCCAGCAAGTGTCTAGTTGGGCCCGCTGTCTGATTCTAAGATGACGCCTTAAATGCTGTATCTTCAAAGACAGAAAGGCAAAAACAGGACCCAGTACTCCCTGAAGCCTCTTTCATGAGATCACATTCATGAGGGAGGAATCCTCATGACCTTAATGACTCCTGAAGGCCACCTCTTGTTACTCTTGGGCTGGAGATAGTTTCAAAAATAAGTTTTGGAGGGATGTTAACATTCAAAACGTAGCAACAGCTTTATTGTTGCCTTTCTGAGGATATATAAATAGTGTTAGGTAGAGGACTTAAGCATGAATGGTTACTGATCCACAGGAGAGAATCTGAAACTTCCCATCTTTTAAATTGTGATAAAAGCTTGGTTTTTAGTTGCTAGTCATATTGACTATGGAAAAGGAAGCATATGAAGCTTATATTTTGAGTAATTTCTAGTACTTCATGATGGCCACCTTTATAAAAATTGATGAGGCAGTGATGTCCTGCCTGCTTTCAAATTAGTGCTCCGTTTTCTGTGTTACCAGAGAACTTTTGTTTTCACTAATACAGAACTGCAAATACATTAAGCTATCTGTTCTACTCACAAAGCTAGTAGCTTCCAAAATATGGGCTAGGGACTCTTTGGGAGTCCCTGAGACCCTTTCAGGATTTAAGATAAAAGACATTTTTTGCCCTCTTCGCTTTCATTTGCTTACATTTGTACAATGGAATTTCCTGGGAGCTATGTGATACAGCAAAAGATTGAATGAAGAAGCACATGAGAATTTTGTGCTTTAATTCAAGGATTTGTAGAAATGTAGATTGTCATTTTTCTCACTATTGTGTTTTAGAAAATACTATTTTTCGTAAAATAAGCTAACGTAGTAAATTTATTTTTAAGTAAATTAACAAACAATTTTTCTAATGTAAAAAATGTTTCTAAGGGGTAGGGATTTAATTCAATGGTTCTGTTGCCTGCTTCACAAATGCAAGGTCCTGAGTTTGATTCCTAGTACCAATAT
>NW_022900913.1:60044856-60053795 GCF_012274545.1 Fukomys damarensis | reverse complement strand
GTTTTAGTACGGGATTGAACTCAGGACCTTGTGCTTGCAAGGCAGGTGTGGTTCCACTGAGCTAAATCCCCAGCCCTCTTAATTTCTAATATAATCAATATTAACAATTTATGTAAACCAAAGCTCCTTGGGGTCCTCAGTAATTTTTTTAAGAACATGAAAGTATTTTGAAATGAAAAAGTTTAAGAGAAATTGCACTAGAACAATTCGTAAATTTTATTATGTAAAAGAATTAATCTGGGTCCTTGTTGAAAATGAGTACACAAATTCAGTCCTTGTGAGTTTAATTCTGTGAACATAGAGCAGGATCCTGAAACTGTTATCTTTTACAAGCCCATCTCTAATTCCTCCTCATATATTTTGCTAGCTGTGAAGCATTGTATAATTCTGTGGATTTTTGAGAGTGTAGTACTATTTTTTATTCATGTCTAGATACCGTTAGTGTACTGGTTAGTATATAGTAGGTATTCAACAATGTTAACAGCTGGATATGAATTAAGAGTAGAGTCAAGACCCATGTAACATCAAGCAATATATTTTCTTGTTTGAAATGGAAAATTTGGAATGAGTTGCAGTGACTCTTGGGTAATATGAAAAAAGGATGCAGAGAGTTTTGAGTTGCTATTGGTTAATTCTAAGAGAATAAATCACTCTTAATACTTTATATTATTGGTGAGTAAAGTATTTCGCATATGAATGTTCCATTAACTGAGACCTATCCTTCAAATACATTTTAAAACTAATTTTAAGGTACCTTTATGAAAAACTTTCCCGAACATATATTTGCTTCAACAAATTTCACTGTACTTTTCCATAAATCACCTTTTTTCTCTGTATGTATTGGAATATGTATTGCTCCAAACTTTTAAAAATAAGTAAATAAAGAGTTAAAAATAATGATGAGGAATGTCAGGTGTCCATAAGAGATGAATCCAAATAAGTTACCCCAACAATATTTTTTTCTTTGATTACTAGTTAAATAGAATTTCATTCATTCTAATCCTTGATTTTTGTCACACACCTCATGATCTTTTGTTTTTTATGACTGCATTTATTACTTTTTAATAGTACATTAATAACATGATTCCATCACTCAAGATACAAACTAAAATTCTGATAATAACATCCAATTTTGTACTAGTTTTTCTACTGAGGTAACTATTATTTTTAATATTGTGTTTATTATTACCTTGCTTTTTTGTTTTATATAATTTTATCATTTATATATTGCTAAAATGTATTATTTGGTTTTAGCTTTTTTAAAAACTTTATAGGAAGGGCATCTTTTGGGACTTACAGTTTTTTTCACCCAGTATTATGCTGATAAAATTTGGGCACATATTAACTGTATGCTCATTCTTGTTCACCTATTTGTTAACAATAATCAAGTGTTTTTCTTGACTTGGTTTTGGTGAGAACCCTCTTCAGGTTGCAGATTACGGTCTTCTCATCGCATCTTCTCAGGGTAGAAAGAGATCTAAACTGTTCCAGGGCGGGGGTGTTCTCCTTTATATGGAAGCAATTGCACAGGTGAGGGCTCTGCCCTTATGACTTCGTTGCCTACCTAAGGCCCCACTAGGGTCTCACTGGGATTTAGGATTCCCACTTAAGAATTTGGGGACACCGAAACATTCAATCTGTAACACTGCCAGACTGTTTTCCAAAGGGATTGTGTACCATTTTACAGTCTTAGCTGCAAGTAGGACAGTTCCTTTCATTGATCCACACCCTCTGTAATGCTTAATATGCAATACTTCTCCATGAATAATGTTTTTGTTTAGTGTTCATTTTGAAAAAAATTATTTTGATTGTCCTATTAAACAAACATTCCCAAAAATAAATAGCAAAAGGAAAGGGGGGATGATATACAGATCCAGTCATACATGACATAATCACCTCTAACTTTAGGAGTGGACTTCTGTCTTTTAAAGCTCCGTATTTTACTGCTCACAGAAGTTAACTCTGGGTGATCATCTGATTTAGGCTGACCTAATCAGAATAAATTTCCAGACTTTTACTGGGACCGAAGTACTTTCTCTATGTAACTGATTGTGACTGGCAGTCTTCTTTTTAGCAGTACGGCATCTGGCCTGGAGAGAGAGTTTGTATTGTGGATAGCAAAGTGAAGAGAAAAAGGAACTTGTCCTTTTTTTATTTTGGCTGTGCTGCAGATGCCTCCGGCATGCTAGGCAAGTGCCACACTCCAGCAAATTTCTTGATAGTATTGTTGAATTGCTACAGCAGCCAACCTTGAAGCCAGTCTTTCACTGGATTTTAGTTACCTGAACCAAACAACAACAAAAACAGAAACATCCATTGTTTAAATTCCTTGAATTGAAATTCTGTCACTTTCAGTAGAGTAGTAATTGATAGAATTGCTCTGATCCCTAAATTATTTACTGAACTGGCTAGGGATTCACATCGGTTTTTTCTCCTTTCCGATTGTAAATTGTGCTGTTGCTTTAGGCTTAACTTTGGCCCTTCCGTTTTCCTCTGGTTCACTGTTCTGATGAGATCCGATCCTTTGTGTCAGAAATAAGGAAAAGAAACAGATGTCTTTCTTTAGCTCTTCCTCTTACTTCCAAACCATTCTTATCCATTTTAGTGCAGTTCTCTGATTAGAGGAAATGATAAAGGAGAAAAGGTCGTGGCATCCAAGTTGGAATTCAGTTTCTTTCCTTATTAGAGACATATTTACATAAGGTACACATTATATACTGTGAACAATGTCTCATCAGTGGGGTAACTAAGCTTTTGTAGGACACTCTATAATGCTTAATACCAAGTACTGTATTGAGATCCCTGAAAGCCTTATTATAATAAAGATTTTTGCAGTTTAACCAAATCTTTAATTAGATAATACTTCAAGTGTATTTTTCATTGAATATGATAACTTGGTATTTTGTTTACTTTAAATTTTTCTATCTCTTGTTTCAGTGTGATATTATCAGCCACAATGTGCTTCTTACTATACTTATGTCGGATAACTTCAAATTTACATCTGTCACTGCTCTTTTTGCTACTGCTAATTGTTTCAGAACAGTGGTGGTGAGTGAACCTTTTATAGCTCTCAGTGATACAAACAGCCCATCACAGCATGCATGTCATAGGTTTACCAGCACTGATTTAGGGTAACCCAGACTATTTTCACTCTGGATAGTGATATGAAAAATTGAGATTGTTGGAGACCTGCTCTCTGATCATTGCTTTCCTTTGACCAGACTGTTTGCATCACTATAATCCCATCAGCCTATACTAGGCTGTAAGTGCAATAGTCAGACACAAATCCCCAGAGGCATGGCACAAAAAAAGATCTTGGTAAATACTTTAAAATGAATGAATTTACTCTTTCCAGCCTCACAGATTCCTTGAGGAAATAAATGGTATTGTATTTTTCATGTCCTTTTAATTTAGCATGTTTTACAGTACTTTGGAACAATTTTTGTTTTTTATACCGGGGATTGAACTTGGGTCCTTGCCCCTGCGAGGCAGGCGACGGAACCACTGAGCTAAATCCCCGGCCCTGGAATAATATTTTTTTATAGGTAATTTATACATAATGCCACAAAATTCCAAAGGTATGCAGCGATACTCCGTGAAACAGAAGAAATCACTCCTGTCCAGTAGCCACCCAGTATTTCCCCCTTGGACCCCAAATCATTCCTCATTGTTTGGTGTTTATTATATCATCCCAGAGATACTCTGTGCACATGCAAGAATGTGCATTTATGTCTTTTAGAATAAATAATAATTATCCTTTAGACACTGTTTTGTATACATACTGCTTTTTTTTAATTTATCATTTAAAGGATATTGAGTAGCCTTATTTATTTGAATGGCTACCAGCTATTGTATATGGACATACCACGCTTTTTTTTTTTTTTTTGGTTTTTTATTTGGTGTTTTGAGACAGGGTCTCACTATGTAGTTGAGGCTGACCTGGAACTCACGGTGTAGCCCAGGCTGGTCTCGAACTCACAGTGATCCTCCTGCCTCAACCTCCTGAGCGCTGGAATTACATGTGTGCGCCACCACGCCCGGCACCACCACACTATTTTTAAACCAGTTTTTACATATTTCTTAGTATTTTCCTGTTTTAGGCAATGCTGCAATGGATGTCCTTTTATGCGTGTGCAAATGTGTGTATTTTACAAATATGCAGGTATATCTGTGGAACACCTACAATGAAATTGCTAGCTTAAAAGATGTGTTTGTATTTTAAGTATGGAAAGGTATTGTCAAGTATTCTCCAGAGAATTCTGCTTATAATTCTTCTAATGTAGTGACTTAATACAGAGTTTTATTAACATGCAGTTTTGCAGCTTTGTGGTCTAGAAAGAATTGAGCAGAATCACAGAAAAGAGATAGTTAGTTACTTTGCTTAGGATTGCCCACCTCATTACTGGTAGAGCCAGAACTGGGAAACTCTCTGTCTTACTACATATGCTATATTTGCAAATACCGATTTGTCAGGATGACTTTTTTTCTAAAAGAAAAAATTTTAACTGCCTTAGATTTTATTCAAAATTTGGTCCTTGCAACTAAGCTCAGTAAACTATGACTATAAATTATTTTTTCAGTTTTGTGATATCATTTTATAAGCAATTAGTTTGTGTTACTCAAAGATTAACCATTGCTTAATAATAACAGTAAACACTTTTGCATTGGTGATCCTAGGAGGGTTTGTACATGAGTTGCTTTAGTTTCTGAGAAGATTCATCTGATCTTTGGAGATACTCTGAAGAGTACTTCTTGTATTATTAAAAATTATAAAATAAATTGTGCATGGTTATAAATGCCTGTAGTCCCGGGTATTCTGGAGGCTGAGGCGGGAAGATCACTTGAGCCCAGGAGTTGAAGACCAGTCTGGGCAGCATAGTGGGACCTCATCTCAAAACAAACAAAGTAAAAATTATAAGAACGAAGCAGAAGTGTCGCGAGCACCGATTTGCGTTTCGGGATCACAGGTCAGCGCATCAATGATTGCCAATTCGGTTTCGTTTTGATCAATGCTTTTACTCTCATTAACAATACAAATACAGGCCCACACAAAGGATACAACTACAATTGCCAGCGCAATCCAGAAATAATGCCAGCCCATAATATCTCTAACACAATCATAAATGCTATCATGCTATAGGTGAGGGCATACGACCTGGTAGATGTAGTCTGGTCTCAGGCTTCGCAGGGTCGAGCTGCGACTTCGATGTCTCGGCAGTCAGGATCAGGTACAGCGTGTCAGCATCTCGTGCAGAGCTTCAGCAGAGCTTCAGCAGAGCTTCAGCAGAGCTTCAGCAGGTCATCTTGACGGAGTCGTCAAGCGACGTCATCTGTCTGTAGTCTTCTCCTTTTATACCTTAAATCCTTTCTAATCTAAAATATCCATATGTTCTATCTAAGTTAACTCCTCAACACTCGCATTACCTCACTTCAAACTCTTAATCTTATGTCACAGCAGTCATGTGTCACGGCACACGGTCGGGGGGGGAATTCCCCACATGTCACAGCAAACTCTTATCTGTCTTAACACTCAGCATCCAGGCTGTCAGCTTCCAAGCTGTCAGCTGTCAAGTCTCACTTAATTTCACTCTAGTTTTACTTTGCTTAATTCTGCTTTTTGTGGGTCACAAAATCCTATGTTTTACATGTTCACTACAGACCACCCCCTGACACCTGAAATGATGTCAACATGAAAGGTGTCACTATTGATCCTCCCCTTATATACATGGGGAATCTCAGAGGTCCGCAAGACGGGGGTTTACAAAGTCATAGCGTCGAAATCCTGTGGACTCAGTTACTGACATAATATGTCGATGTAACCCTTTTTGTATATTTAAGTTTTTCATTCTTCTATATTTTCTATTCATTTCATACCAAGTTGTATAAGCATTATATTCAAAAAGCAATCCTTGTAAAACTGGTTTTAGTAATGTTCTAATACACCATGATTGTAAAGATCCTGGAATATAGAGCGACTCTTGTGAGTTTCTACAATACCAATCACCTTCCAGAAGTTGTTGAGCTTCTTCTGGTCGATGTCTAATTAAATTCTTGCATAGCATATAGTTTGGATATGTTCCCTTGCATATATAGCAAGAGATCAGACTTGCAAGAATGTGTAAGAATCTTTCAATCGGGTGTGATTCTATCCATCTTTCATTATGTAACAGAAAATGTTGTAATAGAAGCAATAATCTATCATCCTTATTTATGCCAGACAAGAATCGACTAGAGAATCTATTTATGCAAAAATGGCAATCAAAGATATTTCTAAATTCTCTAGGTAATAATCCCATATTATATAATAGATCATGAAGCGTATGGCAATGCAATTTGTAATAATGTAGTAACACAATTTTTGGTCCATTTGGTTGCATGAGATCACATTTTCTTCGCGAGGGATTTCCATTTTTCCTTGACCTTGGCATGTCTTCGTTTCCTGAAGATTCTGAGTAGCAATCTGAGAAAGACAACTAAGAGAAACACCATGGATACAACATATAATGCTTCTTTGAAGTATTCCCACCAATGATATAGTGGTGTACAAGTAAAGTCTAATTGTATTAGTCTAGCTAGAAAATCAAAGAATGAACATTTTTTCATATCCTGATTCCATGACTTAGGAATGACCGTATTTGTCCGTATCAATCCTACTAGCTGATGTATTTCCTGGTTTGATCTAGTTAGAGTGTGTTGTGCATTCATAATCTTTCTGTGTATGGACTCTAATTGTTTCTGATTATGTTCTGATATCTTTTGTATTTCCTGATTTTTCTTTATGAATTCTTTATAATGGTCTTTTTCTAGGTCTTCTAAGAACAATTTAGGTGTACTATATAAGTGTGTGGATTGTATGGAAATCTCTGTTACCAAAGTCTCATTTCCTTTTGTTAAAACTGAGCAATTATGTACCATCCAACAACCTACTGGCAATTCATGTGATGTAATAACATCATCATAAGTGGTAGTATCCAAGTTTGTACAATTTATTGATGTGTAATTATTAACACATACTAAGAATGTCCAATCGCCCATGGATTGTATTGTTTCTGTCATTGTTGTTGGTGCTAGTCTTGTTTCTGTTAACTTAGTCTGAGGCATATGTGGATATACAAATACATTAGTGCCTAGACTATAGCATTCTTCCTGAGGTACGTATGCAGGTGTGCCATTGATTGTTATAAAAAGGAAATGATCTATTGGTGTTATCCATCGTGCATTCAATGAATTCCATGGATCCAGTTTTGTTTTCCATACCTGTGGAATTGGTCTTGTATGGTAAGCGGCATAAGCATTATCTATAAAAACCTGTAAAACGTTTAAGGTACATAGACCTTCTTCACAAAAGCTATTTGCAGTGGGGTTAAGTAATGTTTGGAATTCTGGTGTTCTTCTACCTAGACCTGTTATAAACAATGTATCCAATTCCCTAGTCATTTTGTCCAGAGTCATCTTATATTGCACACACATTAATTCATTATGATTTCTTAAAATTTGTTCTTGTGTTGCTCTTTGTTGCATTTTATGTTCTTGCTCTAAAATTGCCATTTCTGCTCTCATTTGTTGGTTGAGGACGTTAAGAGCATCCAATGAATTTGAAATTGCTGCTATTGCTTCTGAAACTTGTCTGTTTAACTTATGGATGTGATTTAGTTCTGCCTTAATTGGTTGTATCATTGCTGCAGATACTCCACCTCCCATAATGCCTCCTAAAAGTGCTCCTGCCATGAAAGCTCCTACGGCTAATAATTGCAAAGGTTTCCTACCTGTCTTTAAAGGTGTTGTGTATTGCAGGCCGTATGTTGGAGTAGAGTCTGTGCAGTAATTTGGAGGTGGTGCTAAAGTCTGTAAATCTATCTTTAGTTGTACTTTCCTAATTCTAGGGAATAGTATCAACTTAGCAGGTGTTTGCATGTCTGGCACAATCATAGGTGCCTCCACCACTGTAGATTTATTACTTGGTGGTGGATATATATAGCCTTGTGGAAAGTGTGCTGTATAGAGTTTATAGGTTTTTGTTACATTTTCTGATATTCGGCGTGTAATTCCACCTCTGTCCAGTAATTTCCCTTGATATGGTTTCCTGTCTGGCCATATTGTGTGTGAAAGTGGGAGATAATCTATTGTGTCCCAATCTAACATAAAGGTTGTATTTAATCCTCTTGGAGCATGTGCTATCCATTCTATCTTATTCCATTTTTGTATTATTGGGTCCAATCCCCATGTTGAGAAATAGTATGGAAAACCTGTGTGGCGAAGTTGTAAGCCTTGATTTGTGGATATATTTAATGTCCTAAACCATTGTATGGATCTATTTATTCCTGTTTTGTAATAAGCTCTTATGTTATCTCCACTTAGGAGATTCCTTACTCCTTCAACTGTAAATGAATATGTTGGGTTTAAGTCTTCTATTAAGGGTAATGTATATTTTACTTCTTCTACTGCATCTGTTATGTTAACAGCTGGTTTATGAATTGCTATGGTTATACTTTTACCTATAGAGACGGGTTCCTGTACTGTTTCCTTTTTCCTGATAATGTTAGTAAAATTAAAGTCTACATCATACGGAATAGGGAATTCATCTAATCCTGCCATATGATGTGAGCATAAGAAACGAGCTGTTTCACAAAAAGGCTCTGGTTGTTTAAGAATTTTTTTTGGCAAAGGCTGTATAGGGTCCTTGCATTTGTAATACTTGAATTTGGCTAAATGAGCTAGTTGTGTTTCATTTATCTGATATCTCAATTTCCAAGGTTTGTCTGTGCCAGTATATATCCATTTGCCATCTGTATTCTTAAATAGGGTTTTGTTAATTTCTTTATATTCCAGAAATAATGCTGTGTTATTACTATGTTCACAATAATGTGCCGTATTGCTGCCATTCTTTCTCTGAATGGTGTGGGGCCAAAGAAATGTCTTCACATATTGGGTATCAGTAT
>NW_022900913.1:60028138-60038957 GCF_012274545.1 Fukomys damarensis | reverse complement strand
TGTCGCGAGCACCGATTTGCGTTTCGGGATCACGGGTCAGCGCATCAATGATTGCCAATTCGGTTTCGTTTTGATCAATGCTTTTACTCTCATTAACAATACAAATACAAGCCCACACAAAGGATACAACTACAATTGCCAGCGCAATCCAGAAATAATGCCAGCCCATAATATCTCTAACACAATCATAAATGCTATCATGCTATAGGTGAGGGCATACGACCTGGTAGATGTAGTCTGGTCTCAGGCTTCGCAGGGTCGAGCTGCGACTTCGATGTCTCGGCAGTCAGGATCAGGTACAGCGTGTCAGCATCTCCTGCAGAGCTTCAGCAGAGCTTCAGCAGAGCTTCAGCAGGTCATCTTGACGGAGTCGTCAAGCGATGTCATCTGTCTGTAGTCTTCTCCTTTTATACCTTAAATCCTTTCTAATCTAAAATATCCATATGTTCTATCTAAGTTAACTCCTCAACACTCGCATTACCTCACTTCAAACTCTTAATCTTATGTCACAGCAGTCATGTGTCACGGCACACGGTCGGGGGGGGAATTCCCCACATGTCACAGCAAACTCTTATCTGTCTTAACACTCAGCATCCAAGCTGTCAGCTTCCAAGCTGTCAGCTGTCAAGTCTCACTTAATTTCACTCTAGTTTTACTTTGCTTAATTCTGCTTTTTGTGGGTCACAAAATCCTATGTTTTACATGTTCACTACAAGAAGGCATAAAATATGTAACAATTTACATTATGTATTTCTCAACATAGCCCTCTAAAAGAAGTAAACATTTTCAAGTATAAATTTAAATTCAAAAATCTAAAACCTAGCAGATACATAAGCCTAAACTTTTTGTTTCAAACACTGTTGCTAAAATGCTTATCTGGCCAAATAGAATAAAAAGCAGCAGAAAAAAAAAAAAACAAAAAAAAAAACTTTAAAAGACCAATAGCACCTTGCTAGCACATTGCTAATAAGGACTAATAGATACTTAAACTGATGGAAGTGATTCAGACAACAACATATTAACCCCCTACTGTGCCCTGTTTTAAGCTGTTAATAGACATTAGCCTTTTAAAGAAAGACTAACACTTTTATATTCGTTTTCTAAGCTTTTGATATAGTAGTGAACTGTTATAGCCACTTCCTGTATCTGATTCTCTTAGTTTAGTACATTTTCCAGAATCCTTTTGATGGATACTGTTATAAAAGTTTAGATTCTTTATAGTTAACATAATTAGAAATAATTTTATATTTTGATTATTGTAACTAAAAGTTTCTGTAGGTTACATGGGAATTAAAATATTTTTCACTGACAGAATGTTATATATAATGAAAGTAATGGGTCTTAGGTTTGATTTTTTTAAAAAAAAAATTTACAGAGTAAGGCCAGAAGTTTTCCATAAGTATTATTTTTCAGAAATGTTTAAAAGATTTGGCCTATGACTATGTGTGGGAGGAGAATTACAAAAGTGTAATTTCCTTAAAAATACTGTAAGTAAACATCAATGCCAATTCCCTACAAGTTATAATAATATCTTAAATTTTTGTTCAGGTGTATTACATTTATAGCATCATTTCTTTAGAGAGATTCTTTGTTGGATATTTTATGTTTTCATAGTAATTCTAAATATAATTCTAGTAGAGATTTGCTTTGAGCTTAAAACAATTTTAGCTTGAAGAAGTAAATGTTGAAGAATATGTTAGTTGGTTAAAATAATGTTATAATGTATATGATTTGAAAAATTTAGACTACAAAAAATGTGGTGCTTTTATAATTCTTTAAAATGAAAATAAGCATAGTGCCTAACTACATCCTTTCTTTGTCCAAATGATGCATTTTTAGTGGTGTGATACAAGAAAGAAATGATATCTACACAAAGGGCTTTTCTGGTGTTTCTCATGGTTACTCAAAACTAAGAAAAAAATGTTTATGGGCAACTGCCCTGTTTAGTTTGTTTTGCTACCGGGTTAATAAGTAAAAGCAGGCTTAGGCACAGGAATTGAGTTTATTAAGGTAGTGACTAACATTAAAGGTAGTACCAAGATACTGCTGTTTTGCTTTGGGTTAGTCTTTTGATGAAGAGAAAATGCATAGTATTATACTATTCATTCCTTATCCCAGGATAGATGCTTTGTATTCAGCTAAAATGTTTTTTCCATATTATCTTAGTATCAGATTCTGCAATTTAATGTCCTGCTTAGCTAAAGTTTTATAAATCAGAAATAATTGAAACAATGAAACATGTCTTGTTTCCCAAGCTTGAGATGTCCCTAAAAGCCAAAATGTTCTGATGGGAACTAAATAGATGAGAATTATTCACTCTTCAAATGAAGTTTTACTGTCGTTGGAACAGAGGTGACCAATAAACTTGAAGACATTGTTAATCCTTTTTCTAGGAGCAACCACACAGAAGCTCCTCTTTCTTACAGTTTGAAGTGTTACCCTAGCCCTTAAAGCGCTCTGTCTTTCTTCCCAAGGGAAACATTTCTGGTAAAGAAAGTTGAACAGTTTTGGTTGGAAAGATGTGAGATGAGAACTAGTGCTCCGTGTCAGGGAGTACTCATGCTAATAGTACTGCTGAGCTAGAGTGTGGTAAGTTTCCCTAAGCCTGATGATTCCCTCACTATATTCGTACAACAGCTGTATACTGAACGTCTCCATGTACTGTGTAATGCCCTATCCCAAGCCTTGTCTGCTGTTCACTGGACCTTTGTTTTTCAGGTTCTTCTAAAAGTGA
The DNA here is from genome assembly GCF_012274545.1 of Fukomys damarensis. Lineage (NCBI taxonomy): Eukaryota > Metazoa > Chordata > Mammalia > Rodentia > Bathyergidae > Fukomys > Fukomys damarensis. The sequence goes on along the minus strand of NW_022900913.1, from coordinate 60,036,223 downwards.
CCCGTAACACTATCACCAATTCTTAGCTGAAAGAATATTCATAAATATTTAACATTTAATAAATGATATAGCCTAGATTACTATTCCTTCATATATACATTTAAGTTTATACTCATTTTAAGAATTCAGAGTAGTATCTCATATTTTATGGATAAAATTGAGAAATTTGTGAAACTTCATTTACAATACAGTGTTATTATAGTTAAATAAACTAAATTTATGACCTAAAATTAATCTTAGTAACAAAGACAGTATTTTGAATTACAAATAAATATTACATATTATTTTGAATTGCAAATAATACACAGAGTATTGCTTTGAAACCAATGAGTAATGAGAAGAAAGCTAAGAAGGATAAGGCAGTTATATATCACGTTTGTAATTGATTTATTGAATACTAATGTCTTCTGCATCTAAAATCTCTCATCTCCCGCCCCTCTTTTCTTTTGCTTGTTTTGGCAACATAGAAAGGTACAGGAGCAGTAATGTTAGTTGATATCTGTTGAGGGTTCACTGTGTGCCCTATATCATCTAATCACTTCACATATGTTATTTTACCCTCTCATTGCATATGTGAAGTAGTTGCAGTGATTTTCATTATATAGATGGAGGAAGAGGAGAGGGGAGGGGAGGAGAGGAGAAGGGAGCGGGCTGGGGCTGTAGTTCAGTGGTAGAGCACTTGGTGTAACATAGCTGAACCCCTAGGTTCAAGACTCAGCACCCTGACCCCCAAATCAGTGTTTTACTGAAAAAGTTGTGATTACAGAATATTTTTTAAATTTTAATGTCAAATTGTTCAGATAACTAGGTTGCTAGTTGTGAAATTCTTTAATGCTTTTTTTTTCTTTCAAGGCCATCAGGGAGCCATTTACTTACTACTGTAGTTCAAAAGGAGAAAAATGAGATAGTGAGCTGGGTGTGTGGCTCATACCTGTAATCCCAGCACTCAGGAGGCTGAGGCAGGAGGACTGCTGTGAGTTTGAGACCAACCTGGGCTACATAGTGAGTTCCAGGTCAGTCTCAATTACATAGTGAGACCCTAACTCAAAAAACAAACACACAAACAAAAGTGGGGGGGGATCCATTTCTTAGTCTTGTGGACAGTGCAGCTAACTTCAAGTTTATATTTAACTGTTTCTGTGAAGAAACAGTCCTGGGGGAGGATCCTTGCTCTTGACTTTTAAATATGGATTTTTAAAGGCTCAGTTGTGTGTTTTTCTTTTGTTGTTATTGTTATTTTTTATTTTGTTTTGTTTTTATACCAGGGATCGAACTTGGGACCATGTGCTTGCAAAGGCAGGTGGCGGAACCACTGAGCTAAATCCCCAGGCCTACGTTTTTCTAATGAATGTGGGAAGCCAGAAGGAGTGATCCAGCCAACAACAGCTTTCTCTATAGAAAGGAATGTATTTCAAGCTTTTTGACCCAAACCAGAATAAGAAATATATTTTGCTTTGTATGACATAGAACACTAACATAGGTATAAAATTGAAACAGTTCAATGAAACATTCCTATTCTTACTGTTCATGGTCACTCTGATGTTTCAGGTTCCATTCTGTTTTCTTCCTGTAAAACAAAGCTAATTGCAACACACTGGGTGGATTTCACAAGTAACTGGTGGCTTGAATCTATTCAAACTGACCAGTTCGATAAGCAGACTCAGTAAGTGGGAGCTACTGGATAGGGGAAGGAAATTACTAAAAGTTACTGAATATCTGTTGTGTGTGCAGTGTTGAACCAGCATGATATTATTTTATATTCACTATCATTGTTTAGTAGCCTTTCTGTTTGACTTGGGGAAGTACAATCAGAGGGGCAAGTTACTTGCTTAAAGCCAAATAGATAGCAGAAGTCAGAACTAGGATTTGAACTCATTTAGTGTTCCTAACTCCAACTCCCATATATTTGCATCGTGTCACTAAGTCTTCCAGGTAAGTAATATTGAAATATCCATGTTAAACTTACAAGAGAGAATTAGTGACATTTAGATGGCTTCAAAATTTTATAGTGGAAAATAACAATAAAAAGCCCCATTAAATGTGAGTTGAAACAGGCATAAACATTGACAAACAGTTAAATAGTGATAGATTGTATTGGCTTTCCAGAGAGCTTAAGTCTTCATGCCTGTGCTCATCCAAGAGGTAGAGGTAATATCCTTAAGGAGGAGATATATGGGGTTTTCTTGTTGGTAAGGTAAATGAATTGTTCAGAGGCTTTACTACTGCACCAGAGCAGATAATAAGGCAATTAGAACTGTTAAATTGATGAAACACCAGACTGGGATGAATTATGTCATGAATTACAAAGAAACATGAGATTTTACAGCAACTTTTGAGACCTAAAGAGAAAGATATATCAGTAAAGTAAAGAGAAATTGATAGTTAATGTGCTAGATTTATTGACCTGAAAAATCCTAATTTTAAGCATATTAGGAATATTTTATCAGCTTTGTAAATAATTGGGAAAAAGGAATGGGGATTTAGCTCAGTGGTGCTGCACCTGCCTCACAAGCACAGAGTCCTGAGTTTGATCCCCAGTAACCCCCCCAAAAGTTGGGAAAATTAGTGGTTTATTCTGATACTTTCATTTTTTCTACTAATTAATTTGAGACAGATTTCTTCCCTTTCTTTGATCTGTAACATACCCTAGGGGTCATTTAGTTCAACTTTCTCATTTTATAAATGGTGAATCTGATACCTTTAGAAATTCAGCAGCTTGCCCAAGATTGTATTGGCAAAGTAGACAAGAGTTGGAGCTACTACTAGGTTTTCGGATACTCCATTGCTTCATTTTTTTTTTATTTGACTGGAGCAGGAACATTGATAAATGATTTATATACATTGATGTATAGACTACAGGAGGACTGTTCTTCTTAAAATTCCCATCGTATAAAATAATTCTATTGCTAATGTTTAAGTAATGGCACTTTTTCCAAAAGGTAGCTGGGAAACAACCATTGGATATAAACTGGACTTCCATGTTTCAGTGATGAATGGGCTTATTGCTTGTTTTAAACCAAAGTTTTGGTTTATAAATCTAAGATTTGCAAACATGATCGTAGACACCTAGAATACAGACTTCTAAAATAGTCCTGAGTAGGGCCAGGGATTTAGCTCAGTGGTTCCACTGCCTGCCTCCCAAGTGCAAGGGCCCGAGTTTGATCCCTGGTACAAAAAAAAAAAAAAAAAAGTCCTGAGTAAAATGATCCTATTTTTGTTTCAGCCATAAACTTTTCAGGCTGTGACTATTGGTTTAAACAATAGGAAAACTATTCAATCATAAGCTCAATCTTCTTTACAAAAGTTTTGGAGATATTATTCTTACATATTCCTGAAAGTCCTTTGTAGGTTCCAGCTATGTGTATCTTTAAACATACACAATTAAATTCTATTGTTTCAGGTACTGAAAGTCAGATCTTTAATACTCATTGTCCATGTGATTTAATGTTACTCAGAGTGACTGTCAAATTATTATGTAAAGCAGTTTAATTGCAAAGCATTACATAGGTTTATGTCATCAATATACAACATTTTAGGTCACAATTATTTGGGTGGTGAAGAAATCACTCTAAGAAGACTAAAATCATACCACTCGATGAATTGAGAAAGGGAAAAATGACCAGGTCTTAAGCCAGTAGTGGAGACAAGGAAGTAGGGATGGGGAAGAATAGTCATTTCCTGTTAGTAGAAGGAATAAGATAATAACCTCTAGAATTCATTTAATAAATGCACAGGTGTAGAAAGTATGGAGTATATAAGAAACATACCCAGTGGGTTTTTTATTCTTTGGAATTCTGTAGGTGTATAGAACATTTATTTCATGATTTTCCTTTTCCCAAACTAGGTTTTTAACTTAGAGCCACCTTCATCTGTTGGACTATACTTAAATGCTATATAGTAGTGAGTACCCAGTGAATGTTTATTTAAAATGAATTAATTTTTGCATAGGGAATTTTATTTAAGTGGAAGCAATCATGTTTTGTTTTTCATGAAAACTTATGAATAGAATGTATAAACCTGGGCACCTTATGTTTACCAGTAGCTAACAGCTATTTACACTGCATGTAAAATATATACAGAAATAATGGAAGGGTAGTCAATAACAAATGGGTATATGAAGGACAAATTAAGACAAATTTAAATGCTATTAGTACATTTAATTCTTTTTTTTTATGGTCTTGGAGTTGAACACAGGGCCTCTCACACCTCAGCCTGTGTTTAATTTTTAAAACAATTATAAAATGTATAACATGAAGAAGGCAAATATTTAATTTTCACTACAATGCTTTAATTCTATTTTAGGAAAATTAAAATGAATTCAGGTTAGTTGTAAATATGAACTAAAAATTAGCAATTGAGTCATACCAAAGATAATGGTAATATTTTATTGAATTGGAGGTAGTGTTCTGCATAGTATCAAAGGTGTTAAATATGGTTTTATTTGTTGTTTTAACTGCCTAGGAGGCGGAGGTTAAGAAAAAACACAAAGGATACTAAGTCTATATTATAATTAGAACAAAGAGCTGAAAAGAGTAATAGGGGATGCCTAGGTAGCTAAGTGCAATCAGATTCCTTTTTTCATAGAGTCCCTTGAAGGAAAAGTGGAACAGATATTTACTTTTAAAATGTTTGGTTCTGGTGGAGGGGTTGAAGGGAGGACAGGGGGATGGGGAAAAAATAAGAACCAAGATGTATCATGTAAGGTACAAATTCCCAATGATGAATGTCATTATGTTGTATACCTAAAATATACCAGTAAACTTAATGAATAAAAAAACTTTGGTTTCTAATCTGGCATCTGCCAATTCGAGTAAAAATTGAGCACCTCATTTAAGAGCCAGCTTTTTCGTGCTGTAATCTTCAGTATTCATTCAGGACATTAATAAGCTAAAATCTATTCGAAGTATGTAAAACCTAAATATATCAGTATGATATCTTTCACTTGACAGTTAAAATATTTTATTTTTGGAAAGTCCTCTTTTCTTCCCATAAAACCTAGATGCCATAACGATAAGATTGATAGACTTGACCTTATAAATTTTATAAAATAAAATTTCTCCAGGGAAACAGCAGAAATTAGGATGAAAAAGAAAGTGGAAAAATAATGAACTGGGGAAAGTATTTACCATCTATACAACACAGAGGAAAAAGATCTGGAATATAGAAAGAGTGCCTGTGAGTTAATGAAAAAGAGATTAGCAGTCCAACATAGAAACATGAAAGAAATAGAATTGGATGACATGAAATGTTAATAACTACTAGAGCTATAAGAGCTTTACAGGTAGTATTAATTGATTTTCTTTTCCCGGCACCTATATGGTGGATACTGTTAATCTTTTCTCTGTGTCCTCTTCTTAACAGAGCTACATGAACAGATACCAATTAAAGACATGTATAATGTGCTGATGAGTTTAACCTCATCCTGCAAAATATTAAGTTTGGGTGATGTTTTTCTGTTAGCCAGTACTTCTCTGTGATGACACAGTGCATAAACTCACATTCAGAAGCAACCTCTTTGGCCCTCCCATGGAAACCAGAAAGCCATCCAGTCATGGCAGCTGTTCCCACCTGTGCATATACTAATACAAAATAACAATTCAGTTTTCTTCATATGTAATAACTCATAACTTGAATGGTTCTGCAGCTCTTGTGTTGGTTGGCAACAAAGGTTTATGTAACATATCCTCAATTGTATCTAAGGAAAATGCATATGACACAAAAACAAACATTGCCTTGTCTACATCAGTAGACTTCTCTGCCTGACTTGTGTACCACAGTGACCCATTAATCCTCTCTAATAGTTGTGTGTCAGCATCCTCTGCTCTTGCATCTACTTGTTATGGTAGTAGCTGAAAAGGAACCCATGCCACCTTTTGAGTGCAGCCTCTTCTAGGAGCTCATGACAAATGTCCTTGGCAGGGAGGTTCAGTTTTTCACCTGTAGTAAAGGACAGCTTTAGCAACTCGGTTAGCCACTGAGAGTAATGCTATCCATACAGTCATGTTTGATGAAGTGGTGGCCTACATCAAACTGTCATTGATTCTTTTTTTGTGTTCACTTTTTTTTTTTTTTTTAACTTCACAGGCTTGTCTTTTGATGCAGGGTGTTTGATCTTCATTGAAAGTTTCATGGCTTCATTGGATAGCCATGTGCCACATACTATATAAAGTGGGCTTGGAGAATGCAGATCATCTATCGCAGTGAAATCATAATCTAATTGGACTTTTGTTATCTTCTTTTAAATCTGGCTTTATATTTACAGAAAGTGAATATTGACATGAAGGAAGGCTGGTCAGTACTGGAAGCATAGAATAATAAAAGCTCATGGCAGATATTGGTTTATCCATCCTAAGTACTGCCTGAGAGACAAGGAACATCTCTCTATACTTTTTATATTTGTATGACCATCCTATCTTTTATGTTAATAAATAATTAATAATCTTTACTTTTTTCGGTACTGGGGATTGAACCCAGGACCTCGCGCTTGCGAGGAAGTCTCAGTGCCACTGAGCTAAATCCCTGGCCCAATAATCTTTACTTTTTAGCAGTGTCATTTTTTTCTTCCAAAATATTCTTTTGTAGATCCCAAGAGTATAAAACACTTAACAGAATCAGAAGAGACATCTGAGACATCTCTTTGGAATGCTCCAGGGAAGACAGAAAGCTAACTATGAAGTTTTGTTTACCTGATTTTCCTTTTTTGAAACCATACTCACCAATCAACTGATAAAGCTACAGTTTTTCACATAAGTCTCATGTAAAAATGGGCTGTTGTGATGAAAAACATTTTCCAGTGATTGTATTTGCTTTTTATTGTATTCTAAAAATTGACCTTCTGGCGTTTATATTGGCCTAATTAATGTTATTCTTCCCTTAAATCCTGATTCTGCTTATGGTAGGCTGGCAAATTTTGAGCCTGAAATTGGGCTGGGAGGCCCAAAACCTTGGCTAAAGTTAATTGACCCAGGAAAAGGAAGCTCTTCAGTTAAATCTTTCACTAAACTACCTCCTTACCTTTCAAGTGAAACATAACTTGACATAGTCATCAACTCTGTACTAGTTTTTTATTTGAATCCCTATTAACATTTTCTTTGTTTTTAAATTAAAATAAACAAAAAATGTAAGTTAGTTTTTTTTTTTAATAGGTTGATTGTGTCCTGTGTAATAAATAGAGTGAAACTACCTCTTAAGGAAGTTGTTGGGTTATTTGCGCTGTAAGACACCTTGGTTTATATAATACTACTTTGCCTTCCCTAGTCAGATTTTCATCATTTCTCCTTTTACAAGTCTGCCCTATGTGTAGTGCTTGCTTTCCTCTTTCTGGCTTTTTAGCTTAAAACATAAAAAAAAGCCAATCACAATAGCACACAGCTGTAGTTCCAGTTTCTCAGGAAGCTGAATTCTGAGCCCAGGAGTTTGAGGCCAGCTTGGGCAATGTAGTGAGAGTTCCATCTCAAACTAAGCAAACAAAATCAAGAAACCAGACTTATAAAATTACTCTTAAAGAGTAACTTATCTGGATATGAACATGAAAGTCACATATTTATCTATATAGATAAAGATCTACACACACACACACACACACATAATGTAGTGTAAATTTTTGTCTCTATTACCTTTTTGTCTCTATTACCTTTTCTGCTCCTCCATTCCCTTTTGGCTCTTTGTTAATTTTGTTTCAATCAGATGAAGATATCTGCTACCTACATTTCAGATACACAATTAAAATTTTGTATATATCTTGATTTCTTTCATGTTTCTTTAGTATTCTTTAGAAGCCTGGTTTGGTGGAAAAATTACTTTCTCCAAACATCTGTCTTTGTTTCTGAGGAGGGAATGAATTCTTAAATGTAAATTGTTACCTTGAAAGTTCCTTGATCTCTATTTTATTTTCACATTTTTCTCCAGAATTTCAAAACTAGAAATTTTGCTTTACTCATATTATCAGCATGAATACAGTGGTGTCTTTTCTACTTATATTTTAAATTGTTCTATTTTTATATATTTATGATTACATTTTTAGTTTCATTAGGCCAAATATTGGTTTTTGTTTCTTTTATCATTATAATAAAGTTATGTACTACT
>NW_022900913.1:60015638-60023138 GCF_012274545.1 Fukomys damarensis | reverse complement strand
TTGCGTTAGTTTGCTATTCTAGTTTCCATCTATTTCTTTAATTCCATGTATTTCTTTAACGCTAACAGTTATTAATTAATTTTTTTAATTTGGTCAGAGAGAAGGATATTTGTCATAGATATGTGTGCAGGGATTATTATGGTAGTCCAGAATCCTGAAAGATTCTACCAAATAACTCGTCTGAAATAGTGCAGGAAGAGTCTAGAACAACTTTTTGCAAAAAGTTGAAGTGTGCCATAAAATATATGATTTAAATGTTCTCTTTCTGTGAGATTATTTTGAAGTTTTTCATGTTTTTACATGCAGTACTTGCTGTTTATGGGGCAAGAACTAGTGTAATGATTCTAGTGACAATGCAGCATTTTAAAAGTGCTTACTGACATTCAGAAAGTCAGGCTGTAAAAATGATTGTTTTACATCATTTGAAATATTTTATTATCAATGAAATATTTGAGGTAATACAGAGCTTTTGTAAACTACAGACTAAGGTAAAAAAGAGACCTTAAGATTTGGAGGAGTTCAGAATCTCTCTAAAGTTGGAATAATTCAAGTATTTTAGTATATTGCATTTCAGACCAAATTGGCTGACTGTTAAAATTGTGTCAATTAAGGCTAAAAAGTATCATTGCCAAGTTTTAAAAAAATTGTTGTTAATTCTCACTTTGTAGTTCAAAACTGACTGTGTAGCCCGGGCTGGCTTTGAGCTTGCAGCAATACTCCTGCCTCAGTCTCCCAAGTCTCCTGAGATTACCAAATATTATATAAAAATAACAAGCAGTTAAAGACTTGAGAAAATTTTTTTAAGACTTAGAAATTTGATGAGCTAAAAGGAAAACCTTCTTCTGTGTGGTAAGGTTCAAAAATAAATACACACTGGAAGTAGGCGCTTTAAAACATATACTAAATTACTGTGTGTATACTGTTAGATAAGAATATATTGTGAAAATTATTCACAACACTAATTTTTCTGAATGGAAATTATTAACAGTTAATGATTATTTTGCCATTCTTTTACACAAAAGGACTTAGCTAGGATGTCAATATTAGCAATATAAAAAGGAATCTTTATACATGCTTCACCTATTTTTTTTTTTTTTTTTTTTTTTTTTTCCGGGGGTTTGTTTTTAAACCGGGGATTGAATTTAGGACCTTGTGCTTGAGGCAGGCGGTGGCACCACTGAACTAAATCCCTGGCCCTTCTCCCACTATTTTGACCTAATGAACACATCTTAGTACAACAAACTGAGTAAACATACCATGCTTCTGTACAGCGCTGTTAATCTCAAAGCAATGATCCTAGGACGCTCCAATTTAGTAATCTCAGATTCTGTTACCAAATTTTCTGATCAATAATCTTAAAAGATAGCCTGAGTTGATGGGTCACCAAGAATAATTGCTATAAGGAATAGTAAATTTGGCTTATTTTATAATTAGATAAGATTCAGATATCCTAATTGATGCTAACTTTCATTATCTGTAAGAGGTGACAGTCATTAATCAATTAAAGTCATATGCACGAAATGACATTTTCTTTTCCCATTTTGGTTATAATCTATATTAGTTTAGAATAACTGTATAGCCCATCCTCTAGGCAAACAATAATCTCACAGGTTGAAGTGACAGTATTGGATATTCCTATGGTTTTCCAGTTTCATCCTTCAGATGCTGTTTTAAATCTCTTTGGACCTAAGTTAAATATAACAATTTTGAAAATAAATTATGAATACTAATAGTAAAGATGCAGTTCATCCAGTGTAGTACTATTTTATCAATTTTCTTTTAAGTTATTTGCCTCTTTGAATGCACTTAATGTACAATTGTTTTCTTTGAAACTGTATCACTCTTGATTCATATTGTACAGTACTTGCAGTTAGTTCTTTTTCCCACTTAGAGCTGCTTACAAGCCAACTGTTATCTAACACATGTACCGTCATACTAAAAAAAGAGCAAAAACAAACTAAGAAGTACACACAGAACTTAGACCTATGCTTCCTCTGTCCTCAGATCTAGCCAAACCAATCACTATGCAAGCTTTTTAGTCTACAATATCACAAAGGTTATAAGATTGACAGCAGGATTCCAATGTTGACAGCTCATGTTGGGAAGAGAATCATTTTAGAGAGGGATGATGATGAGCTAAGCTTTCAACTTGCTTTGGTTGCTGATAGGATGTCTAAATAGAGAAGTTACATAGGCAAAAAGATGAATCTGAGCAGAGTATAAAAAAATGTACAGAGATTTCAGTTTTAGGTGGTAATTGCAGTATTTTATATGGAGATGGAGTGGCTGTAAGAGAGTATGCTTTGACATATAAACTCAAGCAGAAGCTGTTTATGATGCCCTTAGCCTTTTCAGTAGCATATACTTTTTCATCTCCCATCTTGAAGCCTTTAAGAGCAATGTAAAGGATTAGTAAAATAATTAGTATTTGTTTATTTGAATTGTGAGCTCTGAGATTCATAGTTTTGAAAAAATTGTATTGACTTTGGATTTGGCATTCATCATTTTAGCTATTTACAAAATATGTGTTGTCTGATTTCTTTATTAAAATCAATTAAAGTATATATTCTACCTGAGCAGTTAGTAGACCATCTTCAGTTAAATGAATTAATTAATGAGCACTTGGGAAAATATAAGGTAATAAATACTATCAAACATTCATTTTCTTTCAGTTAGGTCACACATGAAATTGATATGTTGGTTTCAGTGTTGGGTGGCTGGGGATAGAGTGTATGGGGATCTGTTGCCTTTTGCCTGTGTCATCTTTGATGCTATTCAGATTTGAAGCATGGAATAGTTTTACTTTTGGAACAGATAAAAAATATTTAGGTTTTGATAATTGCTTTATTTACTTTAAACATAAGATAACTTGGTGTGGTATAAAGTGTTTACACTTGAAGTTAGAAGTCATGATTTCAAATCCTGACTCCACTTTCTGGCCAGCTGGCCTTAAATCAGTTACTTCTCGTCTTTGAATCAGTTTCTCATTTGAAAATGGGGATAACGATGTAGGCTGCTTTGCTTACCTCACAAGGTGATCATGAGTTCATTCAGTAAGCATATCTGTGATACACATACTCTCCTCAGTATGTTATGAGGTCCAGTCCAGCCTGTCAGAAATGGAGGTAGACAAAATTCAAGTCTGTTACAATGGTGGAGATATATTATGAAGACCCATAGAATCCAGTGTCTCCTGAGGGTGGTAGGTTTGCTGGTAGAGTAGTCTTCCTGCCACGAGGCACATTTCAGTTTTGATGAATGGGAGAGAAAAACAGTATGGAGGGAGATGAGACATTCCACTCAATACAGGCAGCATCTCCTATCTCATTTTACATGTATCTGTGTGTTGTACTTCTAAGTTTTGTCAAGACATAATATTGTTGCAGGTCCTTCCTTTTCAGTGACCTCAAAATCTTGACTTTAAGAATTATCACGTGTGCTGTCCCATGCCTGTAATTCAGCTACTCAGGAGACTGAAGAGGAAGGATCTCCAGTTCGAGGCCAGCCTGGACAATTTAGTGAGACCCTGTCTTAAACAAAATGCTGGGGATGTAGCTCAGTAGTAGAGTGCTTGCCCTGCATTCATGAGGCTCCATATGAGAAAAAAGTTTGGAAATAATAGAAAAATCTCACTTGAGACTTTTATGATAACTGTAAAAGGACTTGTAGAGGATGACTAAAACTTACTGAATTTTATCTACGTACATTTTCCTATAATATATCATGAACACTAAATTAGATTCTGAGGACAACTTCCAGTTGTTCTGCAGTAAAATGCTAATGAAAATTCTTAATTAGTATAGTTTATTTGTGTTTTCCCAAATGTAAACAGACACACTTACCCTCGTATCGTTTCCTTTGTAGCACTATTGAACATCTTATGCCCCAGAATAGTTTTCAGATGCTAATATCTAGCTACTGATTCCCACTCTCCTATAAGTTATAGTTTAGAGGCCCAAATATTTTACTGTTTTATACCCAATTGCCTGTAAGTTACAGAAGTACTTTGTAAATTGCAAATATGAACTAGATAGAGCATAATACTTATTCTAGATATTAGCCACCAATAACCACTATCATTAAAAACAAAGGATCTTAAAGTTTTAAAACTTAGTTTTAAGTGTAAAATATAGCTTTTTACATAAAATTTATATGAAATATTTAATACATTGGAAAACAATGGATTATATAGATAATTTAATCTTTACTTCATATTTGTGTATATTTGGGAAGAAAAAGATAAAGTAGTTCAATTTCTAAATGACTACCAGTTTGAATGAATTAGTCCAAAGTAGGAAAGCATAATTTCTGTGCTTTAGATATTTCTAGCTTCAAGTAATAGAAAGCCAAATGTGTGGGTTAAACTAGAAAAATACTTACTATCTTTTATAAGAATGTACTTTAGAGGGTTGATTAATTCAGTAGTTCAGTAACATCATCAGAGACTGTAGTTCTCTGACAATTCAGAGTGACCTGTCCTTTAAACACCATCTCATGGGCCTCTACAAGTGGCAGGTATCACATAGACAATGTGCAGGAGACAAAAGGAATTCTGTCCCATTTAGGAGTAATGACAGCCTTCTCAGAGCCCCTAGCAGATATCTTTTATGTAGTTTTATCCAGAATTGGATTACTATCACATTCCTTTATGATTGACTTCTTTTAAGGAGATGACTTCTTGGATGCTTTTAAAATTGGATTCTGATTTAGCAGCTAAGAAATGAAAGAATGACTGCTGAATAAGCAACTAACAATGTTTTCTATAAATGACACTTGTAAACTTTCTTTACATGTTCAAGTGTTTGAGAATTACTTGAAAAATAAAAGTGTATCAGTAATGGCCATGGGTATGGAATTAAGTGACATTTAGCTGAGAATTTGAACAAGCTACCAAAGCTCCTTAAATTTCACTGGTTATCACTCATTTGGGCATACTAGTGCCTAGTATATAAAGTTCTCTTGAAGATTTATGGCAGTGTGTTTAGCATACTTGGTTTTTGCTTTTTTGTTTGTTTGTTTGTTTGGTTGGTTGGTTGTTTTTGGTTCCGGGGGATTGAACTCAGGTCCTTAACACTTGCAAGGCAGGCAGCAGAACCACTGAGCCAAATCCCTGGCCCTATTTAGTGTACTTTGGCACACTACTTGGCTCATACAAGATGGTCACTGTATTAGTTGTCCTTTTGAAATATTTTAATTTTAGTTGATAGTGAATGATTCATGCTTTTGCCCAAGTTTACTATATATATATATCATGCATCTGTTGAATTTCACCAGCCTATTTTAAGAGAGAAAATTCAGATACGGTAGTTGGAAATAAAAGAGCCTTAAAAGTCATTTATCCAGTCTAACTTTTTTCATTATTGTTACTGTCTGTAGTACCTTTTTTTTTAACTACTTTTATGAAATAAAATAGTTTGGGATTTTATTTATTTCTAAAATATTGATAGATTTTAAATCACTCATTTTATTTTAAAGACAACATTGTAAAAAGGCATAATAAGATTGTAAAGTGATAATATTTAAGTGAGGCTCTAAGTATTGGATGCAGTAAAATACTGAAAATCTGTTCACATTAGGCCCTCAATAACTTTCTTCTTTTCCTTTATCTCTCATAATTTACAGTATAAAAATCTCAAAAATATTGTTTGTTTCTTCAGAAACAAGATCATGAGTTTCTTATCAGATGTATTAGTAGAGAACTTTGTCAGGAAAAGGGAACTCATACTAGGGAGGATTTTAATAAAGCATTTAAAAGGAGTTTTGGTTGCATAGATACTGCTACAAGTTTTACAAAATGTTAAACTTTCATTAATTGCCCGGGGATGTCTTAGCCACCACTTACATGTTTTTTATGAGAAAAATGTGATAGATACTACTTCGTCTTTAAACTTTAAAAACAAATATAAACAAGTGAGAAAAGATATTCCGGATTATAGGTCTGTTCTGAAAGTTGAAAATAAATAAATGGATTACAATTATGTTAGTTTAAATGTTATAAAGTATGATTAATATATGGATTAAATGTTTCCAAAGGAGATTGTTCTAATAAATCTAGGTTAAACAGATTCTCTTCAGCATTTGCTTCATATTATAACCATAATGGTTAGGAAGATTCCTAGAGTTTCTATTTGGTTTTCATTTTATAACTGAGAGAAAAGAACTCTCAGTGGTGACTTTATCATAGTATTTTCTTCTGTGTTCTTACTGTTGATATTCCTTGTTCTCATTTTGACTGATTGGCTTCCAGGCCTACAGCGAGTTAAATCTTGGACTCCTTTCACCCTTTCATCTTACAGTTGCTTTATACTGACCATGGCTTCTTAGTCTCATGACTTCTTTTCTTGATTTTCACTTTGTTTTCTAGTGTACATTCTTGAGTAAATTTTCAGAAAAGTGGCATATTGGATAAACTTTTTGAATTTTTATATGACTAAAAAGAATTCCCTTGGCTTATAACTTCTTTCATCAGTTTGCCACATGACTCATTGCTTCTTTCAGATCTTAACTCATAACATCCTCTTTTCAAAGAGGTCTTCTCTGATTATCCTATGTTAAATTGTAGTCCCCTAACATTACCAGTCCTCCTCCTTCATTACTTTTCATCCATAACACTTAATCGTAATCTACCTTGCTATTAAAACAGGTATTAATAAAGGCAAAAATATTTTTCTTATTTGTCTTTATTTCCCCACTAAATATGGTCATAGGGAAGGGATTTTTATAGTTTTATTCACCAATATATCATTAGTACATAAAATCAGGCTTGGCATATAGTAGCCCCTCAATAAATAATGAGTTAATGAATTTTTCCATCACCCTTTATTATAGTTATAAATCCAGGTTATAAATCATTTTCTCTTAGAACTTTGAAAGGATTGCCCCATCATCATCTGGAATCTAGTGTTATTAATGCGATATATAATGTCAACCTGATTCTTCTTCCTTGTGTAGGTGACCTATTTCTTCTCTTTTAAAAAGCTTTAATTTTCTTGGTGCTCTGGAAATTCTTAATGAGCACCCCTCATCTGCTTTTTTCCCAGCTATAGGAAATTTATTCCTTAAAAATTTCTTCCCCTCCTTTTTTTGGATACTGTATACAGTTCCTATTGTTCATACACTGAGCTACTCTAATTTATTGTCTTTTCTCTTATTGTTCCATTTTTATTTCTTTTTATTATTATTATTATTATTATTATTATTATTATTATTATTATTATTATTTCTTCAGTGCTAGGGATTGAACTCAAGGCCTCATGCATGCTAGGTAAGCACTCTATCACTCAGCTACAGCCATAATCTTAACTATTTCTTATTAACCTTAAAGGTCAAGGGATGAGACAACAATTCTTCCAGCTAAATTAGTGCCTTCATAGTCCAGAAATAAATCACTTATTTTTAGATATTTTGGGGTTTAACTAGTCCTGCAGTAGATCTCTGAGGACTGCTTGAAACTCTTCCACTACGGTAAACACTAACCCGGTGTCTGAGAATATTACATGT
>NW_022900913.1:59958575-60015196 GCF_012274545.1 Fukomys damarensis | reverse complement strand
AGGTAATTGGGCTTGTGATTTATTTCCTCTTTTTAATTTTATATATATTTTTTAGTTTAAGCTTTTATATGCTTATTGTTTAAACAGTGAATTTTGGAATTTTTTAAACTAAAATATCAACTGGTGGACAATTATAGGAAGGAGTAAATTGATTTCATATTTGTATTTTGTTTTTTATTAATAACACATAATAAAGGCCACTTATCACATAGTGGGAAATGGAAATGTTAGTAAACAATCTGGTTGAATAGAAAAAAGGTTAGTCTAATTTCGTATTGTGCACTATATATTTTAAATATTTTTATAACATTTAACACTTCCTTTTCCTACTAAGCTGTCCTTGTCATTTGTTATTAATAAAAAGTATAAACTTTAAATCAAATCTATTCCTATAATTGTCCACCAGTTTATATTTTGTTTTAGTTAAAAAATAATATGCCACAGTTTGTAATAGCTAAACCTTGGAAACAGCCCATTTGCCCATCAGTTGGAGACTGGATAAAGATGTGGTTTTCAATAAAATGGGATACTACTCGGCCATAAAGAATGAGAAATTAGATTCATTCATAGGAACATGGATACATATTGAGGATATACTCCTAAGTGAAATAAATAAATCACACATGTGTAAATACCGAATAGTTTCTCTGGTGTGAATAAACTAATAGTACGTAAGGTCCTAATGAGATAACTGACATTGTGAAATAGCAAGAAAAGGGCTAAAGGTGTAGGGAAAGTGGGAAGGGTAGGGGAAAGGGAATAAGGGAAAAGAAAAAAATATGAAAAAATGGAAATAAAGTGTTTGTAAATGGGGAGGGTAAGAGGGGGTGAAGGGAGGGCAGGGACAAGGGGAAAAAATGAGAACCAAGACCTGTCATGTAAAGGTACAAGATCCCAATGATGAATGTAACTGTACTGTATACCTAAAATGTACCAATAAACTCAATGAGAAAAAAAAATGCCAGAATTCACTGTTTGAACAATAATAAACATATCAAAGCTTAAACTTTGGGCGCCTTGCAGTACCCAAGTCCAAAATTCAGATGTTTACAAGAATCAAGTATATATGGTCTCAGTGTTTGGGAACGGGGTAGGAGGAGTTAGGACAAAGTGAGTAACATGAACCCATCTGGAAGAGACAGTCTCCAGTTAGCTCCAGCTGGTCGTGGGAATATGGCCTCTGTTCTATAATGAAAACATCAAGAAAAGCTAGAGATCCTGACTTACATGTTAACTTTAGCAGCTTTTTAATGGAAACAAACTTCTCTTTCTCTCTCCTTCCTTCTCCATCTGCTTTTTATTTATTTTTTGTTTTTTTAACATTGTGAGCCAGATAAATCCATCTCAGTGGGATTTTATTTAGTTCATTGATAGAACACTTGTCTAGCATGGCCAAGGCTTGGGATCAAATCTCAGCACTACAAAACCAAAAACAAAACAAAGCAAAACAAAAACATTTAGGTTTTGCTGTGCAAACTGACAATTTGCTGTCTCTTGCCTAACAAATTTCTTGTACTACTTAAAGGGAACTTTTAGACAAATATATGCAGTGACATGAATTAGTAGTTTTATTTTGAATCTCAAATGAAAAATATTTTCATCTTAATTTTGAAAATTCTTGTGAAAGCAATTTTAATTACAAACAAAGTGAAAATTTCTCTATATAGTGCTCACTTGTTGAGTTGTGCCTGATGTATCAGTACTCAGAGCTTCCCCAGCAACTGATTCAGTGGTTGCACTTTTTCTTTTTCCTTTTTGATAACAGATATATTGAGATATAATCACATTCACACGATTCATCCATTTAAAGTCTACAGTTCATTGCTTTTTAGTATGCAGTATTTACAGAGTTGAGCAACTTTATTTAATTGTTTTATAACATTTAATCACTCCAGAAAAGAAAGCTCAGACCCTGTACCTGTCACCCACCCCAAACCCCCATCTTTCTTGTCCTAGACAACCAATAATTTACTTTCTGGCTCTAAATTTACCTATTCTGAGTATATCCTACAATCATATATATTTGGCCTTTTATGTTAGTCTGCTTTTACAGTAGCATATTATTTCAAGATCCATCCGTATTATAGTTTAAATCAGTATTTACTCCATTTTGTAACTTACTGAATGGGTTATCACATTTTAGCTATTCATTAGTAAATGGACTTTTGGACTGTCTCCATATTTTGCCTCTCATGCTTTTATGAACCTTTCTAGACATGTTTTTTTATGAATCTATGTTTTCATTTCTCTGGAGTATATACCTATGAGTTGCATTGTTGGGACATAGTAACTCTTTGCTAGGACATATGTAACTTTATTGTTTGAATTATAAAGCAGCTGCACCACTTTTCATTACCACCAGCAGCATTAGGTGGTTCCAATTTCTCTGCATCCTTGCCAATACTTGTTAGTTATTATTATTTTTAATTGTGTACATATTGATGGGTGTGAAATACAATCTCAGTGTTAATTTGGTTTCTCATGACTAATGATATTGAGTATGTTTTATGCACTTACTGTGTATGTGTAGAACTGCTTTAGAAAAATGCCTGTTCAGATCCTTTGCCCATTTAAATTTGTTTTTTAATTATTGACTTATCTGTATATTAGTGGTACAGTTCCTTATTGTATGTATTATTTGCAAATATTTTCTCCCATTCTGTGGTTCTCCCTTTGATAGCATCCCTAGAAGCACAAGTTTTTAATTTCTACGAATGCCAATTTATATATTTTTTTATTCTTTGTGCTTTGTGTGTGTGTGTGTGTGTGTGTGTGTGTGTGTGCGCGCGCGCGCGCGCGCGCCAGGGATTGAGCTCGGGTCCTTGTGCTTGCAAGGCAGGTCACCGAACTGCTGAGCTAAATCCCCAGCACTCTTTGTGCTTTTGATACCATATCAAAAAGTTTGTTGCCCAATCTAAAGCCAGCAAGATTTTCCTCTCAGTTTTTCATTCAGTAGTTTTTATAAGTTTAGTTCTTACTTTTAGATTTTAGCGCATTTTGAGTTAATATTTTGTTCATGTTATAAGGGCCGGGGGAATACAGGCTTTTTAACTAAACCAAAATAAGGGCGGGATTTAGCTCTGTGGTTCTGCTACCTGCCTCGCAAGTGCAAGTACCCAAGTTTGATCCCCAGTACAAAAGAAAAAAAAAATCAGTCCAAATGTGCTGTAGATGTAGCTCAGTGGTATAGCATTTGCCAAAAATGGCCTCTTAGTGGGAAAATCAGTCTGAATTCAGAAAAGGGAAAGGAGAGAAAAAAATTTTTAAAGAGTGGTAGGAAATAGAGGAAATAAGATTGCCAAAATACTATTTTGCTTTAGTTTTTGTTTTGTTTTTTTGAGACAGGGTTTCACTATGTAGTTGAGACTGACCTGGAACTCACTATGTAGCCCAGGCTGGTCTCGAACTCACAGTGATCCTCCTGCCTCAGCCTCCCAAGTGCTGGCATTACAGGCGTGCACTACCACGCCAGGCCAAAATACTATTTTGAAAGCTGTTAAACACTTTTAGGGGAGAGGGTCTGGAGATTGAAACCAAGGCCTCACCCAGGATAAGCATATGCTGTACCATTGAGCTTCATCCTCAAGTCCATCTTACCACTATCTATTGCATTGGTCTTTAATCTGTGTACTTAGCCTGGCTTGGTGTTGGAGTATTACTAGATGATCTGAAGTACAAAGTTTTATGAAAATTTTGTTTGCAATAAGAAAAACCATACAATTAAAATAAACTTTTTTAGTCCAGTTACCCCAAAACTATTCTATTTAGCATTTTATAAACAGTATTTTTAAATGTGCTGTATACACATTTGTGAAAAGTTCATGGATATCTAATTGAACTTTTCAAACTTATATTGAGAAGCAGCTATTCTGAAGGGAGGAATAATGTCTTTTATTCCAGTTAAGCTTGCAGTTGAACAAAATTAAACAGATTTGCTTACCACAAGATTTCCCAAAACCTTTTAATATGCAAACATAAATAATAAATCTTTAAGATTTGACAAGCAGAACTTTTTAAGAAGCTTATTTCACCACTAATATACCATGGGATAATTTGGAACACACACACACAAACACACACACACAATCATGTTGTCATACATACACAGTTAAGTAGCATAAATTGTCAGTTGATTATCATCCCAGTGTTGTCAATTCTTATATTTCTCCTTAATGCTAACCTTTCTGTTGCTTCTACTTCATTTCCTCTTATAAAGATTTTAAAGTTGCTATATTTCTTTATAGGTGTGGATGTTTAAGGTGAATGAAAAATATTTTCAATTAACTCTGCCTTTAAAATGTAATAACTTATTACTTTGATATTTTAACTAATAGTATTTGCAAAAGAAGAGCATGTAGGAAACTACAACTATTAGGTAAATTCTTTTTTTAATTGAATCTTTATTCCAGAATATTAGTAAATACTGCTAAAGTCTACTCAAAGATAATCTCAGCATCTCTTTTTTGTTAATGTACTGTTTAAACATTTTGAAAGTCAATAAAATCCTCTATATTTACTCCCAAGCTGACTTTTCCTTTCCTGAACCTTTAGGACCTTTCTCCTCAAGTAATCAAAGATTAGTTTTTATATTTGGGGTATTTTTTATTTTTATTTTTGGTACCAGGGGTTGAACTCGGGACCTTGCGCTTGCGAGGCAGACAGCAGAACCACTGATCCAAATCCCCAGCCCCAAAGATTAGTTTTATATGCTTCTTTTTAATTTGTTTTTTGAGTATGCTTTGTTTATATTTATGACAGCAACACAACATTTATAACCTAGTATGAACTTCATTTTTTTCATTTGGAGATAATTTTAGAGTATAATGTATGAGCATCATGAATATATAGATTATGCCTGTTGGATATATTAATGTTTTGTTGCATTTTCTTTCATCTGTAGAAGTAATACATGATCCTAAGGGTAGGATGAGCCTTCCTAGCAACCTCAAAGTTCCTAACTGGAACATTTTAGTATTTTAATATTTAGTGTGGTGATTTAAATCCAGACTTAAAATCCTTTCAGGACCATAACAACAGTTTGGGGGAGGGAAGGGTTTGTTTTGTGTTGCTTTGCTTTAAAAATTTGTAAACGTGTATTAAGTCTGGTCAGAATATAAACAGTAAATTGTGATCTGAAAAATCTCCATTGTAAATACTTACACAAAAGCACCATGTCCTAAATGGGATTTTAATTTGCATTCTGGCAAACACGGGTCAAGTAAGTAAGCAAGCCTCATGGAAAAAGCTGTTTTTAATGTGTCTGAACTCAGAAACCTTTTTTCTTCCACTCCTTAGGTAATGTGTATATAGGAATATTTTAATATTTTCTTGGGGTACACTTTTATATTAAAACTTTTGTTAACCAAAATTAGGGGAGATTGGTCTGTTATGGTTAATTGAATTTTGTTTAACTAAAGAATAATCAGTTGAACTTTGTGTGGCACTATTCTTTATTGTCAAAAATCTTCCTGATGTGTATCGGTACCTTTTCTTGCTTTAGTAAATACCTATTGGTTTGTTTCCCCTACCTGTCTGTGAAGAGAACCACATCTAAATTATTTATCCTACTTCCTTGCACAAGGAAACTCTGACATAAAAAGAACTATAAAATAAAAATTTCTTAAATAATTTTGTTGTTGAAAATAATCTAATCTTTGGGATTTGGTATGCGTTATACTGATTTTTTCTCGTCTAGTAAGCTAAATATTTATATATTATAGTATGTCATTTCAAGAATATAGATAAGGTTTTGGGAATCATCAATTAAAAAAGCAATATAGAATCAAGGGTGGTGGTGCACGATTGTAATTCTAGCTGCTTGGAAGGCTGAGACAGGTGAATCACAAATTCAGGGCCAGCCTGGGGCACTTGTTGAGAGACTCTTGTCTTCAGAAAACAAGGAGTGGGGAAGGGGCTAGAAATGTAGCTCAGTGGGAAGACTCTTGGCCTAGTATTGCACCACACACGTAACAGAATGAAACAAGACAGAAGTGTTAGAACATAATAATTTTGAATGTTGTTTGCACATTGTAAATACAGTGGGGTGGGTTTTTAATTTTAAAAATAATACTTTTATACCTTGGTATATTTCACTGGCTTTAATCAGGTAGAGAGAAGACTTAAGAGTACAAGAATAATCACACTTGTATCTATGACTAGTATATTATGCTTGCCTTTCCTATATTTAGTCTGTTGACTAGTATTTTAAATGTTTTATATTTACATAGTTTATGTCTTGAGGTTTGTTCTGTAGAGAAAAAGCTAATCAGAGTCTCTGAAACATTTTTGGTTTATTTATAGATTGGTCAAAGAAAAAGTGATGTATGAAAAAGAAGCAAAACAACAAGAAGAAAAGATTGAAAAAATGAAAGCTGAAGATGGTGAAAATTATGCCATTAAAAAGCAGGTAAAGTTCTATCTTAAACAGTAAAAGCTAACAGTTACAGAACATCATATCAACTAATGTAGTTTTTACAGTAGCCTCTGAGATGATAAAAACTATTATTTATTTTTCACCATTGAAACATCCATTTAAAGATAAGGACATTGAAACACAGGTGAAATAACTGCCCACAGCCACACAGCTAAATGGCAGAGCTGGGATTTGAGCACAAGCATTATGGCTGTAGATTGAATTTGCACTCCTAACCTATAAGCTCTTCTGCCTCTCTAATTCTAAGTATTAAATATAAAAACAGGGTAATCTTATACTGAATATACTTATATTTTTAAATTCAGAAATATTTTCTTTAAACTGACGTGTGATTGTCACCAAAATAAAACATATGTTACACTTCTCAGTGACTACTTATAATTGTCATGACAAATTTTGATCTCCTTAACTCTTCTTGATTTCAGTATCTGCTGATCTCTCTAATTTATCTCTTATTAGTCCCTACCTGGACCTCTTATGTTTCTGCTTTTGAGCTTCCTGAACCTGCCTTTTCTTTACTACTGAGATTTTACGCATCTTGGATGCTCTTTTTACTTTTTTTACCTACCCTCTCCTGATTAATTCCTGTTCACCCTGTAAGCATTTTGTATACTTCCATAATACCTTCTGTATTCCATCACACCATTTATTGAATTTTCACTCCCAGGTGACATTTGCTTCATAATGCCTCAAAAAATATACAGAGGCTATTGAGGTACTTCCTTACATTCTCAGTGCGAAATCATTTCGTCTTGCCTGCATCTTTACCCATACTGCCTGCCTTCCTGAGAAAATGGATCATGTGCCCCAGCCCTGCTTATGATGTTGTATGTTGTTTTTCAGTGATGTTGTTGTCATCGCTCCTTTGTACTCATCCTGTACATCTCAATAGTACTTGATACAAGTAAACACTTTGTCCTTGAAAAATTATTTTATATGGGTATATTTGGCAGAACAACCTCTTGTTTTTCCTCCTGATGTATAACTACTGTTCCTAGGTCTCTTATTAAACCTTTCTCTCCTTCCATGTGTATACATAATGTATATATAATTTTTTCAACTGTCCTATCCTTTGCTAAGTAATCTCATACCTTCATTAAGTACTACCTTTATACCATTCACTTAGCAGAATTTATCAAACATCTGCTACATGTCAGACACCACTCTTTTCGGTGTTAAAAAAAAAAAAAGCAACAACAATCTAAAATGTACTAATAGGGCTGGGGATTTAGCTAAGTGGTGCAGTACCTGCCTTGCAAGCACATTATAGTGAAGATGAACTACCACAAGGCTCTCTCATGCTGCATCGTTATAGCTACCCATATCCTCTCTACTGCCTAAGCCCTGAGTACTTGTAATTACACCATTTCAAAAATATCATATTGTCCTTCCACATAGTTCAGCACTTAAGGCCCAGTGAAATTCTTGGGTAGTTTATTCCTTATTATTGCTAAGTAGTAGTCCATGATGTGACTGTACTGCAGTTTGACTATCAAGGGACATTTAGATTATTCTGGATTTTTGGCTATTATGAAAAAAGCAGCTGTGACTATTTGTGTACAGTTTTGATGTGAAGATAGAAGATCTTTTTATTTCTCTAAGACAAATGCCCAAGGGCGCAGTTGCTAAGCCTTATTAGTTTAACCTTACTAGTTTTGTTTTAAAAGGAACACCAAACTCTTCCAGAGTTGTACCATTTTATGTTCCTACTAACAATGTATGAATGGTTCAGTTTCTTTACATCTTTACCAGCATTCTGTGTTTGTCACTGTTTTATTTTAGCATTTAGAACTCACCTATGTGGTAGTTCTCTAGCGATATCTCCTTGTACTTGTAATTTGCATTTCTCTAGTGGATATTGAGCATCTTTCCATGTACTTATTTGCTGTCTGTAACTCATCTAGCCTCTTCAGTGGCTTCATCTAGCCTATTCATGTCTTTTGTCTACTTTCTAAATGGATGTGGGTTTTTATTTATTTAGAGTTTTGAGAGTTCTTTATATCTAGAGACATGTTTTTTGTCAGCTTTGTGGTTTGCAAATATTTCTCTGTAATTTGTCTTTTTATCTTCTTAGCAAAGATTCTCACTGAGCAACAGTTTTTAATTTTGAGAATGTCCAATTTACCAGTACAGTATTTCCTTTTGGTCTCAAGTCTAAGCCTCTGCTAGTTTCTACAAGTTGTAGTGTTTTATGTTTTACATGTGAGTCTCTGGTCTACTGAGTTTTTTGCTTGTTTGTTTATTTGTTTGTTTGTTTTTTGTCCCCAGCCCCTAATAAGATTACCAATATATTCACTTAGGTGATTTTATTTTATTTATTTATTGGTACCAGGGATTGAACTCAGGTTCTTGTGCTTACAAAGCAGGTAGCAGAACCTCTGAACTAAATCCCTGCCTCTCCACTGAGTTAATTTGTAAAGTGTGAGATTTAGTGTGAAGTTCATCTTCCTATAAGTGAATCCCCAGTAGGTGTAGCAGCATTTGTAAAAAGATGTCCTTCTTTCATTGAATTGCTTTTGTATCTTGGTTAAAAGCAATTGAACATATTTGTATGGATTAATTTTTGGTTTCTCCCTTCTGATCCATTAATCTTTATCCTTTTGTAGCTACATAGTAGGCCTTAATATTGGGAAAACTGAATTTTCTCACTATACTCCCCCACCAAAAAATTGTTTTAACTATTCTCATTCTTCTGTGCAGATTTTAAAATGGGCTTGTCTATGTCTGTAAAACACCATTTGATGGAAATTACATCAATCCTGTAGGTCCTTTTGAGAATTTATGTCTTTGAGATCTGTGATCACTGAGCATAGCAGATCCTTCCAGTTTAAGTCTCACTTCTTCCTTAGCATTTATAGTCTTCAGCAACTGGATCCTGCTCACTTTCTTTGGAGCAGTTTCCACATAGTGTTTGTGGAACACTGTGATACTTAGTTCAAGGGATTTTTGTATGTGCGTACCTTAATAACTTGCAACTTTGCTGAAAAAACTTATTCTAGGAAATTTTTTTTTTAAATTTTGTAAATTCCTGCTTATTTTTCATGTAGACAGTCATGTCATTTGCAAAAAGGAGACAGTTTTATTTTTTCATTTCTAATCTCCATAATATCTTTTTTTCCTTTGCCTTATTGTGCTGGCTGTCACCAATAATACCAAACTGAATAAGAGTGGTAAGAGTGGGGGGAAAAATCAGTCTTTTACCACTAATAAGGTTAGATGTGTATTATTTGTAGATAGTCTGTTTATTTGGGGAAGTTCCCTTCTGTTCCTAGTTTTCAAAGTATTTTTGCCACAAATAGTTGTTGGATTTTGTCAATTACTTTTTTCCTGAGTTATTTGCTAAAATTATATGAGTTTTCTTTTTTCAGCCTATTGATATCGCAGATTTCATGGATTGATTTTCAAATATTGACCCTGTCTTGCATACCTGGAATAAATCATATTTATTCATGGCATATAATTCATTCACTGCTAGATTCACTTTGCTAATACTTTGTGAAAGATTTTCACATCTAAATTTGTGAGAGATACTGGTCTTCAGTTCTGGGAATTTGTTTCAGTATTTGTATTATCTTTGGTTTTGGAATCAGTATTGGTCTCATAAAACAGATTGAGAAGAGTGCTCTCTTCTGGTGTTCATGAAAGATTTGTGTTACTTCTTTAAGTGTTCGGTAAAATTGTCTTGGCATGATACTACCTGGGCCTGGCGGGATTTTTTTCCTTTCCTTTTTCTTTTTTAGAACTTCTAAAATTACTAGTTTAGTTTCTTTAATGATCATAACATTAGATTATCTGGTTGAGTTTTGGGAATTAGTCCATTCCAAATTTTTATGAACAGTATTGCAATTAGCTTTTAGTATTTATTCTTTGTTTTATATTATTCTTTTAGTGGTTGCAGAATCTGTAGTGATAATCTCTAATAGTACTGCTTTTCTTGATTTATACCTTCTCGCTTTGTTCTGCTAGTGTTATAGTCGATTTTGTTTTCAAAAATGGTATTTTCGTTTCATTGTTTTCTCTTATTTGTGCTTATTTCATTTGTGCTTATTTCATTCTTTCTGCTTGGTTTGAGTTTGTTTTGCTGTTCTTTTTCTGTGTCCTTATAATAAGAATATAAACTATTAATTTGAAACCTTTCCTCTTAATGTAAACATTTAGTGCTATGAAGTCTCTCTCAGTAGTGGACTAGCTGTATCTGAAAAAAAATTTTTTTAAATTTTCTTTTATATATTTCTGTGTTTCCTTTAAGACTTTCTTGTTGGCCTGTGAGTTTTTTAAGTTTTTATTTTTATCAAAATATATTTGCAGTATGTCTTGATTATATTTATTGTGAGGAGTAGGTACATGTACATAACACATCTTAATTCTTTTTTTTTTGGTCCCCTGCCCCTCTTCCTTCCCTGTTCCTTTTATCTCTTGAGCGCCATCCCATTTGCAAAAGCTCTATAGTCATGTTTTTTTCTAATTCTTTTTCTTCATGCCATTCCCTTCCCCTCCCTCCACCTTCCAACCTTTGCTCTGTTAGGAAAAAAAAAAAAAAAATCCCTATTTCCTATTATCTATGTATTATTTTGCTCTTCAGTTATATTTTGGGTTTCTCATATAAAACAAATCATGTAATATTTAAGCTTGTGTGTCTGATCTATTTCACTTAACATTACAGTCTCAAGGTATATCCATTTACCCATGAATGCATTTTTTCTGTGAGCTATTTAGAAGTTTGTTGCTTAATTACTAAGTGAAGATGTTCCTTCTGTCTTTCTGTTATAATTTCTAATTGTACTCCATCATAGTTAGAAAAGATATCATATATGGCCTCAGTTCTTCTACTTTGTTTTTGTTTCTTTGTTTCATTTTTGTTGCTGTATTTGACCCAGAATATGATCTGCTATAGTGTTTCCTGGGTGCTCTACAGTATTTGTATTCTTTCTTAGATGGACTGTTGTGCTCTCCTGTCTAAGGCAGAGTGCTATGTAAGTGTCAGTTACAACTTATTGGCTTATAGTGTTATCCGATTCTTTCATATCTTTGCTGATTTTTTAATATTTCCGTCAATTACCGAAGTTGAGATATTGAAGTCCCAATTGTATATATTGTCTGTTTGTATATATATAATTGTCTGTTTCCCCCTTCATTTCTGTTACTTTGTGTTTTATGTATTTTGAAGCTCTGTTGTTTAGTGCATAGACATTTAGGATCACTGTGTTTTCTTGGTGGATTGTTCATTTTGTGATATCACATACTTCTTTGTCCTTAATTTTTTTTTTGCTCTGAATTCTACTTTATCCAATATTAATATAGCTACCTCTAATTTTTTTCCTTTAATACTGGGAGTTGAATCTGGACTTTCACATATGCCAGGCAAGCATCCTATCAGTGAGCTGCATTGTACCCAGTCCAATTTTATTTTTGAGATAGGGTCTCAGTAAATTGACCAGGCTGCCATAGAACTTGTGATCCTACTGCCTCAGCCTTCTGAGTATCTAGGATTATAGACATGTGCCACCATAGCCAGGACATGATGTTTTTAAAGTTATTGTTTGCATAGTATATCCTTTTCTATCCTTTATTTTCTGTGTTTCATTATTTAAAGTGGGTTTCTTGTAGATATCGTATAGTTGGGTCCAGTCAGTTAATCTCTTTCTCTTAACAGGTGTATTTATACCATTTACATTGAAAGTTACTGATACATTACAATTTAATGACCCAGATGATTTTTTTGTCAAGTTTATGGGTACATTTTAGATATACAGTACAGTTACATTCATCATTGGGAACTTGTACCTTTACATGACCCATATGATTTTTAATCCATGGGATTCTTACAATCTTAACTTCAGCAATAAACACAAAATACAAAATGGATTTCTTGGCATATGAGAGTATTAACATTTTACCATATGAAAGAAAAGACTTAAACATTATTCCAGTAATCTGTGGATGATATCAAACTAGTGCAGTTGTCACTGGTTTAGAGGAGCTGATATCTAAGTATTATAGATGATTGAATTAAAGAAGCTCTAACCTTGTACCAATCATGCAGTAGCCGAAGAGCTTTAAATTGGACAAATTATTCCACAGAACTCTTCATTCTGAAAAAAAAAATGAAAATCTGTCAATTAGGCATTTAATTCTAATTTATACATGTTTAGCTATTAAGGAAATTGAGCAGATTTTAGGGTCAGCAATTTAATCAGTTTTATAACCAGTTTTTTAGCCCCTCCCCCACTTCCATTTTATCTGAATAGCTACCCAAAGAAGCCATAACTTAAAGACAATTATCAGTGGGACCGAATCCTTTTTGTTCCTTTAAGGTTTGTTATACTTCCCAGTCTGTGCCAAGATCCTTTTTTTAACCTCAGACTTAGCATAGCCAACATTAGAATAAACGGACAGTTTATTCAGATATTTTAAAGAGACACCATTCCAGTGCTGGTCCCAAGGGAGGCACTTGGAAAGATAATGTACATTTAGTTAAGTTCAAGTATTTCAAGGTATGCCTTCACCTCACACCTCATGCTGTCTTTTTAAGTTACTATTGTCCATTTTAATTCATTGCTACCAAGAAAAGCATATGGCCTGTAGCTTTGATGGAGGTGTGATTTATCGTATCCAAATCATAACTTTCATCACTTGGGCTTTCTATGGCATGGTCTTCTTGAAGCAGCGTCAAATGTTTATTTTCATACCTCTTTTTCATCTTTGTATTCATTCTTTGTGCTGGCCTTTTGCAGATGCGCAGTCCTTGCTCTGTATCTACGGGAGACTGGCTCTAGGACCCCCCAGCAAATACCAGAATCTGTCAATACTTGGTGTTTATATGGCCTAAACAGTGTAATGCTGTGTCAGTTTTTGTGCTCTGTTGTTCAGGGAATAATGACCAGGGGGAAAGTCTGCACACATGTTCAGTACAGAAGTATTTTTATTGGTTTTTGTTTTCTTTTGGGATTTTGGGGTGTTTTTTGGTTTGTTTTTTTGGGGGTTTTTTTGGTGTTTTTTAAAAATTATTTTCAGGCCATTGTTGAATCTGCAGATACAGAACATGTGGATACAGAGGACTCAGTGTAAACTTACTGAATAAATTGGAGTAGATCTTAGAGACTGAACTTTGTCCCTGCATAAGTCAGAATCTTATTTTGATAAATTAAAGTTGCTTATTGTGTAATAACAATAATAATGAATAGAAGTTATTTTGGAGAGCATTGTTTAAGATTCATTTCAGTAACACTAAAGCTTTCCAAAATATTTTATAAATATTCATTTGACTTACCATGGGTTTGACCTAATTATTTGTATTAATTTCATCTTATTAAATTTATATGTTATTCTGAAGGAATTCCATAGGAGAGGATCCGAAGTGTTCCTGCTACTGCTTTTTCACATGTATTTGAACAAACCAGTTATGCAAAAACAGTTTAGTGCCAGTTATTAAATGTTTCAGCATAGCATAAGCTCTGAAAGCATAGTCACGAGCCTGTGTTTGAAAATTTCATCCTGTACCTTATTAGTAAGAGTTTTGAGTTCAGCAATATATTTTCTCTGAGAGAATAAATTTGGGTAGAGAACATCTTTTTATACCATAGTTCTGATTTTTATTTACAGTATGAGCCCTGACAAAACTATTGGGAAAGTGATGAACATATACTGATAGTTAAGGTTTCTATTAAAATATAATATTATATATTTTTACCATTAAATTATACTTTTCCTTTTTATTTTATATGAGCTACCTAATAAATCTTAATAAATACTCACATGTACTTATTTCTCAAAAGATATTTGATCAAACATTGTTTTTTAGAAATAAATATTAAGAAATCTGTGTTTCTTTCTGAGATTAGTTTAAGGAAATCAGGCTTCCTATAACCTTAAGAAAAAGTCTTATTTTCTGTGCAATGTCTGATGCTAACTTAATGATTGGGTTTCCTAATCATTGATTCAAAAAATTTTTTTATGATTTGATATGTTACAGTCCAGAATACAGTCTTTGAATAGTGGATTTTAAGTCCAGAAATATCTTCTAGATTATATAAATATTCCTATGTTTAATTCTGTAATGTTTATCTCCAAGAGGAATAGGCAAGAGGTTCAGATTCAGAGGGGTGCCACATTGGTAATTTGGCTCAAACTGCATGGTGAGAATAATCTCTCTTCTAAAATGAAGCACAAGGATAAGTAATAACTTTTTATGCATGATAAGCATCAAAAATATGAACCTGCTGGTCTTTGCTTTTCATTTTTCTTTACCTCTGTCTTTCAGTGAGAACCTCCTGCAGTGTGCACGCGATGTGATCAATAACTCAATAACTTTCTTCATGCAGTAATTATCTCTATGTGATATTATCTGAACACTGTTTTTCTTTATTACTCAAAAGATGCAGGAGATATTTATATAACCAGCTGATCCCATTTTGGATAAAGGTGCTTTGTGACAGCAGGGAAAATAGTTTATTTTAAATGGCCTTTTTAAATAAATGCAATATGAAAAGCTTTTCCAGTTAATTTTCACTTAACCATGAGAAGATGGTTGCCCAAAAAACAAAAAACTTCTAAAGTTCTAAAACTTGCATTTTGTATTTTACAGTATAGTCTTTCTGACTGCTAATAAACACAATTTAAATTTAAATATTGAACCATTGAATTTTTAGATATTTACTGATGTGTGAGCTAAATACATATACATTCAGTCATTTCTACATGTCTCACAGCTATTTTTATTACAGGCAGAGATCCTACAAGAGTCCCGGATGATGATCCCAGATTGCCAGCGCAGATTAGAGGCGGCTTATACTGATCTTCAGCAAATATTAGTAAGTAAAGATTTCTCTGTCTTATGTTTAGATTTTTTTCAAACTAATACATAGGAAAAATTTAAATATTATTTAATATACATTTAATATATTTAAATTATTTACTTAACTAGAGATGCAGTTTTAATTCACTTACCCTGTACAGCAGTATACTTTTTTTCTCTCTCTCATTGAGTAGTTGGTACATTTTAGGTATACAGTACAGTTACATTCATCATTGGGATCTTGTACCTTTACATGACAGGTCTTGGTTCTCATTTTTTCCCCTTACCAGTATACTTTTAAATAATAAATGAAGTGTAAATGTTTTGAGTTGTGACTCCAATAAAAATAGTTTTCTAGCATGTTTATTCTATTTACTTAAACTTAGTTAAGCTTTGAATTATAAGCACATATTCATAGTACTGGTGGTGTTCAGCAGTATCTTAAATTGGTTTTCATTTTTTTTAAATTATGTGATGAGTTAATTATTTGAAAATTAAAAGAATCCAATGTTTCAAATTAATTCAGACCCTTATTAATAGGATCTGGAATTCTTTTAGTGTCTAGTCTAAGTCAGTTTGAGAAAGAAGGAAATAAAGATACTGTGGGCAGCAGCTATAACAACTTAGGGGTAAGTTACACTGTCATACTCAGTTGTATAAATGGTTTGTAATACACTGATTAACTCAGCTTATAAATGATTTTAGCTATAAATAAAAGCTATTCTTAATAGAAGTCATAGAATTTTAGTATTTTATATAAGCTATTGTTGTTGCCATTTGATGGTTGATGAACTACCAACAGTTCCTTTACTAATCTTATTTTATGTTTGTATTTCTTAAGCTAATATTATTTACTAGGTACACAGCAGTTTTTTCCTGATTCATAGTCATTTCCCTAGATGATGAAGATAAGGCTTTCTCTAGATCATATGTAGTCATTGAAAGACAATGAGATTTGTTTTCCCACCAAATTAGGACTACATCTGTAGAACAAAAAGAGAAAAAAAAATTGTCATTTTACAGTAATTTTGACACAGAATTCCATAGTTATGAATAAAAAGCTTAAAGGCATGATAATTGTTAGCCAAAAAAGAAGCCAGGTTTTGAAACAGAAGATAGGAAATAATTATTGAGTTAAAATACTACATAGGAAGCACCATTTGTATTTCTTAACAATTTAAAGGGTATTTCTTTCCTCTATGAATCTAGTACCTGAGAAAATAATGTGAATTGTTTGTAAAAACAAATGGCTTTGGATGGTGTATTTGTGTGTAGGAGGATATATTCAACAATAACTACCCCCAGAGTGCTTAAGTTTAGTAACAATATGGAGACATATTTAAAGTATAATGGACAGGTTTAAGAAATTCTTACTGAGTTAAGCTGAGTTAAACAAATTCTCAGCCTTTTGATGTTAAATTTTCATACTAAATACATACTTTATCACCTCTTCTCTATAACTGTATATCTCTATCTTTTATTGACTTGACATGAATTATAATTTCATTGGAAACTGTAAAATTAATTTAAATTAGAACCATAATTTGATTTAAATTTTTTTCTATGTATAAAAATTTAGATATTATTTGTCTGTTACCATCACAAAATATTGAAGTTTCTTATTTATCAGTATCATGGAAAAACTCTCAATATCAGAAAATGAAAGAGGTTAGTATTTCTTTTCATGTAGGATATGTAATATTCATTAACAAATAGATAATTTTCTTTTCTAAGTCAAAGATTATTTTAACTGGTGTGGTCACCTTTGAAATTATGAATAGTTAGAGCATTATTTTTACCTGAGTGTTATATTTGCAACACAGTGGTAAATCCTCCTTTCATTAATAATAATCTTTTTTATATGATGATGGTATATTGACGAAAGGAAAATAAAAAATTCAATTTTTGAGGCTTTTTAATTACTTAACTATTTTCAATGACTTATTCATTATAAAAATATATTTTATGAAAATACACAGTGGGAAACAAAACCTGTTATTTCTTCCCTTCCCTGCTAATGAAGTTACAGAACTGTGGTATATTTAGAAGAGGCTTGCACTCCTAGGTATTCCAGAGTTATTTCCATTAATAGTTTGTGATATTTCTGTAAATAGCAAAGTTCTGACATTTCAGAAGAATAAACCTAATTTTCATTTTATTTCATTTCAGGAAAGTGAAAAAGACTTGGAAGAAGCTGAAGAATATAAAGAAGCACGTTTAGTTTTGGATTCAGTGAAGTTAGAAGCCTGAAACTTTTCTGTACAGAGTGTTTTTGCTTTAAATCCTGGGGTCCATTCTACAGTTCATTATTTTTACCACTGCTGGGTGTTCAAGTAGTATGAGAACGTGATACTTTCTATGCTGTTGCAAATATTTTCTTTGCATAATTTAATGTGTCAAATAAATGAGTTCATCTAATAAAATTGTTTATTTCATACTTTACAAAATTTTAATTCACCTTTTATCATTAAATCACAAACATTTCTGGCAAGATCATTTCTTTTGAAATATTTTGCTTCATAAGCTTCGAATGAATTATAAATGGAATATCTTCCTTTTTCGTAGATTTTAAAAACCCCACATTTTAAGCAGTTTATTTTGAATAGAATACAAATGTGGTAAGATATAGTTCACATAGTTATCCCTTCATAATGAAAGTGTAACATTTCCAGTACTATAAACAAATGAGAAATATGTAAATCTTTTTCCAAAAGACAGAGTTACACAGGAAACACCAGCCATTTAGATTTTCAAATAAGCTTCTTATGAACAACGAAGAATTCTATTTTAAGAGGATAATAGCTGTTGTTAGTGATATGCTGGAAGATGTTCAGAGACTCTTCAGAGTGGGAAAGGACCTCTGATTTGGAGCTTTTGCCAATTTCTATAGTTTAAATGCTCCTACCATGACCAGTTTCAAGCTGTTGACATGACATCACTGAATACAGACTAAGAAGATACAAGCCAACTCAAGCATATGCTGGCCATAGCCAAATGATTATCTAGACAGAAAAAAGTTTCCTTTTGTCACAAAATATTTGTCCAGTGTGACTGTAAACCTATTACTTATTTGAGTTTATTTTTAAGTGTTACTTACATAAACTGTACCTAGAACTTGTGGATGATCCTTCTGTTACCAGCCTAATGTAGCAAGAATTAATGTAATAACGAGCCAAAGTGGTTTTAAAGAACATTTAAACTTAAAAACATAACTAGAAGGAAAAAAAAAAACTTGGACTTTCACTGCTGAAAATTTTTATAGTGGTAATATGATTGATCTTATTTTGGAAGTTTCAGGTGATCACCAGAATCCATAACATTTATAGGTTACTTTGAATCTATCAAAGATCAGAGAAAAGAGAAATCAATCATTGTCTTATTTGTAAAGGCTATGCTATTATAAAGTACAGAATTATTTATTACATACCAAAAATTATTTCCTCAAAGAATAACATGTCAGATTTATTTCTAAATTGAAATGTCATCTCAAAACATGTTATATGCCATTTTTAAAAATTTGGGTTGGGAGAAGAGTTGAGAATTAAAAACTAACTATAATTACAATGTAAAATTGGATGCTGATGCGCAGTATGAAAGATTTGAATAACGAGAATTCAAAGTCTCTTGATTATTTTGTGGTTTATATCAAGCACCAGAGCAGTAGATTGGTTGGCTGTTTTCTTGGGGGAAGAGGCAATATTTCAAATAGGATTTTACTATTCTGTAAAATCTATAATATCTTATTTCAGTCTTCTGCCTAATTTCATATATTGGTTGCTTGACTAAAATTTGAAGGAAACAGAACATTTGAAAAGTAAAATGCATTTGTCATTCCAGAGAGAAATTCTGAAGAGCAATTTTGGAGCAAGCCCCCAAATCTTGGTTGCTGAAAAATCATTTTCTTGCCAAAAGCCTAGGAAAGAAAAATATCAGTAAGCAGGTAGATGAAAAGAAATATATCTTTGGAGAATTTGTGTCTTAACTACAGATTTTATTCAGGATTTATTTCCAGGTATTAAGAAGAAATAACATTCTGTGAAGGATTTACTTTGGAGAACGTTTGGCACATCCTACTTAGATTTTAAGGTCATGAAGATAGGCAGTTGCAGATCATTTGTAGCTGATACAGCATTAATTTGCTTTTAAGCTTTTACTTAACACAACTATGTAACAAGTAAAAAAATAAAAATAAAAAATATTTTTGCCTTATTTCTAACTGCCCAAACACACCTGATATTTAACCAACATACAGCAGTTGCTCAATTAACATTTGCACACTGAGTAAAAAGCAGGAGTATCTAACTTTTGGAGTGAGAGAATGCTAAGAATTCTGCCACATTACTAATACTTAAAATGTGCTTTCAAAATTGTTTTGACCACAGACCATAAAAAATACATTTTTCTTGGTGACTCATTACTTATATAAAACATTATCTTAGTATGAACAATTTCTGTTTTCTGTTGTTTCATCTTTTTTAATAATGATTACCAACCACCAGTTGATTTCACCATGTGCTATTACTGGGTTATGAGAGACACTGCTCTAATATAATAGTATTCTATTTATGAAAGTTCTGTATGAATATATAAGAATTTTATCTATGAATTTTCTGTATATACATTTTCACTTAGTTGACAGTGAATGTGCAAGGTTATACACATTGCAGGTATAATGTATGGTCAAGTGTAATCATTTAGCATCTGTAACATTCCTTTAGTCTGCACAAACAAACGCGGTGGCTCTGGAGAGAAGACAGGCAAAAAAAAAAGCATACAAGTGACAGATTTGCATGATAAAACCTCACCCATATTTCTTTGTGTAGCAAAAGGCACATCAATTCTAAGTGAGAAAGTGAACAGCAGAAACAAGGTGGATGTGTGAAGTGACCAAATGCAGGCTGGTTTTCCTGCCATTGTGTGCATTCCCAAGTCCTGGCATCTTCACTTACACATTCTTGGCTAGTGAGGAAAGCAGTCCTTGTACAGAGTGGTCCCACTGTAGTCTTGGACAGGCTTTCTGGACAGGCTTCTGAGACACATTCTAATATCAGTACCCCAAGAACTAGGTTCCCTCCATCTTGTGTAGGTGAGTCATGGAAACAACTTGAAAAGGCTTGGACTTGGGGGAAAGGGAAATCACACTGCTAAAGTAAGTACATATTTAGTTTATGAGTAATAGGAATGGTTAAAACAATATGCTCATTTAATATATCTGCTTCCGGTCAGCAATGTTCAAAGCCTAATATTTAAAAATTGTCTTCATGCCCCATATCTGACCACTGAATTTCTTCCAAATTGAGCAGTCAAACCTGTTTAAATCACTTTGCAAACTTCATTACATACTTGGCTTTTAAAATATCTTACCAAATTTAATAAGGACGTATCCTACAGCTGGTTATCACTTAAATCTTATTATTTGGTCATTTAGATAAACCAAGGACAGATTAATCCTTTCTTTGATAGTGAATTGGAACCTTTAAATGTCAGTGGAAACTTGATAGGTATGAGATAGCAAACTGTGAGGCTTTTGGTACTAAAGGGTTAATCAGATCATTTAGCCCTTGATGCTCCTTTGAGTGCATCAGCTGGAAAGAAATTGAATGGTTTAGGAGTGGTATACTATGAAACAAATTATTAGTGTACTTGAAATTTTCAAGAGTGCTTCATTGGAACCTACATTGCACTCCATTATTCATCTTACTGCCCTTAAAGCTTGAGGATTTGTTCATGTATTGGACAGTTGCACAGAAAGGTATAATTTGCGTCACAGTAGACCTGTACCTTTTATATTTTGTTTTTTTTTTTTTTAATTGGCTGTTGGGTAGTTGTTAAGGTGTTTTCAGATCCTGCGGGTCCACATGTTTCAGTGTCACAAGAATTAAGATTGGTAAGGCACAAAGAATTCTTTCATATTAGAAAACTTCCTCAGAATGAAAAGTAGACAAGCCATTAAAGCACATAATTCACAAAAGAAATACAAATGAATAGTCTTTTTTAAGTGTTCTAATGGAAATCAGATTCAAATTTTAGAGTGAAACAGTTTTTCAAAAGGTAATAAATACCAGGAAGGGACAAAACAAGTGAAAATAGAAGGAAAAAAATGGAAACAAAGCTTTTGTACATAGGGAGGGGAAGAATAGGATAAAATAAAATTTATTAATAATAAGTAATGAATACCTACATGTTGCTGAGTGTCATGCCATACCAGCCAGTGAGATTATATAAGAGGAAGAAACGAGAAATATATATTGGAAAGGAAACATCATTTACATTATATCCAGATGGCAAGAACCAGGAAACAGTCATTTGTGAAATAATTAGAAGCAATCAGGAAATGAACTTGCATATAAAATGTATAGAACTATTAGGGGTTGAATTATGCTGCTCAAAAGTATACACTGTAGTCCTAAACTCTAGAACCTCAAAATGGACCTGTATTTGGAAATAAGGTCCTTGGAGAAATAAAGTTATACTAAGGTGATTAATTCATTCTAATAAGAATGAATTATGAAGACAGGAGAAAGCATCTGATAACAGAGATTAGTTACACAGCCACAAGCCAAGGAACACCAGTGTGGTACCAGAAGCTCAGAGGAAGTCATGAAAGAGATTCTCCCTTAGAGCTTCAAAGGAACAGAACCACACAGACACCTTGATTTTGGATTTCTAACTTCTGGATATGTGATACAATAAATTTCTATTTTAAGCCACCCAGTCATGGCACTTTGTTATAGCATTCCCAGAATATGAGTACACAAAACCAAAAGCTTTTCTGAATGCTAGCAATAATCAAATATAATGGGGGGAAAAAGAGCTCCATTGAAAGCCAAAGTTTTTTAAAAAAATAAATTGAACTATATATGGAGAAGTAATATTGTAAAAATGTGGTTTCTCCCTATATATAACAGGACTTGAAGTATGGAAAGAATTTGAAGAAATTACTCTTAAAATCTAATTTTTAAAAAAAACAGGCAAGAATAGGAGAAAATATGAAAAAGAGTAGGCATAAGAAGGAACTAGCTTTACCCACAGTTAAAACTTGTTTAAAAAAAAACTTATGTTGTAATAAAATGTGTGGTAAAAGAATAGAAAATCAAAGAGAATGTGAGCCTCAAAGACAAATATTATGAGATACATATATCTTTACACATAAAAATTTATATGTATATAAATAGAGTATTTAATAAAGTATATTTCAGATCCCTGGGGAAAAGGTAGATTATTCATTAACTAGCTAGACATTTGGGTGGGGGGTAAAACAGAGCCAGATATCTGTTTCACCTCTCCAAAATAAATTTCAAATTAGTCAGAGATGTCTATATAATAAAATAAAACCTAGTAGAAAACATTGGCAAAACTAAGTAGATTAACAAAGGTTTTTCAATTGATACCAATGCAGTAAGGACATAAAGAAAAAGGAAATCTAATCCACTGTTGATGAAAAAATTTTAAATACAAATCATTCGTATATTAATCTATAAATATAATGCAACATATATCAAAACTGTAGATATGCAGAAAAATAAGTGTAAAACTATCCAAGAAAATAAAAAATAAGTGAGAGTGGATGAGATAAAAGACATTGTAGCTGGATATTGAAATTTTAAAATACCACACTGAAAACAGTGAAAGTGGCATGAAGATTGAGCTGACACCAGAATACACAAGAAAAACTCAACCTACATTCAAATATATACCAATAAAAAAAGTTCCTGATATAGGTGACATCTCTATCAGGTGGTAAAAGGATGGCTAATTTCCAACATAGGAAATTTGGAAAGACAGTTACTAAGAAAACAATAGATTTCTGCCTCATCCTATAAAACATAATAAAACTTTGATTGAAGAATTAAATTTATGCATTAAATACTTTTTTAGTCTCTGCTATTAGCCGGCACTATTTCAGTGTCAGAAACATCTTTGAAATATTTAGGCCTGGGTATCAAACCTAACTAGAGCACTGCACATGAAACACGAGTGATAGAGGACCATGTTAAATGACACCCCAAGATTACAACAGGAAAACAACATGGAAATTCTCCAGGACAAAGGACATGATTTCTTCAATCTACTCATGTAAAAATGTAGACCTTGTTTGGACTTGTAACTTGGTCAAGTGCTACTTTTTCCATTGCAAAACAATTGGGGAATTTGGAACAATTAATTGGACAATTGGTGATGTTAATGAATTTATGTCAATTTTTTTTTGTGTGATAATATTCTGGTTACGTTCATCTAAAAAATAGGTTGGTTGATCCCCGGAACCAAAAAAAAAAAAAAAAAGGTTGGGATGCTCAATATCCTGTAGAGATTCTATTGAAATATTAATTAAATTATAAGATAGCTGAGCTTTCTTTAAAATAACCTAGTGGAATAGACAGTCATAGATGAAACCAAATTGGCCATTTTTAACTGAGGTTTTGTTTGTTTATTGTTAAAATTTGAGTTCTTCATATATTTTGGATAACAGTCCTTCAATATATATGTCTTTTGCAAATATTATATCCCAGTCAATAGCATGTGGAGGTCCAGTTGTTTCAGCAATTTGTTGAGCACACTATCTTTGCTCTATTGTCAAAGAGTAGTTTACCAAATTCATGTAGGTCCATTTCTGATCATTCTGTTCTGTTTCATTGCCTCATTTTTATATTATTTTGCCACACTACCTTAAATACTTACAAAAAAAGAAAAAATGGGCCAGGAATTTAGCTTAGTGGTTCTGCCATCTGCCTCGCAAGTAAGTGCAAGTTTGATCCCTGGTACCAAAAAGGAAAAAAAAAAAAAAAAGAAAAACAAGTTTCTCCAACCTAAGCAAATTCTTCTTTAGGCTTTTCTATCCCTATAGCTGTTGTTCTTTGTTCTTTTACAAATAAACTGCGT
Organism: Fukomys damarensis; assembly: GCF_012274545.1. Lineage (NCBI taxonomy): Eukaryota > Metazoa > Chordata > Mammalia > Rodentia > Bathyergidae > Fukomys > Fukomys damarensis. Next base: position 59,991,089 of record NW_022900913.1, on the reverse strand, counting down.
AACTTTGTCCCTGTAAGTAAGGTTCCACTGTCTCCCCTTCTCATAAAATCCTGTTTTTACTTGACGGAGGCCACCAAGATATGCTAAGTTACAGAACTGTCACAAGCTTGACTAACTGCCTTTATTCTGCTTCTGTCCACAAATTTCACATCATTAAGTAAATTAACCCCCATCAACAACATGTGTAAAATTAGAGCCCTTCCTTTGTTCTGGGTTCAGCCTTTGGGCATGAGTCTGCTGAGCTGGTGTGCTCCTAAGTAAATCCTGTTTCACCTGTTGGTCTTTCCAATCTCTTAAATTCTGCAACAGTAGCTTTACAGTAAGTCTTGAACTTGGCTAATGTTCTCCAAGTTTGTTCTGCCCCTTCAACATTATGTTAGATATTTTGGGTCTTTTGTCTATCCACATAAACTTGAGAATTGGCCTGTTGATAGCCACAAAGTAACAATGAAATTTTGATATTACTGCCTTGAGTCTGTATATAGAAATGGAAAGGACTGACCTCAATATTGAGTATTGTTATCTGCAAACATGGAATATCTTCATTTATTTGTTCTTTGATTTTGTTCACCAAAGTTCAGTAGATCTTGTACATATTTTGTTGGGGTTATTATACCTGAGTACTTGATTTTTGTGGAATACTGACCTAAAGGATACTGTTTCTAGTTTCAAGTTGTATTTGTTCATTGCTGGTATATGGGAAAGCAGTTGACTTTTTGGAGGGGGTACCAGGGATTGAACTCAGTGAGGCAGGCAGCAGCACCACTAAGCTAAATCCCTGGCCCCAGCAATTGATTTTTGTATACAGACATTCCTTAGTTGAAAACCATGTTCCATCACTGCTTTTAAGTCTTAAATGAATTGGTCACTAAATCAGGAATTGTATGTAGTATGTACATTACAACATTCAGAACAAAGAAATGGTCAAAGAAAACTCCAACTTGGTGACTTTGCTTTTATTTACATAACTTTTACATGCAATACTGTAGTTTATAATAGAACATAAAGCTATAGTACTGTACATTGCAACCAGAAAAATTACAGCACTCTATAAATAAGGTATACTGTACCAAAACCAGACATTTTCTACATACTAGTCCTATGTCTGAAGAATAGCTGACAAAAATTTTTGCCCATTCTGTAGGTTTTCTTTTCACTCTGTTGGTTGTTTCTTTTGCTATGCAAAAGTTTTTTTTTAAATTTTGATAGAATCATATTGTTTAATTGTTGATACTAATTCTTGTGCCATGGATGTTCTGTTCAGAAAGTCTTTACCCATGACAATGACTTCAAGTATTTTACCTAGTTTATCTTATAGGAGGTTAAATATTTATGATTGAATGTTTAGTTATTTTATCCATTTTACTTTTAGTTTAGTACATAGTGAGAGAGATGGACCTAGATTTAATTTGCATGTAGCCAGCCCGTTTTCTTAACACCATTTATTAAAGGGGCTATCCTTCCTTCAGCTAATGTTTTTAGCCCCTTTATCGAAGATCAAATAGTTGAATGTGCTTGGAGTTGTTTTAGCATCCTCCATTCTGTTCCATTTATCCTTATGTCTGTGCCAGTACCATGCTGTTTTTATCAGTGTAGCTTTGTGATATAACTTCAAGTCCAGTATTGTGATTTCTCCCACTTTACTCTTGTTACCCAAGATTGATTTTGCTATTCTGCATCTCTTCTGGTTCCATATAAATTTTAGGGAGGTTTTCTCCAGTTTGGTGAAGAATGCTGTTGGTATTTTGAAGTGGGTTGCATTAAATCTGTACATCAATTTTGGAAGTATAGCCATTTTGACTATACTGGTTCTACTTATCCAGGAAAAAGGGATATCTTTCCATTTTTCGATGTCCTATTCAATCCACTTTTTCAAAGTACTGGAGTTTTCATTGTAGAGGTCTTTTACTTCCTTAGATTAATTCCTAAGTATTTAATTTATCTTGGTACTATTATGAATGGTATTATTTTCCTAATTTCTTTCTCAGTGGGTTTAATATTAGTGTATAAGAACACTACTGATTTTTGTTTGTTGTTAATTTTATATCCTGCTACATTATTGATTTGGTTTATTAATTCTAAGCATCTTTTGGTCAATTTTGGATGGACCATCTAGGTAGAGGATCATATCCTCTGCAAACAATGTTAGTTTGATTTCTTGTTTTCCTGTGTATATTCCTCTCTTTTTCTTGCCTAATTGCTCTTGCCAATCTTTGGAGTACTAAGTTGAACAAGACTCATAATAGTGGACATCTTTGTCTTGTTTCTGATTTCAGAGAAGGAAAGCTTTCAGTTTTTCCTCATTTAATATGATATTGGCATATTATGATGTAGGTTTGTGATAAATGTCTTTTATCAGTTTGAGATAAGGTCCTACAGATATTTTCTTTGAAGTTTATATCATGAAAGAATGTTGGATTTTGTCAAAGGCTCTTTCTGCAACTTTTGAGATAATCATGTGATCTTTGTCCTTTCTTCTATTTATGTGATGTATTAAATGTATTTATTGATTTGCATATGTTGAACCATCCCTGGGATAAAGCCTACTTCATTGTGATGTATGATCTTTTTGATGATTCATTGCATTCTGTTTGCCAGTGTCTTATTGAGGATTTTTACATCTATATTCATTAAAGAGATTGGTCTATAGTTTTCTTTTGGTTGAATCCTTGTCTGGTTTTGGAATCAGGATATGGCAACTTCTAGGAATGACTTTGTGAGAATTCTTTCCCTTTCAGTTTCATTAAGGAGCTTGAGAAATACTAGTATAAGATCTTCCCTGAAGTTTTAGTGAATCTATGCAGATCTGGGGTTTACTTTGTAGGATTTTTATATACTGCTTCAATTGTATTGCCTGTTATGGGATTATTCAGGGTTTTTAATTTTATTTATTTATTTATTTATTTGGGTATGGGCTGAAGATTTAGCTCAGTAGTGCTGCCACCTGCCTCACAAGTACAAGGTCCTGAGTTTGACCCCTGGTACAAAAAAAAAAAAAAAAAAAAAAAAAGAAGACGAAGAAGAAGAATGTATTATTTAGGTCCTATGTATTTGCATAATTTCTGTGTTTTCTTTTGTAGATTTCTAGCTTCTTTGCACTATAATATGATAACATATATGGTATAATTTCAATTCTTTTACATTTACTTATGCTTGCATTACTAGCTAGTATGTGGTCTATTTTAGAGAAAGTTCCATGTGCTGCTGAGAAGAATGTTTATTCTGTTATTGTTGGATTGAACACTGTAGATATCTATTAAATCAATTTTTGAAGATTTTGTTCGATTCTGATGTTTCTTTATTGATTTTTTTGTCCAGTTGATCTATTTGTGATAGTGGGATATTGAGGTCCTCCATTGTATCAGGCAGTGCTTACTAGAGAAACATTTAATCCAAGATATACAGATATATAAGAATTTATAAGATTATCTTATAGTGGTCACTCACAGAGTCAGTTGTGGAAAAGTGCAAATGGGGTGTCTGTGTGCTGGATAATAAAGGATCAAGTCAAAGGCCTAGAGCTCACTGTAGTGGCCCATGGGAGTCCTTATCAGAGACTAAAAGTTCTGCACTGGGAGCCAAGAGATGATGTCCAAATTGAAGGTGAAGACTGGAGCTCCTCAGAGGAAACAAATGAGGCTTCCTTCTTCCTTTCCCTTTTATTCCACTCAGGTGACCATTCTATTGGTTGGTGTCACTCACACCCAGGGTGGGTCTTCTGTCTTCAGTAAATCCCTTCAGTCACACCCAGAACTATGCTGATCCAATTCAGTTGGGTGTTTCTGATTTAAATTGACACAATCAGTTAACTATCACATCCACCATAATTGTGTTTATGTTTATCTGGTTCTTTTTATGCCCAGTAGTACTTGTTTTATGAAGCTGGGCACATCATTGTTTGGTGCATACAGTAAGTGCCTGACTTACAAACATTTGAGTTCCAAACTTTCACAGGTAGAAATGAACATTTGTAGATGGGAGCAAATCTCAGAAATAGCTCACATGTCTACCTTACCATTTAAGGCAACTGTAAAAGTAAAAAACAGTTTATTTACAGTATTTGTGTGTGTGTTTTGGTTGTATAAATGCTTCGCATTGCATAATTGTGTCAAAAGTATGTAAAACTCACTTTGTCAGATTTACAAATGAATCTGACCTTTGAACTTTCTCCTGGAACAGAACTTGTTCATAACTTGGGGACTTACTATATATGTTAAAAAATTGTTTTCTCTTTCTTTTGGATTGTTCTCTTAACCAATAGGTGATGACCATTTTTGCCTCTTCTGATCAATTTTGGTCTAAAATCTATGTTGTCTTTAGGATAGCTACACCTGCTTTTTGACATTCCTATTGAAACAGCATGCAATACTGTTTTCCACCCTTCAATTTTTAGTGTATGAGTTTTCTTGTACACAACACATTCTTGGATTTTGTTTCTTGATTCATTCTGCCAGTCTGTGTCTTTTGGTTAGGGAATGAGATCATTCACACTGAGGTCAGTGTCACAATGTCTGTGCTTTATTTTCCTGTTTTTGATGCCCTGTCTTCCCCTTCTACTTAACTACTCACCCTACCTAAGTATTTATTCTATTAGACCTTTGGTCATTATTAGTTTTGTTATATTTTTATAGGGTATCCTCCAGAATTTTTTGGAGTTCTGGTTTGGTGGTCTTGAATTTTTTAGGTGCTCTTTACTATGAAAATATACTGTTTCTCAATCAATTTTGAAAGATAGTTTTGCAGAATACATCAGGCTGGGTCAGAAACTGTTTCCTTTCAAGGTTTGAAACATTTTATGTCAAGCTCTTGTGCCTTTAAGATGTGTGTTGAGAAGTCTGCTATAATTCTGACAGGTTTTTCTGTATAACTGGTTCATTGCTTTTTTCCGGCCACTTTTAAGATTCTGCTTTTATGTTGGACTTCCTGGATTTTCACTCTGATATGTCGTGGGAGGTTCTTTTCTAATTGTGGTTAGTTTGGGTTCTATTATACGTCACTTATCTTTATGTTATATTCCTTTCCCTTATGTAGGAATTTTGCTGCTATTATTTCAGTAAACACTTTTTTAAACCATTTGTCCTGTCTTCTGGTTTTTCACTAATTCCAATTAATTTTAGTCTTCTTTGTGTCACCTTGGAGCTCTTGATTTATTTTTCATGTTCTCTTGTTCTTTTTTAAAAAAATTCTTCTCATTAATTTGTCACCAACAACAGCCTTGTCTAGTAGTACTGTTACTGTCTTCACATGGGCCACTTTTGCTGCACCTGCTCTTGATACACAATTTTTAATCTCCTGAATTTCTGTTTGGGCCTTTTTATGCACTCTAATTCTTTCCTATGCTGATCATTCATGTTTTGCATTGTTTTCTTTCACTCTGATTGCTTTTTGCTAATTCTTCTGTAGAATACTGATCATTTTTTTAATTTGGCCCAATATGTTATTACTTATATCTTCTGTGAGTTTGCCAAATGTCTTTGTGATATATTTTGTTATCATCCCTAGTATCATTTTGAATAAGTCAAGTATGTTACTTTTTGTTCCTTCCCCTTTAATACCCTGTGAATCAACTTTGGAGGAGTTTGGAGTTTTGGAGGCATTTCATTGGCTTATCTTCTCATATTTCCATGTTTTTGTTTTTGTGCTAAGCCTAGCAGGCTGATTATATTAGAAAGCTTTGTTTCTACAATGGAGACCTCATTAGTTGATGTCTACTTTTTAGTGTTGCCCTCTGGGTATGGCTAACCATAGGCCTTTGCCTCTCTCCCAGGATCTAACCACCTCCATTTAATTGGGATGTGAGGGTACAGCATATTTGGCACAGTACCTGGCTGTCCAGGAATGGGCCACAGTATTGTTAATGACCCCAAGGCAATCCAGACATTTGCATCCCAAGAGGACAATTAATAGCAACATCTATGTTATCTTGGTTATAATAATAAAATCAGCATAAATTATAGCCTCAAATACAAACTGAGTATTGACAAACTCTAATGTACTACCCTTAGCCATAGAAAGGTAATCTAAAATTATAGTATGAACACTGAAGCAAACCAAATATTGGCCTACTATTGGCCTATAGTAAATTGCTACTAAATGTCACAATTTTAACTCTACTAGCAATAGAACAATAGTATTCAATAGCAATAGCATAAAATTAAGTAGTTATCTAGGGATTCATAAAGCTTAGTAGTTATACTAGTAAAGGTAGAGGGAGTGGGGAGCTAGAGAATAAAAAAAACACCCCAAATCTGAGAAATTAATCAATGGGATATGAGGAGAGAAAAGTGAAATTGCAGAGGAGTAAAAGGAAATGAGTAGTGTTAGTGAACAGCTGCAGTAAAGAATGAACAAGAGGGCCAGGGATTTAGCTCACTGGTTCCAGCATCTGCATCACAAATGCAAGATCCCGAGTCTGATCCCTGGTACCAAAAACAAACAAACAAACAAACAAACAAAAAAACCACACACACACAAGAAAAAAAGAGAGAACAAAATATAGGAAATGAAAGAAACATAAGAATGAAGAAGGAAAAAATTGAAAGGATAGAAAAGGAGGGAAAAGAAACTAAAACAGGGGAAAAAGAAACAAAAAACAGAACACCCTCCAAAAAAATTTGATGAGATAAAGACAAAAATAATAAAAATTAGAAAAAAATTTAAAACTTGAATCTGGCATGTGGTGCACCCCTGTAATCCCACCACTTGGGAGGCTAAGGCAGGGGGGATTGTCATTAGTTCTAGATAGCTTGGGGTTACATAGTGAGCTCAAGGCCAGCCTGAACTACATAATGAGACCCTGTGTCAAAAAAACAAACAAAAAAATTGAATCAAAGAAAATATTACTGTATTTTTGAGTGAGTAATTTATTTTCAAGATTAGTAGGCTTCAGATCTAGCCAGTCAGGATTTTCTCTGCCTAGCTTTAGGGCCCATGGGTTTCTGAGGTTCCCTCCCTGCCCTAGAGGCCCCTCTGCCCATTTACCCCAGATTGTGGTTATCACCCAGATCAAGGTGTGTTCTTAAACCTATTGGTAGATGGGAAACACAATCAGTCCTCTGGTCTCTGTTGGATGTAGGCTGCAGGGATATGGTTTTCCATTGGACTATCTGACTTATTGTTGACACTCTTGGAGTTTGGTTGCTCCCTTCTTTCCCCAGGTGTCCTTATCCAAATTCAGGTCATTAGGTTAGTCCTTACCTCTGCTGCCCCATATCAAGGGGAAGCAAAACCTACAGCTGGCTTAGAGTTGGTGGATGGTCTCATCCTTGCACAGAGTGTGTGTCGGGGGGTCGTCATGCTCAGACCTGCTTGCCCAGGTCAAGGGAAGGCACCATGGGCCTGAGGAGGGGCACAGGCTTGCTTGCTCATGTCCTTCTTTGTATCAGGAAATGGGATCCACAGGTCCGAGCTTCATGGTGTTTGGATAAGGATGGCTGCAATAACTAGTGCTGTGTGGCTTACGAAGGAGTAAGCAATGAGTGATTTTAAGTCTGTTTGAAGTAGGCAAATAGAACTAGGTGTAATTATATGGGTTGCACAGGTCCAAAGTGGGGCTGCCTGCTCTGGTCCTTGCTCACAATGTGGGAGGGACATCATATTCATGAATATTTATATGTTAAAACAGCCTTTTGTATATACAGATAAAATCCTTGTTATCTATATCCTTTGTATCTAGAAGTCTCCCTCAAAGCCTCATGTGCTCATAGGTGAGGATTTGAGGAGGTGATAGTGATTGGATCGTGGAGGTGTTCATAGTCACCAGTGGATAGTCCACTGATGCATTTATAGTTAACGGGGATGTGGGAAGGTGAAGCCTGGTGGATGGTGGGCTGGGGTGTGGCTTGGAAGGTCTGTCATCTCCCCTCTCCTCCTTTGATCTCTCTCTGCTCTCTTCCACCACACCATGAGCCCCTTCTTTGCCATGCCCCTCTGCCACTCTGCCTTGGAGCCAACTGTGCAAAACCTCTGCAAATTCTGGGCCAAATTAAACCTCTTCTCCTTTAGTTGTGGGTGTCAGGTATTATGTCCCAGCATTGAGGAAGCAACTAAGACAATCCCATTTGGTTATGATACATGGTAATTTTTATACTTTGCTAGATTCAATTTGCCAATATTTTTTGAGGATTTTTACACGTTTATTCATGACAGATACTATGGTTTTCTTTTTATAATGTCTTTGACATGATATGGAATTATGTTAATGTTAGCTTCATAGGATGTCAGAAAATATTTCCTTTGCTTCCATACTCTACAGAAGATTGTAAAGAATTGATATAATTTCTTCCATAAATGTTTAATTTTCCAGTAAAGTTATCTATGCCTGGTATTTTTATTTTAAAAGGTTATTTATTTATTCTTTATTGATATAGGCCTGTTCCAATTATCTATTTCTTCCTGTACGAGTCAATCCCTTTCTCAGTTTACAAGCATTTACTCTTTGGGTTATAATTTAGAGCTGATACATCCTCTGACAGACATCACTACTCACACTTATTCTATCTTTTAGAAGTCAGGTGTAGCCATGGGACTTACTTTGGCCAGTGGAACAGGTGGAGAAAACAAGAGCTGCTTCTGAGTGGGAACTTTAGGAACTAGCATACATTGCTCTGAGCTCTCTCATTCCTCTGTCTGATAACTGGTGTGCTGTACCCAGGTCAACCTGTACACAGGTTATGAGGTTCTTGAGCCAATAACTGTGGATAAAAGGGAGAAATGCACAGAGAGTTTAAACCAACCAAAGGGCCCGCCCAAATCTAGGACTGGGGTAAGGTCTGTACAAATCTTGTGGTTAAGAATGGCAGAGCTCGGTTCCCCTAAGTTAAGCAGGAACTGTTGGCTGAAGAGGTGAGTGAAATTTAGGGTGGCAGCTAACAAATATCTACCCCATCACCAAACCCCAATATTTGGACCTCTGATTTAATAACACAGGATAGAATCTGTCATTTGAGGTGCTCATCAAAACTTGGGAAGAGGCCGGGCATGATGGCGCACACCTGTAATCCCAGCACTCGGGAGGCTGAGTCAGGAGGATCACTGTGAGTTCAAGACCAGCCTGGGCTACATATTGAGTTCCAGGTCAGTCTCAACTACACAGTGAGACCCTGTCTCAAAAAAACAACAAAAACACAAAACAAAACGGGAACAGTTAAGGAGTAAACTTACCTAGTTTTAACTACTAAACTTACTAGTTTTAACATAAATAAATCAGGGCTGTTAGTTGCCAACCGTGGCTGAAAAAGTGGGGATAAGGAGGGCAGAGGTAAGGGGAAAAAAATGAGAATCAAGACTTGCCATGTAAAGGTACATGATCCCAACAATAAATGTAACTGTACTGTATCCCTAAATGTACCAATAAACTCAATAAAAAAAAAAGTGGGGATAAAAGAGTTTTATTAAAAGATACTAGGGAGTGGCATTGATGCACTGTAAAAGAAATAAAAACATAAGTAGGAGACCAAAAAAAATCATAACTAAAAATTGTACTTTTAAGAAGACTGCAACTTCCAGGACCCAGCTGAAGTTATCCAAGGGGAATCCACATCAGCATTCCTTTGGTTGCAGTCAGGCTCCTTCCCTTACAGACCTACCACACCCCAAATCCCTCAGGAAAACTGAAAGTCTATAAATTGGTTTCATTGAGAAAGTAAGTAAAGAGAAGGAATCTGGCCTGAAGATAAAGGGAACAGGTTGAGAGAATCCAAAACACATCTAAGCTATTTGTTTAAAAAACAAAAAACCAAAAAACTGGGCTCATGCTTGTACAATGGGTTAGTATCCTTGGGGAAGAGCTACCTTTTCCTGGGGTTTCTATCCTTTCAAGAGAAGCATGAACGCTCCCTTTTCCCAGAAACAGTGTGCCTCTCTCTTAAGGGTCTGCATTCTATTTCTTTGAGCATGTAGCTTTTAATTTCTGCCTAACCATTCCCATACCTCTTACTGACTCATCCTGAAAATTATTTTTCTGAGAAGGGAGTCAGGGAACCTGTGAGCCCATTCTGTATTTAGTGTCCTTTAGGTTCCTTATCTCAGCCTCAGGGAACCTCCTCAGACCTAGCCCTGTGACTACGTCAGTGAAATGGCACAGTAAGGAACCCTCAAAGCAATTAAGTGACTCACGACTGTCAGAATCAGCTGGAAACTAACCAAGCCTTGCCATAACCAAGAAAGAGCTGACTAGGTCTCCAAATAGTGAGCTATGTGGCATTTTAACTTACCCTGTATTTGTCCTTGTGGAGATCAGAGGAATTATTGTTTTCTCTAGTTGTTGTGTTTCCAATCTCACTTTAAAACTCTCTTCCCCAAGGAAGCCCCCTCCACAACTTTAGCTGACTTTGGAAGTCCCCATGCCTGCCCACTGAGAACTCATGGGGCTTCTGTATTCCATGGTATTTACTCACCTGCTCTTTGCTTTTCCTGCTGGATTGGAAGTTGCCCAAGGGCAGGGACTATGCCTCTCTTACTTATTCTTCTGCTCCCTCTACCTTACCAATAAAAATCTGAAGAGTTCTCTTAGTTACTTTTCTTGTTGCTGAGACAAAATACCTGATAACCAAAGTTAAATGAGGAAAGGTCTCTTTTGCTTTATAGTTTGTAGAGATTTCAGTCCATAGTTGGCTAGCTTCAACTCATGGCGACATGGCAGAGGGGCATCACAGAGGAGAAAAAACAGTTCATGGCATGGAAGGTGGAAGGCAGGAGGCAGCAAAGGCAATGAGCAGCAAGTCATGGCAGAAGCTCTCTTTCTGTCCCTTATATTCTATCCATTTAGGGTGGGTAGCACTCACACCCATTGTCCGTACCCAGAACTCTGCCAAACCAACCAAAGGACTAATTTAGTAATCATACACTCTTAATCTCAGCATCACACACTCTAGATCCAGGGACATCTGAAAAGCCCTTTCTTTGACAGCATGAGGCGCTGGGGGGCCATCTAGACACAAGCCATAATAAGAGTACGTGACTCTAGGGTTGCCATGCCGCTTCCTCACTCAAGAGTGCCTGTGTCTCCATGCTGCCTGTGGCATTTTATAGAGCAAGCTCTTGCTTCATTTCCAAGAGCCTGCAGAACCTGGCCTCTGCATCTGTCCAGTTTGGCTCCCACCACAATCCTGTAGTCCAGAAAGTTTCTCTATCCTGGCTGATGACTTAACTTCTCTCTTAACCACTTCCCAGGTGCACAGTGCTTCCTTTGTGCTACCACTGATCTCTCCCACTCACTCCCCATCATTCTGGCAGGCTCCCTTCTCCGTCTTCCCTGTGCCTGTTGTTATTTTCAGCGTGTGAAGACCTCCCCATCTTTCCACAGTCACCACAGAGACACAGCTTGCCTTAGAAGCTGAAAAGTGTCCAACACTTGCCTTCCCAGCCCCCAAAGTGAAGGCATATCCTTAGCTCTACGCGTTAGAAATGTGCACCCCCGATATTAAAATGGGAACTGGTGCTATGGAGTGAGGAGGGTGACATAGTGCTTTCTGTGATGGCAGTAATTTCCACAGATGGAGAAAAAGGACAATAATTAAAGCAACCTAGTGACAACACAAAGCCACACTTAACACACAAGTGCTTTGATTGCTTAAAGTCCCACCAGGAAACCAGAAAGCAAGAATTTCAAAGGCACAGAATCTAATGCAGGGATTTGTTTACTCACATAATGGGAGGCCTGAAAATCAAAGAGGAGATGATGAAACAACTGCTGCCACTCCAGGCTGGAGGGACAAAGGGAGAAGATGTTGTTTAGAGCCCAGGGCCCAAGGCCACCTGCAGGAGCTAGAAGTACACTGAGGGTGTGGGGGAGAGCTGGAGCTGGTCTCCTGCTCCGAGGGCCTGTTTCCAGAGGGCTAGGAAAAAGGCTTGAAGGCTGTTACGAAAGTGATCAGGCTGAGCTAGAGAGTCTGACATTATAGAAAATTGACATTGGTTAGATTAGAAGACAGCATTTGACATCTCTGCTCCTTTCAAAAGTAAACAATTTTCTGGTGAGTTATTCTGATTCCAGGAGCTAAGTAGACACAAAGCAAAACTGAAGAATATAACTATCAGAGTCTGCCTGCTCCAAACCCTCAGGAGAGACTCCCCCAAAGCAGCATCTACTCCCCCAACTTCCCAAGTGTGTTGCTTTGGACAATTGGACAGCATTCCCAGGAGGACTCTGGGCTCATGCATGGGTCTTTTGCTCCACTTTCTTAGCCACAGCTACAAGCCTCTCTTTTTTGATAAGAAAACCCCAAGGAGGACCTCCCTGAGTACTCTCACAGGGTCATCTCCTTTTAAAGGTTTGTGGTGTGAGGCTCCTGGACATCATAGCTCTGCATGTCTAGTGGCTTCCTTGCCAGAGATGGCTAAGCCAGGCAGGGCAGCTAATGCCACTGTGCTGATCCCTCCATACCCCCCAACTCATTCCAACCCCCTCTCTCTCCAGGTCATTCCCTGAATATTGTTTATTTTACAAGCGATTCCAGATAAGGGCTGTTTTCTTCTGAATATGCACCCTTCACTTCAACTTCCTGCCAAAGCACAGCTATAGACATCCCAGAAGCAGTGGGGAAATTATGATTAAAGCAAAAGCTGCATGCCTCTGTTTGGGGAAAGGCTGCATTGAAAATGGAATTGTTAAAGCTGCTGCACACTGAACGTGATGTTAGAACCTGTTCTTTATCCATTTGTGATACAGCTATTCATTCAACACTGTGTGCCAGGCTCTGTGCTAGGTTCTGGGGATTCAAGGTTGAAACATTCATTATCCAATAACTAACCCTTATGTTGCAGTGGACCAAGTGCTGTAATAAAGATCATAAAAGTCCCATGGAAACACCTTTCAGTTTGGGTTGCACGTACTATGTCACACCTGCCCAATCCATCTCAGGTAAGAGATAGCAACAACAACAAAAATCTCAGGGAGCTTTCAGAAGATCCCTGGATCACATAGAATGTGTCAGCTGCCAGCCACAGACTATCAAGGCCCCAACACAACTGGGAGTCTGGGAGTAGATGGTTTTGAGCTCAGCACAGTGGTTCACTGATGAGAGCTAAAGCTCAGCCTGTCTTGGCTTCTTTGGCTTTCACATTGTCACGCTGTAGGTGCTGTCTTCCCTCTGGTACCAAGGTGGCTACTATTATCAAGGTGGGCAAGAAAGTTACATTTTCTGTTTCTCTATTTCTCATCTGTAAAACGTAAGCTGTGATTAAATGAGGAGGGCCTCTTTGGCGGCCTTTCTAGAATACTAACTGCTACTCTGGAATGATAGCTTACCCCAATATCCAGGTGTATGGTTTCTCATCTGGAGGGTTTATTAAAACACAGACTTTCTAGGCCAGAGATTTAGCTCAGGGGCTCCTTGCTTGCCTTGCAAGTGCAAGGTCTTCATCCATTCCATCCCCAGTACCACAAACAAACAAACAAACAACAACAACAACAAACCACAGATGTCCTGACTCAGTAGATCTGGAGTGAGGCCTGGGAACTCACAAGGTCTAGCAGGTTCTAACCTCTAAGTGGGGTTCCCAGATGTTGCTGAAGGTGCTGGTCCAAAAACCACACTTTGAGAACCACTGGTTCAACCTGTGTGTGTGTGTGTGTCAGTTTCCCAAACTGTCAAATGGAGAAGTGGCCATTAAGGAGGGAATGTGCCACTCTTGGAGAGCCCTGTGACGATACCATTCGTTGCTGCATCCTGTGGCGGGGGGTGGATTCTGACGAAGTGGACCTGGGACTGGGCCCAGGAATAGAATTTTTATTAATCCTCTGGGCGACGAGAGTGAGATGATCTTTAAGATTCTTTTAGCTCTGTATTCTAAAAGCAAGATCACTAGTTACAGAAGCTTGAACAATCAAAAAAGAAAACCCCCAAAGACTCCTTATACCATCCTTCCCTCCAATTTCACAGACATTTGTTGGTATTTTTTATTTACTTAAAAAAACTCCTCTCACTGGAGGGAGGAAAAAGCTGGAAATTACTAAGCAACTCTCAGGGAGCAGTGAAAATCTCAGCTCATCTTAGTAGCTTTTTTGCCTCCTCTTTCTGGAAGTTATAATCTCTCCAGTCAAAGCTGTACTAACATTTATCCAGAGTCCCACTGCTTCCATGTATATGTACTGTTTTTATTGATACATTACACAAATGAAGTTTTTAAAACATCAGGTAATATTAAAAGTGTGTAGAGCACAGCAGAAGGCTACCATCCTGTCAGCCTCGCTGCCCGGGGGCACATTTAGTTTTATACACAACTTTTCACATTTGCCTTCTGACTCCTAATAAAGGTTTAGACAAGCTGAGCATCCCTGATCTGAAATGCAAAATTATCCAAAATCTACATAGTTTGGACTTGCTGAGTCAACTGGTAAAATCTATACAGCTATTCCCAAATTAAAAAAAAAAAAAGTCCAGCTCCAAGCATTTTGAATAAGGGATATTCGACTTGTAATGCCTGAATATTTCCCTCTCTCCCCCACCCACCTCCTTCTGTTACTCCAATTTTCAAAAATTATAATTATTCACTCACATTAATCATACAAGTAAATGGATTCCCCTGTGGCCTGTACTGCCTGGTCCTTTGTTTCACCATGTTCAACAGCATTTATTGACTTCCCATAATGATAGCTGAGAATCTCTGTCTCAAGCCAATCAATATGCGGTGATCATATGTTTGATTTTCCTCATAATTATTTTTCTCACAGTTAATAGCCTCAATTTTTAAATGTAGGTTTAAAAAAAATCTATCACTAACTTTTTCCAAATGCTTCAGCACATTTGTCAAACAATTAGAGTTGATTTTCCCAAACATTTCACCATATGGTGTTCGATTTTGTGGTAGATACCCTGCTCTCCCCTGTTCCGAGCCTCTTTGCTCAGCTCCAATCAGTTTTCTCAGCTCTCAGCCAGAAGTCCATTCCCTTGACAGTGCCGTTTTGCTGTGCTCTTGTGTGTGGAGCCCTGTTTCCAGAATCCCGTGCCTTCCTTTGCTTTTGTCCTTTCTAGAACTACCTTATGCTGATAATAGATGTCCTAGGGAATCTTATACCTGTTATATCCAGTGTTGTAGCCCCTAAACATTTGTCCTAGTGAACACTAGAAATGCAGGTTACTCAGATGGAGCATACTATAAGCTCAGCATGAAAACATTTGTAAAACATTTTACAAATGATTGCATATTGATTACATGTTGAAATAATTGTATCTTGGATTTAGTGGGTTAAACAGATGACTAAAGTTCCTTCTGATAGTTTATGTTTACCTTTTTAGTGTGGCTCCTAGAAAAATTAAATTAACATACATAGCTTGAAGTATATTTTTGTTGCACTGCATTAATATGTACTCTCTGTTCTCGCTCCCTCTGTTTGTTCTGTGTTCTGGGAAATTGTGTCCCTCCACGCTTAAACCTTTGACTGAACATTTTTCTGTGCCATCTTTTTAATTTCTAAAAGCATTTTACCAATCTCTTGGCCTTCCTGTGCCATCTTTTTAATTTCTAAAAGCATTTTACCAATCTCTTGGCCTTCCTTTTGTGCAGCATCTTGTACTTGTTCCATCCACGCGGTACGTTCTTGTCTCTGATTTGGTAATTTGAGTCCTCTTCACACTTCACACCGTTCCAATCTCCTGCACCCTTCTTTGTTCTCTTGGCTTGGCCTTCATCTTTCATGACGGTGCTCCTCAGCCGTCTAAAGCATCTGGGCTGCTCATTCCTGACTGAGAGGAGCCAGAAGCTGCCCAAGGCGCCGTGGTGGCTGTGCCCTGGTTGTAGACGAGGAGAAAGCGGAGCTTTCTACATGAGACACGTCCACCACCCTCAAGGGTCACCTTAGAGATTTCTTCTCCGGTACTCATTTTTCTATTTCTCTGCAGCAGAATCCTTCAGGCTGATGCCTTGGTAAGAAGTTGGGGAAAGGGAACTGTATTTTGGGCGAGAGATATTATTAGAAGCCACATGTCCTTTTTTTTTTTTTTTTGCTTAATTCCACTATTTTTTAATTAATTAATTTTATTGGTGCATTTAAGGTATACAGTGTAGTGTCATTCATCATTGGAAATTTGCACCTTTATATAATCCATCTTAGTTCTTATTTTTTCCACATTCCCCTGCCCTCCCTTCAACACCTCCACTCCTCCCTATCTACAAAGACTTAGTTTCAATTTTTCCTTTTACTAACGTTAATTCCATTCCCATCTTTCTTTTCTCCACCCCTCCCATTTCCCCTTCTGCTTTGCACCTTTTCTTCATATTTCACATTATCTATTATACCTTTTAGTCCTTATTTACACTTTCAGTTTCTCATACTAGATAAACTATTCAGTATTTACACGTGTCCTATTTATTTCACTTAAGAGTATTGCCTCAATGTGCATCCATTTAGCTATAAATGCCTCTAGTTTCTCATTCTTTACAGCTGAGTAGTACTCCATTTTATAAAAAAAGAACACATTTTCTTTATCCAGTCTTCTGTTGATGAGCAATTGGGCTGCTTCCAAGTTTTAGCTATCACGAATTGTGCTGCTATGAACATGGGTGCACATAAATCATTGTGATGTGATTCTTTTAATTCTTTGGGAAAGATTACCAGCAAGGAGATAGCAGGTCAAATGGAACCTCCAATCCTAGTTCTTTGAGGAATCTCCATACTGCCTTCCACAGTGGTTACACCAGTCTACACTCCCACCAGCAGTGGAGCAGGGTTCCTCTTTCCCCACAGCCCCGCCAATATTTGTCATTGGTTGATTTTATGATAGCAGCCATTCTTTGTGGGGTGAGGTGGAATCTCAGTGCTGTTTTCATTTGCATCTCTCGAATGACCAGTGTTGTTGAACATTTTTTCATATATTTATTTTCTATTTCTACTTCTTTGTCTAAGAAATATCTGTTCATTTCAGATGCCCATTTTTGGATTGGGTCTTTAAATTTTGGAGGTCTGATTTTTTTTTAAGTTCTTTATCAAAGACCTCTACTCTGAAAACTAAAACACTCTGAAAAAAAGAAATTGAAGAGGATATCAGGAAACAGAATGACATCCCTTATTCCTGGGTAGGAAGAATCAACATAGAGAAAATGGCCATACTTCCAAAACTGCTGCATAGATTCAATGCAATCCCAATTGAAATCCCAGCAGCATACTTTACAGACTTTGAGAAAACAATCCAAAATTTCATTTGGAACAATGAAAGACCTAGAGGGCCGGGTATTTGCTCAGTGGTCCCGCCACCTTCCTTGCAAGTGCAAGGGCCCAAGTTCAATCCCTGGTACAAAAAAAGAAGAAGAAGGAGAAGGAGAAGGAGAAGGAGAAGGAGAAGGAGAAGGAGAAGGAGAAGGAGGAGAAGAAGAAGAAGAAGAAGAGACCTAGAATAGTAAAAGCAATTTTAGGCAATAAAGGCAAAGTAGGTGGTATCATAATTCTGACTTAAAACTATACTACAAAGCTACTGTGGAAAAAAAAAAACATGGTACTGGCAAAGAAACAGACCTGAGGACCCGTGGAACAGATTAGAAGATGCAGAAACAGCTCAGCCACCTCATCTTTGACAAAGGAGCCAAACATCCTCCCTGGAGAAAAGGTAGCCTCTTTAATAAATGGTGCTGGAAAAACTGGGTTTCAATTTGCTAAAGATTAAAACTAGACCTAATTCTCTCACCATGCTCTAAACTAAAACTGAAATAGATCAAAGATTTAAATATTAAAACAGAAACACTAAACCAGCTGGAAAAGAGGTTAGGTATAACTCTTGAAGGCATTGGTGTAGGAAAAGATTTTATGAACAAAACCTCAGTTGCCCGTGAACTAGCACAATTAACAAGTGGGATCTCTTCTTATTAAAAAGCTCCTTCACAGCAAGAGAAACAACCAATAGTGTGAAGAGACAACATGTGGGAAAAACTTTTCACCAGCTCTCCCTCAAAGGTCTACTATCTAGAATATATAAAGAATTTAATTCCTCTATTATCAATGTCTCCTCACCCTTGCCCTTTTCTGTTTCCAAATCCAGAAGGGCTCGAGTTCACTCTCTCATGAGAAAGAAAACCTGTTTCTTGACAAAGTGGAAGCAGCCAGCTGGTAGGGTTGAGAGGGGAAAGAGGTTGACTCTTCCAGTGCTGAACCCTACCACACACTGTAGAGCAGAGTCCCTGACCTCTCCTCTTGTACCCTGTGAGGACCCAGGTTGCGCCTTCCTTTCTTCTGCTAAGTCAGCTACCACTGTGTTTTCTGCTTTCCAGTTTTTGAAAACTTAGTTTCAATCTTGTACCTACTGTTATCTCCCATCCTGTTCTTATTGTCCTTGAGTCATTTTAAATTACTTAATATTTTGTTAGTGGAATTGTAGTAAAGAGAAGATATCAACACATGTGGTTAATTTTCTCATCTGTACCCATTTCTCCCCTGAGCTCTAGTTATTTACTGATTCTCCTCTTCTGCTCTAAGAGTAGGAACTTTCTTGAGGATATAAACAGAGTCTGCTTTGCCTCTGAATCCATAGTTTCTCAAACACACTTCTTTCTAGCATCTGAAGATGGTCAATACCAAGCCACACTAAGTGCTCAATAGAGAAATCATTTGTGAAAATTCTATACTTCAGCATCTTATTGGTTTCCTGGGTGCCGTGGGAAAAGTCCCTATACCTTTCTGGGTGTTTCAGTCACTTTCCTTGTTTCTGAGACAAAATACCCGTGGCAGCCAGGAAGCAGACAGAAAGGAGGAACCAGGAGGGAGTCAAACCCTTTCATGTTGAATCCCCAGCACCCCTACCCTCCTCTCCTAACCAGACTGCACATCCTAAAAGCAAGTGTGCTATGACCTCCCCACTAATGACTAATCTGTGGGTGTGGGTGGTCTCCGTGATCCATTTACCTTCCAAACACATGAGACTGGGATGGGAGTGAATTTTTTTTTTTATCAAAATCATAATATTGGGTCACAGAGTAGAGTTGAGGCTGTTCTCTAGATGATTCCTAAGCCTTTGTTCAGCTTTAATATTCTCTGAATCCATGTGCTCTGTTCTTGTATTAGTTTTATTGGTTCATGTATATTATGTTGCCACAGATATCTAACCTTGTAGAGACTTATACAGATCTTTTACAAAATAAAAAAATGTAATCCATCCAGAGAGGCAATACTTACTCATAGTTCAGGGACTTATAATTCATGCTCAACAGCAATAATCTGTGAAGTCCTGAAGACAGAACAAGAATAAAAAGTGCAAAAATAAATAGTGTCTTCTTCCTGTGTCCTGCTCCTCAAGTCTTGACAGGCAGTGTAGGGAGGGTACAGATGATGGAAGTCATTTTGGGGTGTGGATTTTATTCAGGCATCATAAAGCCAACAGATAAGGGGACTGCTGCACATGAATATAGTTACATAAACTCCATGACAGTTTGTTACACAGGTTAGGGCTCTGCAGAGAGGCAGAAGAGCCAATCAGAGACAGAGCCAGAAGAAAGCATGGGGAAAGAGCTTTACCATGCTTTCACAGGAAGGAGCAGTACAGGCAGGGTAAGCAGCTGAGCGGGTTTAGGACTGGAGAGTTGGAGTGATCCTGGTGGGATCAGGTTGTCATGGTGTCCTGCTTGTGTAGTGCCTGGGGCTGGGGTGGTTAGGGCAGAAGCACGGTGCTTCCTGGAGTAGAAAAAGATGGATGAGGTGGCTCCCAGGAAGGGGTCCAGATTGGTTAGTTCACACATGAAAGGTTCCCTTTCCAAAACACTGTCTGCTATCCCTAAGAAATGGCTAGTCCTGGAAGAAGCAAGCTCTCCCCCAGTGCCAGAGCAGAACAGAAAATAAGAAGATATAGCTCCTGTGGAAATGGTCAAACAAAGCCTGAGCTAGAGAGGTTGAGCCACGAAGAAGCTGACAGTGAGGCAGAGCAAGGTGGCTCTTAGTAGAAGTGGGAATAGGCCAGAGTTTATGAAAGCCGAGGCCCAGGATGTCCATGTTTGGGAAAAGCTCGTTGCTGTTCTGTTGTGAAGGAAGGGCAGTCAAGGTAGAATACATTAGTAGTCCAGAGGTGGCTCTTTCTCACATAACCAGGAGTCTAGAGATGCCTCGCTGGAGAAAGTCACCAAAGATTCAGGTTCTATATCTCATTTGCTCCACCAGACTTTTGCCTACTGAAACAAGGTGCAGAGCCACCTGCTGCAGGGAGGTCTAGTCCCAAGCAGGAAGGAAAAGAAGGTGCAATGGTAAAAACTCAAGTTCCAGCTGAGATGTCCTCTTTTTGTGGGGGAAACAATAGGTTTTCTTGAAAGGCCACCCAACAGATTTTTCTTACACCTCACTAGTGAGAACTGTGAGCAGGTGGTTTACCCCACGAAGCAAGAGTGTCTAGGGGAGGTGCTGTAAATCTTTCCAACATTTGCATTGCTGCCCCAAACAAAAAATTGAGGTTCCACTAGTTAGGATAAAGATGTAAATGGGTTATATTTAGTAGCGTGTGCCCCAGAGATAAAAGAGAAATCTGAGAAGGTCTCCTCTGATTAAATGAAAATAAACCATATAAAAAGTCTTTAGCACAATGACGAGCTCACAAGGGGTGATAATAGTGACAGTAAATGCTTAAGTCTTAAAAACTTATTGCCGCAAAAGACTCATCACCATTAATTCCCCTTACCTTGCACACACTCACCCCATCATTCCTGCCACCTTCTGAGGCAGTTCTGGAAGTCCTCTTTCATGAGTGTCTTTATGAGGCGCTCTCAGAAATACTGCGAATGCCTCTGCTGAGTGCCAGCCAATAGCAAAGGAGGCTTGTAAAAATATCACAGTGTGTCCTCATCCATCTTATTTGCCAAATCCTGCACCATGTGACTTTGGGTTCTTCCCCAGAGTCAAAATGACCTTGAAACATAAACTTTTTGATCAATTCAGGACAGACAGGCCCCCAACTGAAGACATTCCTGGTAAGTGTGTTTGAAGAGGTAGGGATGGGGTTGGGTTGAGAGGAATTAATGGCAGTGTGTCTCTTATTGTAACTAATTTTTTATTTAACACCCACTATTTTTCTACCACACTTCATACATGTGTACTCCAGAAAGGAAGTCTGCTGCCGCTACCACAACTACTAGTGTTGTTAGTTTAATGTATTGGTTCATAGTCTTGATTTTCAATTCCTTTCATTCAAATATTTATGGCATCTTATAGTGAGCATCTTACAATTTTCAGCCCTTGGGTGTTCAGGATCAATAAAAGAATAACATTGAATCCTTGCCTCCTAAGAGCTTACTATCCGCATGGACAAATGTACAATGAACCACATGTGATAGGAACCCCAGCAGGGACAGGCTTGGAAGTATTAGAAGCAGAAGGACCTTGAGAGAGCATGTGATGTGAATGAGGAGTTGAGGGAGAAGAGGTCAAAGCCCCTCAGCTTCCCACAGAGAAAGCCAGGCTTGGAGCAAGCCTCCCAGGGCCCAGGCCGGGGTCCTTCCTCCTGCATTGCTCTGGGGCAACTTGGAAAGGATGCTTCTGAAGCTAGAAGAACAGAAGAGAATACCGCACCCTGATACTGTTGGGAGATGGCAGGTGTTTTGTGGAAGCGTAGACCTTGCCCTGGGTAAAATGTCACCAGCAGTGGGTTCTCCAAACTCCTGGGATCTTGATGATGTTGTGATGCCCTTATGCACCCACATGAAAATCAGGTCTTTAAAATGTGGGGAAAGAATGGAGCTTTGGAATCCCAATATTAGATGGGAGAAAAAAGGTCATAAAATATCACTCATAAATATTTTAAAGACATTAAATCCAGTCTACAATGACCACTCTTTTTAATTAAAGAAAACTATTCTGCTTGACATAAAGCATGGCATAGTTTTTGTTTGTTTGTTTTCTTTTTTATAATGAAGTTAATGAAACTCACAACTGGCTGGGAGAAACAAAATAAAGTCACATCTGGAAACAGCTGCACTGCAATGAAATGGCATTTAATGTAACTATATAAAAAAGGATGGTTTTTTTTCCCTCCAAGCATTAGGAATGCAAAACTCAAGCTTCCAGGCTGCTCTTTTGTAATAGTTTTGAGTCACTAAGTGTTTAGAAGTCATTCTGATATTTATAAGAAAGACCCCCAGTGAGCCATAGAAGGGGATTTGAGTCAGAAAAAAGAGCTTCGCAGTTTGAATTTTGAGAACTGGCATAAATTTTACAGTTTTTTTAATCCCAGGCATTAACTGTTCAGTGTTTCAGTTCAATGAAATAAAGGCCTCTTGTTTCCCATACCAATCAAGTGACCTCCTGCCTCGCTGTAATTAGTGGTAAACTTCAATATGCAAGCTAAAAGGCCACCTAATTAAAAAGTGTAATTAATTTACATAGATCATTCAAAATGGCTAGATTAGATAGCTTATGGAGATAATGTAAAACTCTTTGAGCTGCATTTATTGGCTTCTTTCCCTGCTGTTCCTCGAGTTCTGAGTATTTTCATGGAAATGAGTTTATCAAAGAGGGAAGGGCTTGGAGGTGATAGCTTTAACTAATCACTGCTAAACATTTAAAGCTATTCAATTATTTTTATCAATTACCAAAGTATAAAACAACACAGAAATGGCCTTCTCTACCTGTTTGGTGGTGAGTGGCCTAATGTTATTAGTGAGTGTTTATTAAGTGCCTGCTCAGTGCTAGATGCCACTCAAAACACTCTGTTATTTTAGAGTTTTCCATGGTTACAAATGACACTTTTGGGCTCGACAGCAATTTGATTCTTCTGATCATGAGGAGAAGACTTCAGGAATCCAAAGAAAGATAGAACCAAAAGGTTCCTCTTTGTGTGCAGGTCCTGTCATGGGTACTCCACCTTCAGCACAAATGGCACAGACTCTAGAGCTTGGCAGACCCCCTTTGACAAAACAGGTGACTATTCCAATGGAGAGTGGAAGAGTTTTGGGTTCTCATCTTTTTGGGTACGAAATTATGGCTCTCTGGTATATCCAATTATAAATTCCTTTCCCCTTACCTGGGTAACAACAGGTTTGTCTATGGAGGAAATAAATCAGAAGATCAGTCAAACAAGACATCTAAACAAGAGGCTTCTTCAGACAAAGGATTTGTGTGTGTGTGTGTGTGTGTGTATGCGCGTGTGTGGGTGTGTTTGTACTGGGGATTGAACTCAGGTCCTTGCACTTGCAAGGCAGGCAGTGCAACCACTGAGCTAAATCCCCAGCCCCAACAGAGGATTTATTAATGCAGCCTGTGTTTGGGGAGGAAGCCCAGGGACTTTAGCACTACCTTGCCAAAAAATAATTGTCATCCTCTTTTAATCTCATCTGCTTCTCTTAGGAAGGAAGAATTATCACAGCACTAGATGATCTACAGGATTGTCTTAACAATAGCTAGCAACATAACAAGAGCAAATGTAAATTTCCTTTCCAATATACTTAACAATATGTATCATTAGATATGAACTTTCCATTAAGTCCTTAATATTTAGGGGCTTTGAATTATTTGCAAGGAATCCTCCGTCTTCATGAGATGAACTCTTGTACATTTATATATGGAACACTACATTTTGGAACCAAATTTTTAGTTTGACCACTTACATCTAAATTTATGATTAGCTCCTAAAAATGTTACTTTTTTGTTCCATGTAAACATAGGCCAGTTCCACTTTACTTTCCATATGCCTTTGTTACATCTCCTACTGTGTACTGATTTCAGCAAACAAGAACAAGGTCAATGACCAAATAGAAAAATGAACATATAACCATATGTTCATAGAACATAGAAAAAGGAAACACTTGTGATTCTTAAATAAGAGGAAAAAATGTTCAATTTCACATGTAATAATAGAGAATAATTGAAATGAATACTCAAACTATACAAAGCCATTTTTTTCACTCATCAGATGGGCAAAGTTCCAGAAGTTTGATAGTGCACTGGGTTGATCAGGAAACCAGGAGCAAGAAGTGAATTCTAATACACAGTTGATGGAAGTGTGGATAGACGCTTATGCATGGCATTTTGACACTTGGTCCTGGTGCTTCTTTCCACTTCTAGCAGTCTGATCTACAGATGTATCTGTCTATGTGTGGAATTATGTGTTTTTTTTTTATTTTATTTGCAGTGCCAGGAATCAAACCAAGGCCTTGTATGCTATAGACAAACACTCAACCACTGAGCTACACCCCAACCCTGCAGCATTATCCTTACCAAAGATTGGCAACAACCTGTGTTTGGCTCAGTGGGGAATGCTATACAGTACAGCTGTAGAAAAAAAATGAGAAAACACATAACAATGAAAAACTATAATGGCAAAATAATTATGCGAAGTAAAAATTATTTTAAGTAAAAAGTACAAAGTGAGAGTCTATATAAGTACGTTATCATTTGATTGAAAAGCACCTAGAAAGAGTGTAAAAATATTTTAAAAGAATATAGGTTCATCTTCATATGCCTATTAGCTTGTATATGCTTTAACTATATCAGGGAGGATACACAAAAAGTAGGTTTATTTTTTTTGCCTGTCGAGAAAGGAAATGGGTAGTTTTGTGATGGGGGGCACTTTTTACTGTATGCTTTTCTCAATTTTAAAATCAGAACTAGTTCATTATTTAAAAAATTAAATATTTAAAAATGCTAAAAATAAAATACCAAAATTTGAAATACCAGAAATAAGTCACAAATATGTTTATAAGTAAAAACATTTAAAATTAAAAAGAAAAAGATCAGGGATAGACCATGGTGCCTTAAGCAGGATTCTCATAGAGAGGCTTGTTAGGGAAAGGCTTTCTGCAGGGAGACAAGGGACAGACCTGATGAAGTGAAGGCATGAGCTACGGGCACACTTTAGGGGAAACAAAGGGGTTTTGAGCAGAGAGAAAGGCCCAGGGCACCTGGGCACTTGGAACAGCAGACAAGTGGCAGCAGGTAGGCGAAGCAGAGGGAGGATGGGAGGATCCGGAGGCCTGGCCTGCGAGGTGGCCTGGGGTTGGGTCATCATCATGAGGGCTTGGAGTTCATCCCTGTGACAGGAGGACAGGGGAGGCTCTGCACCACAGTGACACCATCAGACTCCATCTTATCTGTACTGCTACAAGAGGCGGGAAGAGGAGGAGATGGTGAGCTAGTGCAGTGATTCTCACACAGGTGGCCAAGGCCTCGACCTCTGGCTGCAAGGGTGGGGAAAGGCAGGCAGAGCGTGGGATGAGTCCCAAAAGCCAAACCAAGAAGGTTTCGGTTGACTGCGACATCGAGGTGGTAACAAGGGGTGGTTTGAGCCATGGAGTATTCTTTAGCACCTATGGGATTCTAGGCACAAAATGGATACATCCCACTTCCAGGAACTCACCAACCAATGAGAGAGACCAGCACTAAATACACTCTCATTTAATCAGCTCAGTTACAACCCTGGGAGAGAGCTGTGTGGGCAACAGCAGGGGAATGGAAGAAACCACCCGGAAGAAAGGACTGAGTGGGAGGTGTGTGGTGCCTGTCAGGGAGCTGAGATTTAAAATATGGTGTAAGAGCTGCAAAAGCTGCTATGTGAAGACTGGGGAAGAGCATTCAGGGGAAAGGGAATGACATATGGAAAGGCCTTGAATCAAAAGCAAGAAACAATTTTATGGCTAAGGTGGTTATGTGTAGTTCAGCACATAGGCACCAGTAGAGAAATGGACAGGGTCAGGCTGCACTGGTGTGCACAGGCTGGGTTGAGGAGTTTCAGTATATGTATTCCTTAATTTCAGTAGTATATACAGTCCATTGTCATTATGTCACTTGGCCTTAAAATTTGGGAAACAAAGGTACACCTATGGTATTCTGCCAAGAGGTGGCCTGAACAGGTATTCATGTGAATGATCAAAATTCAGTTGCCATGGATAGAGGCTAAAGAATGATAACTAAAGTACTAAAATGTTGTATTTTAATACTGTCAGATTACCATATGGTAGCCTGGAAGTCGCCTGAGCACCCACATTCGCTCACTCCGGGGAGACAGCCTCACCTTTCTCTCTCCCAAGTGCTACATCAAATTTCAGAAGGGGCAAAAAGAACAACCTAACTGTGAGTTGATGAGCTGATCAATAGTCTCAATTTATCTCTTTAGCTACAGGGCCCAGATTGAAAACAGGTCTGGGAGAATTGCAGGGCCATGGCACAACCCAGCCCCCTAAGGAGCAGCTATTTGGTGCCAGAAGCGCCTAGAGCAGGGTGCTCCTGCTGCTCAGTCGCTTCTCGACTTAAGGAGCTGCTTTTCCAGTGTTTTCAGGCCTGCTCAGTACTCAGCCCCTTGGACTGAGGTTTAGAACAAAGCTCCAGGGGCGAAACATCTTGTTCCAGAGTAACTGTAACCGGGAATACAATTTCTCAACAAGGGCATGAGAGGTTTGTACATGGATGGATGAGAATTATGGGGGCAAATGACACACACAGCAACAACTGTCATGGAAGCAGCCCTGCTGAATGAGTGGCCCACATGGAACCTCCCCTCCCCTCCTAGGAGGGCACTGGACTGACCCATTTTACAGATCACTCAGAGACGGTTGTGAGTAGGGGTTCCTTGAGTAAGTACTCCTACACATGATGTTGATGGAAATTTCCTATCAATCAAAGAGGTTTCTGGGAAATTGATGAGGATTAATCTAAGAAAACTGAAACTAGGGCTGGGACTCAAGTTCCTTGGCCTCAGGCCCACTTCTGAGAGCCATTATGGCTCCTCCACCCCTCTTAGCTTCAGTTTCTCATCTTGACAATAGGAGACACCAATCCTTTCCTTGGGCTCTTCTGGTTCTGGCATCATAGAGCTTTTCACTTAGCATCCTCTATTTTGTCTTTATCACATTTCAGCTCAGACCCCTGTCTAAACACTGAAACCCTCACCACCAATGGTTTGCTTTAACCTTGGAAGCACAGATCTGGAAAGAGAAAGAAGGAGAGCTCAACTTCATTCTCAAAAGCAACACTGGGGCCTTTAACGCAGGCCCATCTAAATACTTGCCCGTCTGGCAAGTGCTTATTCTGGACTGCTGTGCACTTGAAGCTGGTGAGGCTGCCCCTTCCTGAGTGGCCAGCATAAATTCCAATAGTCTTTTTTTTTTTTTTTTTTTTGGTACTGGGGATCGAACTCAGGACCTTGGACTTTCAAGGCAGGTGGCAGAACCATTGAGCTAAATCCCCGGACCATAAATTCCAATAGTGATGAACTCTTCTTCATAATTCAAGTTGCTTACTGAGTTTGAATTGGGAAATCTGATTCTCATCTGCTATTGAACAACTAGACTATTTTCTTCCTTTCACTCATTCATTCACTCACCAAATCCCCTTTTGAACATTATCAGGCATTCATCACTTTACAAGGTTTTAGAGGTGATGAGGTAGGAAGTCAAAATTTTAGCCCTCGTGGAGACTACATGCTCCTCAGGAAAAGAGGCCATAAACAATCATGTGGAAGGCTTTCAGATAGCAATGAGTGTTATGTTGAAAAAAATAAAGGAAGATGGGACAAAGGATTATGAACATACTTGACTCTTTGGGGAGGCATTTTCAGGTGTGGGGAGGCAGTCTTCTCTATAAAGATAACATTTGAGCAGGGAGCTGAATGAAGACAGAGGTGTAACCATGTAAAGGTCCAGACATGTGTATTTCAGGCAGAAGAACAGACAGCAGGCACCAGTGCCCTGCGGTGGGGCTGGGAAGGTCAAGTCTGAGGAATGAAAGGACCGGTTCCTATATGGATCACTGGTGGCCTTCCATGAGGGTGAGGGCCTCCCGGCCCCATCCGCAGGGCTGCAGGCTGGAAATGACAAGCGTGATAAAGGAGGAATCTCATAGTGTGGCTCCAGAGATAACAAAAGAGAGCAAGAGAGCAGGCTGACATCCTCTCTAAACTGGCGGGACCAGCAGCAAAGTACAAATAGGAGTCTACATGCTGAGAAGCCTGGTGGTACACATCTGCAATTCTAGTGCTCAGGAGGCTGAAGAAGGAGGATCAAGAGTTTGAGGCCAGCATGGGCAGCATAGTGAGTTCAAGGCCAGTCTGAACTACATAGTGAGACCCTGTCTCAAAAAAACAAAACAAACAAGCCAAAACCAAAAAAAGTCCATACACTACACGTTGAAATAGTTTGAAATTATAAATCAAGCTAACAAAGTTCTTAATGAAGTATGTCCTAAAATTTTACCTTGACAAATATATCTTTAGAAGTTCAAAGTTATAAATAAATGGGAGTGCCAGCCCCTAGCCTGACTGCACCCAGCCTGGCATGGGGATCGCTTATTCAGGCTCTGCCCACATTTTGTCCTGCCACCAGCCACTGGCCCCTAGGCTAACTGAGAGAAGAAACCTCAGCTTCTATAGACACTGGTTTTGTGCAGTTGCTGCTGTTATCTCTTATAGTCTCTTATAGCCATGGGTTCCTCATCCCAACAAATATAGCTTTACTACCCCTTGAAGGAAGTGGGTTCCACTTTATTCCTTGAATAAAGGAATTTTTGTCTTCAGCAAGACTCATAAGTTGTCTCCTAATCCATATTTGCTCGGTTGTCATCTTTCTGAGTTGTGTTGGCTCGGATCACCTTGCTCCTCAGCACCTGTCCTCTGTTAACATCCTCTGCGATCTTGTCTGACCTCAGGGAGAATGACTCCATATTGCCTAAAGTGCAACAACTTCATTTTTATTATCTGCTTTCAGGTAAGCATTTGCTTATCACAGACAGCATGAACTTGGTTCAGCGTTCTAGGCTCCATGGTCCAAACTTCCTATGCTGAATTCTTTTATAGAAACACTGTCTCCTTCTGCTCTCATCTATCTGCAGTGTCCTGGCCATTTCCTGTGCATCTGGCATGGCTCAGCTGTGATATCACTTCCCATGACCACGGACTAGGTCAGTGACCTCAGAGTTATTTCTGGTACTTGCTCTGTGTGTGTGTGGGGGGGTGGTTCTTGAGCCTGAACTGCGGGCATTGGACATTCTATCAAGTGCTCTTCTACTGACCTACACCTACAGCTATTTTTTTTTCTAAAAATTTAAGACAAGGTCTTACTAGTTGCCCATGCTGGCCTTGAACTTGTGGTCGTCTTGCCTCAGCTTCCTGAGTAGCTAGAACCACAGGGTGTGTGCCACCACACTGACTCTCTCTGGCATTTGTTTTCATTACACACATCATATTAATGTTTAATTCTCTGCTGTCTGCCTCTGTCAACTGTAAAGGCATCACTGTAGTCCCTGCATCCACATGGTTCAGCCTGGTGCTCAGCTCACATCCAATGCTCAATCACATCTCGGTGAACGAATGAACAGTCAGCGGGGGAAGAGATCAGCAAAGAAAGGCCTTGTACCTTTCTCCTTTCTCATGTCACACATTTAGAAGAAAATCCTTGGCTTCCTGAGGAGTACTTCTAGAGTCTAACCACCTAGCACCTCCTCTGCTGCTCTTACTTCAAGCACCCATAGTTCTTTTCCTTGAGTTACTGTGTTACGTTCCTAACTCTCTCTATTCTTCTGCTTTCCAACCTCCATCCTTCCTCCCCTCAACATGGGTGAATGTTTTCAGTAGAAATACCAGGGAAGTGAGGATGGATCCAAGTTAGAAGTGAAGGCTGTGCTAGGATAGTAATTCTGTCTCTCTCAGATCAGAACTGGGGAGCCTCCTTTGTCATGTTTTAACTAAAGTCAGTTCCCATTCTCTATTAAGGTGAGCATGATTGTAGGGCTAAATTCTAGTGGATGCACTGTGAGAGGAAGTAATGGAAACATTTTTTTTCCTTTTTTTTTTTAACCTGGAGATCAAACTCAGGACCTTGCACTTGTGAGGCAGGCAGTAACACCACTGAGCTATATCTCCCACCCTTTAATGGAAGCACTTTTTAGACATGCTCTTAAAAGAAAGCAACAAGTTTTCCTCTTTAACTCCCTTTCAGGCTGCCCAAAATGCAGAGGTGACAGCAGGAGCCTGGGCAGCCTTCTTCAGCTATAATAGAAGGCAAGTATTAAGGAAGGCAGAGCAACAGGAAATAAGAGAGACTCCCCATATGTTCAAGATGCTGTATCAGCAGTCTTGGGCTGTTTCTGCGTGGCATGCTGTGGAGAGAGAAATAAAATTGCAACTATTTTAAGCCATTCTAATATAGGGTCTTTGTTATTGTAGCCCAGACATGTGTTCACCTCCCTGCTGCCTCTGCTCCATGGGAATTAATAAGATGTGCCAGGAAATGTGTGTGGAAAAGTCAACATCCTTCCCAATGGGTAATTTGGGGGGAGTCTCTTGAAAATTAAGGTGGCAGGAAATAAATCCTCCTTCTAAGGCAGACCAGAAAGAACTATATCCAAAGAAGAAAAGACTCCCTGGCTCCAGGTATTGGCAACTTTGGAAATTGCAAGCAGAAGAGCCCCACTGTTGGCTTGCAAGCCCTAAACTGGCAAAATGCCTTCAGGGAGTGAATGAGAGAATTAGTGTAAGCTCTGGATTTTAGGGCTTTAGCTGGCTTAAAACAGACTTTTAATCGCCCTTCACTCTCTGAGTCCCCTGTGTGAATGTTAATCACATTCGCTTGCACTTTCACCCTGTGCAAGGCCTGCTTACTTACAACTCACCACTGTGCTGCTGCTGTCCTCACCAGAGTGCCAGCTGCCCAGGGCCTGGGTTCAGGGCAAGAGATGCGCACCGACCAAGCAGGTTTCTTGTAGTTCTCTGCCACACCAAAAAAATTGAATAGAGCTTTGGATTAAATATCAACATATATTTGGATCAGATGGAAAATGTGAATTTGTTATAAATTTCCTAGTCTGTAAGCATCTTCCAACTACTTATTTATTTCTTCCTGATTCTTAACCCAGCTGTTCTTCAATTCAGACTTATTGAATGAATCCCCTCTGGAGACTTGCATTAGCTCTTCTCTGAATATTATCATCATAAATATTAAAAGTTTAGCCACATCCCACTCTTTAATAACCAAGGATCTTCCATGATCTGGTGAGAGCCCTAAACCCCCTAAAGTTGTGTGTAAATATATGCACTTTAATGGAAGGAAGTCTATAGGTTTCCTTAACACTCTCAAAGATACCTGTAACCCCTGCCCAAAAGCTGCTTTATAAAAATATTCAAAAGTCTCCATCACCTACTGAGGCTGATTTGGGAACTAGTAGAGAGTAGTGATTTGAAGAAATCCTCTCAGGCTTCTTGCTACTAGATAAATATGGAAAAGTCATTTATACAAGCAACATGCCTCTCCTTGGTATCTTCTTTTAATATGAGAACAGGGAAGAGTATCCCATTAACTCCCAGCACTCCAGAAAGTTACTCTCTTCCCTGGGATCCTAGGTTTCTGGTCAAGAAGAAAATGCTAACTGAGCAGATGAAAGAGGGTCAGAGCATACAAAACGGAGACAGCAGTGGAGATAGCAGCAGAGACAGCAGTGGGGTAGTGAAGTGTGAGTTTGGCATGTAGGTTTGGATGGCACGGACCCATCCTGCTTTTCTTTGGATCTTAATGTTCCCTTCATGTTGAAGGCTGGTTTCCAGGCTGCCAAGCTACTTGGAGGAGAGGTCAATGGGAGATTTGTCCACCAGGGACATGCCCTTGAAGAGGTGTTGGAACCACTGCCCTTCTCTCTCCTTCCCTGTTTCTGGGCACCATGAAGCACTGCTGCCCATTCCCCATCGAGATGAGTAATATTACCATCTCACTCCAGGCTCCAGAGACAACAGAACCACTTGACCATGGTCTGAAACTTCCTAACCCATTAGCCAGAATAAATCTTTCCTCCTTATATGTTGTTCCATGCAAGTTCTCTGTCACAGTGACAGAAAGCTGATGGATACAGATGTCTCTCTCTCTCTCTCTCTCTCTCTCTCTCTCTCTCTCTCTCTCTCACACACACACACACACAGAAACAAAACAAACTACTTCAGAGGTCTTCATTCTCAATACTTAGCACATAGTAAGTGCTCAGTAAACAACAGTGGGATGAATAAGAAAAAGTGCCAGCCTCTCGAATTCACTGTAAATTCCACATTTGAGAAAGGTCCAAAAAGATGACGCTGAATGAAGAAGGACCGAAATCTAATTGGAAATATACTGAGACATCGCCGCAGCTGGCTACTGGAGTGTGCATGTGGATGAATATGGTGTAAAAAAGGCAGGCCTGCCACTCCTGAGCTAATAAAACCAGAAAGGTCAGATGAACCAGCTTTGGAAAAATTTACGATTGTTTTTGAAAATCGGGTGGTTAAAACATACAGTGGTGGCTTTCAGGGTACTATAGAGTTTGGAAAAAGACTTGGGGAGAGTGAGGAGCCGACAGTCCTTGCAGAGTCCGTCTACGCCTGCAGGGAGGCCGCACCCCTTCCCAGCAAGGCGCGCCCCGTCCCGGACGCAGACTCCGCCTCGCCTTGAGCCCCGCTCGTGCCCTGGGACCTCGACCTGCGGTCGGCGCTGGGGCGGCGGCGAAGTTGGGCTGTTTGGTGACTGCGCCATCCACCCGAGCCTCATTACCACCTCTTAATGAGACCCCTTTACTCCGTGACGTGCAACCGCTCCATCTCATTAAGGAAATCGCTCTTCAATGCTGATTATTTTATTTGCAGCCATAATTATATTTCTTTCGGC
>NW_022900913.1:59952677-59958477 GCF_012274545.1 Fukomys damarensis | reverse complement strand
TTATTACTTCTAATTCCCCGACTGTCACCAAATCACCTGCACGAAACAAGAATCTAATTTGTTAAGCTGGCATGTCTGCAGATGGAAGATCGATCTTCTCTGTAGATTTCTCTAATTGAGTGAATATAGACGCCCCGGAATGAGCTGCGCTGGGCGGCAGGGAGGGGACAGGGGACGCGGAGCCAGAGGGAGAGGGGAGGACAAGAGAGGGGAAGGGAAGCGAGTAGAGAGAGGAGCGGGAGAGAGTCTGGAGGGAGCGGGAGAGTGGGGGAGAAGAGGAGAGGAAGAGGAGAAGGAAAGAGGGCAGGGGGGGCCAGACCCTCCACGCGCGACCCTGTCGGTAGCCCCCCCATCCCTCCCTGGCCACCCCTGAGTAGCGAAGCCGCCCGGAAGAGGAGCTGCGGGAGAGGACAGAGGCCAGGGTCCTGGGTCGAGGCCAGGGCTGGGGAACGGGTGGCACCCAGGAACGGTTTTCAGAATTACATTTGTTTTTCTTGTGATTTTATTAAAAGTCACTCCTCATCTCCAGAATGCGTGAAAATATCTACTTTCCACTCAGATACACCGCATTAACTTGTTGGAGGGAAATTTGTTTGTTTGTCTATTTTATTTATTTGCTAGATAAGATTGATGCAGTCTTATTAGCGGTATATCTAGTTATAGAAAGGGATAAGGGTGATTTTTTTTTCTTTTTATTCCAATTACTAGCCTTGTCACCTAACTGAATAACTGATATATGATTATTTATCCTGAGTAAATAGAAATCAGAAAAGCAACGAACTTAACACATACAAACAAAATCTCAATGTCACTTATAGTCCATGTAGCTAATTGGGGCCATTAAAATTACAAGGTGAGAGAGAGAGAGAGAGAGAGAGAGAGGGAGAGAGAGAGAGAGAGAGACAAGGATGCGGGTGCATACTGATCCGTCATTGTTTTGTGTCAAGGTTTCTGTGTTGAGGGCTGTGAGTGTCAGTTGTCAGCAGGAAAAGATGAAAGGAAAAAAAAAATAAACAAGGATCTGGTCCCGTGCCTCCCGAAGAGTCACGCAGGTGGACTGTCTGGTTTCAGTTTGCAAAATCAAATGTGTGGGAAACTGTTTATTCCAGAAAAATTATGTGGTGCTCCTTGCTACCAAAGGGTATGGGGAGGGGGGTGTGCAAGTCATTTTGAACAAGTTCTCTGCTCCTCTGCAGCTCCTGGGATGCCTGCACCCTGTGAGTGAGCCACAGTGGACAAGCACTGCTCACCCAAGTGCACACCAGGTACACACTAAGCACACACAGCCCTGCTCTCTGCGTCTGTTAACAACAAATAAAAAGTCCCCTGCGTATGGGTGTTCATTGTTTGACTAAGGAGCTGGGAACCTGGGTCCTGAAGGTTGATTTTTGTGGCCACAGACCTAGGCAGCTACATCAAATGGACCACCCCATTGTGTGGCCCAGAGGCCTGGGGGACAGGCATTGGTGCTGAGCTAAGAATCATTGACATCAGTGTCTGCCCTGCAAAGCCCTGTCTGAAGGCAAGCCAGGGCTCTCATTGCACACCATCAGGGACACTCAGCTGGAGCCTCTGTGGTCTCCAGAGCTGGGAATCTCCAGAGAGTCCTTTCAGGCAGAGAGGTGTGGACACATTGGGTGCCCTTTGCAGGGACTTGGCCACCCGGTCGGATCTCCTTCCTTCCCACCTTCCCTCACCCCACTCTCAAATTGACTCCTTTGAATCTGCCTTCTGTGGAGCAGCCCCAAACTCTAGAGTGGCCAGATGTGATCTACAAACTCTGCCCAGGCTGAGGAGGGTGGTGAGGACTGGTACAGAAGTCTGGGTTCTGTCTGTTGTGGAGGGAGGACAAGTGAGTGAGCAAGCGGTCACCATTGTTCTGGAGCAGTGGGCTGGGGAGCTGCCGTTCTTGTCCGCCTGTGCTTGCCCCATCTTTTTTTCCGATGGGCCTGAGGAACACAATTTGATTTGCTGTTGTGTTTGGGTTATTGCATATCTCGAAAAGTAAACAGGAGTGTTCAAGTCACTTGATTTGTTTTCTGTAAGCAAATAATACCCAAAAGTATGGTTGTAATTTACCACGAATTAAAATTGATTCTTTTCATCAGGCAAGAAAATAGGAAAATGTGAGATCGTTAATTATTGAGGGAGGCACTCCTCATTAAAGGGAACAATGTTACAATTCAGCATTTAATAGCAGGAATGTGAATAATAATGCACCATATTTCAGCTCACTGTCTGCAAAGAAAAAAGAGCAGTTTACAAACAACCCAAGCAGCCGAAAGTTACATTTAATAAACACCAGAGGTTTCTGTAAGTGGAAAAAGCAATTAGAGCCTGGGCACACTACCCAATTCTTCCACCATCACCCAGTATACATTTTTATTCTCTTTCTGTCTTTGTCACACAAAGGTTACACAATGAATGCAGAAATACAATTAAAGAGAAAATCAGAATCGCAGTGCTAAGCCGCATAACTCCACCTCGAAGGCGCCATGGGACCAGCTTCCACCCCATTCCCACCCTCAATTCAGCCACACTATATTTCCAAATCTTGCTCTGGACTAGCAGCATGGCAAGGCAGGAGGAAAGACTCGGATTGTGTACTTGCTCTGTTTGTAATTTACATAATCAGTCATCAAGATTTTGGTTTTTTAAAAAATATGACTCCCAGAAAGCCGGCTTCTCTCACAGACAGCGAGTTTCCCAGCTCTGTCTGGGCACCAGGCCGGCGGGAGCCCAAGATGACTCCCCGGCCTTTAAAAGCTCTTTGTGTTTCGTTAAAAAGGAGAAAAGGGGTGGGGGGAGGAGAAAGAAAAAAATGATTTCCCTGTGCATCGCCCCTTGGCAGGCTCTTGTACAAAATTCAATCTCTATTTTTTATGAGAAGTAAACTGTCTAAATAAATTTTATTAGGGGCAACCAATATATTTTCTGGTAGTTCCCTTTGTTCCACTTCTACGTGTGTGTAACAATCTAAAACCTATTTATTGAGGAAAAATCACTGGATCCGTCATAGAAAATCCTTTTACTTTGCTGTGAAGTGATTTCTGAAGACATTCTTGTCATTCCGAAGATTTGGGGGCCATCGTGCCAAAGCCTCGCCTTGTTAGGGACTTCAGTTCCCGTGATCATGTGGGAAATGCCTTAAATATCAACAGCACTGGGCCTGACCGGCACTTTCCCGGCTGCCCCAGGAACGTGGGAAGACGGTGAGAATAAAACTCCGGGAAATACAGCTCTGCCGCTGTCCAGGTGTAGCCAGACGTCGGCCAAAGCGAGCTGCGGAGGCAGCGTCCCGCATCCGCGGGGCTGTCGTCCTTGCCACGCCCGGCGGCACCGGCTCTACTGAGCCCTCCCCACGCGAGGCCACCCACGCCGGCCACCCCTCCCATGCGCGGATTTCTCTCTTTTCTTTCTCCCTCCCCATCCTTATGCTCCGAAGTCTTGGAAGAAATGATTTAGTTTGTTTATACTGCTATAAAAATCAAGACCAATAGAAAAGTCATAAAATGAAGCGGGCTATCAATCACGCCGCAACATTGTTATTCAGCGGTTACTAACAGAGATGGATAATCCTTTGATTTCGTCCCATTGTTATTACTCTGATATGTCTTCACATTAACTATTACACATTTATTTATCGACCTGAAACACAACAAAACAGAATCTACAAGCGAGCGCGGGTGGAGGACGAGGCCCGGCCTGGCAGAGCGGGCGGCCGTGGGCGGGACACCCGTGCTCTTGTGTATGCTCTCAGGTGCGGACCCGCAGCCCTCGCCCCACCACGGTCCTGGGTGCGACATTCTTCCGGGCGAGCTGCGGAGCCATTACCGTGGGGCCTGGGCTGGCCTGCCCATTTGGGGGAGCCGGGTACAGATGCCCGGCTTCTTAATCCCTCCTGAATCTCTCTCCCCACTCGTGTCCTGCCGTCCGGCCGGGATACCCCAAAGCCCCGTCTGGGTGGGCAGAATCCCCCCGCGAGTGCCTGGACCTGAGCTGCCGCTGGACCCTGGTGTGCCCACCGCCCCTCCCTACTGATCCAGTTTCCTCCCGCCCCGCGCTTCCAGCTTTAAATTCTAAAAATGGGGTTTGTTAGGAGAGGGAGCTTTTCTTGGAGGGCTCTGTTTGTTTTGGGTCTTGGAATTCCTCCATCTACTCCCAGGTGGAACCTTTCTCAAAAGGGCACCTGGTGCTTGCCTAGCGCCCTCGCAGCTGCTCCAAGCCCGACTCCATCTAGGCCGCGTCGGCGGCCCGCAAGGCCGCCCGGGTCAGGCCCGGACTTTCCGGGGACGAGGTCTCTAAGCCTGCAGGGGAACCTGTGAAGCAGACCCCCCTCCGCGCATTCGCACGTGTGTGTGTGTGTGTGTGTGTGTGTGTGTGTGTGTGAGAGCGCGCGCGTGTGCCTGGGTGAGTGCGCGCATGCACGCGTGTGTGCACAGAAGGCTGAACGGGCTGCAAGAGAAGAAGAAACAAAACTATCCCAGAGTTCGCCTTGAGCCTCCTTTGTTTCTTTGCTCGTCCCTGTCACACACACACAGCTGAGGACACACACACACACACACACACACACACACACACAATTCCTCTTACACTCTCGCATCTGCTCTCAGCCAGCATTTCCAATGTTTTGTGTAAGTCAATTGGACGGCGAACAAAAAAAGCCATTTGCTTGATATTATTTAAAACAGACTTCATAGGGCCACCCTTTTGTGGAAGCTTTATTTGCACTAAATGAATAATCTTAATTGCATCACTCTCGAATTAAAAATCAATGTTAATCAAGTTAGGAGTAGTAAATATCAGTTTTCATTGTGCCTGGGTAGAGGGCATTTTTCTTGTGTTGCAAATAAAAATACAAGTCAAATAACTTTAAAAAGGCATTATGTTCTGCTACAAATACAATTGAAACGGATTGTTTAGGAGCAGATCAGAAATGGTACAGAATTTTGCACTTAATTTCCTCAGTTATCATTTACAATAAGAACCTCTGGGCTTGACAGCCAAGTCTAAACAGTAGTAAATTAGTACAAATTTATACTGATTTTACTCTAATAATCGTAATAAAAGCTTATAGATTTGGCACTAATTACATAAATGCCTAATGATCTTGAAAATTACTCTGGTTAGAAATATATTACTAATCTAAACTTTGTTGTTGGCTGGCTCTGAAAAATCAGAACATTAGAAATGGTTCGCTTCACTTGTGCAAAGCACTTTAAATTGTTCAACTAGTATAACATATTCAAGAGGAAAATAAAGAGCATTTAACTTTATTTACAGCCTCAAGTGGAGTTGGGAGCCAAGATGAACTTAGAAACTTTGACCACAAGAACAGGTTAAGGGCCAGCCTTAACAAGAACGAGGACCGGGCGGAGGAGCGGATCTGAGAGGCAGCCTCCCGGGAAGGGTGCGGAGCGCAGGGACATGCATCGCGCGTTGGCAGCGAGTCAGAAGTCCGGCACCAACAGCGCTGGAGGATCCAGTTCCCCTTTGAGCCCTAGGCGGGCTGTGGGTTGGGCTCTGTAGGCCCCAGGCCCAGCCTGGGCGCCTGGATCCTTGGCGCGAAGCCTGCGGAGCAGCGGCGAAGTCTGGGCACGGTGTGCAGGCAGCGGCGGGCCCGAGGTGGACCACAGCAGGACAGAGAGGCCCGGGGTCGCGCGGGCGGGGCGACTTTTGGGTCACGCCGAGGTCACGCCCTGCTCTGGTCTCTGTCCTTCCCCTGCTCCAGGAAAACTTCAACCCCGAGAGCCGGCGCGGCGCCCTGGAAGAGGCAGGGCAGGACCAGGAGAAGGCAGAG
>NW_022900913.1:59944768-59952621 GCF_012274545.1 Fukomys damarensis | reverse complement strand
GGGCGGAGTGGGGGACTCTCCGGGCGCTGACATTTGCAGGCTGCCCTCCTGATTGGTCCCCTCGCCGAGCTGCTCACGGGTTCATTCAACTGTTAAGCACCTCCCCGTCTCTCTAAAGGACATTATAATGCAAGAAGCCCCCTTTTTAACCACAAACCGAATTTTCTTTCATTTAGGTGATCTATATATATCTATATCGTATAGCTTATAGCTTATATCTATTTTAAATAACTTAAAGCCGCTAAAATTTGGGGGGGAACAGCTTTCGCCCTGGAGCGGTGCGCGATGCTGTCTCACGCCGACCTCCTGGACGCCAGGCTAGGTGAGTGCGCGTCTCGTGCCCCGGCAGGCAGGAGAAGCCCGGGCAGGAAATTGTCAATTTGTTCCTTATTTTACCTTAATGCGCCCTAAATGGACTAATTTCTTTAAAAGTAATTGTTCTGTATTAAAGTTTAATTTGATTTAACATCCTCTTTAAAAAAAAATCTATGGAATATGTAGAACCAAAAAAGGAGTTAGGGAATGTTGCTACTTTTTAGTTTTCTTAGCTTTTCTCTCCCCTCCTCTTTATTTATTTTTTTCTGAAAGGCGATCTGCCCTGTGGTAATTTGTTTAGGGGTGTTTCTTTTTCTTTTTCTCTCCCTTTTGCTCGGATTTGGGATTTCCTTCCTCTCTTTCTCCCCTTTTCTTTCTCTCTTCCCACTACCTGCTTCTCTCCTCCTCCTCCTCTAAGTAAGATTGAATTTGTTTTTTAAAAAAGGTGTCTTTAAGAAGGACCTGCTACCATCGGGGCAAATTTGCTAAGTGTGCTGGTTGAGAAGGAGAAAAGCCCACTTCTACCTCACAGGCATCACTACCTTCTGCAAGAGACACGGCCTTTCCAATGGCTGAGCAGAACGCGCCTTTTATTTCTTCTAAAAGTTGAATCTTCTCAAGTTTGACTCGCTGTCTTGTCTAAGGAGTTTACTGGAGTTTAACGCCATCTGGGTTGCTGGGCACAGGGTTTCCGGTTTGGGAATCTTTAGTGATGGATGTGACTCCATTTCCCAAACACTTTCTCTGAATTCAGGGGGAGGCGGAGCTGATTTGGGTTGATTGGGGGGGGTAAGATTTGGAGACTTATTCATCTTCTAAAGTGAAAGGAAATCGGGCCAGAGGTAGAGTTCAGCAGTCTGCCTAAATTCAGGTGGGGCAGCGGCCGAGGAAGCGTTTAATTTTCTTTCTCTCCCTCCACTCCTCGGGTTTAAGGATTTGTTTTCGATTTCCTGGGGGCTTCCGGGGTACAGGTTTTGAAAGGGCATCTGAGGCATCTTTTATTGGTGGGCCTGAGAGTGTTTTATTGCGGGAGAAAAGAAAGCCTGTTCTTGTATCTTACCGGAGCCCCCTGCGGAGAGAGGGAAAAGGGCCCGGAGGTGTTGCTGAGGCGCTGCTGTCGGAATCCTGGGGAAGCCGGCCTTGCGCCCTGGTAATTTCGACCTTGGGGAGAGCGTGGGCCCGGAGAAAGCCGAGGATGGGGCCGAAGGAGGACGCGCCGGGAAGATAGCATCTCAGTAATGATCACAACCCCCTTGCCTCTTCAGGTATGAAAGATGCCGCCGAGCTGCTGGGCCACCGGGAGGCGGTGAAGTGTAGGCTGGGAGTGGGGGGCTCCGACCCCGGGGGCCATCCAGGGGACCTGGCGCCCAACTCGGACCCAGTCGAGGGAGCCACTCTGCTGCCCGGGGAGGACATCACTACCGTGGGCTCCACCCCGGCTTCGCTGGCGGTAAGCGCCAAAGACCCGGACAAGCAGCCCGGGCCCCAGGGCGGCCCGAACCCCAGTCAAGCCGGCCAGCAGCAGGGCCAACAGAAGCAGAAGCGCCACCGGACGCGCTTCACCCCCGCGCAGCTCAACGAGTTGGAGAGGAGCTTTGCCAAGACCCACTACCCCGACATCTTCATGCGCGAGGAGCTGGCGCTGCGCATCGGGCTGACCGAGTCCCGAGTGCAGGTACGCGGGGCTTGGGCGCTGAGATCCAAAGCGAGGAGGAGGCGGGAGGATGTATGCGAAGGGAGCCGGGCATTTCATTCCCCTCCCAGGAACCTGGCTACTCTCCGGCCACTTTTGCACTGTTGGGTCAAGCTAGCTACTTTTCCGCCCCGACTCTAGCCCCGATCGCCAATCCCCAGTGGCCTCTCAAGGCCCATCTCTCACCAGTGCAGTCACAACCCCGCGGAAACTCCTTACAGCAAAGTCCGAATTGTCTTGCCCTGTGGGTCCGACTTCTCTGCAGAGACAACTCCGCGTATCCGAGGCTGCTGGGCCCGGCGCGCTCCCCAACTCCAGCTCACAGTATTGACAAGTATTTTATTGCCTGGAATGAGCTTGTGTGAAGCATTTGGGTAAAGGGGGGAATATAACAATCGTACCGAAAACTCAACGAGAAGAAATGAGGCGAAATGAGCGCCTTTTAAAAAAGCTACATACCCATTTCGCCGCGTGATTTTATTTCCCTAAAAAAAATACCGTTCTCTTACCACTCTCAGGCGAAATACCCCTAGCTTTGATATTTGCAAGAGGTTTGCACCTTGGTGGTCTACCGGTTCCCTAGAAATGGCCCTGCCCTCAAAGCCTGTGAGCCCTGGATTTTTTGTTTGTTTGTTTAAAATCTTTTAGATTTTCCCAAGGAAACTGGGAGGTAGGGGAAGGGCGGAAAAACGAAGGCTTTTTATTGTAGATATCCGACCCACAGAACGAACACTTAGGGTGGGAAAGGTTGATTGGCAGTAACAAGTCAGTCTTAACCCCTTATTTGTACAGAACCGCCCTCCAAGTTGTAAATTATATGCAGTGTATCTAGAGAATTAGATATATAACTTTTCTGAAACTTAAGGAATAAAATAATAAGCCCGATTAACCCCAGGTTTTTAATGCTTTCTAAAGAACTGAAATAACATCAAATATTTTGCGGACTTGTGCCTGAGTGAAATTCTAAGCGCGCTTTGTTTTGAGCTATCCAGGGTGCTGAAAAACGCCCTTCTCTATCTTGGGACGCTGGTATTTTCAGTCCCACATCCTGGGTGTCAGTCTAACTATAGTACCTAAAACCACTGCCACCTGCTTTTATAAATTAACTGTAAAGATCTCAGTTACTTTACATTTGATCTAAAAAGTGAACGATGAGGGTGTCCATAATCATAATGTTGAATATTTCCATTACCACTTGACATTTTAAAGATAGTCTATATGGGGAAAAGTGACACAATCTTCTGTTCTAATAGTAAATGAATATCACTGGGGACTTAAAGTGGCCAAATTAATAAAGCAATATTCAGGGCATACTATAATAACTAACGTTTTTGTTCAATATAGGTCTGGGTGGTTTTGTTAGTGAACTCTGAAAGGCCTGAACCATGGGCTGTTGAAATTACACACCAAACGACTGTTAACTGTATTGTGCTTATATCTTCTGTTCTAATAGTAAATGAATATCACTGGGGACTTAAAGTGGCCAAATTAATAAAGCAATATTCAGGGCATACTATAATAACTAACGTTTTTGTTCAATATAGGTCTGGGTGGTTTTGTTAGTGAACTCTGAAAGGCCTGAACCATGGGCTGTTGAAATTACACACCAAACGACTGTTAACTGTATTGTGCTTATATATCATATAAACCTGCAGTTGAGCTCAAACTTTTATAGAAATATACAATTCCAATACTATGCTAATTATAATACTTGATTGTAGGTTCAACGTTGGAGGCTGAAAATTCATAAAATTTGCTTTTTGTCCAAGAGAAATACAACTATTAATTTTTGTTTTAAAAAATTAAATGCTGTGTCTTAACCCAAATATACTGGTAATTAGTTCAAATTAAAATTGAACTTAGAATCACAAATAAAATATAATTGGACAACTGATTTTATGAAAAAAGAAAATGAGGTTTATTAAACTTTATTAGGTCTTCCAAAGGTTAGTGACAGTGATTCTTTCAATGGAAAAAGTTGTAAATGAAATAAAATATAAACTATATGATAGAAATAGTTTTTTTTTGCAAAAAGTACACAAAAATATGGGAGAAGAAAGAGACAATGTACTTTAATTGTTCTAGAATAATGTTCAACCAAAGATAATAGCTTGAGGCTGTTGATAGAAACAATTTAATAGAATGGCAATTCCAATATTTTTAAAAATAATGTTTCATATCTTAAAAAGTAATCAAATCAACATAACCTTCTTAATTAACATTTCAAAATGATTAACATTATGTAATGTAATGCAAAAATAATTTATGGAAAATGTATTTACTTCACAATTCACTGTACTATTGCTCCTTGACCAAATTCAAATTAAATAGTAATTGGTTTATGTTGGTATCTGATAAGTACTTCATAGTTTTCTTTACAGTTAACAGATTGCCACACATTCTTTTCAGTATGTGGGCCACTGCACTGATTAAGAATGATCTAAGCATTTAATTTATTTCAACTGTATGTTTTCAGAGATGTTTTTTGATTCTAGGCTAAATTATCCAGTATACTTATTTTGATCTATATCTATTATATATCACACTTTTAAGTATTTATTAAAGCACCTCTACTCACATGGAGGCTGATTCCATGTCGGATATTGCTCCCCTTTTCTGGCTAGTGTAATAAAACCATT
The DNA here is from genome assembly GCF_012274545.1 of Fukomys damarensis. Classification (NCBI taxonomy): domain Eukaryota; kingdom Metazoa; phylum Chordata; class Mammalia; order Rodentia; family Bathyergidae; genus Fukomys; species Fukomys damarensis. The sequence continues at coordinate 59,947,974 of NW_022900913.1, read as the reverse complement.
CCTTTTATAGCATGCCATTATTAGAAACCAATTTCAGAATTATTTATAACCTGGAATGGCTTATTAAGCAGCAATGCGAGAATCATGCAAATTATGCGATCAAATGCAATATAATAAGCATAATCATTAGTCTCTAGCATGGATTAATTAACTTTCAATATTTTATTTACATAAAAACCAAATCAGTGAAATAACTTCTGCACAGTCAGGCTTGCCTTTCAATATTTTATACGAACAAAAATAATGTGCTGTAATTCCACTGACCATGTCCCCCAGAATGGCCCTGTCACCTGCCACATCTTAATAGGGGGACAAGCTGAGAGTATTTTCTAGTTTTCTAATGGAATGAGAAATTGCATTTTCTCCCTCTCCCAGCACTATTAAAGTGTAATGAATTCGGCCCAGAGTTCACGGCTGGCTGATCGAAATGAACCTGAGATCTAGGCTTTAATACAGCTCCCCAGATTTCCTCCCAAATCTTCACATTAATCATTTGCTGGATTCCAATGAGATCTTCATAAAGGGCTTGCTTTGAGGGGGAAAAAGTAATATTCTTTCTTTCTCCCTTCTTTCTCTATTTCTGAGCCATTTATAGCTGGGGAATTAAATGGGCTATATATTTTAAAATACATTTACAGTATGTCTATATTACTGTAACAGCAGATATCATGAAAGTGGATTTTTAGATTCCAACCTCCATTAGATTCTCACTGTTGTATTAAGCATTTTCCAAGAAGGGATGCATTTCAAACTGAGTACAAAGTTGGCCTGTGGCTGCGGTTAATATATCTACTGGAGTTGTCATCTGTGCGTTCTGAAAATCTCCCTTAGGTTTTGCCTGCATTTTAATCTGTCATGCTCTAGTTTTCAAGTGGAAACATTCACATTTTAAAAACATATGCATCGTAGCTTGGAACCGAGGTGCTCAGATCCCATGCAGATTTTTTCCCCAACCCCAGTAAACCATGAAACATTAAAAAAAGAAGTGTAGCCATCATTTGACTACTAACCCTCAAACACAATTGAGCACATTTTTTTATTATTTCTACAATATTCAGTTCTCTAACAGCTGTTCTTTTCCACCTGTGTCTGAGCATGTCCTAGAATCAGAAACCTTCAAGGCAGTGATGTTTGCTATTGAAATTCTATTGGGCATTTTCTGCACTTTTCTTCTGCTCCTCTCTCCACTCCTTCCACCATCTCAGGCCCTCCAAGCAACCTAACATTTTAGGATTCACTGGCACTTTCAATGTGTTAGAAAGTGGACTTGATTTTATAAGATACATTTCAAAAATATATCCAGTGCTGCATGGGACACGTGGGGACATGTGAACCCATAGTTTTCTGTTAAGAACTCCATCCTGTCCAACTCCCCAGCATTCGGTGGGCACAGCAAAAGGGACTTGCAGAGGTTTCTTCATCTCTTCTCAGAGGTTGCTAACAGCTCAATCCCACCCCACTGATCACATCCACCATCAAAGGCCCTGTTTGCCTAATTAGTTGGCCATACCACCAGCTCTGAGCTGCAACAAGGAAGGCACAAGGTGCATTTACCCACTGCCAACACTTGGGTGGCAGCAATGCAGGAAATGGGATGGCAAGCAGAGAAAAGTGAAGTGTGGGTGAGGGTGCAGGTAAGGCAGGAAGACCAAAGTAGGCTCAGAGATAATTCTACATTGTAATACCTTTCACACTGGTTGGCAGAGAGTTTGTCTTCGCACATGTTTGGCTTTCTGAGAAGGAGAACAGGGGTATCCATATTCTGATATTTTAGATTGTAAACATTACTGGGTTAAAGGACATGAATCACCATCACCGTTTGGGCTACAAATACAGTGGTCAAATCCCAGCTGACCAAATTCTAAGGGGAATCTCAATCAGTATCTGAGGTGTGTCCCACACCATTTATATTTAGGCACAGCAAGCCTTCAGCTGACTAGATTTTAAACTGCAAGCCTGCCAAGTAAGCATGCTGGTGATTTTTTCCTCCTTAAAGATCAAATTCAAATAGGTAGAAATGGGAAGTTATTTTGATCTGGCAACTTATTTTATATCTTCCACACAGAACTACTCCCCTGTGGTTGTGAATTTGACATTTACAGGAAAATTGCCCTAGTCAAGTCTGATTTTCCTGGGCCAGTGTTGAGGACCAAAGAGCAGGAAGTTTATTTTCATTTGGAGTATATTTTATCAAACACACCTCCCTGAAAAAGGCATCTAGTATTTAAGCAAAATTAAATTTGTTTCATAACTCGTGCAAGTTTTAAAATTGATTGCCTTTCATTTGTATTGACCAGAAATTTTACTATTAGGTTATAAGTTAAAGGGGAAGGGTCACTTGAGAGTATGAGAGGCCTTGTTACTTGGAGACCTCAGTAAGTCACTGAAAGGAATGGGCTTGAAGGCACCCAGCAGCGGTTTGCAGCACACCCGCTTAAACTCGGAGGAAGATGCCCTAGGAGAGGTTGGGGAATCCGGTAGAAGACCTGTAGCTGAACGAAGTGCTATGGGAGGAATCGGAAGTCACTTTGGTGGCCCAACAATGTAGCTCTGTGCTGCTCACTTGCCCACACCGATCACTGTATTAACCTCTCTGCTCTGTCAACCGTGGTATTAGGGGTTTTCTTTGTCTTTCAATTTTGAAACTGGCTTTGTCATCCACCGTCCTTTGTCAACTTCCAAATTTCCAGCGTTTCTGAAAATTCTATACCCTATGCTATAAGACATGCTATTAAGCCACATGGGTACACATGTTTATCTTCATTTGTACACCTGTGGGCCGCGTGCCTTGACACATGCCCGCCTGCAGACCTGTGCATCTGTGGAGTGCACGGAAAAAGCCGGTGTGCAGGGGCGTGGTGCGCACTGCACACCGCGGTGATACTGCACTGTGCGTGGGCGCCCCAGGGCACGATCACTCCGCAGTTTGGGGTGTGCGCTGAGTGAGGGTGAACAGCCGGTGGAGAACTCGATTCTCTGGATGGGTGTGGGGAGCGTCCAGCCGAGGGCACTGGGGTCCCCTCCCCAGGCTCCCGCGGCCGCCGAGCTCGCTAACAGCGACTTGTCTCGTTTTCGCCCTGCCCGATCCAGGTCTGGTTCCAGAACCGGCGCGCCAAGTGGAAGAAGCGCAAGAAGACCACCAACGTATTCCGCGCGCCCGGCACGCTGCTGCCCACGCCAGGCCTGCCTCAGTTTCCCTCCGCCGC
>NW_022900913.1:59877973-59943995 GCF_012274545.1 Fukomys damarensis | reverse complement strand
TTGTACTTACCAGGGAGTCGACTCAGGATCTGAAATCAGACACCAATGGACTGGTTTGTGGGCAGAAACACACACTCGCACTCTCGCTCACGCTCAGACACGACACACACACTCGCACACGCATCCACAGTGCACCTTGGTCACACACGGACGTGTTCACGGGACAGCACAAGGTTAGGGACGTTGTCATAAAGGAGGACAAGCATCGGCCTCATCTGAGGGCCCCACTGATATATATATATATATATTGACCCTTCCAGTACTCTTGCTCTGGCCCCTCTTTCTTTCCTCTCCCACCACTCAGTCCTCACCCTTCTCTGGGTATATCCTGGCAGCCCTCTATTGGCTTGCAAAACAAGGCTTTCTTCTGTCTTATTTTTATTTTAAGCACAACTGGGTGAGGGTGTAGAAGGGGAGGTTTCTCAGGAGGAACAAGCCAGTGCTCTGGGTAGCTGGAGTAGACTAAAGCAGTTATGCGATGGAACAGAGTGATCTTACCCATTTTGATAAGTCTTTCTAAGGAGGAATAAAATTAACATGTAAGCAGATTTTCCTTTTGTAAAAGCAGAAGCCACGTCTCTTTTCGGGATCTTTCAGGTCTGGGGTTTGTTTGCTTCATTTTCCGTTTCTCTTCTCGATGCTCTGTGCCCTTAGTTATTTTGTGGTCGTCCTATGGTCCTCGTGCCTCGCGGCCACCTGCCTGCCGCCCACTGGCGCACGGGGGACACCTACAACCCTCCAACTTTGTACAGAGAAACACAGTCAGCTCTTTCTGCATGTGCTGGTCAAATCCCAACCCAGAGAACAGAAGCGCTAAGAATGAACAAACACGTGAAATAGGATGTTTTGTGTAGATAAAGCATTCTTGTTACATACTGGTCAATTTGTGATATGTTTTAACTTATTGTCTGTGCTTATTTATGGAATTTGGTTTTCTTAAATAAATGTTTGAACTAATATAAAGCATATTATTTGATTTTTCCGGACAAGTTTATATCAAGTTAAATGTAAATGGATAAAATAAAATCATTTTCAGTATGTGAAATGGACCACGATGGGCTTTGGTGTGACATTGAATGGCAGGAGGGGAGAGGGCCAGTCTTGGGCTCCTTATTCGCGCTGCATTAGCGGGATGCTGTGTTCCAGACGCGTGGGTCCTTGGCCCTTCAGCACATTCGGGCTCGGATTCTAGGCTTCACTGTCACCCCTCCACAGCGAGGCCTCAAGTTGGGGTGCATCGTCGGGCCCGGCAAGTCTAGGCTTGAGCCCTAAGACCTGCAGGCCGGAAGTGCACAAGGCCTGGGGAGTGCCCATCGGGAGCTCCGTGCCTCGCGAGGCTTCGGGACCATCCGGGGCACCATAGCCAGACTCTAGGCTCCGGGCGCAGCTGCCCGTGCGGAACTCAGGGACCAGTGTGAAGGGTTTCACGCGTACCGTGGAGCCGAGGGCGCCTCCCACTGGCGGCAGCGGAAACTGGGAAAGCAGAGACTGCGGGTGGTCCCTAGGCCTGTGAACCCTGCTCCGCCCCGCAGGGCTGGGCGCCCAGAGCCATGACTGTTCCAGGTACGCTGTGGATGGCCAGAGGCCCTGGCTCCTTTCTCCCCCGGGGCCTACGCCTTGTCTGGGCCTTCCCAAAGAGGGTCGCATCCCGTTCCGTCCCCAGACCCCTGACGGGCTTCAGATACCCTGGTGCTCAATGGGGCAAGCGGCACAGATTCCAGTCAGGGCGCCCGCGTCTGCTCTGGCTGTTTTTCTCACAGGGTCCAGGCTTAGTGCCGGCTACCCTCGAAGTCAGCCACCTACTCGGGGGATTTCCGACCAGCAGAGGTAAAAATCACTGTTTCTTCCGGTAGTCCAAGAGGAGAAGGTGCTGGTGTCTGTCCATTAAACTGGGAGTCAGATGGGTAACACTGTGTTGCTTTGGAAAACTAACCAAAAATAAATCTTCTCGTTTGAAATATAGTGGTCATTGTAGGCACTGAGAGGGCATTCATTTTCCCATTGGAAGAGTTCACATTTGTGTGCCACAGTGTGTAACTCTAAAAACATCCCTGACCTAGAATATGGTTTTGTACCGCTGGGCTACATGTGAATTTTAGGAACTACAGGTATTCTAATCATTACTCAACTATGCACAGTCAAATCTCAGAGTGAGGACAAAAAGGCATGATTTTCTGATAAAACCATGTATTCAGGTTACCTTACGAAGTTTTGTGTTAAGTTGGTGAGTTTACCGAATATTTCAGCTCTACATTTTCTAAAGAATAGTTTTGATGTAATATTAAGGAAGAGAAAAACATGCTAATTTGAGATTTCATATAAAAATGGAATATTTCTGTATTTTAGAATGCACTCTACAATTTAGGAGCACAACCTTAGGATTTCTACAATGTCAATAGATGAATATTACTCTTGCTTGTTTTTACATTTCACCATATTTTCCTTTGTCTTATGTCAGTGCTGTGATTTTTCTTTTTTACATTGGAAATTGTGGATACTGTAATCTCAAGTCACATTAAGAGATCAATACAAATCACAGATTGCTCCACCAGTGAGCATGGAAGATTGTTTACAAGGATGCTAATTTTACAGCTTTTTTATGCTGCTATAAAGCATAACTTTATGATGTAGGAATGCAATAAAGGATGCTAAATGGAATCTTTAAAAATTGTATTTCTCAAAGGCAGGAAAAATGAGATGTTTCATTTGAAAAAAATAGGCCAACTCAGAACACTGATGACAAGTTGCAAATCAACTAAAGTGATAGATACTTTCAAAGGTACTTATATTTCGTAATACAGTGGTCATTTATCAATATTAAAATGAAAATATACAGAGTTTTTCACTGGACCTGACTCTGCAATAATATTTGTTTCTATGGCAAGAGACTTTAGTATTAAGAATCCTGAGCATTTTAAGGTTATATATTCTATAAGGATAAAGGAAAGCCTAAATTATTAAGGTTGATAGGTTAGCAAGATAAAAAGTAGAGAATGAGAATCGCAGTAACTAACCTGAGAGACTCTTGCTTTTTTTGGGGAAAAAAAAAATCTAACCACAAAATCATGTTTCATATTATGTTTTTGTCATTATTAACAGTAATTCTGACTCAAAACCTAAAATTGTAAGTAAATTTAATAAGGAATAAATAATGCTAAATAATATCAGAACATAAAGTAGGCAAGTACAAAATGATGAATTGTACATTTTGCTGAGAGGCCTATTTGGGGCTGAATACTGTCACCACATGCTAGCCAAGAAAAGGTCAGAGTCCATTATAACTGTATGATTGATTTAATACATACATTTGTATCTTTATTTCATTCTTAATATTTTTACTAAATATCATGTGGCATACAAGGGATGGCATAGTAATGATATTGTACTTACCTTTTGTTGGTGGCAGAAGAGATATGATATAGGATGCAACCTGGTAAAGATAATGTTAGATACTGAACACAAAATAGGATACAGAGCAGTTTGGGTAAATTAAAGATACGTATATATGTGAATACAGATATACTGAGGACATACAGATTAACCTTTGACTTTGGGACAATTTATGTTTGATGCCCTCAAGAACTTGTTCCCCCAAAATGCAAATATGTTTTTAATTTTTGCAGACTTTACATTTTAATTTTTGGGATCAAGAAAAAATTTAGCGCACAAAGGTGTGTATTCTAGTAATGGCAGTAGTTAACCTGTCAGTTGAAAGAATGTAACCTTCCTTTTCTCCCTTTCATGACATAAAGATAATCTCATCTGAGGGCATTTATGTGAAGAAATAACAGCATGGCATGGTGAAACTACTGGCTCATTAATCCTGGCATCTACTTCCTACAGGGTTCCTTGATTAGTTAGATTCATTCATCGGGTATTTCAGAATTTTTGATTTGTCACCATTGGCTAGGTTCACTGAGTTCAGGCTAAATTGAGCCAGAAGCAATGTTTATTAGTAATTTTGTAGTACAGGCTACCCTAATAATTCAGCCCAAATATCTCATCTGAAAAATATCCATTCACCCTCGCTTCTAATGTGGGTTGCAGCTGTGTTCATAGGGAATTGAAAGAACACAAGTGATTGGGCATGTATTTTCTAAATTATTAATATGATGGCTAATAGCTGTAAACCCATCTTCGTATCCAATGCAGAAATTATGATTCATTTTAAAAATGAAAGCAGCAACAAAGGGGGGGCACCCCCTGCCTGGCTCTCTGCTAACTCTCATCACTGCAGAGCTTTCAGTCCAGAAACCCTAGCCTATTTAGCATGTGGCCATTACAGTGAGAAAGGAACAATGCCTTTGGCTTTTCCTTATGCATCCTCTTATCAAAACAAGGCTTGGATTTGTAAGATTTACTAGAAAATAATATGGAATTTCAGATATGAGCTACACAGAGGGCCCTCTTTTGATTTTGATGATCCAGCTTTCATCAGGCATAATTAGTTGTTTGTGCAGTTAAGCTGCATCTTCTGTTTCCCTGATCAAATACCCTATATGTCCCAGTTCCATCTTTAAGGACATACACTGGATTTGAGATGCACTTGTTGCCATTGCTCATGCTGACACAATCTCTCACAATCGAGAGACAGTTCTATTGTATGAAATAGCTCACAAATAGCAGGAAATAAATAATTAACATATGGTATCTCTTATAAGCTTAATAATTATCATATGGTATCTCTTCTTTATATCTTTTACTGAAATGTCACACGGGTTTATGTACTTCTGTTCATAGTGCTTGTCAAATCTACTTAAGCTAAATGAAGCAAGGTCAAATTAAGGACTGTAGAAGCTCTGAATACAGAAAAGGTTATATGTGATTCTTATGAAATTAAAACTAAAAAATTCAATATTATTAACACAAAACAGATATACTGGAATTAAAATAAGATCATTCAGGATTTTCTAATTGTGAAATTTTGAATGAATCCAGGGAAGCTGAATTGGTCGCTTTATGCTGTTCTTGATTGACTAATTATCATATGCTTAGTCTGCCTAGGTGTTTCAATACTGATTTCAGAAATTGTATTGCAAAGGGTGTTTGTTTCATTATGTTCCTTCTAGTTCCTTATATTTGCACCTCATTTTCCATTTACAGAGCACTTATTTAAATCGTCGCCCCTTTATGAAGTAGTATTATGGTCCCTATTTTACACATGAAGAAATTGAGACCCTAAGAACCTCAGCAACCTTCCAAGGATCCTAGTAAGTAGAAGAGATCATTCTTTACGTCAACTCTTCACATCATTTAATGATACCACTGTGTATGTGACATATAGACCTACTTTTTTTTTTTTTTTTTTGGTACAGGGGATCAAACTTGGGCCCTTGCACTTGTGATGCAGGTGGCAGAAACACTGAGCCAAATTCCCAGCCCCTAGAACTAGTTCTTATTAAGATATTTTCAGGAGAGAAAACTAGGCAACCTCCCTTACTTTGAAGCTTAACAGTTCAGTCTTATAATTTATTTATTTATTTAGGTACCAGGGATCGAACTTGGGTCCTTGCACTTGCGAGACAGGCAGAGGAACCACTGAGCTAAATCCCTAGCCCCTCAGTCTTGTAATTTAAACAAGGGTTGCTTTGATGGAACAAGATAACTGCATAAACTAAAACATGGGTCCAAGAGCCTAGCAGCACTCCTTTCCTTCTGAACCTCACCTCTTCCTAGAAGCTAATAAAGGCTATTTCAAAGGTGCCTCTTTATTGCATGATAAAGTTTTAATCAATGCAGTAGTCTCCTTATGACACAAACTCTGGGCTAACATTGTAAGAAACTTGTGAGATAGCTCTGTGAGTACTTTGAGAAAGGTAGCACTGTAGACAGAGAAGGGAAGGTGACTTGAGAGAGAAGATCCTTGAATTCCTTAGTGTTTCATATACATTTCTTGTTGGCCCTGAAAGTTTTTATAGAGAGATTTTTCAATGTTATTTCTGTGTAATATTGAATAATCACAACTCAGGGTAAACAATTTCTTCCATATATTAGGAATGGAATGAGAAATCCATAAGATCTCAGCATTTGAAGGAAACTTTGAAATCACTCAGCTCAAATTCACTGACTGTGGTTATCCTTTTTTGTTTCTTACCAAGTAATGTTGCAGATTCTGGTTAAATATGAGATAGATCTCTGCTTTTGGCCTAACTACCAGGAAGTTCTTCCTTTTATTAAGCCTATTCTGTGATTTTCCTTTTGTGGTCTTGCCTCATTAAGGACTTTCTATCACATCTCTTAATACTGAAGTGATTTTTCTTTTTAGTGTTTTATTAACATTTATCAGCATAACATTTGGCTATGCCATGATACCAGATAAACCTTTATATCTAAGGCTTAATCCAACCAAGGTTTATTTTTTGTTCACACAAATTCCTCTGCAAGTGAAATAGCTCTAGGATAGTTCCCCTTCATGTGGCAACTTAGTTGTCTAAACTATTTTCATTTTGTGGTATAACTACTCGCATTGGGGAGTTTCAATGGTCTTCTGATAGGAAGGGAAAGCTAGAAGGTGTTCTAGCTAGAACTGGTTCATAAGCTTTGGCCCAGAAACTTCTACTTAGGGTACACTAAAAATTAATCACATGGGTTCTCCTAATAGCAAAGGGACTGGCAAATGTAGGGGAGCGCATGGATATTTAGTGAGAAGGAAGTATCTTTGCCATAATCTTATTTTTTTTCCTGTGGTAAACCCCTTAGTTCTTGTTCAGCATGTTTTTTCATACTTATAAGTGAACATCTGTTTTTTGTGTTTGCTGGAAAGGCACAGAGGTTGGAGTACCTGAGAAATAGATGACATCCAAGCTCTCGAGGAGCTTACCATATAATTGGTGACATAAGACAAATATATTGTAAAAAGAAAACTTTATAAAGTAGTTTTTAAGGAATTGATAAATACTAAGTAGTTTGATACAGATCATAAATTGGGAACTCAAAGAAGCAGGAGATCATCAGGGAAAGAATTCCTAGGAAAGTCTTCCTGGAAGAACTGAGCATTATAGGATAGCAGGGTCACTCTAGGATTTTCTTCACATTGTTAGAATTCTGTTAACCTTTCCTGTGGGTCTTATTTTTTAGATTTATAGAATATAAATATTCTAATAAATGTAGAATATAATATTTTATGTGTTTCTCTATGTCAGTACTAAATTCTGTATTCAGTACTAAATTCTGTATTGTCTTCTTAAGTGTGGAACTATTGATCAGTTGAAGTCTCTAAAATCAGGGTGAGGCTTGGTGTGCTATTTTTCTAGACTCACTTTAATAATGATTTGTAAACTGATATAGTGTTATATATAGTGTTACTGATTGTTGGGGTTAAAGCTCCCAGCAAATATTGCACCTGCTACTGATCTGTTGTCATATAGGGGAAGTAGTTACCACTTTAAAATATACACTAAAAAGCTTATGATTATTAATTTGCAAAAAACACCAATCTTTCCTGACAACAAACAATATAATGTTGTTTTTTTTTCCCATCAAAAGAGACCGTCCTCATCCTGTGGTGAGCACAGTGCTCACTTGGAGTAAACTAGTCACCTGTGGGGGGCTAATTACCTTTTCCAAAGAAGTAGGGGACCATGTAGTATCTCCAGAAAGGTAATTTAGTAAATGATGGTCTGATATCTTGGAAGAGTTAATATGCCACTCTTAGAAACTCCAATGTCTGGATGTTTTCCCATGATAGAGGGAGGAGCACACACTTAGCAGGAAACCAGCTATCTTAGATTTCCCTATTGGAAGACTTAAGAACTTCATTTTCATTTTAAACCTAGTGGCTTCTCTGAGAATTGGTTGTGTTCCATGAGACATTTCAGATCTGAAGAGTTAGGATGAGAATTTCTCCTTTAGTCAGAGAACACCAAAGGAAAACCTAAAGGTTCTGGTTGGGTTGCTTTGGGTACAGGTTAAAAGATTGCTGCTTTTCAGCGAGGTAGGTTTCATTTTAGTTACTGAAGAACAATCCTGTCCTGTCCCTGGTCTTCAAAGTTGGAGATCCGGAAGAAATGCAGCATGATTTGGAACACATTGTTGTAGTCCTTGATCAGCCATTACCTGAGGGTTGCAATCCTTATCCTGTCACTTAGCAGGTGTGAGCATCCATTTCTTCCTATAACATCTGAAATTTTTCTCACTTCTCATAATGGTAGCACTCTATGTTGCTGACTACTGTGAGGCAAGCCAATTAAAAAAAATACCTGTTGTGGGTTGGGGATTTAGCTCAGTGATGCTGTGCCTGCCCGGCAAGCACAAGGTCCTGAGTTTGATCCCCAGTACAAAAAAACCCAAAAAAACAAAAACAAAAAACAGCAAAACAACAAACAAACACTGTCGATCAGCTGCTGGGACTGGTTTTTGTCTAATGGGTTCCTTTTAAAGGCATTGCCATTTTTTAAGGGTGGGGATCTGATTCTGAGTAAGGATGAAAAGGTGAGCACATAATATCATTGTTCTGTTGAAAAGTTGTTGCCACTGACAATATTCCGAGCCTTCTTGTAGTAGGATCAACAAGGTAAGGGATTGAGACCACATAGGAACTACTTTCTACAGTTGGAAATGAAGATTAGAACCTGTAAGACTACAACTTTTCTTAAATAAATATGTCTGTGCAATGAACCTTCATCCCTATGCTTAAATACTTAGTGCCATGGATTTGACTATCACCCAACAAAGTATGGTTACTCCATGGATTTAACTGAAAAAGAGAAATCAAAGTGAAAAGTAACCTTCGCATATGTATAAGAGGCACTGAGTGCATTTTGGTTAGCTTGATTGGTTCAGATAATACCAGTTCCTTGTGCTAAGATAGCTTACAGCTGACAAAATACAGTACTTAGATGCTACAGTGGTGGAGAGCCAGCATATTTACTCTGTTGCCAAGGTGATGCCAAGTGCTTGTGATCACATGGGAGAATGAAGAGAATGGGCAGCCTGGTGGCTACTTAGATGAGCGCATGAACACAGGCCAACAAGCACCTCTGCTGTAACCTCTGTGTGTACATGAAGGCTAATAGTTCAAGTCCAAGGGAAACTGGTGAAGTATATGAGTTTCGGGAGGGAAGCTTTCAGCCTTTTTCCTCCTTGGACATTTTCAAGACCTTGCCTTTAAAATTCTTTTCCCCATCTGAACAGGAAATTAGCTGGGATCATTTACATTTTGACTGAATAGATTTATAATATGCTAACATCCATTTTAAGCACTTTAATTTTGGTGTCAAGGGTGCCTTTATAGTGATTCATTTAAAGAACTTTTTAGTTTAGGAAAGTAAATAAGGGTGATATTAGGAGTAGAGTACGCAAGAGCATTCTGTAGTATAAGGAAATGGAAATACCTGAGACAAATGTACTTTTGTTGTTTGGGCATGTTCACGGAACTAGAGAAAAAAGAGTGGATAAAAATGTTATTTGGGAAGTGGAAATATTGGTGTCTATTATTTAAGTTGTTAGTTATTTGTATTCTTTTTTTATTGGACATAGTTCATGATAATAAAAGAAAAAAGTACCAGTAATAATTTCCTTGGTATCCAATCTTCAAACATCAGCTTTTCTAGGATAAAATTACTTTACAGATGCACTTAGGGATTGATGGCCTCAAAGCTGCTCAGTGTAGAGGCACCTTTTGGCCTTGCTGACTTTTAGGTGAATCCCAGGATTGCAGAGCCACCCTGTCTATCTCCTGCCTTTCCCACATTCCTCTTCATCATCCCCTGTAAAAAACCAAAAACAACCCAAACACTCCTTTCTCTTTTCTGTTCCACTTTATTCCTCTGCTTTGAAATCTCAAGCCCCTTCAGTCTGTGTGACAGCCTGCTCTGAGTTTCCTTCTTCTTTCTGTAGTAATCCTGTTGTTCCTAGAGAGATAGAAAATTCTCATCTTCCTGTCCCCAACTTTTTGTTGCATCAGAACGATCTGGAGTTGGAGTTGGGGAGGGCTGGGGAGATGCAGCAGCTGGACATGTTATTCAAGCACTCCTTAGGTCATTGGATGGGGAAAGTGGGAAAATGGGGGCCTCGTGGGAGTATAGCATAGAAAGTCTGCCTTGAACATTAGGACTAGGCTGAAACAATGAATCCTGAGTTTGGGGAGAATCAGGTCTAGGACTTCTGTCTCAGTTTGTATGTATTCATGATTCAGCTGGCTTGAATGTATACCTCAGACAAGATGGCAACAAATAATATATTGAATAAATGATACTGAGTTGGTGTGAGGGACATGTAACAATGACTTTGATTTGATTTTAGGTATCAGTAAAGTGAGACTGATCAAATAATTTGTGGTGTAAAAATCATATTAATGTGAGCTGCTTACCTAATTTTACCATGAAATATGAGGCATGGTAAGATTATATGTAAAACAAAATACTTTCAAATGGGCTTTGAGTTCTGTTTTGTAGCAAATACTGCTGTAAGTTAGGTAGGATGCATCAGTGTAGGAAGGGAGGTAACTGGTTTACTGTTGCTGGTTAAATTACTCACACAAATTGTAGACTGGTCATTTAGCATACTATGGATGTCTCCAAGAGACAGAAAACTTGACACTTACTATGGGATCCTATTTCTTCTAAAAACATTCCTATATCAAACAGAAGGTGCTTGTCTTCTGTCTTATCCTTGATGTCCTACAAAACAGTTTTATTAATTGACACTTCTCCCAAGTTTCAAGACAGATTTGTTTTCTTTCCTTTCCCAAAGCTATGAAAAGGTAAGGGGCTAGGAGCCAAGGTTACTCAAGACATCAACAAACATGTTTAGCCATCACTATTAAATAGAAGACAGTATTATGGTTTGGATTCGAAATGTCCCCCAAACTCATATGCTAATGGCTTAGTTCGCCAGCCTTTTGAGAGGTGAGTGGATCATGAGGACTCTCCTTTCTCAGGTGGATTAGTCCATTCATGAAGTTATAATTTGATAGTACTACTGAGAAGTAATGGAAAATGGAGGAGTGACCTAGTTGAGGGGAATGGATCTTGAAGTGTGAGGACAATTCCTGGTCCTAAGTCCCTTCCTCTCTGACTGTCTTTGGTTCTTTCACTCTTCCTGTCTTTGTCTCTGTCCTTTCCTCCTTCCTTGCTGCCATAGGATGAGCAACTTTGCTCCCTCATGACCTTCTGCCATTATAGTCCTCCTTGTTCAGGCCCACAGCAATGGAATCAGCCAACTGTGGACCGGAACCTATCAAACCATGAGTTCAAATAAATCAGCCCTTTAAGTTGTTTTTCTAAGTATTTGGTCACAATAGTGAAAATCTGATTAATACATTTTATCTGCAAGGAGCATCAGGGTTTCTGGACCCTTTCTCCTATCCTGGTATTTAGAGAAGTTATTCTTCTTAAATCAAGATTTCTCAATCTTAGGGAATGGGGCCTAGGGATCTCATTTTAATAAGATCTAGCTGGATTGAACCACTGGCATACATGCATGCCTATCCCATTGGGCAGCTTGAACCACTGGTGGTACAAACAGATCTAATTACTTTGATCAGTCTTTTTAACTAATAAATTAGTAAAAGGCTGCCCTGTAGGACAAGCATGCATGCATCACCACCAGTGGTTCAGATATCCTAGCAGTGAGGTGTACGAATTATGACCTCATTGTAAGCATGTTAAAGCTTGAGCACCACTAATTCAACCACTGAAGCTGTCCAAGTGTATTAAGTAGAAGTGATACTAATCTCAGAAATGGGCCAAACCTGGAAAGCTGTGTTGAGAATTTCTAGCCTCTTAGCTAGCAGCCTTGGAACAACCTTGAGTCTGTTTCTGACTGAATATTGACATTGAGCCCCATCCACTATCCTGTTCTCATTTACAAGCTCTCTTTCCTCCTCTTTTGCCGTTGTAGTCACAACTTCCCCCTACAACATGCAACATGCAAGATTGCTGTTCATGTAATAAAGTTACCACTTTCCTTGTTTTCAGGCTTTAAGAAAATGATTCTATGCCAATCTTTCAGAGATCATTACTCTTCAACCTTATTTTTTTGTAAAACTTTATTTATATATAAATGTTAATACAACTCAACACTTTGAAACTTTCCCTCTGTCTGATTATTTCTGTCTTTCCAGTCCTTATACATGAACCTAATTTTCAAATATTTGTGTCCAAAACATAGATGATATTTTATAATTTTCTTTTCTGTACGTTTTCCATGTTAATTTGTAATTTTATATGCATAATTTAATTGCTAGCGTTTATTTATAGCTTTTTCTGACTATGAAAATGTTACTTGTTAAAAAAGTTGTTCAGTATAAAGTATATTTGAATGTTTGACTCCAGGGTGCCTCACCCAGATTTAAGCATTGCTGAAATTTAATGTATTCATGTCGATGTGGGAGAATTATTTTGAAGAATCAGTATTAGTAACAAGGCTCCTGAGTGAAAATACAACAGATGAAAATCTTTCACTTCCTGCAAACTGTATAATGTGGTAGCCACTAGCTTCATTTGACTATTTAAATTTAAGTTACATAAAATAAAAAATTTGGCTTGGAGATTTAGCTCAGTGTTGCCACACCTGCACAATGTCCTGAATTTGATTCCTGGTAGTGGGGGAAAATATTCAGTTCCTCAGTTAAAATAGTCACATTTTAAGTGCTCACCCCCACCATCATGGCTGTTGTCTAATTGTCTGTCATATTTGGGTAGCCTTGGGTAGTACTGGACAGTGCTGACTCAAAACATTCTAGGTTAACAAAGATATTGAGTCAAGTTGCTCTGCTTCTTGGGACTTCATGCTGGGCTTCAGCTGTGGAATGAGCAGGACACTAAGTGTTTCTGAAAGCCTTTGAAGAAATGTTTGGAAGTTGGAACTTATCTAGTTATGAGATTTCTAGCTAGATTTTAAAGTAAAAGTTTAAATGGGACTAGTTAAGGGGGACATGAAGAAAAAAGTTGGAACTGCCGAGAGTATAGAATGAGAGGACTGTGCATGTCATGATTAGTTTTTCTGTACTTATATACCACTGCTCAAAGCCACACTTCGGTGATTTTCTATCAGTATTAACCAAAGAAAGCATTTAATATAAGGCTTTAAAATGTATTTGTACATAAACGTTGGGGCCATGCCTTGGTCATTTATAGTGGGTAATCAGGGATGTGGTAAGGAGTGAAAGAGAAAAACAACTATTATGTGAAATATACATGTGTGTCTACACATACACATACATGCACAGTAAGACTTCCTTCTAGCAGTATCCTAGCTGTTTTAGGGAAATAACTGTCTGAACAATTTCATGTGTAAAATATACTCATGAAATAAGCCTGATATTGTCCAAGCCTGATGTGAAATTAGCCTCACATTCTCCTCAGAGCATCCTTAGCTCCCTGGAGATCTTAAGATGGGTTATTCATCAAAACCCTGTGGAATGGGTCAGATGTGCGGCTGCATTCATTATAATGCAGATCATGGTTGTGGATTCTGTATGCAGATGTGTATCCAAAGCCTGCAGATGTGCACAAAGAAAAAGCTGTTGAAAAGCTTGACTACATTGTACTGGTGCCAGGCATATTTATCACAGGCTAGTTACTGAGAATGCAGATGGATTTGTTTCATGACCTGTGCAGTGTAAAATATGCAATGAGCAGGACTAGATTGAGCTGGTAGGTAGGAATGAATTATATTAATTACATAAATAAAATTATGTACATGTCTGTTTTCTCTAATTTCCTTCCCTTAACCCCAACAATATCCCAAAGGAAGAGTGAGTTTATATAATTTTTGAAATTTCAAATGATGACTTTGAGGTAAACAATTCATTTTTACTTTGATGACTTAAAATACTTAAAAACTGAAACTTAACATGATAACCTGGGATCTTAGTTGCTGGCAGATTGGGGAATTATACAAACTCACTATTGCTTAGGTTTATGGCATCAACCATGAGAAAGTACTGAAGTAGCCATTAATTTTTTTGTCAAAAAATTTAAATTCATGCATAGTACAGCAGACTCCATGTATGCATCACCTAGGTGCAATAATTATCAACTTTTACTTCATTCATTCATGCATTAATTCATTTTTTCTGTCTTTTTTCTGCAGTGGTATATTACAATATATCTGAGATATTACACATTTTAATAAGCATCTCTAAAATCTGGACAAATATTCCATTCTCAATAAAATAAAAAATTTCTTAGTATTATCTAATCCATAATCAGATTTCTTTTATGATATCAAAATTGTCTTTTTAGAATTAGTTTGCCAAAGTTAAATCCAAACAGGGTCTGTGTATTTAAAAAACTTGTAGAATTGGGTGACCATCAGCGGAATACAATTTTAGAACATTCCCCTCACCTCCTAAAATTTCTTCTGGCTCATTTCCTGTCAATCTCTGCTCTCCAGATCCAGGCAACCACCAAACTGCTTCCTATTTGTATAAATTTTCCTTTTCTGGACATTTCATATACTAAATCTTTAAAAATTTACAGTAGTACACCCCACCCTGTCCCTGTTATTTAGTCTTCTGTAGAATGCCCTGTGTTCTGGACCTGACTCTTGTTTCTGGTGCTCTTTTTTGTGTTGTTTTATTTTCTCATTGCCTTTAAATGGAATTTACCTACAAAGTAGCAATGATGTCCAAATAAAACTTCTGTAAAAATTCTTAAATGGGAGTAAGGGGGATTTGAAGGACATGAGAAGTTTTTTTTTTCAGCTTTAATTGAGTTTACTGGTACATTTTAGGGATACAATACAGTTACATTCATTGTTGGGATCTTGTACCTCTACATGACAAGTCTTGATTCTCATTTTTTTCCCCTTACCCCTGCCCTCCCTTCACCCCCGCTCATCCCCTCCCCATCTACAAACATGAACTTTTGTGATGATGAAAATATTCTCTATCTGCATTGTCTAAACTACATAGTGCTTTTGAGCCCTTGAAATGTGATGATGGAGAAATTGAATTTTACTTTTTAAATTTAAAGAGCTGCATGTAGTAGTGACATTGTATTAGATACTGTAGCTCTAAAGGCTTAACTGATTCAGATCTAATGTTTTGGAACCTGAATAGTCCCTAGTATTGCTAGAGGCTTCACATTGTATCGTATCAGGAAACATTGTATATTTGCTTATCCTTTTTTTCAGGGTTGCAATGACTGATTGGTGGGTTCAAGTGATGATAGCCTAGCCTCCCTTATAACAGATCCCTATGAATATTTCATCTAATGAGTTCATCTATTTATTAATATTTTCTGAAGCAATTATTTCACTAGGGCTCGAAGGTAGTGATTTCCTACTTTTATCATTCTTTCCTCCTTTCTTAGCTGGTGTTCTTTGGTAAAACATTTTCCTTCATCAATTAGGATTATTTGCCTATCCTAAAGTACATATTGCTACAGTAAAGGTAGGATTTTTTTTTTTGCCTTTTAACTGCCATTTTTTTTTCAATGTAACACATGCCCTAGTTCAATGCCCAGTGTTCAATGTGAAGATGTTCTAGTTAGTGTCATTGTGAACTCAGTTTGTGTTTTATATTAGACTACTTTCTATCACCATGACAAAATACCTGAGAATAGCAACTTACAAGAGTTAGATTTATTTTGGCTCATGATTTCAGAGCTCTCAGTTTGTGGTGAGCTGGCTTCTTTACTTTTAGACCTGCAGTAAGGCCAAAACATCATAGTAGAAGAGTATGGCAGAGGAAAGCTGCTTACTTTACAGCCAGAAAGCAGAAAGAGAAAAAGAAAGAGAGCCAACCAGAGAGAAAGGGGCCAGTGACAAGATATATTACAAAAAGTCGTAGCCCTGTGACTCACTGTCTTCAATAGGCCCCACTTCCTGTTTCCATCACCTCCCGCAAAATGCCACTGACAGAGTTAGAGCCCTGATGACCAATCATCTTCCAAAGTTCATCAGCTGGCAACCAAGCACCCAACACATGGCTTTTTGGGGGACATTCTAGAACCAAACCATACGATATTTACCATAGTTTAACCATTTTCATTTATTATTATTTTTAATGTTCAAGCTATTTCATCTTTGGCCAGTAGGAGCTTTTTATGTGGGCCTGTATATTCTTTTGATAAAACTATAGGGAACAATAATCATTAAAAATGCATATCAAAATCACAGTGAGGTAATATCTAATACCTAATAGAATGGTGAATATAAAAAACAAAAGGAAATAGTGTTGGGAAACACATGGAGAAATCATAACCCATATTATTGGTAGGAATGTTATTATTTCAGCCACTATGGAAAACAGTATGGTGTTTCCTTAAAAAATTAAAATTAGAATTACCATATGATCCAGCAGTTCCACTCTGGCTACATACTCAAAGGCATGGAAAGTGAGAACTTGATATTTGTACACCCACATTTATAACAGCTTTATTTACATTAGCCAAAATGAAGAAGCAACCCAAGTGTCCATGCATGGCTGAATGGATAAACCAAATGTGGTATGTATATACCATGGAGTATTACTCAGCCTGAAAAAGAAAATTCGGATACAGGATACATCATGGGTAAGCCTTGAAGACATTACACTTTAAATTAAATAAGCCAGTAACAAAAGGGCAGGCATGTGACGTACCTACTACCTACAAGGTAGGATAATCAAATTCACAGAGATTGAAAGGGAATGGTGGTTCCCAGGAGTTAGGGGAAGAAGGGGCAATTATTTTTTAATGGGTATTGAATTTCAGTTTTGCAAGATGAAAAGAATTCTGTGTATAGATGCCTCTGAACTATCCACTTAAAAATGAGTAAAGTGGTAAATTTTGTTTTATGTGTATTTTATCACAGTCTTTTAAAAAAGTAGTTTCATGAAGTTTCCTATGGTAAAATCCATATTGAAATATTTAAGAGAGAATGGTACACATGACATTGGAAAACCTAAATATAGGCTATTTGAAAATTTAAAATATGTACATAGCAGAATATTTAAAAATTCATTTACATACTACTTTAAATATAGTGTTAATATATTTTCTTCATATATGTATATTTTATTAAAGAAATTTATATTAAAAATTCATAGGGAATGTTTTCCCTTTCATTATCTGGAGACATTTTACATATGTTTAAATCAAATACATGAAATATCAAATCTAGCAGAATCATACAAAACAGTTAGTTTAAATTTTTGAAAAGAGATGGGTCCAGGAGCTTGTATTTGCATAGGGTAAATAGTGAGGAAGTTGGCAAATTACCTGTACAGTCTGGTGCTGTCTCGTTGTGTCCAGTGCCTTGTAGCATCCCCCTTGAGAACTGGCTCAGTGCTTTGATTTCCCTCTTTCATCATAACTGCTTTAGTTACCAGTCTTACAATATGGGAATAATAATTGCTTCCTATTCTGCTTTCTTCTTCTGTTTAATATCTACGAATTTATCTTGTGGCACTTTTTCGTAGCATTCATCACACCTTTCTCCATTTCCTCACTTTTAGCAGTGCTGTAACTGATCAATCATTACTTTGCAGTGCTGACAAAAGTGTTACTGCTTTTATCTACTTCACTCACCCCACTTATTTACATTTCCTGTTTGTTCATGTAGCCATTTTTTAATGTGCCACCTTTCCTGATATTTAGCATGGTATTCAATGATCTGATTTTTTTTTTTTTTTTTTTTGGCATCGGGGATCTAACTCGGGTCCTTGTGCTTGCAAGGCAGACAGCAGAACCACTGAGCTAAATCCCCCAGCCCCAATGATCTGAATATTGTCTGCATTCCATTTCCCCAATTTTATTTTCTATTATTTCCCCATAGGAAACCTTTATCCATTTTCTTATCCTAGTTCTCCTTTTCCTACCTCTGAAAATAAAATATTTTCTCACCTTGACAATAAATTATTCTCATATTTATGACCAATTTCTGGCATTGTGTACAATGAGTTTTTGGCACTGTGTGAGAAATTAGTGGATGAATTAATTTTGGGTTTTTTTGGCATTGGGGAGAAAAACTATGTCTTAGGCCAACTCATAGACTGTGGGAGAACTGGTGAGTAAATAGCTACTTTTACTAGTAAATTTTAAAAAGAGCAGTTGTAAAGATGGTGAGTTCTACTTTAGCAGGAATGATGCAGAGAGCAGAGAAAGGAAGGATCTGTTCTTTTCAGACTCTAGAAGAAAACCTCACAAGATCACACATATATAGACTCCATCAAATAAGAAGAGGATTTGATTTTGCATAATCCCTCCAACTTGAGAAGGGAATCAGTAACACTTCCATTATTAATGAATTAAGAATTTTTAATTTATGTAACATTTATTTTGGGAAACCTGGAGAGAGAATATGGCAGAGAAATGATTTATGGTAAGGATCCTTGGTCTTGTAGGGTGGTAGGGAGAAGAAGGTCAGGGTGCAGGTTTTGAAACCTCAGATTAGACCACGGCACCACAAAAAGTGTGTGCTTACACAGGGAAAGCAGGAGATTGGACATGTAGGTTGAGGATCCTAAGAACAGTCCTCATTATTTTGTATAGAGCTGTGCTGTGATTTGAATGTGGCCCTAACTTTCTTATGTTAGAAGCTTAAACTCTAATGGTGTTTGAGAAGGGGCCTTTGGGAGCTGACTGGATCAGATAAGTCTGCCCTCATGAATGGATTAATCAGTCCATGGATTAATGAATTAGTGGATTAATGGGTTATAGAGAGAGTGCCTGTGTTATCAAAGAAACCTTTCTTGGGCTTTCTTGCTCTCTTTTGACCTGTGGTCCCATCTCCCACAAGAAGGCCTTCACCAGCGAAGACACTGATGCCATGCTCTTGGACTTCCCAAGACTCCAGAACTTATAAATTAACAGGAGCTATACGAAAAGAGGACTCACCAATTACATTATATTACATCAGTGTTTTCCATTCTTTCCAAATGTAAACAAGTTCTTCATTTGAAGAACAATCAAGGTTATCTATCTCTAACTGGCTTTCTGTATAACTGATATAAGATTTGCAAGACCACTGTAACTGCAAGGTGTATACGTGATTTGGTTGGAGCCTGAGCATTGCTCACCAAACCTAGTTCTTTCCTGCACCTCTCAGCTCTGACTTCTCTTGTGTGGAGTCTATTCTCAGACACAGTCTTCCTGGCTGCAGCAGCTCCTGCCTGCATCTTTTCAGGCTTCAGTCTCATGGAAAAGGGGGGATGTTCCCCCAGGATTCCCAGCAAGAATTTCTTTGAATCTCACTGGCTGTGTCTGAGATATGTGGTCATCTTGTTCATGTGACTATGCCTATAGAAGTGATGCAGTGCTTGTTTAGGCTCCATCCACTAAATCTAGGCCCGAAACTCCATCCAAACATGGATTGAGGATTGGGGAGGAACATTGTACAGAAGCAATCGTTATCGAAAGAAGGAATGAACGTATAGTAACCCAATACCAAATTCTAAATGTTAGCATTTGATGTATTCTTGTTATTTTTCTGTTTGCTAGGAATGAGGCTAGATTCTTTCACAAATGTAGTTTCATTTAATTTCATTCTTACAGTGTCCCTTGAGGTAGTTATTTCTCTGTTCTATAGTAGAGGAGATAATGTCAGAGGGATTTAAGTTATTGCATAATTTTATACCAGTCAGTGGTTAATTTCTGGAGCTTGGATTTTAGCTGTAGTATTTCTGAATCCAAGGGCAGTACATTTCCCATCACCTCTTCTTTGATGTTTAGAAAACTCCTGATCAGTAGCTGCAGCATCCCTGGAAAATGATCGTCATCTCTCTAAGCAATTATTTTGAAGTTTGAGGCACTCATCTGGATGTGTTTCTAAAATGATGAGTTTACATTATTTTAAGTTTATTCCTTGTTAAGGTTCACGTGGGATTCATCTGTTCATTTCATAAATATTTGCTGAGTGCCTTTTATGAACCATGTGCTGTTCTGTTAAGCAAGGGAGAAGCAGTGAATGAAACAAGTCCCAGTCTCAAAGAGCTTACCTTCTAGGGTAGACAAACAGTAAGTAGTATATAAAATCAGCTAGTCTAGAAGTTTCCCTCTTAATTTAGATTATAGAGGGAGCTCAGTCCTCCTGAGTATTTGTTGGCATAGGCAGACCATGAAGTTTCATTCATAGTTTGCCCATTGTCTACTCTGATATCATAATCATTAAAGCCAAAAGTAGATCAGGGCCAAAAATGAAGGCAAAAAAATAAATGATATAGCTAAAATAAGATAAGCTATAAAGGAAAGACAAAGGAATTAAACATTCACTAATATTCAAAACATCTTTCCTTCAATTTTATGGATTGTTTTTAGAAACAATTTCTCCTCGGTTTTCCTCAATCACTACCTTCCCTCTGTACCCCCAGAACTGTAGACTTTCACCCCCATTTTCCCGCCCTCCCTTCATCCTCTCTACCCTTATTTACAGAGACTTTGTTTCCATGTTTTTCCTTTTCTCATATTTTTTCCTTTCCCTTCTTTCCTTTCCCCTACCCCTCCAGCTTCCCCTACTCCCTTAGACATTTCAGAACTGTAGACTCTTTAAAACAGCATTCTCAAAAGGTGATCTGTAGATGTCTTTGGTCCCCTTTCACAAAACCATTTTCATAATGAGACAAAATGTTATTTTTCACTTTGTTGTCATTTGCTCTGATGGTGGAAAAGTAATAGCGGACAAAACTGCTCATGTTTTAGAGTAAGTCACTATAGTCACTCATTCTATTTCTGCTCACATTTTTTTTTTAAAAAAAGAAAGCATTTTAAGACCATTTTGATGACACAATAGAAGTAATTTTTCAAAATCTTAACCCTTGTAAAACATCTTTTTAATGTTCTCAGTGAAGAAAGAAGCGTATATAGACAATGAAGCGCGTGCCAGAATGATGGCTCCTGAGCAGAGTCCTGGTGCTGCGGAACTGGGAGCTGACCGAACTGCTTCCTTCATGAATACTATTTTTGCTTGAAAGAATAAATGACAAGTGATGGTAGTTCAGAGTTGGACATTTGGCAGACACCGTCTAAAAAAATGAACAAAATGATCTTCCAAGGAAGATAATGGACAATGTTTATTGCTGATACTGAGATTCAAACCCTCAGGTAAAAATTAGAAATTTGTAACATTTGTATGAGCTACTGTGACCTTGAGGGTATCCCAATATTTAAAGACTTTTCTGAGGTTGGTAGTCATATTAATGAATGTGGTTTTTAAAATCTTATCTAATGAAATGTGTTAACCTTTGGATGAGTCAGTGAGCTATTTCTCATATAACCCATATGTAGTAGTATAAGATCATGCAAGGATAGAAGGTCTACTCAAAGTACAATGGTAAGGGCTGGGGGCATATCTCAGTGGTAGAATGCTGGCCTACCATGTTTGAGGCCCTGGGTTTAATACCCAGAACTACGCCTCCCAAATACTGAAAATAAACCAATATATTAATTTAAGAAAGTATGAAAATTTCAGTGATATTGGTTCATGTCCAATATAACAATTAACCTCTAAGAAATTTCATATATTTTGGCTTATTGTTGTTTTTTGCTTGCTTGAGACAGGGTCTCACTATGTAGTTAAGGCTGGCCTTGAACACACTGTACTGCCCAGGCTGGCCTTGAATTGCAGCAACCCTCCTGCCTCAGCTTCCCAAGTGGTGGGATTACAGGTGTGCACCACTACACCCAGCTCATTTTGGCTTATTATTAAAGCAGAATATTCACAATTATCCCAAATAACCTTTTTTTAAAAAAAATGACAAATATTTAAAAAGCTGGATTTTCTTTATCTACTTCAATACAACAGCATATCATGACAAATTGAAGACAGGCTAATTTATGAGAACCCAGCTGTGTTTTAATTAAATTTTTTGGGTGGAGGAATATTTTGTTGTTGCTTTTGGTTTTTGAGACAGGGCCTTGCTATGTACTTCAGGCTGGCCTTACACTGGCTGCAACTCTCCTGCCTCAGCCTCTCAAGTGCTGGGATTACAGGTGTGTGCCACCATGCCCAGTTTAATACAGTTATTTCTAATATAATATGTTTACTTATGTTGAGATGTAATAGGATTATTTTCATTGTTTTATTTTTTATTTATTTATTTTTTAAATTGAATTTATTGGTACATTCTAGGAAGACAGTACAGTTACATTCATTACTGGGTTCTTGAACCTTTACATGCCAGGTCTTGGTTCTTATTTTTCCCCTTGTCCCCACCCTCCCTTCACCCCCTCCTCCCCTCCGCACCCTCAAGCACTTTAATTCCATTTTTACATTTTCTCATATTTTTTTCCTTTTCCCCTATTCCCCTTTCCCTATCCTTCTCACTGTCCCTACACCTTTGTATTTTCATTGTTTTAAAATGAATTAATAAGTAAATACTTTTAAGCACTCTCAGTTTTAATTTCTAATACTACAAATATATACCGATATAACCTATAAACAAAAACTCTTTGGAGTTTGAAGTAATTTAGGTTTATTGCAACACGATCTTAGTATGTAGTCAAGTCTGCTCTTGAACTCAGATTCTCCTGCCTCAGCCTCCAGAGTGCTGGGTTTATAGGTAGTGCCACTATGTCTGTCTGGGGTCCTTGGTTTCAGGGAGCAAGAAAGTTTGGAGTTTGAGAACTCTTCAAATTGAGGATCATTACCTGCAAAAGCTTTTTCCTTTCAAAGATCACAAGATGTATGTCTGTTTTTTACTTTTCTTGCAATGTGAGCCTCTCTTTAGTTAGTTCCCTGCAGAAGCAAAAATCTATTAGGGAACTTTTTTTTCTTGGTACTGAGGGTCAAACTCAGGACTTTGTACTTGCCAGGTAGGCTGGGTGCCACTGAGATAACTCCCCAGCCCTCTATTAGGGAACTTTTCAGTCAGGTGGTAGAATTTACAGGCCCCATTCGGATGATCAGAGCCTGATTTCTAACAATGAGGACCGCAGATCTTTCTTGTGGGGGAAATAAGATGGTAAGATGTAGTTTCAGAAGGAGGCCTTCTCTGGATAAGGGAGCTAACCCAGAAAAGTCCCCTGACATGCACCAGGACAGATGGCCCGCCCCTACTGCTCCTTATTTCACCCTAGCCTTTGACTGCATCTTTGACCTCAGGCTCTACCCATTTCCTCACTGGTGCCCACATTCATAGTGAAAAGTGGGAGATTCCCCTGACTCCCTGGCTGGTGGCAGGAGAGGGGGAGAGCATGGTTGAAGGACACATGTTCTTCATTAAATCATGAGCGCTCTTTCCTGCTGATGAGGAGTCCATTGGTGGCTGGTTTCTCTGCTGAGCCAGGCACATTCTGATGGAATAGGCTTCTTGGGGCTTGCTTGGGAGTTTTTGGTATCCTAAATTTAAAATCTAACTTTTTTCTAAGTTGGACCTTGCTTTTACTTAAAAAAAAAAACCCTACATTTTAAATCAGGATTAAATATTATCATAGCAAGTGAAATTAAAGATGGTTTTACAGTGGTAAAATGGGGTCATTTTTTTCTTTATGAGACTGAATAATGGAATTGGACCCATAGGCTATAAGATTAAGGCCACAAGCAGTACTTTGAAATACAACAGACATAATTATCAAGAAGTATCTGGTTTCTCAAATTTTATAAAATGGCATCATATTTCTCAGGGCCACTGGCAAAGAAAAAAAATAAAATTCCACAAAATTGTCTATTTTCTAGTTAAACTGATGCCCTATTATTGTATCTGAAAAGCTAAGTTGTAATTTTGAGGACACCGTGGATGAAAGAGAAAAAAATGACTACCACTAGTAACAGATGTGAAATTACATTAGATAAATATAATCATTAGTTTCAGTCTCACCCTGGTTAATTTGTTTGTGGAAATGTGCAACCCATTATTCATTAGATAATTTTTCACACATTGATTAGAAAGCCATGTCGAATTGTGACCCTGCACATTTGGGTTTACCTATCTTGCAATGAAGTATACTGCTTACAATGGTGGAAATGGGGGACAAAATGTTTATCTCAAGCTGATTTTGTGCCAATAAGTAAAGTAAATCAATAGCCAGTGAAGTGTGAACAACATTTCTCTGCTGTATAATATGGTTTTGGGGGCAATTTGACATGCTACAAGGGGAAACAAGGGTCTTGAACAGAAAGGTAATAAAAGCAAATCATGCTGGTAACTGTTATTGAAGTCCTGTATTTTTCTATACTTGAGCAGCTTTAAGATGTGAAAAATAATGTACATAAAATTATAAAAATATTGTGGAAACTCTCCCTGATATTTATAAACATTCTTTCTTATAGCTGAATTTGATTTTATTGGTCATGCACTCTATACCTGTGACAAATCTTTTCTATTTTCTATTTGATCTAATTTAGTACACAAATTCAAATATCTTTAAAGTATTTAGAACAAATAAAGCACAAACACCTTAAATTTCAAGTGGATTTTATTAGCCCTCCATAAGATCTCATCTGAATTTTACTTTTGAATATTCAGATATCTACTTACAGTAATCAAAATCTCTCAAATTAAAAAAATACACTTTTCTGCCCATTGAGAAACCTCCATTTCTTCATCTTTCACTTTTCTTATCATTCCAAGCTAGCCCTGCAGAACTATAGATGTCTTCCTTATTTAAGTCCACGAGTCTCTGCTCATATGTAGTCTTTGAAGGAAAATAATGATATACCTGCAACGATAAAGTATATCATCTTGTCAGTTAGAACTTTGGATGTCATCTTTTGAATTTAAAGAAAGCAACACATTTTTCCACATAGTATAGGCCATATTCAAATAATTAATGGTAAATTAAAAGCAAGTCTCTTTCCTGTGGATGAGACAGTGAAGCACTGTGCTTTGTTATCACTGAAAGGAGGTGGTTGGGCTGCTTGGTTTCTAACAGGAGCCTTCTGGCCCCCTTAGTCTAAAAAGCCAGGGAAACCTGCAGATTCAAAGGAGAAATGGCTATTGGTATCACAGATACAGTGTTTTGCTGCCCAAGAATGTTATTTCCTTAATAAATTCTGTGTACCATTGTTAGAATTTTTAAAAATCATGGAGAACAGACTTATAAAATAATGTATGCAGACATGTAGTGTATTTAACTATATAAATTCAATGACTTGATGCATATGAAGAGTGTTGTAAGGTATCTATTTATTAACCCATATTTTATTTTGAGATAATCCTCATCCCTTTTTAAGTTTCAGATTCAGTCTCTTGTAGTTAATTTTTAAAACCTGGATTTCAACAAATTTGTAATATATTATGAACAACATAAAAGATCATATTATTTCTAATTTCCCATTTGAATGCTAAATTAGCAGAAGTATAAGTACTTATGAGATCCAGTGTATTATAGAGGCTATAGGAGAGGTGGAATGAGAGATTGAGAATCAGATATTTATTCTAAGCCTTTCTCTGTCCTCAAGCCATGAAGCCTTTCTGGTATTGGTGGACTAGCTGATCTGTAAGTCCCTTCCACTTTAATATTCTGTACATATGTTTTTACATTATATCATCATACTACAGATGACTGAATAAATTTTATTACTCAGATAATAGTCCACTTTTATGACCCACTTTTTTGTATTTACTATGAATATTTTCCAGTGTCCTTATGTATTCTTTAACATCATTTATAATGGCTCTATCATATGATTTTAATATAATTATTGTAACTATTTTCCTGTTATTGGACACAGTGGCAGTTATCTCTCTTGTAATGCTGCTATAGTTTATTACTTGGTCCTTCTTTTCCACTCTTGCCCCTGTAGCACCTCATAGTCTGTAATCTGTACCAGTCTTTCAGTCTTTCTCTCTTTGTCTTATAGCAGTTACCTATAGCACTGCCCCACTTAAAGCTCTCCAAAGGCTCTAACCAGCCTTCAAACAAAGTCCAAAGTCATTACATAGACCGAATTCTACTCACTGTTGGCTATTTGCCAATTATCTGAGCCTTTTCTTACTTTAGGGCTTTTGCTTAGCACTTGGTGCTTCTTCTCTCTGGGACACTCCTCTTCTTTCTGAATTTAAGACCTTCACATTGAGCCATGTCCCGGCCCATTTTTTATTCTGAGAAAGGGTCCTCCTAAGTCATTGAGTTTCCCAGGATGGACATAAACTTTCAATCTTCCTGCTTCAGCCAGCCTCCCAGAGCACTTGGGGTACAGGTGTGTACCACTATGCCTGGGGATATATATATATATATATATATATATATATAAATATAGTGCTGAGACTTAAACCAAGACCCCACACATGCTTGGCAAATGCTGTTGCTCCTCCACTGAGCTACATTCTCAGCCTCGGTGACACTCTTTCTGATATTTGCATGATTTGTTTTATTATTTTCTTCAGGTCTCTACTTACAACAGTTATCCCTCAATATCCTATCTAAAAGAGCATTCCTCCACTGTCTCAACCCTCTTATATCTTTTTATTCACATTGTTCACTACCGCCTGACATTATGTTGTGTATTTGTTTCTTTTTGTCATCTCTGTCCTGAACTCCTTGAGGGTAAATCTACATCTGTTTTGTTTATTGCTAACTCCTCAACACCAACAGCTATCTATGCCTGGCTCAAGGAAGGCATTTGAAAAATATTTGTTGAACGACTCAGGGTTTGGTTCAGTATTTTTCTGGTATAAATGTGGGAGGATGTGAAAAATTGTTGTTTTGTCAGTTGTCTTATTTGAAAAAATACTGTGATGAGACTTTTCAGATGGAATGGGTGACCCTGAGAGAATGAGTTGGAAGAAAATGACAAATACTTAACTGAAGTACCTCGAAGAGAAATGAATACAAATTTCCAAATACAAATTTGGGAATAGGAGAGGAGAGAAGAGAGTGTAGGGGAGTAGAAGGGGAGAGGGGAATGAAGAGTGTAGAGGGTCGAGTATAGAGGGGACGAGAACATACAGCAGAAGGTTGAAGTATGAGTAAGTAAAAGTGACTGAGGACATTATTAAAGAAGAGGTGCATTTCACACTTACGATTAAATTATGTTGCAATGTAAACTTCTCCTTTCTCTCTGCTGTGGTTTGAATGTATCTCCCAAAGTTCAAGTGTTGGAAAATTTAACCCCCAATGCAGTACAGAGTTGGAAGGGAGGCCTATGGTTTAATGTGGTTACCAAAGAAGTGGATTTGTTATTATGAGAGTAAAGTTTGTCACAAAAGCAAGTTTGGCTCCCTCTTACTTGTTTCCTCTTGCCCTTCTGCCATGGGGAAGTATAGCATGAAAGCTCTCACCCCTTGACTTTGAACCCTTTGAACTCTCAGCCTCCTTTGAACAACGAGAAATAAATTTGTTTATAAATTACCCAGTGGTATTCTGTTATAGCAACAAAAAGCAGATTAATATAATCCCCGAATCCCTCTAGCACATAGCTGCTTTAAAGCAGCATTATGTTGAAGGAAATAAAGATGGGCCAGGCAGCTCTATAGGACCTCTTTCAGGATGATAATTCCATCCACAAGGGCTCTGTCTTCATGACTTTATCCCTTCTCAAAAGCCCTGTTTCCTCATACCATCACATTAGGGCTAGTGTTTTAACATAGGAATTCTGAGGGAACACAAGTATTCAGTCTTAATGAATAATTAGTGGTAAAAGTATAATAGTAGTTATTAAGTATTCATGTAGTAATTTCTATGGAAACTGATAGGAGATGAACTGAATATGTAACTAATGTGTAATGAACAGTTAATTTACTTTAAGACTGGTCTTTGATAAGTTTCTGGGAGATAACATAAAAGCCCTTAGAATATCCTGCTTAGAGTACCTTTGAACACCTGGACAGTGAACCTTTAAGAGCTCTCAGAAGTAACAAATAGCTGGCCACAGCATGTGTACCTTAGGTTCACTACCACTGAGTCCCAGGATTATTGCAAACTGTGATTTATAGTGAACACTTGTTTTTGTGCACCTAGTTTTAGTTTTCTGGAGGTCAAGGTAGCAAGGTGGCATGGATACATTGATTTGTAGGGAATATTTTTATATTGTGGCACCAATTCTTTCTTGATGTGAGTTGTACATTTATTTTTCCAGTTTTTGAGCCATAAGATCCAAGCGGGACCAACACATTTCCTTTCTTGGGAATATGGAGGAAACTTAAGACTACAGGGAGAAAGAGACTGGGAGTTATATGTTTGTGGCCGGCTTCAGAGAAAAGATCATGATCTGCTTGTGTTCTGGTTCCTTCACTTCCTATGTCAACTCCTCCTTTGGTACTGTGAAATATGCCAGTATACTTTTAATACCCAACTACTTAAAAATGTTATCTAGACTCAATTTTTGATGCTCTAACCACAAAAACAACAATAACTTTAATAAGCTCTCAAATTCCTAGCTTTAGTAGTTGGTCTAATAGTGGTGCAATTAATCAAAAGAGGAGTTATTTGAGAAAGAAAAAGGAATAAGGTCTGAGGAAATAATTGGTGCTGCCCCAGACATATAGCATTGTGCTACCTGTGGAGTATCCAAGTATGAAATCTGAGAAAGAGAAAGAACTACCAACAGAAGAGAAGTGGACACTAACTCTTAAAGGACAAGAATAGAAAGGGAGACATAATGAGACCTGAGATGGGACAGCTAGAGCTCATGAAAGGTGAGGCACGATTCAAGGAGGGAATAGTGAACAGAATGAAGAGGGAGGCCTGAGTTTTGAGATGGGAGTAGAGTACTTATATCATGTTGAGTAATATTTGACAATGGCGGTCATAAATGATGTTGGTCTGGTCAGCCTTTGGGCTAGAAACCAAACTGCAGAAAGTCTAGGAGTAAATGGGCCAAAGTGAGTCTAGAGCATTATTTGAGGAAGTTGATGGGAAAAGAAGAAAAGGGATAAAATGATATCTGGGGGTATAAAGATTGTGGGGTCTAAAGATGTGGGAGACTTGGTTATGCTGATATGTGAAACAAAGGACCAGAAAGAGAAGCAAGAGAGACAGACAAAAGAGAACATGATTTCCATGAGACATGAGAAAATGGGGCATATAAAGTTCTTCTAAGAAGAGAATAAGGATGTGTTTTGTTACATTGCAAGTTATGATACAATGTGCCAGGTGTGATCTAATTATGTGGTAAATATTTAAATTAAAATATATTACAGAAAAAGACACATTGCCATTAGTACCCCTCCCCTTGTTTCAAACACACTTATTCCACCATTCTTGCTACTTTCTAAAGCAGCTCTGGAAGTTCTCTTTTGAGATGTGATTCAAAAATGTGGTGAATACTCCTACTGCATGCCAACCAATGGAAAGGCAGATCTATAAAAACAGTATGGTTTGTCCTTATCCACCTTATTCACTGTATCTGGCACCATCTAGGGGCTTCCTAAAGTAAAAATGGACAGGGAACTAAAGACACTCATGAAAGAATACTTCTAGAACTACGTCAGAAAGTGGCAAGAATGGTGGGGTAAGCATGTTTGAAGTGAGGGGGATTAATAGCAATGTGTCTTTTAGTATAATAAATGCTTTCAATTTAAACGCACACCATATTTTTCAACCATACCTTATATGAAGTTCATGGCAAGAGGTTATCCAGGGCAGAGCTATTTCATCTTTGTCTGTGTTGTCAGTAAGAGCTGTCTAGGATGTTTGTTCAGGTCCAGTTTATCCTGCATCCTCAGGGAGCCAAGACATGAGCTTTGTCACTAAATGATCCCTGAGACCAGGGGTTTTGTAGACAATGTATTTCTTAAGCTTTTTTTCCTTGACTATATTAAAATCTTTTTCCTTATGCCATACAAGTACACCAATTCCAGGAGGCAAGTCTCTATTCTTCAGCAACGTTACCCAGTTAATACAAGACACTTCTCTTGCACTATTTCTACATCACAGAAAACAAAAAAGGAAGTATTTGCCCTCCATATTGGGTTGAACAGGCTGCCCCTGACTGGTATCAGGGTCTCTTGCCTATCTGTCTGAAGGGCTTCTGTAACTCAGGCACAGCTGCACACATCTGTGAATCATTTGATGTGTCATGTCATTCCAGTCAGGATCTCTGCTTCAAGGAGTGCTCCCCTACTCTGTAGTCCTGTTCAGTTTGTGCTATATGATAAAGGAATACACCCCCAACACACACACTGAAATTCTTAGATGTGTAACATAGGAAAATTCTTAACAACTAAGAGCTAATGGCTTGCTTTGTCCTTACATATCTCCTTCATAAGTGTGTCTTATCTCAGAGTCATCTGCATTCAAATATATTTAAAGATTATTAAATTGTCTCACTGTCAAGTTCTTTCCTATTTTTCATTGTCTTAAATCTCATAAACATGCCACAGCTTATTCTTTACCTCTTTTTATTTCATAAAATAGAGATACTTCTTTCACAAGTTCAAGTGGTATAGCGCTGGAGGAAGCAAGTTCATGACAGCAGACATTAGCTTGCATTATATACTCAATACATTATAAATAGGCACAGAATAATAAATCATCCATATATCCCAGTAGAAAATAGGTTATATATTTAATTTCCTAAATGTACTTTAGACCATTTTTGCTTGCATGAAGGCTTTAATGAAATGTGACTTTTGTAATTTTAAAAAGTGCTCATTTCCTGTTGTGCATAATTTTACA
The DNA here is from genome assembly GCF_012274545.1 of Fukomys damarensis. Taxonomy (NCBI): domain Eukaryota; kingdom Metazoa; phylum Chordata; class Mammalia; order Rodentia; family Bathyergidae; genus Fukomys; species Fukomys damarensis. The sequence continues at coordinate 59,913,570 of NW_022900913.1, read as the reverse complement.
TTTGGTCTCTGGAGTATCATTAACTACATGTCCTTTGTATTTAGAAAAAGTTGTAGGGGAATATAATATGCTGGGCTTTCTAGTTAAAACTGTTAACAAGGAGGAAAATACAGGAATGTATTATGCAAGGAAGTGTTGAGGTGTATGGGAAATTGTGTTTTAAGACCTACTGTAGATATATGTCACTGTCTGTGAAAGAGAGGATAATTAGCGCCTGCACTCTCCGTCATATCAGACTAAAGGTAATGGGGTGTAAGAAATGGTTCATTAGTCTCTCTCAAGTACTTTTTACTGTGTCCATACTATTTATACCAGCAGAAAAAAATTCAGTCTTTAAAATCAAGTCAAAGCATTAGCCTTAGATTCTTCCATATGAGAAAGAACATGGAGTAATGATGCCTTAAAGTTAAATGAAAAAATGTACATAAAAAGCCCACACAGTATTTATTAGCATATATGTCACCCAACCTGAATGCTTGTATTGTTTGACCTCCTCCTTCTAGGTTGCTGGCTCTCTGCTTGATTCATTTCCAGGAGTTTGGGGTGGAGGAAGAGATGAGATCAGAAACCAGTTTGCTAAACATTATCACTGCCCACTTAGAATTATAATTGAAAAGGAACTTGCTACAGATTGACTCCTTAGCTGGATGAAATGGAGATTAGGTGGGAGAAGCAAGCAATAATGTAACCATGGTTCTTTTAGAAAAACCACCTGTGGTGGTGGACATGAAAATTGGATCAATTAGTGGTTGTTGCAAGGTTTTCCCATAAACTCACTGAGATGTTACTCAGAGAGGTACTGAGGCAGCAGTACTGAAAAGGAGAGGTGTAATACATTTGATGCTGTTTAGACCACATCAAGTTGTGGTAGAAATTTCTAAAGTAATTCTCTTTAGTCTTCTTCCCCCTCCTGACCTCTCCCCACTTCCTATAAAGCTTCTAGTATGTATTTCTGAGCTTTGGAGTCAAGTTTACTGCCTATAGTTAGAATTATGCATCTGTAAATGGAACAGATCCTCAGACTATAGAAAGGAGGAAAAAGTTATAAGAGAAAGATCTCAGGGCCAGTATCTTGAGATATGCTGCATATTTATTTCTACTGTGAGTTCCTTCTGCAAAATTGGAGAATAAAATTAAATAACCTGTGATTTCTTAATGAGTGAAGTCTGTGGGTGTTTTGGTGGTGTGCCAAAGAATTAACCATACAAAAGAATCTTACAATAGATTAAGGAAGGTTTAGTACTTAGCTTGTACCTGGTTTAGTCTAAGATCCTGTTATTTTGTGGACGCCCTTCCCCTCAAACCTTGCAGATAGCTGGGCACAAGTACTGAAAACAGCTCTGTCCTGGTCACAAAGAAACTTTTGATTGTAAGTACTTTTAGGGTAATGATACATCAGATAGTGGCTCTGCAGTGTCACATACAATTGTGACAATTTTTTTTTGCTTTGATTGTCTAATAGGAAGATTAGTAGAAGAGAATAGAAAACATAGGAAATACATAGGAATACATTGTGGTAAAGATGTGGAAAAACGATCACTCACATGTCACTACTGGAAATGTGAAATGGTACAGTCATTCTGGAGAGGAGTTTGGAAGTTTCTTACAAAGTTAAGCATGCCCTTACAGTATGGTCTGGTGATTTGCATGCTGACATTTATCCAAGAGAATGACAACTTATGTTCACATAAAAACCTATACATAAATGTTCATAGCAGGTTGAACAAAGTGAGGTACATCCACGCCATGACATATTATTCAAGAAAGAAAGAAATAAGCTACTAACATACGAACCACCTAGGGTGAATCTAGAGGACATTATGCTGAGTGAAAAAAGCTAATCACATACTGTATGATTTCACGTAAATAGCATTCTTGAAATGGCACAATTATGGACATGGAGAGCAGATTCATGATTGTCAGACATTAGGGATGGAAGGAGGAAAGAGGCAGGTGTAGCTTTGAAAGGATAACAGAAGGGATCCTTGTGCTGATGGACATGTTCTGTATTTGACTGTGTCAATGTCAGTATCCTGATTGCCACGTGGTATTACAGTTGTACAGGATGTTACCTCTGGGAGAAACTGGGAACAGGTAAAAGGTATCGCTGTATTATTATTATTATTATTTTTTTTGGTACCTGGGACCAAACTTGGGGCCTTGCTCTTGCGAGGCAGGCAGTGAAACCACTGAGCTAAATCCCAGCCCTCTCTGTATTATTTCTTAAAACTGCACATCATGCTACAATGATTAAAAGTTTAATTAAAAGTTTAAAATTAAAAATTAAAAGATTAATTAAAACAGATTTGAGAAAAGCAAATACATAGGAACTGCAGAGATCCTGTTTTATATACCACCTAATGAAAGATATGCAATAAAAATCAAATACTTATAGTTACTGAAAAAGTCAATTGCTAACTGATATTTTGGTCAAATAATTATTCAACAACCAGTTGGGGGAATTATTTAGTGAAATTGATTACTTGGAGAAATTTTGCCTTTATACAAATAAATGTTTATGAAATAACAAATAGATAAAACTTCATGATAACGTGGAAGATTTTTTGGGGGGTGGTCAAAATGTACCTACTAATCTTCTCTCCTTCGAACTGGGCTTGTCTTCATCTCCTCTCAATCCATGTTAGGAAATTGGGAAATGGTTAGATTAAAACGGTCATTGGCAAATTTCTATAATTATGTAATACTATTTATTAGTCATGAGTAGCCCCAAATTGGGTTAAAAGTTGACCATATGGACAAGAAAATAAAGTTCCCTTGAAATAACATTTTTTAAAGCTAATATTTATAGTTCTTGTAAAGCACCAATAATTATTGAATACTCATGAGAGCTTTTTAAATTGCTATTAACTCACATAAACAGTGCAGACATGTTTTAAAAAATAATTTAACACATAGTATGGAATTTAAAAATCTGGATTTCTGCTTCAGTAATGGTGTTTTCTAGTTATGTCTCAGTTTCTGAGTACAATACACATCTGTGAAATGGGTAGAATAATATTAAAAAGTAGTATAGCTTGAAATGAAAATGTATCGCTAGTTTTAAAGTACTATGTAAGTAGTTGTAGGAATAATGGTTGTTATTAAGATAGATTTATAAAATTAACCATCTTTTCTTTTTTAACCTGGCTCCCTTAACAGTTTTCCATATTGTTTATAGTTTCAACATCCATTTCTTCCCAATTGCACAAATGCACCAAGCCTAGAGAAACTTGGTTTTTAGACCTATAGGGTTGCTTGCAGAATTGTGTGGCTCACAAGCCCAGCATTTTTCTTGCTTATCCAGGCACTAAGAATGCAAATATTAACCCAGTTTCTTCCATTGGAAAAACACTTTCCCCTTTTCTCTGAGAATTGGGATTTAAACACATTAACAGCAATTAGTACTAGAGCCAAGAATTCAGATTTTGAATAAAACTACAGTTGACATTTGCTCCTGGATGAGAGAGTGAAAAATGGTCCATAAAGTTTCTATTAACTTCAAAAGCAGCAACATCTGCTCCAATCCACGAGGCTTCGAGATCTACCATGGAGGAAGAGAGTGCTGTCCGCAAGCTGAGGACTCAGCTAGCAGTCCAGGACACAGTCCTCAAAGGCTATCCTCAGCGCATTGGAGGAGAGCATCACTTCCAGCGAACTCAAAGCAGTCTTATAAAGCAAGACGTGAGCCCATTATTAAGTGTGGACTGCTAAGGAAGCTCAGGATTGCAGTGACTTGAAAAGAGTTCTTCTCCTAAATGCATTTATCCTGCAAATATATTCCATTTTCCCCCTTCCTTTTTCTTCTTGCTTCTTCCTCTCCTCCCTTTCCTTTCCTCTGTTTTTTCTTCTTCCTTCTTGTCCTCTCCTCCTCTTCTGTTTTTCTCTTTCTTTCTTTTCTTTTATTTTATTTATTTATTTTTTTTACTTCTCACCATGGATATTTGCGTAACTTGATGTAGAAATTTGTATTCTATAACTTTTTAGGGCTGTTTTCCAATAGAGTCACTTTGGGTATTATTAGACTGTTTAAGAAAAAACCCAACATTTTCCAAAGAATGCTATGGTTTTCTCAGTTACATGAGTTTCCTCCCCCAAATTCAGGGGAATTCCATTCCATTTTGCAATTAGTTAAGGATTATATTTCCTTATTTTTATTAATTTTATGTAAAGTGGGATTTATCAGTGGAGCATTCATTGACACTGACTTCAATTTATTCTGATGAAACTGACTGACATCTGTGTGTGCTGTTCATCAGTCATCATTTAAACCATTCTTAATTGCATTAAATGTAAATTAAGACATTCAATTTCAGCCATTATTTTTCATAAAACACTGTGAACTGAGTTTTAGTGGGTCATGAGATCTTACATTCAAGATAAATAGGGTAAATTCAAAACTTACCACTGATGTTCATATTTCACCCTTTGTCGACTATTTCTTTCATTGCTTACTAGATTGGAAAGATTAATTTGGTCCCTAAAGAGTCAGATGGCTAAGGAAGATATAACTGAAGTCTTTTAAACAAATGATTTTATCATCCTTAGAGCTTGCCTATGTTTTAAATATGATTTTTAAAATCTTTAATTATCTATTTAGATATAATGATAATTTGAGTTGAAAGTGCCAAACTAAGTTCTCTGATTTGAAACTGATACATTTAAAACCTTGGACTGTAGAATTTAGGATTACATTAAAAAAAAAAAGTCTTAGCTAGGCAAATATAAACTTTTAACATTGTAGCTTAGAATGCTCTTGCAAAATTAGCAACATCTGTGGTATATTACATACTTGGCATTATATATTAAGATATGCTCTTTCTCCACTCCTATTGTTGATAAATGTTGTATTTTCCAATTAATTTATTCTGGTTTTATTTGTAAGTCACTGTCCCTAACTCCTGAAATTGTCCCTATTAAATGAAAACAATCATCATTTTGTAATATAATGATTAGAATGATAGTGATAATTACTAGCAGTAAATAATAAGCATTTGTATAATATACTTTAATAAGATATATATCCATCCATCCATGAGTAATTTTCACCCCTAAAGAAATATCCAAATACTACACCCTGAGAGAAATCAGGCCCAGGTGAAAATCATATTGTTAGCAAGTATGGTTTTTAAACAGTAAGAAGTATCAAATAGCTAAAAGAGTCAATGTGGCTAGGCTCTGATGTTTATCTTTATCTAGGAATATATGAAAATGTTTTGATGGGTAAAAACTTGTTTCATTTATTGTATTTTTAATTTTTGTGGTGCTGAGGATTGAATCTGGGGTCTCATGCATGCTTGGCATGTGCTCTACCTAGGAGCTACACTTCTATCTTTATTTATTTTTAAATTTTACCATGACCTATGTGACTAAACACTACATCATTCTTAGAAGTTCCCAAGATCTTCCAGGTATACTCGTGTGCCAAGGTTGTATTGTACTGTGCAACTGATATACTTTGCAGAATACTCCTGTGGCACTTACCTAGTAAGTGGTGAGAGGTTTGAAACAAACCACCTATAACTTTGCTCAACAACAAACCTCCGACAACAAACCAGCTAGGACTTTGCCACATCATTAAGCTCTTTTGCTTTCCAATTGAAAGTTGGTCAACAAAGGGAAGGAAACTGTCACACTTGCCTTCATTACTTCTGTAGTAAAATTTTATATGACTGTTATATATGACATTTACATTCTCATGTCAATTCAACTGATGGAAAACGAAGTGTTGCAATAAGTCTGGAGAAGAGTAGTGATGCAATCATCCTACCAGTTTCTTGTTATTAATGTGTCTCTTACTCATTTTTAAAGATAGCGTAAATGAGAGTACTGAATATAAATGGCTTTTGTAAGTCATCCAGGTCAGTGAATCATGTCATTGTTTGCAACCTGAGTTCCGTGAAAGCCCTGGTTATTGATAGACATACCATATATTTTTCTCATAAATGAAACACACAAACAATATTCACAGCATTTAATGAATATTACAAAATAATACAATATGAGTTTTCCTAGTTGTATGTACTGAATAGTGTGACCTTTAGAGTGTCATCCTTAAACTACATAAACACCATATAGAAAAGCATCATGTAATTTATTTTTCCAGATGTAACATTAACAAACATTTTAGTATGATTTATATTTTGGTTCCTTGAAAGATGAAGTAAGTTCTTTAGTATTAGCATTGCTAATGATTTTAATGAGGCATTAAAATGTTGCAGTATTATGGGAACATTTTTCTTTCTTTCTTTTTTAAACATTATTTCATTAATATTTCACAGGACTTTTAATCTTAAATTGATGAAAGAACCTGAAAGCATAATCCACAGAGTGTCAAGGAGCTTGAGTAGTGGGCAAGAACCAGGGAAAGGCAGGGCTGGGTGATAAGGGAGGGCTGATGAAGCGCATTGAGTCAGGAGCACTCTCTCCCTAGGCACACTGTTGTTGATGAAATCAGGACAGAATAATTTTATTTTTGCTCAGAGGTTTTCTGCCATTGTCCACAGAAACCTACTGCATGTGACACAGACTCTTTGTACTTCCATGTTGGGCTTGGGGAAGCCAAATAGCCATAGAGGAGCTTTTTCCAGATGACAGTTGATTAACTTGTGTTAGAGGCAGGGTGCAGCACAGTGGAGCACTTGCCTGGCATGTACAAAGCCCTAGCTTTGATGCACCACAAACAACTGAGTACCCATCCTACTTAGACTTTTAGAATTTGAATCCTTTCTGCTGCATACTATTTAACCTAGCACTTTCACAATGTCTTTACAGTAGGCAGAAAGCTTTCATGGGCACTGTATTGTTTAATTCTCACAATGTCCTTTGTGAGTTATGTGACATTTAGGGGAAATTATTTTCTCTCCCAAATCATAATACCTGTGCAAGAATTGCTGTTTGGTTAACTTACAATTATCACAAAATGATCACTCTTCAAATATAAGGACGAGGGGTTTCATTCCTGCTAGCAGAGCTCATATGGGTTCATGATCCCAGGGAGAATGATTAGCTTTATTTTAGGCATTTGAGAAAATTTTAAACAACAGAGGAACCAAGGACTAAGCAACCTTTGCAGCTGCACAGTGGAAATCCTGGCACAAAGGGAAATTGTTCTTGAATAAATTCTCCAATGTCACAGGCAAAAATAGCCCTTGTCATGGTTTGGCCTCAGCGGCTGTTTGTTCTGTCTGGATCAGAGCATGGCAGAATCATATTCTGGCTGGAAAGTATCACTATCTTGTACATTGCATTATCTGTAAGCCTGATCCTGCCCTTAAGCAGCCCTCAAGGCTGTACCTTAAAGCTCTGCGCGACCTGTAAGCAAGCCCTCTTATCATCTTTTACTTTAGAGGACCAGTGTGTGGGATCTTAACGTGGTCTTTAACTCAGTCTAGCTGATTTAGACTCTGCTTATCTGGGGGTGAGTATGAAACCAGAAAATAAAGTGAGCTCTTGCTTGGAAACCAACTGAAGCATATGGAACTTTTTCATGCCCTAGGCAGTGATGTTTAAAAGCATGGTTCATGGTTCCTCCATGCAGTACTTGACTCACTAGGGTGCATGAGATTGGGGCGGGGGGTGAATAAAGGGAGAAAGAGGTTTATTAATACAATGCAGATTCTTGGCTCAGGTTTTGCATTAACCTTGTAATGCTGCCATGTGCATGAGTCAAATAGTTTTTTGAGGATGAAAAATGGTCCTATAGCCATTGACCAGGTAGCCTGAAAATACATATATAGCAGTTGATCATAGTGGAAAAGGTGAGAATATGTATCTCTTGTTTTCTAGTGGATTAATAACATCTCCTCAAGAGCCTTAGAAATGTACAGAAAAAAACTAAAAGCCAAAATGCAAGCCAGCCAGTTATACTGTTTATTGGCTAATATAATAAAAGCTCCGTGGAGAAGGAGATGCCTTAATACCTTGACTAAAATTAAATTTTGGTATTATCCATGCATTTCAATTATTCATGCTATTCCAAAACCCTAAAGCATGAAAAATCTAGACTTGCTTATTACTTGTTCTGGTAGAGCCACCAATAAGTGTGTGGGAGCCAATCTCGATGTAAAGAGAGCAATGGACTCTGTCGCTCTACCTCATTTGTTTTTAGTATTTAATAGGGCTCAAATTTTCAAAGTGTCTGGTCTGAGATATGAAATCTGGTTTGTGTGCTCCCATATTGGACTCTTCTCTGCACCAAATTTATTTTTTCCCAAGGATGTGAGCAGATAGAAGTGTCATATTCTGTGATGTGGAGTGCCATTTAACTCTAGTGACTTCTGGTGCCCCTGATCAGGCTGACTCTCAGGAAAACCAGAGCCCCAGACTTAGACTTTAATTGCAGCACCTCAAATTCCTGAGGTTTACCAGTTGTGTCAGAAGATGTGTGCAACATAGAAAGAGATTGGAAAACAACTCACTTATTACCCTGATGTAAATTTTTGATATCTACTTTGAAAAGTGTATTTTCTTAGTTCCCATACCCCCAACTCTGTCACCTAAGCATGTACATGTGCATGCGTGCACACACACACACACACACACACACACCCACTTACTGAATTAACAAATCCTTTCTTAGGGGGGAGGGAGATGATGCAAAAGAAAGTAATTAAGATGTGTTATATCATGTACCAACCCCCACAAGGAATTAAAATGTTATGTACTGCAAAAATACTAATAAAAATTAAAGGGCCAGGGATTTAGCTCAGTGGTGCCACTTCCTGCCTCGCAAGCAGAAGGTCCTGAATTTGAAAACTTGTACAAAAAAAAAATCCTTTCTTTAAAAATGACATCAAAGGCCCAGAAATATTGAAAAGGAAACCCTCTAATAAAATGTGTATCTTGGCTTGATTTAATATTCTTCAAAATGGACAGGTTGACTCGGGGAATTTTTATTTCCAAGAATTTTTGTCTTAAGATTGTTTTAGATATTTATAATTGGTTGTCATTTGAAGTAATGTGCATATATTAAGAGTAATTTAAAAGTTATTACAGAAATACAGAGAGACTTCAAGGACAAACAAGTGAATAGAGATTGTGTGCTCTTAAACACATAAAGATTAGTAAATAGAAAAATCATCTTTTTAGAGTCAGGCAGATGAATAGGTAGCCACTAGCATTCTGTAATTCTGTAGTGTGTTGGTTAAGAGAATAAGTATTGGACTGTCCAGGCTTGAATTCCAACTCTTCCACTTGAGAATTGTATAAGGTTGGTAAATGCTTTTAGCTTCTTGTGCTTGTTTCCTCATCTGGAAAGTGAGTTTTAAGACCTTTATAAGTTTTTCATGAGAATGAAATGTTAATGTAGATGACTTCTATGAAGTAAGAATTTATTCAGTATTAATTATAATAATATTGGGTATCCCTAGCATGTTTTGAAATATGAGGCATAACATGAAAAATATTTTTGATACAGTTCTTTATGACATTTTCAATCTATGGAAAGAATGTTTATTAAAAATGTGATTCATCTGCATCTCTCAAATGACCAGTGATGTGGAGCATTTTTTCATATATTTACTTGCTGCTTTTACTTCTTTGTCTGAGAAATGTCTGTTCATTTCAGATGCCCATTTTTGAATTGGGTCTTTATATTTGGGGCTGCTGATTGTTTTGAGTTCTTTATATATTCTAGATAATATTCCTTTGTCTGAGGAGCAGCTGGTAAAATTTTTTTCCCACATTGTAGGTTGTCTCTTAGTTCTGCTGATGGTTTCTTTTGAAGTGCAGAAGCTTTTTAATAAGATGAGATCCCAGTTGTTGATTCTTTCTGCTAGTTCCTGTGCTACTGAGGATTTGTTCATAAAGTCTTTTCCTATGCCAATGTCTTCCAGAGTTCTGCCTAACTTACCTTCCAGCAAGTTTAGTGTTTCTGTTTTTATATTTAGATCTTTAATACACTTGGATTTTAATTTAGTGCATGGTGAAATATAGGGGTCCAGTATAAAGAGGCTCTTCCCTCCACTGAGGATGGTCAGCTCCTTTCTCAAAGATGAGGTAGCTGAGTACATCTGGATTTGTTATTGTGTCTTCCAATCTGTTCCACTGATCCTCAGGCCTGTTTCTTTGCCAGTACCATGCATATATATATGAAAAATGCTCCACATCACTGTTCATTTGAGAGATGCAGATGAAAACAACACTGAGATTCCACCTCACCCCACAAAGAATGGCTGCTATCAAGAAATCAAACAACAAAAAATGTTGGCGGGGTTGTGTAGAGAAAGGAACCCTTCTCCATTGTTGGTGGGAGTGCAGACTGGTGCAACTACTATGGAAATCAATATGGAGATACCTCAGAGAGCTTGGACTGGAGGTTCCATTTGACCCAGCCATCCCTCTATTGGGTATCTTTCCAAAGAACTAAAAGAATCATATCACAGTGATGTATGTGCACCCATGTTTATAGCGGCACAGTTTGTAATAGCTAAAACTTGGAAACAGCCCATTTGCCCCTCAGTTGGAAACTGGATAAAGAAGATGTAGTTTTTCTATAAAATGGAATATTACTGAGCCATAAAGAAAGAGAAAATAGATTCATTCATAGGAAAATGGACACATATTGAAGATATACTCCTAAGTGAAATAAATAAGTCACACATGTGTAAATACCGAATAATTTCTCTGGTGTGAATAAACTGCAATAATACATAAGATTCTAATAAGATTACTGACATGGCGAAACGGGAATAAAGGGGCTAAAGGTGTAGGGAAGGTGGGATGGATAGGGGAAGGGTAATAAGGGAAAAGAAAAAGATGTGAGATAAAGAAAAGATGGAAATAAAGTGGTTGTAGATGGGGAGGGGAGGAGGGGGTGAAGGGAGGGCAGGGACAAGGGGAAAAAATGAGAACCAAGACCTGTCATGTAGAGGTACAAGATCCCAACAATGAATGTAACTGTACTGAATCCCTAAAATGTACCAATAAACTCAATTAAAGCTGAAAAAAATGTAATTCAAGAAATATTTAAAACAGCATGGTGCTGACTTAAATCTCAAGAGGAGGCAGAGAAGAGAGAATATAATGCAGTAGTATGTGCAGGGACACTTGGTTAGAAGGTCAGATGGAGCTCATCTTTGAAGGACAAAGAGAGTTTAGGTTGGTGGGTTGATGGAGAAGGAATGGCTTTAAGCAATGAACCAAGGAATTGAGATGGGAATAAGATTGAGGAGACTATACTTGCTAGACTAAGATTTAAGTCTGGAAAGTAAGATGGGGCTAGGTTTTGGAGACTGTTAGAAAGTGACAAGAATTTCAGTGTAATGTGCCCAGCAATAGGAAAGCAGAAGAAAGCTTTTAAACTCTTATGTGCCATAATAAAACATATAACAAAATACAATATGTATGCTGAAATTAGAAAAGCTAATGACATGGGATCCATTTACAATTGTTCCAAGTCTAGTTGTACAGAAGAGTTGTCTGGAGGGCCTTAGCCCCAATGGATTCTGACTCAGAAAGGCTGCAGTGGTCTGAGAAGCTGTAGTTTTACACAGATTCCTCAAGTCACTGTGATCTGTATCCAAGCTTTGAGAAGCACTGAGCCTGTTGCATCACTCCAGGCCTGACATCACGAGGCCCTGGACTAGTGTCATGGCAGTGAGTGGAAAGGCCTATTCAGATATGAATGATGTTTTAGTTACTTTCTGTTTGCTGAGACAAAATACCCAGCACCCAAAGTTAAAGGAGGAAAGGTGTATTGTAGCTCACAGTTTATAGGGTTTCAGTTCATAGTCAGCTGACTCCAAGGCATGTCAGAGGGGCATTGCAAAGGAGAAACAGTCCATGGCAAAGCAGGGCAGTGAGAAGGCAGCAAGCAGCAAGCAAAGTAGCAGCAGAAGCAGCAGCAGCCTGGCTGTCCCTTTTAACTCTTCCAGGCTACCCACCCTTTGGGTGGGCCTTCCCGTTATCCACAATCAGAACTATGGCAAACCAATCAGTGGACTAATTTATTAATCATGCAACCTTGATCTCAGCATCACACACCCTAGATCTTGACACCTCTGAAAAGCCACCCCCCCACATGGCCAAATGGGGCTTTGGGAGGATATCTAGACCAAAATCGTAACAAATGACAACTTAAGGAAATTGGTGACTGTAGGGGATTAAGAAAAAAAGAGTAAAAAATTACATCTAAGTTTTTACTCTGATAGAAGGAAAAGTAGTTTGAGGTGAATTATGGGCCTGTTGGGTTTGAATAAATGGCATTTTGTTGGATGATGGGTATGCTGTGCTGAAGATGACCACAAATCAAAGGTCGGAGCTAGAGATGAGTTCTTGGGTCACTCGTGTAGAGTTGATGGTGAAAGCTGTCAGAGTGGGTATACTCACCAAGAGGAATAAGTGCAAAGACAGGAAAGATGGGTGCTAAGAGTGGATCCTTTGTGATACCTGTCCTTTAGGCAGTGAAAGGATTTTAGCCGGCCAAGGAGACAAAAGAGTTAGGCTGCTTAGAGTGCAAGATGATTGAAAGAGAAGCTTTTGAAAGTTTTAAAAGTCATGACAAAACTATGTAGAATTTTTCTACATACAAAGTATGAATTTATTGTGAAAGAAAGAAACCCGATGATTAAATTCTTACATTAGTTACTCAGTGGTTTAGGTACAAAGAGTTGAAGTTGCTGAGGTGCAAAATAGCCACATTAATAACTGACAGGTCTCTTTTAGGAGATGGATAAAGTCCCTAAAAGCCTACCTACTGTTCATTGAGTGCTAGCTTTGTACCTCACACGTATCTAATTATTTCTTTCTATGATTATCCTAAAAGGTAGATATTATTATGCACATTGTATAGATGAGAAAATGTGCCATTGTTTTTCCAGTGGCTTCCGATATCCCCTGGTATATGGCCGGTTCCCTCTGCAGTGCATCATAATTTCCTTTTAGTGCCTAGTGCATAGTAGGCACTCAGTAGAGAGTTGGTGAAATAATGTATGAATCAAAAGGTCATAAAATATAGCTGAATATACTGAGAAGGAAATTTTCCTGGGTTGACGTCTAAGAAATGCCTGAAATTAATATCCTGTGAATTACTCTGCACGTGGATGAGGCACACTATGGATATTATGTATGAAGAAGATCTGTATAGTGTGAGCAGGGGAGTGTTGTTGGCTAAGCTTGGCTGCAGAGTTGTATTAGTGAGCATGTGGCATGACTGGTGGAGGCAGAGTCAGAGAAGACAGAAACTCCAAAGTGGGTTTCATGAATATGTGAGAGGCCATGACCTCTCTATGGTGATTAAAATTGAGATTTAAGAAATTATCCAGACATTAATGTTAATGATAGAATCACCAAAAATACCAGTGGCTTTAACATTTTATCAATTTGGTGCTGCTGCCATGTGGTAGTTAGGAGTTTATCATTAATTCACTCAACAAACTTATATTGAGCATGTATGATGTATCAGGCACAGGGCCAGGTAAGGTAATGGTTATAAAGATGAAATAGATGTGGCATTTGCTCTTAATGAACTTATAGTCTATTGCAGGCAATGAGATAAAGCATGTCTATCAAATAAGATAAAGAATAACAATAATAGTGAAAAATGTACAAGTCAAACATCATAGAGATTCCAGGGAGGAACGGTTACTTCTTAGGAGAATTAGGAATTTCTTCTGAGAAATTTGAGCTGAAACTTGAAGAGTAAACAGGACTAGCATGGATGTACTAATAATATGTTTACTAGCCTCTGGGTGTGAATTACTGTCACCTAAGCCCGAGTGGGTTAGAAGGCAGAAGCCACTTATGTTTTTTTCTTTATTATCTATCTGATGTACCCTTCAGTGGTCAAGATGCCTAGGCAAGATGATGCATAGTTGTTATTTTTTTTCTAAAAATGTATCTCTTTCTATAACAATTATATCACTTTGTGTTTTCTTAGAAGGAAAAACTTGGGACACATGCAATTTTCTGTTGAAGACATCATTAAGTAGCAGAATTTATTAACAACTACAGTTGAACCAAAGGGCACATCAACTGATAGTTCCCTGCCACCAAATGAAGATATATTATCGGTATTTGTGTTAAATATTCCATTTTAACAGTGTAGATACATATTCATTAGCAGGCAGAATAACCTTAGAGTTTGCACTTTGCAAATGCTTGTTATTTTTGCCAACTCTGCCGTGGGTTTTAAAACTTTGCATCACCTTCTGCATGTAATCTCAGAGTCTGTCATTCACATGTAGAAAACTCACCTCTCTATTTAGCCTGTAGTTGGTGAGAGATAGACATTTACAGGGCCCTCTGCCCTTGAGCTGTTCCATTAGTGCATGGAAAGCACCTTGCAGCCTGTGACAAGCGCAGCAGATCGGCACTAAATCAAAAATCAGTGCCAGCCAGGGATCTAAGCCACCATGAAGGTCACAGCCATCAACTGCATGCCATCTCAATCCAAACAAAACACATTGGATACAGGGGGATTTTCACAACTCACCATAGGTGACAAACATTTCATGTTAGAGTTATACGTAGCCACAGAACTAAGAACTGACCTTTTAAGTATTGAGTATTTAATCAAACTTTGATGAAGCTAGATGTAATTTTCTCTATTTTTGTAGTTAAAACCAAAATGTAACAAAACCTCCATGTCATGCTGCTGTATGGAGGATTTTGATAAAAATTCTTTTAAAAAATCCATATGTGTTTTTAAAAACAAAATCAGAAGGTTTCTATAAAAATCATCTGATTTGATTTCTTTCTTTGAAAAATGTCAGTGATCTATAATGAAATGAGTAATTGGCACTTTACCCAGTTTGGTTTATTATAAGAATTTATAATTAGAACTTATAATTTTCTATATTAAATAGGAAATATTAGAACTTGTTTTGTTTTAGCACAAGTTCACCTTCAGCAGCCCAGTTCAGTTAAAGTTGGTGAATTTGACTCTACATATAATAAAATTTTTGTACTATCTAAAGAAGGCTTTCAATAATATAGGCATTACTTAAATATTGTACCCCCAATTTATTTTCCACCTCTAACTCAGAGAAAAAAGAAATCAAGGAGGAAAGAATTAAATACTAGTCTTCTACCTAGCTCATAGATTTTCTTTTATGTCATTCTGAGAATTAATTGCCTAGGTTAATAGAAAGTGTTAGATAGCTGAGCACACAAAGCCAGATTTTACTAAATTAACCTGAAAATGCCTGTGCATTACAAAATGAAACATATATTTGAAAAAATTATTTTGCATAATTAAACTAATGTAGTAATATGATCTGATTGAATTCCCTCTGCTATGAGGGAATGAGACAAAAGCTTAGTTCTTCTAACTCTGATGAAATAACCGACAAGGGGCTAACATAAAAGATTTATACATGTACCCTTCCTAAAATAAGCTTTTGCAAATGACATGAAGCAAAGCAATGGATACAAAGAACAGAGTAAAAATGAAATAACTCTGCAGTCTAATCAAGGTCAAAGCAACCAAAACTATTTTGAAAATATGCCATTTCAGAAACAAATGCTTGGGCCCAGCTATCTCTGTCACTGAATAAATCATGGTTAATTTACACTAACTGGTGAAGAAAGTTTCAGAAAACTGTAAAACCATAGTGTTCAAGAGCGTGTGTAATAGAAGAATGCCATCTGCTGGTGAACCCAATCAAACTCATAGTTAGGAAAATGTGAGGACATAAATCCTGAAGACAAGGAAGATTCAAAGTTTATGGAAGCATTTTTTTCTTCTAAGAAATCCACTCTCATTAAGCTGATGCATACCTTTGATATACGTTATTCATCTTATATTAACTTGATTACTAATTTCATGGAATCACTAGTGAGGAAAGTCTTGAGAGGAAATGGGCTCAAAGGGCTTTTTATTTTTCCGTTTTTTTTTTTTTTGCCAATTTACAAAGTTTTTGTATTCATCATTCATCAGTAGTCAGCCAGTGAGTCTGTTCTATTTAAAAGCTCTGGCTTTTCACTTAATGCATCCCATCTGTTTCTGAAATAAATTGCAATAATCCGTGTTTAATTTTAATCAATGTATTACTAAATATGCAAATTATATTAAAAGCCGTGGTTTGAAAAAGCTTTCATTTGTAAATATGGTAGCTTAAAACAGGAAGCATATCTAAAAGCCATTTAGCTACAGTAGCCTAACTCTAACACTGTAGCTGATTTATAAAGCAGATCACAAGTTGATCTTTCTCCCACAAGGGGATATGTAAAACTGTTGCATATCAGATTTTGTTAACATCTGATGGGCTAGTGCTAACAGTGTAAGAGACTCATACTTCAGCAACCATGTCTTTTACATTTAAATTAAGGTAATCTTATTCCATTCTACATCTTCCTAATTTTTTTTACACAACCTAACATATGAATTTGCGTGATTGGTTTATGAATCACAGTTAAAGCAATTTGAGCAAGCCTTTCAATCAATCTTAAATTTTTAGTGCCTAATTTACTTGTGATTTGCATAATTAATTGTGGAAGGGATCCTTTGGGAGTCTCCCTTTTCCCCCTTTTCCCGTTCTTACCTTGTGTCTCAGATGGAGACTAGAGAGACTGGGAATGGTACTGAATTTCTTTCAGGCCTGCTGTATGACTCTTTTAGGAATCCAGAAATTGTATGTTGCATTATATCCTCTGATCTGTTTGAGCTAAGGGGTAAATTCTGAGAATTACCTGCAAAAGAATGTATTTGACAAGGGTGTGATTGATTTGTGTATATAGTTACCAAATAATTACCTTAAAGGAGGACTTTGCAATTCTTTCTTGTATGCAGGACATGAGTATAGGAATACATATAATATTCATATACATACTAAATTCTGTTGTGTACTCATTGTCATATTGTTTTGGGTACTTACATAGAGTGCAATCTAATCTGAGCTAGGCTAAAGCAAAGTTTCAGGAATTGTGCCAGACAATTGTTAAACACACTCATTATTAATAAACAAATCTTGCAAGCTTAAAATAAAATAAATTATAATAAAAACAAAGGTGATAAATGCTAAAAACATATCACTTTATAATTATTGTATTATATTTTAATATTATCTGTACTCTTAAGGTTATTTGCATCTACCTGTTGTATCTGTGTGGTAAAAATACTGCATAATAGTGTGCTTTCCAGCTCCATATTTAGGGAATGTCAAATTGGTGGCTGGAAGTTGGCCATGGTGAGAATATGCCTCAGAGACTGGCAAATGCTGCAGATCAAGGGTTTTATTTCTCCTTCTGTATGGCTGGTTGTTAACTATTTACCATCACATCCTGTCTTAACCATGTCACACACAGGGCATGTTCTCTGTCATTTATTCTTGGACTACCTTAAGAGATTATTAATAGCTCTTACTGACACCTTTTGATTGTTTTTTGCTATGTATTCTAAGGCTGGCCTTGAATTCACTATGTAGTCAAGGTTAACCTCTAACTGTGGCAGTCTTCCTGCCTCAGCCTCTCAAGTACTGGGATTACAGGTGTGTGCCACCATACTCAGTTTTCTTGGGGACCTTTGTAAAAGTAAAATATATATTTGGCTATGTCAGGAAACTTAGACTATGGTTTCTTGTTAAGCTTTTAAAATTACATTTTTCCCTACTGTAGCAGATAATTTGGGAAACAAAAAAAATATGTTTTCAATGATTTCATTATTGCAAAAGAAGAAAGTCATCATATTAATAATTTATTAAGCAGTTTGTGCTTTGCATATTGGTTAACCAGAAAACTTATTGCTGAGTTCAAGGGACTGCCAAACAATGCTAAGATTAGAATGTGCTAGAAAATTAGTTTTGTGGAACAAACTCATTGCATATATATATATATATATATATATATATATATTTGATACCTTCATGCCAAATATTTTTTTTTTGTGCTACCAGGGATTGAACTCAGGACCTTGTGCTTGCAAGGCAGGTGAAGTGCCACTAAGCTAACTGTCCAGCCCATGCCAAAGATTTATTAATCACACCTCAGTATACTTAATGATGTAAACAAATTAAAAACTTCAGCTTGTGATCCAAGGTCATTTTCAAATTGGAAGCAACATCAGCCTGCCCTATGAGGGCTAATGAAATAAAAATAAGGACTTAGTTCTCTGGGAAACTCTGTGTGGGTCAGTGAGGCTCTTTTGGTGAATACACCAATTTGCTCTGCTTCTACAGCCCTTTGTCTTCAGACAAAGGTAAGCTTTTTGGGACAGGTAGGTTTCTGCTATTGCCTACAGGCACACAAGATTTCTCCGTTTTCAGCTTTACTTTAGTTTTACTTTACTTCAGTTTTACTTACTTTTCTGTTCTTGGATTTATACTCACAGATAATAAATCCCAATGCACTAACAATGCTTTCATGCTTTTTCCTTCAACAGAATTCTAGATCTATGATTTTTCTTTATAAAATTGTTTTTAAGTTAAATGCTAATTTGAAATGTATTAAGGTCAAAAGGATAACATTGATGAGTACCTACATCTCTACTATTCTTTTAAAGTAGGACATTTTAGTCCTAAACATGTGCCCATCTTGTCACTCCATTTACAGGTAGCCATGAGATTGACTTGGAATTTTCATTATCTTGGTAGTTTTTACTTACTTTTTTTCGAATCAGGAATTGAACTTAGGACCTGCTGCTTGTGAGGCAGGTGGCAGCACCACTGAGCTAACTCCCCCACCCACTTTTACTTACTATTTTGCAATATTTCTCTTCTAAGTGGTACAAAAATAATTTTGCATGTTTTTGCCTTTACAGAAAGAGTTGTACAATATATATTTTACAACTTTATTGATTCTATCATAAGTGGTTACCAAAGTGATAATGTCCCATTCTATGACTGTGCCAAAATTTGTTCATTCATTCTATTGTTTTTTTTTTTGGTACCGGGGATTGAACTTGGGTCCTTGCACTTGCAAGGCAGGCCACTGAACTGCTGAGCTAAATCCCCGGCCCCATTCTATTGATGATAAATATTTAGACTGTTTCCAGTTTTTCTATTATGAATAGTGTTGCTATGCTGCAAGTATTCTTTTTCTTTTCTTTTTTTGAGACAGGGTCTCACTATGTAGTTCATGCTGGCCTTGAACTCACTGCATAGCCCTTATTGGCCTTGAACTAGTGACAATCTTCCTGCTGAGAATACAGGCATGTACCACCATGCCTGGCTCTGCAGATATTCATATGCCTGTATTTTGGTGCATATGTTCATGAATGTCTTTAAATAGATGCCTAGGAGTAGAATTCAAATCTGTTAGGTATGCAAAATTATTTTCCAAAGTAATTATACTAATTTCTACAGAACTGTTTAAGTATTTGAATGGTTCACATTAACACTTAATATTGTTGGAATTTTTAACTTTTGAAAACTTGGCAGATGTGAAATATTATTTCATTGTTACTATTTTTCATCTTTTTTTGGGGGGGTACTGGGATCGAACTCAGGACCTTGTACTTTTTTTGTTTTTTCTCATTGAGTTTATTGGTGCTTTTTAAGTATACAGTACAGTTACATTTATCATTTGGATCTTGTAACTTTATATGACAGATCTTGGTTCTCATTTTTCCCCATACCCCTGCCCTCCTGTCACTCCCTCCCCTTCCCCTATTTACAAAGAGTTTATTTCCATTTTTTCGCTTTCTCATATTTTTTCTTTTCCCTATTTCCTTTTCCCTACCCTTTCCACTTCCCTTTTGAGGGAGGCAGTGGCACCACTGAGCTAAATACTTGGCCCCTATCTTTCATCTTTGGTCTAACCAGAAGTTCGTATCACATACACCCAGCCCCATCACTAACCACAGTAAAAACTAACGTCACTTGTGCCTCTTATGAGAGCATTTAGAATTGGCATGGTGCTTGTTCTGCTGTACCAGAAAGCCTCATTATGTGAGGCTTTGTTTCATAAACTCATGGTATGAGTCATCTGAGCCAGTATTGGCTGAGGAAAGGGTTGATCTTAACTTTCATGGGGCAATCACAAAAATTAGGTCAGATTCCATTTATTTTCTTACATATGTAGCCAGCTGTCTTGCTGATATCAATTAAAAAGTCAGTCGTTTCCCCATTACCTGCAATACACCTTTGTAAAAAATCAAGTCTGAGTTCTCTGTTTCATGTTGTTGGTCATTTTGTTCATTTCTGTGCCAGTATCATTGCCTTAATTGCTGTAGCTTTATAATATGGCATGGCTTGTGTTTAGATGTCCCCCCAAAACCTCGTGTTTTTTCAGAGGTGGCTGAATCTAGAGTGTGTGCTTGATTCACTGCAGGGCCACAGGCATTAGGATTAAGGATGTGAGTGCTACCTGCTCAAAGTAACCTGAATAAGATAAAAGAGCAGGAAGACACAGAGTAGAGTCTCTTGTTGCATTTGCTGACTTTCCTTGCTATAAACTATTGCCCCTCTGCCACTGTGCCTCAAAGCCAGCTGATTATGGACTAAAATCTCTAAGAACTGTGAGCTAAACAAACTTTGCCCACTTTTACTTTGGGTGTGGAGTATTTTGTCTAGGCAACGAACGAAAAGTAACTAAGACATAATATATCTGATACCTGTAAAGCAAGTCTCTTCATCCTGCTTTTCTTCTTTAGAAGTCTGTAGGCTATTCTTGACCTTCTTCTTTTCATATTATTTTTTCAGCTTATTAATTTCCCCAAAGAAACTTTGTTAAGGTTTGGAATTCCATCAGATCTGTACATCTTTATAAACTTAAGTCTTCCAGTTCATGAATAAAAGATTTACACATTACCTTCTTTAATCTATTACAGTATAATTTTTAATCTCTCTGTAAAGATTTTATGCATTGTTTGTTAAATTGCTAGGCACTTTATTATTATTTTTTGTTTAAAGATAACTGTAGGTTTATTTACAGTTGTAAGAAATACAAAAGGTCTCTTGTACCCTTTGCCTGTTTCCTTTAATAGTAATCTTTTGCAAAACTATAGAGTATTACCACCAGGAATTTAATAAAATTTACTGATTGTATTCAGGTCTGCTTTTTTTACTGTACATGTGAATACATGAAGTTCTCCAGAATTTTATCACCTATGTAGGCTTTCATATCCACTATTGTTCAAGATGTTGAGCAGGTTCAATATCACAAGGATCCCTCCAGCTGCCTTGTCTAACTACATCACAGTCTTAATCCATTTGGGTTGCATTAATAAAATAACCATAAACTTATAAACAATAGAAGTTATACTATACATTAAAAATATACTATGTAATATAAATTATAAATCTGTACTAATAAACAACACATTCATTTCTGAAGAGTCTGGAGGCTAGCAGATACAAAATTAAGGTGCTAGCAAATTCCATGTTTGATGAGGGCATGCCTATTAGTTCAGAAATAGCTCCTTCTTGCTATATTCTCACATGGTAGAAAAGGTAGTTTAGCTTTTGGGATCATTCTTACAAATCACTTCCCAAGGCCCTACCTCCTAATTCCATAACATTGAGAGATAGGTTTGAACATAAGAATTCCGGGGGAGGGAGGAAGGGTGGACACAGACATTCAGACCAGAGCAGCTCTTTCCTCCCCTCGCCACTCTCTACCATGTGGCAGCTGCTAGTCTGTCTTCCATTTCTCAAATATTGTCCTTCCAGCCAGGCGTGGTAATACATACCTGTAATCTCAGCTCTTGGGTGGCTGAAGCAGGACTATCAACACAAATTAATGGCCAGCCTGGGCCAGGCTAAACTATATAGTGAGACCCTGTCTCGAAAAAAAATTGTCCTTCCAAAATTTTGGCATAAATGGAGTCACAATATAGCCTTTTGGAATTGGCTCTAATTCATTCCGCATAATTTCCTAGAGACTCATCCAAGTTGTGTATAATGTCTATCCATTTTTATTGCTTAATAGTCCAAGATGTATATGCAGTATGAACAAAATATATGGTGAATGTTTAAATTAGAAAAAATTCTTAAATTAAAAGCCACATTGCCATTAAACTCTTTCAGAATGCTCACCCTTCTTTAAAAAAAATTTTTTAAAAATTTTTTTTGTTTTGTGAGACAGGGTTTCACTATGTAGTTGAGATTGACCTGGAACTCACTATGTAGCCCACACTGGTCTTGAACTCACAGCAATCCTCCTGCCTCAGCCTCCTGAGTGCTGGGATTACGTCTCACCCTCACTTCTAATACAATTATGCCATCATCCTTTCTGAAGTGGTTTTGGAAGTCCTCTTTCATGTCTTTACAAAGTGTGATCAGAAACATGATGAAATGCTGCTGCCAAACTCCATCCAACAGAAAGGCAGGCTCATAAAACAGTGTGTCCTCATCTACCTCTTTCACTGGATTTGGAACTATCCGACTTCTCAAAGTCAAAATGACCATTAAAGGTAAAAGTTTTGAATCAATTCAAGACATCGAGGCTGCCGTGACAGTGCAACCAAAGACACAAAAAAGGGCTTCCAGAACTGCTTCAGACAGTGGTAAAATGAGGGGATGAATATGTTTGAAGTTATTTATTATACACTTATAGAACTGGAAGCTCGGGATGCTAGAGCTGAACTCATTTAAACAAATGTTTCAGCTACTTTCGGTCTTTAAAAAGCCTACACTGCAGTATCCTAAACACAGACATCTGCCAACAAGGAAGGGCGGCCTTGCAGTGTGTAACGAGGAGAGGGCAGGATCACCATGAAGGGCATGCTCTGCTTTCAAGGAGCAGCATCACAGCATTGTGTTCTGTGCGTCAGGATCAAGGTCCTTGTTGCCAGACGCGTATGGATTGAGGATGTCCTGCTTGTCCACTTGTGGAGTTGGGTGCAGCCAATCCTGGGAGTGTATGCAGCTGCTATACACTGAAAGTCTGCATGCCAGCCCTTTCCTTTTTCTGCAAGGAAGTTCAAAAAGGGTGTGTGAACATAGTTGTAAATGACTTGTGGGTAGCTCCCTGGCCTTCCTTTGTAGGTGGGATAACCTGTCCTCAGTCTAATCTTCTTAAGACCCCTCCTTCATTACTGATTTGGCCACATCTCTATTTTCATTGTACTTGAAAAATCAACATAATTTTGTGCAATAAAGAATTTGTGAATATTACTCTCCCATCTGTGGTGGATACTGTTTTGACTGTAACTTACCTTGTTACACCAGGTTACATCATCTGTAAGCACCAGTACATGGCATTCTTGGTCCCCACTCAGGGCCTGAGCTACCATAACAGAAAGGAACATTTCTTCCAGATTAAATTCAAATTGACTCTGACCACCATCATTCGGTAACCCATGCATCAGGGCACTGAGATTTCTACATTTAAAATTTAAAAATTAAAAAGAATTTCTTTCTCTAAAATTAAGTTGATTTTTCCCTTGGCCTAGAGATATTTTTTTTTCCCTGGGTGCACAACTCTAAATTGATAATTAATATTTTTCAGAATGAATATATCTTTCCTATGTCTTCTGGCTTCCATGGTTGTTGAAAATTGAGCTGTGGGTTCACTGTTTTCCTTTCAAAGGTAATAGGACTTACTCTAGTTGCATTTAAGATCATTTTGTCTTTGGGGTTTTGCCATGGCTATGGTAGGACTAGGTTAGTTTGTTTATTTATTTATTTAGGGGGGTCCTGGGGGTCAAACTCAGGACCTTGTGCTTTTGAGGCAGGCGCAGTGCCACTGAGCT
The DNA here is from genome assembly GCF_012274545.1 of Fukomys damarensis. Taxonomy (NCBI): domain Eukaryota; kingdom Metazoa; phylum Chordata; class Mammalia; order Rodentia; family Bathyergidae; genus Fukomys; species Fukomys damarensis. Next base: position 59,890,001 of record NW_022900913.1, on the reverse strand, counting down.
AAATCTCCATCCATCCCAGTATAGATTTCTTTTTTATCTTGCTTGGGAGCCTGCTGGTCTGTTTAAATCTGTGGATTGTTAGCTATCATTCCTGCAGTGGCCCAGCCGTCATTTCCCCTGCCACCTCACCTACTCTTCCTCTCTTTGTTACCATTTAATTGCATGTGTGTTAGACCCTTTCACTCTGGGCCCATGGCTCTTATATATCCTTTATAGTTTTCATATCTTTGTCTCTTTCTTCTTCATTCTGGATAAATTACTAAACTCTACCTCCAATTCACTAATTTTCATTTTACTGTTCTTAATCTGCTTTAGAATTTAATCATTGAGAAACTGGGAGTGGTAGCACACGCCTATAATCCCAGCACTAGGGAGGCTGAGGCAGGCGGATCACTGTGAGTTCGAGATCAGCCTGGGCTACATAGTGAGTTTCTGGTTAGTCTCAACTACATAGTGAGAACATGTCTCAAAAAAAAAAAAAAAAAAAAGGATTTAGTCATTGCATTTTAAATTGCAGTGATTATATGTTTGAATCTTTTTAGATGTTTGCTTATGATTTCTTTTAATTGTTTTAGTGCTCTTCTTTCATTAAAGATAATAAAATATTTATTTTATATGGTCATGTAAAGCCCTTTGTTTAGTTTTTATGTATTTAATTCTATTGTATTTATGTATTTTATGTATTTATTTCTGCTGATTCTTACTTATACTACTTTTTAAAATCTATTTTAGTGACTACAGTTGGTATTTCCTAAAATGGTGAGAATTATTTGAGGCCTGACTTAAAGATGAGAGATTTATATTTGATTCTGTTGTATGACTGGGGCCATCTTAAACTAAACTCTTGGCTTGAGGTTTCTCAGACCATCTAGATAATATGAATTCCAGATTCCCTGAGGAAGCGCATAGTGATTAATAATACTTGTAACCCCTCCACCCCCATTTTTTCATCACTAAGGCCAGGCATTTTTCCTGAAGTTCTCTTCATAGAGTTAGAGGAATAGGGTTGAGGTCATTTTTAGTGTACCATTATACAGGAGTAGCACTTTATGGCTTTATTTTTATCTGAGGACTCACTTGCTATGCTTTCTAACTTGAGTGGGTCTTGGTCTTTTTCTCCTTTCAATTCATGAGAGAGACTGTGGGAATTTAAACTCAAAGTGATGTAGATATTTACAATCAACAGAAAGCAGATTTCAGTCTTGTATTTGCCTTTGTGGAATGCAACAGTCACTTAGTTTTTGATTTCTGAATATTTTTTAATATTGTGCTGGATCACTGATAGCTTTATAAAGGAAGTTTTCAAACTTCAGGTATTTTAGTGTTTTCATTAGCAAGTCAGGAAGGTCATGCACCATACTTCTAGAAATGAAGGTTTATTTCTTTTTTGAAGATAATGTGAAAGCTATAGTCATCCTTATTAGTAATTACAATGATTTGGAATCATTTCTTTTATGTAAGATAGATACATGGTTCAAAATTAACTAATTTCTCATGTAGATGTTAGAAGAAGGGAAATGCCTCAGTAGTTAGATCCAATAAGATTGACTATTAAACCAAATGGAAACATTTGTACTGTTATTGCTCCCTTTCCACTTTTGCACAATTTAAAATCATGAAGTATAAGATATTCCTTGTAAGAATCCTATGAAGCTGTTATTTTTGTTGTGAAATTAGGGTACCTAAGAGCTAACACTGATGTATTTCTTTGTTTTCCTTTCATTTACAAGCAGTATAATAGGCTCCTTTTTTCTTATACTAAGCTGTTGTCAGAAATTTGATTGACATGAGTTTTTGCCACTTACATTTTGTTTGATTGTTTGTTTCTTATAAGAATTTTTATTTTGGTAATACAGGGTCTGAACCTAGGGTCTTTGCACTGAGCTACATCCCAGCCCCCCGCCTTTCATTTTGAGACAGGGTCTCACTCAGTCACTAAGTTGTACAGGATTGACTCAAACTTGTAATCCTCCTGCCTCATTCTAGATTTACAGGCCATAAGTCATGAGATCTGCCTTCATAAAAACATTGTTAAAACTGTTTGGGTGTAATAGAATATCAAGCTTTAATTATTTTTTCTGTTATATTCATTTTAAAATTTTTTATTTGTGCATGTTACTAGAAATAATGATTATAGCAGCTGCTTTATTATTAATAAAGTCTCATTTATGTATGTTAACTTGAGGTGATATTTATCTCAAGATTATTGTAATAACAGCAAGCCACCAAAAATTCTAAAGCATGGTTGTACCAGTAGCCCAATAACCTTTGATTCTGTCCTGGAAGAGGTCTTGGAAAATTTTCTTTTTCTGGGTCTTTGGCTTTCCTTATGTCTGCCAATCTGTAATAATGCTTTCTTTTTTTAGTCAAGTCAGCTATCTTTGTAGTTGAAGCTTGTAGGCCTGAAATGTGAAACAGGTTTATACAACTTGGTTATAATACAGCACTTTTAATTTAGACATTAATCTGTGTTTGAAATGCAAGAGTGTCATTAGCTCTTAGCTGTGTACTTCAAAGAGTTTATTGGATCATTTGGGCCTGGTCAGCATGGCTTCTAAATGTCAGACACTCCTGGAAAGTTCCAAGAGTAGAAATTTAAAAATTGACCTTTCTGAGATGGATCCCTTGAGGCAGTTTGAGACCAGATCAGGTGGAACTCATGCTGTTGCTGTTGGACACACAGAGATATGTTTGCAGAATTGCCCGTACCAGATTCATCCCATGAGGCCCTGCCAGGTGCTAGAATGACATGTGATGGGATATGACAGTCTTCCCTTCCTTCTAGGTAGTTTCCTTCCACACTGGGATGAAGATGGAAGGGATAATTGCTTGTTTTACCTTGTGTTACATCTTGTGAGTCTGTTCTCTATGTAAAGGCCAATTATGTAGAGAGAAAGAACCTACTCTTACTTCCACCACTGAGAGAAGAAAGTTCATCTTCATCAATATGGTAATCATTCTTTTAGAGGAATGATGAGGTACACTATTTTAGAACTGTGACCACTAAGCTGTCAGGAAGTATATTGCTGGATCCAAACTAGGTTCATGTGTTTATTCCTCTCTCCTAGTTATTATCCATGCTATTAATGTTATTTTGGTTAGGTTTTATGTTATTATAAATGATTTGAAATAAGTTCTATTTATTATACTCATTTTATAGGAAACTGAGCCTTAGAGAGATTAAATGAGTTGTCTGAGGCCACAGCAGCAGAGCCAGGGTTCAAACCAGACTTCCTGCTACCCAGTTCTGTGTACTGTATTGCCTCTCAAACATAAAATAATCAGTCCTCGAAAACCTTGCTATTCAAAATATAGCACCTGGTGCAGTGGGATTAGGATCCCATGGGAATTTATGGGACAGGCAGAACCAGTCCCACCTTGTTCAGACCTAGGGAATCTGGATCTGCCTGATGATTCTTATTGTTGTGGTTTACATCTCGATGTCCCCCAAGAGTCTCATGTGCTCTGGGTGGGGCTTCTGGAAAGTGATTGGGTTTTTAGCTGACTTGCTCTTAGTAGATGAGGTGTTGTCAGAAGTGGTCACTGTGGACACGATGTGGGAGAGTTCATCTCCCTTCCTGCCTCTCCCTTGCCTCTCTGTTTCCTGGATGCCATGAGGTGAACAGCTCTTCTCCACCCAAGTCCTGCTACCATGCGATTTGCCTTGGAGCAGGCCAACTGTGTAGTGAAACTGCTGTCAAAAACAAAAACAAAAAATCCTGTGAGCCAAAATATATCATTCTTCCTTTAAGTTTAGGGTGTCAGGTATTATATCTCATGACAAGAAAGTGACCGAGACACTTGTGAACATTAAAGTTTAAGAAGCACTACTCTAAAATACAATATTAAAGAGGCAGATAAGCCTGATCAAGGAAGACAGCCTCATGGATAAGTTATCTGTAAAAGGACAATTTCAACTTTTCAGGACAGATGGTGCTATGGGCTGAAGGGTTGTGTCTCCCCCAGATTTGTGTATTGAATCCTGTATCCTTAATGTGATTTTACAGGGAGGTAGGCCTTTGGGAAGTAATTAGGTAAGGAGGGTGAAGCCCCCCCTTTTTTTATTAAAGATTGCAAAGATACATAACACGAAATGAAGGTACTAAATAAAAATTTCAAATATACATATATATGACAGCAAAAAAGGATATTAAATAAACAAGAATTTATGTAACAGACTAATCGAAATACGTTAGTTTGATATGATCTTCAAACATTATGTTCTTTCTCATTTTCTTATATTTTTGAGATAATGTAATTATAAATAAAAGTTACATATTATAGTTGAGAAACTGTCCTCAAAATTTTATGATTTATAAACTCATTGGTTTAATTAATTGATAAATATCATATACTTGTTGATTGTACCACTTACATTTTCTAACAAAACTTCCCACAGAAAAAAGTACACTTATATTTGAAATCCAAAAGCAACTAAAAAAATTCACATTTTTAAAATCAGATTTTTCTGTTTCTATTTTATTGTATCCCATACTTATTTTTATATTTCTATGAGCATAATGATAGAATATAACACCAATAGATATGTAATATTCTTCCCAAACAAATGACTATGAAGTCAAGCATGTAATTTAAAAAAATCATAAGGTTGCCAGAGAAACTATCAATATTCCAAATGTGCACAATCCTACCACATTCATGCCCAGGTTTCTCATTTAATAGTGCACACATATATGTAAAAAATATCCCCCACACATATACACAATGCATATTTTCTATGATACAATATATACTTAGGTATAAAAAAATAGTGCAGTGATGTGTGGAATGATGGTGATTTGTATAATCTGAGAAAAAACAAATATCATCTTTGAAGGAGTTGAAGAATTTTTAATATGTATCAGATACTAAATGATATTAATGATTAAGTATAGTTGTAATAAAATTTACTTAAAAATTAATATTCATCATCAGTAGAAAATAAGTGTAAAGATATATTGATAACATAACAACATTTATCTTAACAAATTTTCAACCAAACAGGCTATAGTGACAGAAAAGGAAGTTTGTAGAAAGCAGAGATGAAAGAGGAAAATGACAGATGGACCTTAATACTTTTCATACTACTCATATATACAGATTTCATAAATTCTCAAATAAAAAAGCAAAGAAAATGAGAACCAAAATAACTCATCAATTTGGTAGACCAACATATAGAGACAAGGATTAATGTATTGATAAATTTAAAAAATATGAAATGTAAAGCCTGAGATTTAGCTCAATAGTGCTGCACCTGCCTAGCCAGAACAATGTGCCGAGTTTAATCCCCACCATCAGACGAAGAAAAAGAAAAAGGGAAAAAAGAAGAAAAGAGGAAAAAAAAGCATATATACTTTCTGACATAGTCAATAAATTAAAAATAAATTATTTGTTATCTCTTCCTCTTGAATTGTTCCCTTCACAAGGATGTAGTGAACTTCTTTGTCTCTTTCAATCAGTTTAAGTTTGAAACTTACTTTGTGAATAAGATTGCTAGCCCTGCTTTTTTTTGGTGGGGGACTCCTGTTACATGAAGAAGATTTCTGTCCTTTCAATTTCAGTCTATGGAGTTCTTTTTATACTAGACGTGTCTTGAATACAACATATTATTGGATCTTGCTTCTTAATCCATTCTGCTGGTCTATTGGTGAATTGAGGCCGTTAATATTGATGGTTATAACCGATATGTACTAATTTATTATTATCATTTTTTTTCACCTCCTTTTAGTTTCTTGGCTTGCCTATTTGATTTGCTCTGTTGGGCCTCATTGTGTTGTTACCTTCATTGTCTTTTTCTAGGATAATGTGTAGAATTCGTTGTAGTGCTGGTTTGGTATTCATAAAGTTTCTCAGGTGTTCTTTATCCTGGAAATATCTTACTTCCCCATTCATTTTAAAAGAAAGTTTTGCAGGATACATCAGTCTAGGTTGGAGGTTGTTTTCCTTTAGTACGTGAAATATCTCATTCCAGGCTCTCCTTAACATAAGAGTTTGTATTGAAAAGTCTGCTGTAATTCTGATAGGCTTTCCTTTGCATGTAATTTGTTTCTTGTCTCTTACTGCTTGTAGTATTTTGTTATTAATCTGTTGGGATTCTGAGACCTTGATTATTATATGTCTAGGTATAGATTTTTTTTTATCATGGCTAGTTGGAGTCCTATATGCCTCACTTATCTGTATGTCAAATTCTTCCCCTCTATTTGGGAAGTTTTCTATAATTAATTCTGAGAACAGCTTTTTTAAGTCATTTACATTTTCTCCTATTACTTCTTGAATTCCTATCAATCTTATGTTATTCTTCTTAGTATCATCTAAGAGTTGTTGTATCAATTTCTCAAGATCTCCTATTTTTAAGAGACCTCTCTTTTCATGGTCACTGACTGCAATTTTATTTTCTATATCTGAGATTCTATCTTCCGACTCTTTCATTCTTTTGTGAACACTCTCAATGGAGTTTTTAATCTCCTGGACATCTGTTCGAATCTGTCCTATGGATTCCATTTCTTTCTTGTATTGGGCATTTATTGTTTCCAGTTCTTTCTTATGCTGGGCATTCATGGCTTCTATCATGGTCTGGAGCTCATCTATTTTCCTCTCAGTTTCTGTTCTAGAGTCATGAATTATAACTTTCATTTTGCTTGTCATCTCTATGATTATCTGAGAAATTACTTTGGTTTTATATTTCTCTAGAGCCTGACTGATCACTTTTGTCACTTCCTGTGCTTTGAGTTCAGAGGGTCCTGATGATTCGCTATCAGACTTTTCATCCTCGTTTGCCCCACTGTTTGCCAATGGTAAACTGGAACTGTCCCTGTATCTTGCTTAAGCGTTTTCTCATTTTTACTATTGCTGTTGGGTTATCCTTAGTTTTAACCTTTAGATTATTACTTAAATCTTCCTTATATAGTTGGGCTGCAGGCCATGGGTCTCTAATGACTCATAGACATTCTCATTTTCATCATACTGAAGAAAACAGCTCATTGAATCAATCACAATCCTTTATCCTAATTGATACAATCAGCACGACAATATAATGAAGCACAATTTGCAAACTGACCACTTATGGTAGTCATCAGTCTATCACCTTCAAACCATGTAAATTTAATTAAGATCAAGAAGTAATCCAAAATATGCTTACAGTAAATAAACTTTTCAATAAGGATATTTACTATTTACAATGAGGGCTTAAAACAAAGTTAAGACAAGAGGAGTAGATAAGTATAAGAATTAGAGAAGGTTTCATATGAAGCCAAAAGATGTAGAATAACCAGACAATCGTCAGGAAATTGTTAAATTCAAAAAGAACAAACAAAATAGAAATATAGTAACCCTTGAGTGAGGTAGAATAACATAAGAAAAGAACATAAAGAAAAGAGAAAAAAATAAGAAAAGAAGAAATCTGAATTAGGACAAGAGCAGAAACAGAAAGAGAGATGAGGGATACTATAGTGGAGTAAGAGACTGAGTTAGAGAAAGGAAACAAAAAGAAAAAAAGAATTTTCAGAGTATGACGAAAAAAAGAAACAAAAATGAGTTTAAAGGGCCTCTTTCAGACTATATCACTGCTGTCATAATATACAATATGTGCTGCCATTTGCAGAGCAGAGTCCCCTGACCTCAGTTAGCTGGTGGCAGAACCCCACAAAACAGACTGAGCTCGGGCTGCAAGGCCCAGACTGAGTTCTCCGACCTCCTAAAGGCTGAACTCCACTCAGTTCTACTATAAGTTTCCCCCACCACTTCTTTAAAGATGCTCAAAGTTGAAAGTGCCAGAAAATACTCTTTATGACCACCTCTGCCTCTACAGAGTAGGTCCAAAGACTGGTACAATTAGGAGGTATAAAAGCGCAAGGGGGAATGTTGGGGGAGGTTCTGGATGCCCAAGTGGCTACCTTTCTAGCGCTGAAGATGGCGGCAGCGGTGTCAGCAGGGGAGGGCCCGGCCGAGAAGACCCTCTGGTGCTGAAGATGGCGGGAACGCTGAGGGGAGGGCGTGGCTGAGACGGAAGCCTTTTTGTTAAGATTAGTGCTCTTATAAGAATAAATGCTAGAAAGAGATTCTCTCTTGCCTTCCCATGAGGATATAGAAGGTGGCCACCTCCAAACCAGAAAGACAGCCTTCACCAAGAAGCAAACTGGCTACACCTTGATCTTAGACTTCCCAGCCTCCAGAGCAGTGAGAAATAACGATTGCTTAAGCCACCTACCCTATGGGATTTGTCACAGCAGTCTGGACCAAGACAGGATGGTGTGTAGTAATATTCACAAAGATTTCTAATTAGGTATTGTGGCACATGTCTATAATCCCAGCATTCAGGAGGCTGGGGCAGGAGGGTTGCCACAAGTTTGAGGCATGTCTGGGATACATAGTGAGTTCAAGGCCAGTCTGAACTACAGAGTGAGATGCTGTCAAAAAAGAAAGAAAGAAAAAGACTTCTGAGGGAGAATAAACAAAAAACCTCTCTAGTTTCTAGTCATTACCTGATTAGGAAGAATTTTCTTGATCTCATTAGAGGGCATATAGAAAATATTAAAAATACTTTAAAATTTGTTATAAGACAACATCTTAGAATGGCATGAAAATCTGTCTATCTGACTTCAGCATATATTTTTGGTCCTAAATCCACTACATATTTCTGTCTGCACTCTAGTCACATTGACACAATCATTCACTTACTCATTTAACCATATAACAAATATTTGTTGGCAGCTAACTACACTTAGCAGGCATCGAAGAAGCACTGTGTATTATTGATTATGCCTTCTTACTTTCTAAGTTTTTGTTACATTGGCATTTGGGGCTATGATTCTGGAGAGGCTCTCCCTCCCAGGGTGAGCTAAGTCCTATAGAGAGCAAGTAACTCCCCTGCAAGAGTTCTTTTGCTAGACAAGCCAATCATGCCAAAGCTGTGCCCCATCCATATCTCCTACTAAACTCTCACATGCCAAGCCAATAACTCCCCTATTCCAAGTCATCTCAGGGTCAACTACTGGACATGTAGGGACTACCCCAGTAGTAGCCCAGAGCCTATCAAAATTATTCTACCTAAACTTCTGTTTTCCTTTCTGCCTCCTTACTGACCCTATCACTTCTCCATGTGGAGAGGTCTGTGAATGGAAACTTCTTCCTTCATGGCAGTCATTTCTCACCCTGTGTGATGTGCCTTATTTCCATGTGTGTCTTTCATATCATGCCTGGTGAAATCCGAGGTACATTTGAAGAACACAATAATTAAAGGTGGTTGATCTTGTGGAACCTGGGCAAAGCCAATATTCACTTGGAATGCACCAAGATGTCTAAATTTGTTATTACAACCAGCATGTGTTTTAATAGGTTGGTTGATGTTCACATCATATGTCAAATTTCTGAATATCTCCTCTGGATATAGGTAGACCTAATCCCATTTTTCTTAACCATATTTCTGTCGGTCATAAGAGACGTGACAAGAATTAAAATTTTAATATTCAGTGTCCTTTCTCCTCTTGTTAATGCAGTTCTGAACTACTTTTGACTTCTTTCAGGAATTCCTTTCTTTCCCTGACTTTAGAAATCTTGGTTCTAGTTTAACTGTTCTGTCTTTACTGGAGCTATCTCTGATCTCAGTAGGTAAATTTCATTACTTTTTATTTTGTGTTTTTCCTATGCATCTGTTAAAGTCTTTCATTTTATTTCATTTATTGGTAAGTTTTCTTCTTTATTACACTCTAAATTCCTTGAGAATAAAGAAAATATTAATACCCGTTACCCCCAGCACTTCACTGAACAGTAGGATCTCAGTAAACATTGAAATGAAATAACTAGGATATTTGCACTGGGTTAACAAAACAGAGAGTAGCATTCTTTAGTGTATTTTAAGGAATATGACACTTATTAACCAAGTACCTTTAATTCCTCCTTGATCACCTGGGTGAACCAGGTTCCTTTGTGATAGTAAAATTCATTTTGAATGCAGAATTATCCATTTTTCAAAGGACAAATGAAAGAAAAAAATTTCACAGGAAAGTTTTCAGTAGAACTCAGATGGTTTTATATGAGGCAGGGAGGCAAATTGTAGCATATGTATACTTCATTTGTTCTTATTTTTGTAATTGAAACTTCTGCTATTAAACTATAATGTTATATTCTAGTCCATGGGCAAAGGCAATTTGGTCTTGTCATAAGGCAGCTATTAATACTGGTGACTGAGAAAGACTAGACAAATAGAGGAAGACAGTTTTTGTGAATTCAAGATAAACAATCACAGTAAATCTAGGCCAACTGTTGCTTTTTTCTGTGATTATGCAGTTGAAGGCCCTAGTATTTTTGTGACTCAGGTAACCACTGTGGGAACTACTTAGCTGTTGGTTGTGGTTGAAAATAAAGTCTTTGATACTAGCCCTCAGGGCTGGTCATCTCTGGCTCTGAGCTGTGTCTACACAGAGACACGTGTGTACCATACAGACATGACTGACATCAAAGTGAACATAATGGAATATCTTTCCAAGAGAGAAAGCTTTGTTTTTACTTTGACACTTTGAAGCCAAACACATTCTCAGTGTTTAGCAGACACTTCTGTGGTAATGACCATCCTTTGCACAGGTATAGCATCTTCTCTGGGGTCTCAGTACTTCACAGGCATGAAAAGATATTTTCAGAAAAGAAAAATGGTGTGGGAGAATGTGACTCCAGACAATTAAGAGCTGTAGTTCTTCTCCACAAGAACCATGGAAAATCAAGGGTACAATTTAGGATAGGAAATGAAAGATACTGGGTCCAGCTGAGACCTCAAGGGGGAATTTGGCAACATAGTAATTAGCTGACTCAGAATTTATATAGCTAAAGATAACCATAACTCTTAAAAAGAACTTCCGAAATTACTACATCCATGAACATCTCTGGTGTTTACCCATAATATTTAAATGTGCCACATAATGTTTAAACATATAACTATTAGGTTCACAGACTACCCTCATCTCAAAACTATCTTGTCTTAATTTGTAACATGTTATAGTTTGAATATGGTTTGTCTCCTCTGAAACTCACATTGAAGTTTAATCACTATTATGACTTATTAAGAGGTAGGATCAGCTGGTACCTTCAAGAGGTGATTAGAGCTGTGTTGCCAAGAATGAATCAGCTCATTCATGTGATTAATGGGCTGTCTTGAAGGTGGGTGTGTGGCAAAAGCAAGTTTGGGTAGGTTTCTCACAGGCTTTGTATCTCTTTCCATGTGTGCAATGAGGGGACTCTTCCAGCAAAGAAGGCCATCACCAGATCTGGTCCCATGACCTGGGACCGGAACTCTGAGCCAAACAAAAACCCTTTTCTTTGTGACTTACCTTGTCATGTGTTACCTTGTGCTGTGTTGTTTGCAACAAAAAAGGGACTAAAATAGTGCACATTTTATAAATACAATGAAATATTATTTTTTCCTGGAAAGTAAAGACATTAAATCCACTGCCACATGTCATTTATTACTTTTAAACTTCAGTTCTTTATATATCCTTGATAATAGTCCTTTGTCTGAGGTACAGCTGGTAAAAATTTTTTAGACTAAAATAGTGCATTTTATAAATACAATGAAATATTATTTTTTCCTGGAAAGTAAAGACATTAAATCCACTGCCACATGTCATTTATTACTTTTAAACTTCAGTTCTTTATATATCCTTGATAATAGTCCTTTGTCTGAGGTATAGCTGGTAAAAATTTTTTCCCACATTGTAGATTGTCTCTTAGTTCTGCTAATGGTTTCTTTTGAAGTACAGAAGCTTTTTAGTAAGATGAGATCCCAGTTGTTGATTCTTTCTGCTAGTTCCCGTGCTACTGAGGATTTGTTCATAAAGTCTTTTCCTATACCAATGTCTTCCAGAGTTCTGCCTAACTTACCTTCCAGCAAGTTTAATGTTTCTGTTTTAATATTTAGATCTTTAATCCATTTGGATTTTAATTTAGTGCATGGCGAAAGATAAGGGTCTAATTTTAATCTGTGGCAGGTTGATATCCAGTTTTTCCAACACCATTTATTAAAGAGGCTATCTTTCCTCCA
>NW_022900913.1:59855831-59876089 GCF_012274545.1 Fukomys damarensis | reverse complement strand
AAAAAAAAAAAAAAAAAAAAAAAAACTTCAGTCACTAAGGACAGGACTTATGATCATATGCCCAGCTTTCCATTTTACATGCTTAAAAAATTTTTAGGTAAATTGAAATTTTATAGGTGCTTTATTCAAAACTTTTTAATAGTCTCTGCAGAGTTACTTTTGGTCTTTTTTTTTTTGTCCATATGTAATAGGGATTTCCCCCCAAAAAATATGAGAGAGTAAATACAAACTTGTTTTAGAATATTATTTGGAATTCTATGCTTTTAATACTCTTAAAATATAGGGCTTATGTACATTAATAGATTATGTCCATGAAGGGTATTCTGCTAGTTTATGAGATGATTAAAAAAAGAATATTATATTTATTTTTCAAAGCAAATAATGAGTTTTTTTCTATTCCTGGAATAACACCTTTAGATTCAGCTGGAATGGTTTCAATTTTTAACCAATGTGTTACATTGCATTATGTAGGTTAATATTCATATAATAGCTATAACAGTAGTAAGCTTTCTAAACTCACACACGTGGATAATGTTTGTAGAACTTCTTTCTTTGGTGAAGATTCTCTAGGTCTTGGAGACCTTTAGGTCTTGAGACCAGCTCTTCAATGCTTTGGGAAGCACAGGTATAATATGAGGAAGTCCCAGAAAGGGAGCCCCAGAAAGAAATCTGGTCAGGTTTAAAGATATGAAAGAAGCCCCTGCACTGGTCTGAGGACTCTGTAGTGTAGTAATAATAATAATACTATTAATGTATTGTGTTATGGTTTATATCTTAGACTGTCTCCCTAAACACTTCTGTGCTCAGAGGCAGGGCTTTTGGAAGGTGATTGGGTCATGGGGTGGCTATACTCATCAGTGGATTCATTCACTCATTAGTTCAGCAACTGATTGTGCTGTTAGGAGGTGGGGCCTGGTTAGAGGTGGATCACTGGGGGGTATGACCTGGAAGGTTATGGCAAGTTATATATCACTCCCTCCCTGGCTTCTTCCTTCACTCTCTGATTCCTGGGCACCCTGACATGAGCAGTTTTCCTCCACGCCAGGCCCTTCCACCATGCTGTTTCTGTGTTTGAGCCTGCCAACTATGGACTGAAACTGTGAGCCAAAATAAACCTCTCCTCAGATATTTTGTTCCATTGAGGGGAAGGTGACAAAGACAAAGTTTAGCCCCAGAGAAGTGGGGTCATTGTAGTGACTCTACTTGACCATGTGCTTTATCAGCCTTTGGAAGTGGTTCATGGGAGGAGTTTAGAAAGGTTTGGAGGTGCTGGTTAGAGAATCCTAGAATGTTGTAAGCTGACTTTGATGGGGTATTTTTGTCAGAGCTCAGATGACCAGAATGCTCACAGAAATGAAGATGATAATTACCAGTCTCAGGAGGTTTCACTTGGGAGCAAGAACTCAACTGGCAATTGGACTTGAGACCTTGTGTGATATTCTCTGGCACAAAATATCTCTACATTTCCCCATGTCCTGAGACTTTGCAGGCTGACATTAAGGGTGGGAGACTAATTAATCTGTCAGAGCATATCTCAAGGCAGCCCAACATTCAGGCTGTGGCATGGGTATTGCTGGTAGCTTTTAGCCAGTTTTATACTGAAAATCATGACCAAATGTTAGAGCTAAAATATGTAAAAAGTTTGACATTTCAACAGAAAGGAAGTGCCTACCAAATGGGGCAAAGGAAATTATGGTTGCTGAAAAGATTAGCATTGAGAAGTCAAGCACTTTGCATCAGAACAATAGGAAAGATGCTTTGAAGGCATCTCAGGAATCAGCAAGATGCCTACCTCACTGCCTCAAGAGTGTAAAAGGGTAAAGATAAAATTCTTTTGAAAGACTTTGCTTTGAGAATAGAGAGCCCAGAGCATGCTGTTCAAAAAAGTTCTCTAGGGAATTGGTTCCCCAGGATTTGTTTCATAGTGCTCAGCCATCCAGGTACTCAGATGCCTCTACAGCTGTGATGGAAGGAGGGCCTGGCTATTGCTCAAATTGCTGGCATGCCTTGGCACTGTCCAAGTGCTGATTTTTCAGATATACAAAATGCAAGAGTTACAGGGTCATGGAGGCCCCTACCCAAATCTCAGAAGGCCTAAGAGGCCAGGCAATGTGCCCCAAGAGGATGGTATTTGAAGCTGTGAGAGAGAAGCTGAAAGTGCAGTGGAGACCCCAGGAAAGTGGGGATACCAGGGACATGGAACATTGCCGAGGAAAGCCACAAGTAACTTCAAAATTTTTGTCATAAAATTGCTCATAATGATCTCTTAATATTTAAAAATAGTATTATCTGCAGTCATTTCTTCTTTTCTGTTGTATGTCTATCACTTCTCTTCATCTGCCTGGATCAGTCTTCCAGTAGGATTATCTGTTTCCATTTTTGCTTTATTGTACCTCTGTAAGATTTTTATTGTTTTATTTATTTTGGTATAATCTTAATTTTTTCCTTTTGACTAATTTGCTATTATTTCTATAACTTCTTTTGAATAATGCTTACCTTATTAATTTCTCATCTTATTTCTTTTCCGATATGCATTTAATGATACAAATTTCTCTTAATGCACTCCTTTAAATCTTACAAGTTTTGATAATTCAAATTCTCTGTTCAAAATATTATCTATAAGGTAGAGGGTAAGAATAAATTCTAGTGCTGTATTACACAGTAGAGTGACTAGTTAACAATAATGTATATTTCACAGTAGTTAGAAGAGAGGCTTTTTTTTTGAGGCAGGGTCTCACTATGTAGTTGAGACTGACCTGGAACTCACTATGTAGCCCAGGCTGGTCTCGAACTTACAGTGATCCTCCTGACTCAGCCTCCCGAGTGCTGGGATTACAGACGAGAAGCTTTTGAAATCACCACAGAGAAATGATAAATGCTTGAGGTGACAGATATGCTAATTACCATGATTTGATTATTATATAATGTATACTATACTTTATTTAAACATCATCATACTGTATTAAAACATCACACTGTATTCCAAAGTTATGTTCAATTATTATGTGATAATTACAAATAAAATAAAACTTCAAAAATATTTCTGTGATTTCATTTATGTAAATTTAAAATTTTTATATTGACACCTCTTAGTTGCATTTTAGTTGGATAATGTATTGTGGATAATATCAGTTATTTAGAATTTGTTGAGACTTGTTGCAGCATATGCTCAATTTTTGAAAATGTTCTATGTAGTACATTTGGTTGTTGGGTGAAGTGTTCCCATTATCAGATTAAGTGTCTTCTTTCTGTTTTAATTTTATATATTTATATAAATATATATGTAGCAAATGTAGTTTTATTTCTAATATACAAATGGCTTTTTAAATGGGATTTTACTGTAATTTTAACAGACTGGAAAAAGTAATGAGAGAATCTTAGCTTTGTGTGTTGGGGTGAAAAAGCAGGAAGGATATTTGAAATAATCACTGAAGTATTAACAATATATTGAGGCTGGGATCAGGATTGAGGAGGTATGCTTGAAATTAATGACTTACATATAAGGCTCTTGTAATTCAGGTGCCAGTTTAGAACACATTTTATTAAAAAATCAAGAAAAATAGGATTACTGAATCTAAACATGGAATGCTGTTTTATAGTGAAATAGAAATAAACATTAAAATGACTAGAATAACTGTAAAGAGCTACTTTTGTGGCAAATAAGGAAACTCCAATATTGATTATTAAGGAATAATTGTTAATTTTGTAGGTTTGACCATTTTGTGGTAATATAAAAATTGTTTAGATTTTGTAAAGATACATATAGAAGTACTTAGGATTTAAGTTATATAGACATAATGTCAGAAGTTTGCTTTAAATATTGCAGTAACAAAGAGAAAGAAAGGTAAAGAGGGAGAAAACAAGTGTACAGGCTTGTTAAAAGCTATTGAATGTGATTGATAGGTATTATCAGATTGTACTATTCTATTTTCTCTACTTTAGTCTGATAAATTACATAATACCTAGCACAATCCGCACAAGCATACTCTGAACCCACTTTTCTAAAGTAGTTCTTTTTAGTAGCAACAGTACACCTCCTCATTTTGGGGAACATGAAACAAAGTGGCTGACAGGTTTATGTGCAGCTCCAATCTGAAAGGAAGTTAATTTCCAGAATGGATCAGACACGGGAGGAACAGGGAGTAGAGAGACGGTGAGAAAAATCTCAATTCTACTAGAGTGCAGGGAGCGGAGAGGCAGGGACACATGGTCCTGTGTATAGCAGTGTGCAGTTTCTGCCTCTTTCAGTTGGGATTCTGGTCTTTGAGCTCTGTTTCATTTGCCTGTATTGCTTGTGTGGTTTTGGTAAGTTCATTTCTTGGTGATTTGGTTTCCTCATGTGGAAAATTAAACTAACCATACTTAAATCTTGCTGCCTCACAGAGAAAGTGTGAAAATTAATAGGTTAATGCTGGAAAAGAACTTAAAGATATTTAGATAAAAGTAGTTATCAATCAAAGCATAGAATTATTTGGACTCTGGAGTAATGGTTCTAAGCGAGATTACTAAAGTACTATCCATGCACGTTTATTATGGATACTTTTCCAAGATATAGCTGTAGTTCCTAATTTAACCAATCTAATTTTATTTAATCAATCCATTCTAAATGAGCCTGGAGCCCCGTCAGAGAATGATCTTACACCAAAAGGGCAAGAAAGATAATTATACCGGCTTTCTCAACTGACATAGTTCTCTAACTATGCAGTTTTTCCCAGTGAGGCTCTGGGTCCTCTGAAAACAACACTCTAAGTCACTTGAAAGGAAAAATAATTTAGAGGACTATTTAAAAGTGTTTTTCTTTCCCTTACTAAAATTTGATTCACTGGAAGAGAGAGAGAGAGAGAGAGAGAGAGAGAGAGAGAGAGAGAGAGAGAGAGAGAGAGGAGAGAGAAGCCAGAGAGAGAGGAGAGAGAGAAATTTTCTTTTAATATTTTCAACGAATAATTTAAGGGCATAGATCAAGTAATCTTCTGGATTGTTTTCATTAGTACATGTTTGCAGTACATAGTGATTACATTTGTCATGGTACATGTGCATAACACATCTTAATTTTTTTTATCCCTTAGCTCTCCCTTTCCTCCCTGCTCCTTTTCTTTTTTCTAGTTTGTATTTTATGAAATGTAATCAGATCAAAGTAGTTCTAATGAAATAATAAGAAAATAATAATAATAGTTACACTGTATATCATTATCTTTGAAGTAGTTACTCAGAGTACAAGACATAAAACAGAAAGATTCTTATAAAAAATAAACTTTTATTTGTTTTAGACTCCCTGTGTAGTTCAGGCTGGCGTTGAATTCACTATGTATCCCAGCCTGACTTTCAGCTTGCAACAGTCTTCCTGCCTCAGCCTTCCAAGTCTTGGAATTACAGGTGTGTGCCACCATGCCTAGCTTCCTCTTGGTCCCCTTCCCATTTGAAAAAACTCTATTTTCCATTTTTTAATTCAGTTTTTCCCCATCCCTTTTCACTCCCCTCCATCCCCTCCATCTGTTATTCCCCCATCCATTTGAAAAAGATCTCTATACTTACTATTTATCTTTTTTGTTCTCCTCTCTCTTTCTTTCTCATATATATATACATATATATATATATGTATATATATATAGTAACTACTACTCAACTACACACACACATATTTATGACAGAAACCATGTGATTGTTGAATATAATAGTTTTCTTGAAAATGTGCTTGTGTGTGATAGAAAAGATGCTATAGTTTTATTACCGTAAAAGTTATTCAACGGGCTGGGGGTAAAGTGTATATTTAACATACATAAGGCCATGGGTTCAAGTCTTAGTACCAAAAGAACAAAGTTATCCATGAATACTTATGAAAAATTGAAATGCATGCCTAAAATTGGAACAATTTTGAAATCACATTTAACATAAAAAGTAAACTCATTTTGTAAAGATGAAAAATAAAGGATAAAAAAATCTCTTTACTTACTCAATTTAAATGCAAACCAATAGTTTCTGTCAATATTATTTTAGAAAAAAATTTTTAAACCTGGTAACAAGTCTTCATTAGGAGCTATTTTCAAGATGAATATTATATAATTACTTCTCAACAAATATAATTTTTAAATATCTAAGTACATTATGCTAGAGATAATTTGATAGAGCAGTGGATAGATTAAATTTGGAAAGAATAAAGACTAACTACTTGTAGTTAAATTACAACCTGAACTTTCAATTTAATTATCATTTTGATTATTCAGTAAATATAATGAATAAAAGATTAATGTCTTTAGAAAGTCATCCAGGATAATTGATTATGATAACTACTACTCAACTATAGTTTGATAAGTTAGATAATATATACTTTCAAAATAATTTTTTGAAGGTCTAAACAGAAAAGTCTCATTATAAATGCAGGTACATATGGCAATAATTTAAATGTTTATTTTATTGAATATTAAAAAACCAGGCAGCACAGTGTAATACATAATTATTTTCCTTTTAGTATTCATTATAGTAATTCACTATTGAATTATATTTATCAAGTGCCTGAAGTTATATTTATTGAACATATAAATTTCATTATTTAATATTAGCTGACAAGTATGCTTTTTATATCCTTGGTATATAGCTAAACAGCTCAAAAGTCTTTTTTGGTTTAATAAATTTAGTGTTCTTGCTGTGGATGTTAGAGAATCCTACTCTTAGAAAATTAACTATCTTATCACAGATCTCAAGTAGAATTAGTGACAGTTGCAAAGAAACCATAAGCTCTCATTGAGATTATTTACTTGGGATTAAATTTATGCTGTACACATTTATTTAAACATATTTTTGAATTATTAAAACAATTCACATTTTTACAGGAAATTTTGGTCTAGTAGCTTTATTATTTGAAAATGCTTTATTTTAATCAAAACACTTCAAACTCATAGCTACTTGGAATTAAGAGAACTTTCTAAAAATGAAATTAATCTTTAAAAGAAAATTCACATTTTATTACAAGAGTAAGAAGAATTTCTTAAAGTGCTCTAATCTGTGCCATATGAAAACAAATAACTTTGGAAAAACAAGGCAATAATGCCACCTGGGGGCTTCTAGGGACATCACACTCACTAAACTAATCCAATAGGGCAATTTATAATCACCTGCATTTACCCTTCATAAGAATACTTACCATTTTTCCCTTTTCAGTGATTTTTCTAGGGATTACATAGGAAGGAATATAGTCCCAAACAGTATCTTATTTTCTGTAATCTATATCATGGAGATATTTCTTTCCTGTAACCAAACAGTATTTTTCCTTTTAAGAAACAGGCTATGTACAAGTAAGATGTCTAGACCTTTATATTATGTTATGAAATGCAATAGTATCACAGGGCCAAGCTAAATAAGAACAACCTTAAACAAAAAGATAAATATTGTACTAAGATGTATCTATGTTTGTGCCCCCTTCCCCTTTTTCCTGCTAACCTTAAAAATCCATGGAATAGTTAGTTATACCAGCAGTGTTATCTTAGGGAGGTAGTACCTGATAAGTAGTTACAATGCAGTGCCCTCTTTTGAGGAAGTTTTTTTCATAGTCTTTACTCAATGCCTGTTGTTGAATAGTGTTATTTTTTAAAAGGCACTTGTGCTATCCAAAGATCATTTATATAGCATACATGAGATAAAAAGTATATGAACTGCTAATGTCCCTATTTACAGTATTCTATTCTTTTTGTTGTTATTGTTGTTTTTTTTTTTTTTGAGACAGGCTCTTGCTATATAGTACAGGCTGTCCTTGAACAATGTATAACTCAGGGTGGCATTGAACTCTGGGTGATCCTCCTGCCTCAGTCTCCCAAATGCTGGGATTACAGGCATGCACCACCATGCCTAGTATCTACAAATATTCTTGTTAGTTTTGCTTTTTACAAAATTTTTATTTATTTATTTTACCAGAGAACATTTTGTCTATCTTATCTTTTAACTGTATTTTTCCCATTTTGTTATTTTTCAAATCTTTGTCACTCTAAGTAATGTCATATTTAATGCAGACCTCATTCTATTTATCAATTGATTTACATCTTTTTTTTCCCTTTCTGCTAAATTCCTATTAGCCTGATATATGGTATATACTCCATAAATATGAGTGAACAAGTTAATATTTTGACGTTTTCTAGTCTCAACAGGAAATATATGCCATAAAGGAAGAGGAAAAGTGTTGAAATAGTAAGTAGATCTGAAAGACATCTGGCCCATTGTTGTAGCCTGACTCCATAGACAATTTCTGTATATGTTCAGAGAACTAGGCATAGTTAAGCTGCTTGTGTAAGAGGCATTTAAATGAAAACACATTTGTAACAGATCTTTGTAGTCTGTCTGCAAGTATCTTGTGGAGGATTTTTGCATCTGTGTTCATTAAGGAAATTTGTATTTTTCTTATTTTGTTGTTTTTGTCAGGATTTGGTATCTGGGTAATGTTCACTTCAAGGAATGAGTCTGGGAATGTTTCTTCCCTTTCACTTTCATGGGTGAGTTTGAAAAAAATTCTTGGCCTTCACTCTTCCTGAAATTGTGGTGAAATTTGGTGGTGAATCCATCAGGTCCTAGGATTTTCTTACTTGGTAGGTTTTCTCTCTCTTTTTTTTTTATTGCTGCCTCAATTTCATTTCCTGTTATTGGATTGTTCAGGGGTGTTTTTGTTCTTCTTCTTCTTCTTTTTTTTTGTTTTGGTACTGGGGATCAAACTCAGGAGCTTGCACTTGCTAGGCAGGTGCTGTGTTGCTGAGCTAAAATCCCTGGCCTGGTTCAGGGATTATATATCTTCATGTTTCAGTTTTGGTAGTTCACATATGTATAGGAACTTACTTGTTTCTTCTAGATTCTCCAATTTATTAAACCAGGGATTGAACTCGGGACCTTGTGCTTGTGAGGCAGGCAGTGGAACCACTGAGTTAAATCCCCTGCCCTACCTTTTTAATTTCTGATCACATTGATATGGGATATTTTTTCCTCCTTTTGGGAAGTTTGTCTAAGGGTTTATATATTTTGTGTATCCTTTCAAAGAACCAACTTTTTGATTCATTGATCCTTTATTTTTTTAATATCAATTTTACTAATTTCTGCTTTGATCTTCATTATTTTCTTCTTGTACAAGTTTTGGATTTAAAAATGTGACAGTCTGGTCTGTTCTTTTAGTCAACTGGTCAGTATAACATCTGCTAGAAGTTCTGGTTGAAAGTTGATATTTGTAATGATTAAAGAAGACCTGAAACATCTCTGAAACATCATTATTTGAAGTGAGTTATAGTACTGTTGCAGAAATTAGTAGTATTTCCTTGATATACATCTTTATTGTCAGTGGGAGAATTTTTTTTTTTTTTCTCGGTACTGGGGATTGAATTCATGACTTTGCACTTGTGAGGCAGGTGTGGCGCCACTGAGCTAAATCCCCGGCCCTAATGGTAGAAATTTTATCTGAGCATTTGCTCAGAATAGAGCTTACATTCCCCAGTCCCCTTCATCTACCTGTGTCTCTGTGACTTAAGTTCCGGCCAGTGGGTTGTAAATAGAACTATCCTGGGGCAACTTCTGGAAAACACTCCTAAGAGAAAAATTATGTACACCATTGGCCTCCTCTTTGCATCTCTCCATCTGTCCTCCTGTCTGATCATACTATCTCAGGGCGTAATATGCAGGGTCTGTGGATAAAGCTATATGGGAAGGGTCAGAGCCCTTGACACTGTGGAGTGCTTTAAGAGTTGTGTAATGGTCAGTTTTGGTTGGCCACTTGACTGGCTTGAGATACCCTTAGAAGATTAGTAAGGCACACTCCTGGGTGTGTCTGAGTGGATAAAGGGGTGTGACCTTGGGGTTACATCTGGTCCCTGCCCCCTTCCTTTTGGGCTATTCCCTTACTTTGTACTTTCCAGATACCACAAGCTGAGGAGTTATCTTCTGCCCTGCCCTTCTGCCATGATGTTTCTCTTCTGGAGCCAGCAGATCATGAACTCATTAGCCAAAGTAAGCCTGTCGTCAAGTTTTGAGCATCAGCTATTTTGCCTCAGCCATAGAAAGGTGAATAATACAACAGCTCTGGACTATTTTACTAGGAGAAATATCAGCTTTCCATTACAGCACTTATTTTGGATTGTCTGCAGCTTACAACTTAATCTAATATCAGTTAACATAATTTCTATAGACAATATAAATTCATTTATTGACTGCAGCTGCTAAAATGTATATATTTTCAAGTTTCTTTATAAAAATTAAATTATTCCTCTATTAGTGACTCACAAATTTTAAATGCTCAAAGCATAAAGGAAACTGGCATAACATTTCATTGCTATGGTAACAAATTGGAAAATAATTCAAAAATATATATCAAGAACTATAAAAATACATTTGCCTTTTGATCCAGCAATTCTGCTTCTGGGAAACAGTTCTAAGGAAACAATTTTAAATATTGAAATGGTAGGTGCACAAAGGTGCTCATTGCATTATTATTATTAGTAGTAGTACCAGAGATTGACCTCAGAACCTTGTGCTTGTGAGGTAGGCAGTGGCTCATAACATTATTGTTATTTATTTATTTATTTTTTGGTACCGGGGCTGGGGATTGAACTCGGGTCCTGGAGCTTGCAAGGCAGGCCACCGAACCACTGAGCTAAATCCCCGGCCCCTACATAACATTATTAATAATGGTAAAAATCTAGAAAGTCTAAATATCCAACATAGGGATTGTCTAAGTAAGGTTATATTGTGTGTGTGTGTGTGTGTGTGTGTGTGTGTGAGAGAGAGAGAGAGAGAGAGAGAGAGAGAGAGAGAGAGAGAGGGAGAGGGAGAGAGATTACCAAATGGTCACTGAAAATGAGAGATGTTTATTCACTTATTTAACAAATTAATATATATTGGTACACAGTGACATCTTCTTTTTTTTTTTTTGGTACCAAGGATTGAACTCTGGTCCTGTGCTTGAGAAGCAGGTGGTGGCACCACTAAGCTAAATTCATGGCCCCACAATGACATCTTAATAAATATTTGACAACTATAAGTGTCTCCTATGTTTCAGGGTTTGTTCAGATTATAGAATGATGAACAAAAGACAGGGTCTTGGTTCTCATGAGCTTCTAGCCTCCTGAGGAAGACTGGTGATACAATAATTACGCTTATGTTTAGTGCTCTGTGGGAAAAGAACATGTGTCTATTAAAGCAAATAACAAGGGCCTGAGACTGAGATGTCAAGAGAGGCTTTGCTCATTAAAGATATGCCCTTTAACCTAGGATCAGAGAATGGATATAAATACAATATAGTGTCCTAGAAAATATTTAAACTGTAAGTAGCTAGAAGGCACAGAGCACAAAAATAAATCTGTAATATGATTATGTACAGAAAAGGTGTACAGAAAAAAGACTGACAGGAATACTTCAAAATGCTGATCATTTTTAAAACGTGGGGGAATTATAAATTATTTTCTTCCTCATTTATTTCCCAGTTTTCTATAATGTACTCATTACTTCTATGAAAATTAAAAAAAAAGATTCTATTTTTCTATTAGAGGAAGATGAAACTATAAGCATAATGCATATAGGGAAACTTAGACTCCTGAAGCACAAAGAAGAAAAAATTAAAGTTTTTATAAAGTACAAGGGGGAAAATAGATATTTGATTAAGCAATCTTCAAAAAAGAAAAACTTTTTATGGACCTAAACCAGAGATGACAAACCTTTTCGAGATGAGTGCCGGAACTGCAACCCAAAACCTACTTACTTATGGTAAAGTGCCACCACTGTAAATAAACCTGAGGTTTTAGTTTAGAAAAAACAACTCATACATCTTTGTCTTCAAAGAAAAACAAATACTGTAACATGTGCCATAGGTTCACTGCCACAGACCTAGATGAAGATATAAGAATTTAGTTATTTGCAGTTTGAATGGAAAGAAAAACATTTTTTTACCATTCATAAGATCTGCTGTTATTGAAGAACATGGAAAAACAAATTATGCTTATGAACATTTAAAGAGTAGGCAATGTGGCTAATACTGTGTAGAAATGATTTGCATTTTTTGAATATATTTCCATTAGAATATGTGTCAAGTTTTATGAAGGAAAACCGGAATACATAGCCCTTTTAACGATCTGATTTAGAAAAACTGGGCAGCTTCTTCCTGTCATCTCTGGTATTGTATACAAAGTAACTTTTATATCTTATACAGTTCAGGGAGAAAGGAAGCAGATGGATGAAGGAGGAATAGCAACAATGAGAAAGACAACGCCATGGAAGAATTCAAGTTTTCACTGGCAGATGCACAGATATACAGAGCAACAAGCAGTAATAAGTCACTAGAATCTGTGCTTAGCCCAGTGAATCTCTATGAAATTTCATTAAACAGAGGTTAGCAGAAAGAAGAATGTTAAAAAGGTGCAGGAATTGAAAAGTACATGTATCATGTGCTTCACTCCAAGAATGTGGAGGTGGAAAATGTAGATGTTCAAAATATGCCTGTTACTTGTATACTTTAGCCACCATCTCTGGAATATAATCATAATCATTTAAATTCCAACTTTAGTTTTAATTTAAAAAATCATAAGCATTTTTATTGTCTTCATCAGAAATTTTACACTGAGACACCCTAAGAGCAAAAACATTTTTGAATTCTTAGCACTTCAAATAGAAGTTGCTATGTGATATGTGAATATTCAATAAAATAACAAATTTATCAATTATTAACTTCCATTTTCAGAAATTTAAACATAATTGTCCTACCAAGAAAGTTGAGGTCTGCAAATAGAATGCAGCACATTATTAAAGAGATCATACATCATGATCAATTAGGTTTCATCCAAGAGATGCAAGGATGATTCAACATATGTAAGTGAATAAATGTAATATATTACATAAACAGGAGCAAGGTAAAAAAACCACATGATCATATCAATAGATGCAGAAAAGGCTTTTGACAAAATCCAACACTCCTTTATGATAAAAACCCTAAAGAAAAAATGTATAGAAAGACCACCTCTGAATATGAAAAAGGCTATTTATGACAAACCAGTAGTCAGCTTCATATTAAATAGAGAAAAACTAAAAACATTCCACCTAAAATCAGGAACAAGAGAAGAATGTGCACTATCACCTCTTATATTCAACATAGTACTTGAAACATTAGAGCAGTCCGGCAAGAGGAAGAAATAAAAGGGATAAATATAGGAAAGGAAGAACTGAAATTATCATTATTTGCAGATGACATGATACTCTATATAGAACACCAAAGAGCTCTTAGAATTAATAACTAACTTCAGCAAAGTAGCAGGATATAAGATCAACACATAAAAATCATTAGCACTTGTGTATACTAACAAGGTACAGGATGAGAAGAATACTGTAAAACAATACCGTTCATAGTTGCTTCAAGAAAAAGGAAATATCTAGGAATTAAATGACCTCTACAGAGGGGGGTGTGGTGGTGCATGCCTGTAATCCTAGCACTTGGGAGGCTGAGGCAGGAGGATCGCTTTCAGTTTGAGACCAACCTGAGCTACATAGTCAGTCAGTCTCAACTACATAGTAAGACCCTGTCTCAAAAAAAGAGAAACAAACAAAAAATAAATAAATAAAAGACCTCTACAAAGAAAACTACAGTACCCTGAAGAAGGAGATAACATCAGAAATTGGAAAGATGTCCCTGCTCTTGGATAGGCAGAACCAATATTGACAAAATGACCATAGTTCCAAAACTGTTATCAGATTCATTGCAGTCCCAATCAAACACCAATGGCATACTTTACAGATCTAGAGAAGACAATCTTAAAATTTATATGGAATAAGAAGAAACCCAGAACAGCAAAAGTTATATTGGGCAATAAGAACAAAGCAGGTGGTGTAGCAATACCTGACTTCGAGTAATACTACAAAACAATAGTGATAAAAATGGCATGGTACTGGAACAAAAACAGACACTTGGATCAATGAAACAGAATTGAGGATACAGAAACCTCACCACACACATTCAACTATCTGATCTTTGACAGAGGGGCCAAAAGCATGTGTAGGAGGGAAGATAACCTATTCAATAAGTGGTAGGAAAACTGGTTATCTGTTTGCAGAAGAATAAAATTTGACCCATATCTCTAAACTAAAGTAAAATAAAAGTGGACCAAATATCTAAACATTAAAACAGAAACATTAAACCTCCTGGCAGACAAAATAGGTAAAACACTTGAAAACATAGGTATAGGAAAGGACTTTTTAAAGGGAACCTCAGTCACACAAGTAATAGTAGCAAGAATCAACAAATGCGATAAGACTAGAAAGCTTCTGTACAGCAAAAGAATCAACTAGTACAGTGAAGCGACGACCTACAGAATGGGAAAAATTTTGCCGGCTACTCCTCAGAAATAGGACTAATTTCTAGAATATACAAAGGACTCAAAATTTAAACTCCTAAATTGAAAGACCCAGTCAAGAAATGGGCAAGAGAAATGAACTGACCCTTCACAGAGGAAGAAATACAAGTGGTCAGTAGACATGAAAAAATTTTCAGTATCTCTGTCCATTAGAGAAATGCAAATTTAAACAACCCTAAGATTCCATCTTAGTCTGGAAAGAATGGCAATCATTAGGAAATCAACTAATAAATGCTAGTTGGCTGTGGTGAAAAGGAACCTTCTTTCATTTGTTGATGGGAATGTAAACTAGTGCAACCCTTATGGAAATCAGTATGCAGATTTTTTCAAAGAACTGAAATTAGAAATTTCATATGACCCAGCTACAGTACTACTAGGTATCATCCCCCAAAGAGCTTAAGTCACCATACTACAGTGATACAGGCATACCAATGTTTATAGCAGCACAACTCGTAATAGCTAAATCCTGAGAACGGCTTGTACACCTATCAACAAATGATTGTATAAACAAAATGTGGTATCTATATGTAATGAAATGCTACTTGGATATAAAGGATGACAAATTTGAGACATTTGTAGGGAAGTATAATATTGAGTGAAATAAATCAGATACACAAGCTTAAGTAATGTATGGTATCTCTCACTTGAGTGTGGCATAGTACTAAGAAAATGATAAAGGATGGATAGAAAGGGCCAAGGGGAGAGATCTCTAGCAATAGGGAAACAGTTCAAGGGAACTAGGATGAGGGGTGAGGAAAGGGAAAGGAGAAATAAGAATAAGAATAAGGATATGCTATATACACGAACCTAATAGCCCCAATTTTTTTTAATGTAAACACTATATGCTATAGCATGAGCTAAGACAAGTAATATTAAGACATATGAAAAAGTGGATAGGGGAACCACTGGGAGGGGGAGGGGCAGGGAAGAGGAAGGGGAAAACCCAAGCTGTAACATGTGCATGTAACCACTCCCAAGATGATTGTAAACTGCATGAATTGCAAACATATACTAGTAAGATAGGAAAAAAAGGGTGATGCAACAAACTAAAAACAAAAGAAGTTGAGGTCACCCATTCCAATTTTATGTCTTGAAGAGTTCTGATTGTTTTACCTCTCTTCTTGGTTCCCTGCAACATGCATGCATACATGTACATACCATGCAATTAAGAGCATGGCTTTTCTTAACTATGAATGTACATTATAGTCATATGAGGAACTTGTGAAAGTCTAATGCCCAGGTTGCTCTCTCTACCAATTACAGGAGATTCCAGGTGGAATCAGGCATTAGTATTGTTTAAATCTCTCCAGGTGATTCCTTTGTACAGCAAGGTTACTATTCTCTAGATAAGTAGGTAAACTAAGAAAATTATGAAATCAATTCAGTTTTTATTCATTCTACCTAGCTACATATATAACACCATTTTGTATCTAGCTAGTCACTAAGTGTGAATGCTCAATAGAACATTGTATTTATTGATTAATTAATTGCTTAAATCCCAAATGGTGGTAAAAATAGAATAGGTGGTAAAATAATTATAATATACCTTACCACTGATTTATGAAATGTCCAAAATGTATTTATTTGTGGTATTTATAATTAGAGTGGCTTCTGCTTAAGAATTCAACTTAATTCAAACTTAAATAATGCTTCTTGGTAACCCAGATAGAGATTTAGTATATCAGAAGTTTTATGCGCCAGAATTCTAAATAGGCACAGGGATAGTAACAGTAAAGCAATTAAGCTCATCTATTCTTGCAACTTTCTAGATGCTGACAGTGAACTAACCTAAGCTGACCTTTACTAATAGAACTGCAGAAGTAATAGAACTGTGGATGGATGTTTGAACAGATTCATATTGCTAAAGATTGCTCTGTAGGTTACATAGGGAGAAAATAAAAAATTCTTTGACTGTGTTGCTCAGAGATTTAATGTGATACACTATTGACTGACTGTGGTTGATTAATAAGTCATTAAATAAGAGTCTGCAGCTAATTCAAACAATAGAATATGTTATGGTGGATTTCTGTCATCACCAATGCACTCATTACAAATACCATAATTATGAATGAAAAGCCATTAGAGGTAGAGACAGAACTCAATTTAAAATTCTGCTGCATTCTATTTAGTTCCATGAAGTATACAACACTCTAGTAGGAGTGCAAACTCCTTAGCTGAACAATCCCTTGTTTGAATGACGGATTCAGGATATATTGGTGCAGTGAAGTGTGTTGAAAAGAGGTCAGCTGGAGAGAATGAACTAATTGTATTTGTTAGAGGGGAAAAGTAAGAGCTTTAAATAAGGACTGTGATCAGTGCAACGTTCTAAAAATTAGAGCAAGTACCACTTTTAATACGAATTCTATTTAATAAGGACATGGTTTTTAAAAATGTAATTTAAAAGCACAAACTTGGAGTCAGAAAAATCTCGCTTCAAATCCTGACTTCACCACTTAACAGGCAGAGGAATATGGTTCACATCTTGCAGACTCACTTTCACTATCTGTAAAATGTACTTTTTGTTTCTTCTAATCTTATAAGGTGTTTATGAGGCAAAGTTACTAGCAGAAAAATTGAAACTTCAAAAAATACTAAGCAGGCATGTTATAGATACAATTGATTACCTGCTCAACAGCCACTCCCTCTTTCATTCTGTCTGGGCAGAACCTTTGGTTTATTTAGATATTCACTCAATCCCTATAGATTGAATCGTGGACTAATCTAATTTTATCCTGGTTGCATACTAGTGACTGGTATAAGAAGGGGAAGGGGACCCAGTCCTGACCAATGAGATGTAAAGGAGAATTTCTCAAGAGGTTTTATTAAAAAGTTATTCTCGTGCTGAGAATAACAAGATTAATCAACTGTATATTGCCAATAAATATCTTAATGGCTTGAATTTTTAAAAAGTGTCATTGAGATATAAGGCACATCCTATATATTATTTATGGGGTACATTTAGTGGTTTAAAGGTACCTACAGATATATGCAACTATTACTATAGCCAATTTTAGAATATTTTCATAACTTTAATGACAAATCTTATATCCTTTAGCTACTATTGTCCTGTTCTTTCTGTCCCAGCCCTCAACAACTACTAATCTAATTTTAGACTCTGTGAATGTCTCTATTCTGGACTTTCACATGAATGGAATTATAGCATGTGGGGTCTTTTTGTGACGGGCTTCTTTTACTTAATGTTTTCAGGGTCCCTCTATACTGTAGCATGTATCAATACTGCTTCATTTTAGGGCATAGTATTCTATTGGGTGGATGTACATTGTTTATCCATTTGCCTATTCATGCACATTTGATTTGTACTATGGTTTAGATCAAGAATGTCCTCCAAAGGCCTCATGTGCTCGTAGGAGGGGGTTTGGGAAGTGGATTCAATTGTGGAAGTGCTGTAACTGAGATGTTGATCAGAGGGGTGGGGCCTGGTTAGAGACAGGTCTTCCCTTCCTGATCTGGAAGGGTATATCTTCCTACCTGGCTTCTTGCTTCTATGCTTCCTGCCAGTGTGGTATGAGGAGGTTTTTTTCTGCTATACCCCTCTGCACTGATGTTCTTGCCCTGGAGCCCCTAACGATGGACTATAATCATGAGCCCAAATGAACCTCACCTCCTTTAATTTTCAGGTGTTGGATATTATGCCCCAGTGATGAGAATGGTGACTAAAATAAATTGTTCTAATAGCTGTTTTGGCTATAAGGAAAATTCCTGCTATAAACATGCATGTACAAGTTTCGGTATGGACATATATTTTCATTTCTCTTGGCTATATATCTATTCTAGCTAAAAGTGGAATTTCCGGGATTCCTGGAAGGAATCCCGGAAATTCCTAGGAAGATGGCAGAGGAAACCCCAGGGTGATAGTTGTTTGTTAGGTCTAGAAAATAAGAAATACACATTGGAGTAGAAAGTCAGGAGTCTTGATGAAGGATGTTTCCAAGGAAAAAAATGGAGCTTACTTTATATTATAGGTTTGGTTGATTGCAAAAGTATACTGAAAGAAACAGGCTAAATAATAGGCCAGCTAGTTCACCAGGAAGACTCAGTTTAGAAATACCCTCCAAGGAACAATACAAACCTCAAACAATGCCTCAAAACTTTTTGCTAATTTGATTGGATCAGACTGTGGAGACCTTTATATCCCAAGGCATTATAAAAAAAACCCAATAATTAATGGAGATTGACAAAAGTAGAAGGCTTAGAAAGGAAATTGGGGAAGAAGAGAACTTAGTATCTAGTACCATAAAATAGATTACCTAAATGGTCCAATTTTCAACAATAACAATAGCAGCAGCAGCAGCAGCAGCGACAACAACAACGAGTACAAGAACAACAACAAAAATATCATAGTGCAAGTAAAAAAGCAAGAAAATATTTTTTAAAGTGCAAAAAAAAAAACAAGTGCAAGAAACAGAATTGTCTGGTAAGAGGGCCTAATATCAGATATATCAGACAAAGAATGAAAGCAGTTTATATACATTCAAAGTAACTATGCTTACAGAAGTAAGGGAAGCTGCAATGCAATATCAAATACAGTATCAAATAAATGATACCAATCATATATAGAAATTATTAAAAAGAACCAAATGGAGACTTTGGAGTAAAAAAATAAAATAAGCAAAGCAAAAAATTCATTAGATGCCAGTTTACCCAATAATAATTTGCATGGGATCATCCTTAGTTTTTCTTATTATTTTTTTCCTTCAGTACCAGGGATTGAACTCAGGACTTTATGCTTGCAAGGTAGATGTGGGGCCACTGAGCTAAATTCCTAGCCCTAAGTGTTTTTTGTTTGTTTGTTTTGTTTTTGTTTTTTGTTTTTCCTGTGGTACCAGGGATCAAAATTAGGACCTCACAGGCACAGCACTTTTTTCTTCTTAAAATTCAACCATCTGTTCAATGCTATTCTAATGTCTACTTTAAATTTCTTGAGAGCAGGGACTATAAGGTTTACACTTTAAAGTCTTGAGCATTCTGGTTCAGATTATAATGTCTCACTGGATGCTCTAGTTTTTTTTTTTCACTTTGTAGATTTTATTTATTTTTTTTTAGCTTTAATTGAGTTTATTGGTACATTTTAGGGATACAGTACAGTTACATTCATTGTTGGCATCTTGTACCTCTACATGACAGGTCTTGGTTCTCATTTTTTCCCCTTGTCCCTGCCCTCCCTTCACCCCCTCCTCCCCTCCCCATCTACAACCACTTTATTTCCATCTTTTCTTTATCTTACATTTTTTTCTTTTCCCTTATTACCCTTCCCCTATCCATCCCACCTTCCCTACACCTTTAGCCCCTTTCTTCCCATTTCACCATGTCAGTAATCTTATTAGAATCTTATGTATTATTGCAGTTTATTCACACCAGAGAAACCATTCAGTATTTACACATGTGTGCCTTATTTATTTCACTTAGGAGTATATCTTCAATATGTATCCATTTTCCTATGAATGAATCTATCTTCTCGTTCTTTATGGCTCAGTAATATTCCATTTTATAGAAAAACCACATCTTTTTTATCCAGTTTCCAACTGAGGGGGAAATGGGCTGTTTCCAAGTTTTAGCTATTACAAACTGTGCCCCTATAAACATGGGTGAACATACATCACTGTGATATGATTCTTTTAGTTCTTTTGGAAAGATACCCAGCAGAGGGATGGCTAGGTCAAATGGAACCTCCAGTCCAAGCTCTTTGAGGTATCTCCATATTGATTTCCATAGTAGTTGCACCAGTCTGCACTCCCACTAATAGTGGAGAAGGGTTCCTTTCTCCCCACAACCCCGCCAACATTTGTTATTGTGTGATTTCTTGATAGCAGCCATTCTTTATGGGGTGAGGTGGAATCTCAGTGTTGTTTTCATCTGCATCTCTTGAATGACCAGTGATGTGGA
>NW_022900913.1:59842725-59851148 GCF_012274545.1 Fukomys damarensis | reverse complement strand
TCTGCAACAATGCATAAGATTCTAATAAGATTACTGACATTTAGAAATGGGAGGAAAGGAGCTAAAGGTGTAGGGAAGGTGTGATACGTAGGGGAAGAACAAAAAGGGAAAAGAAAAAAATGTGAGAGAATGAAAAGATGAAAATAAAGTGTTTGTAGATGGGGAGGGGAGGAGGGGGTGAAGGGAGGGCAGAGGTAAGGGGAAAAAAATGAGAATCAAGACTTGCCATGTAAAGGTACATGATCCCAACAATGAATGTAACTGTACTGTATCCCTAAATGTACCAATAAACTCAATAAAAAAAAGAGATGAGATCCCAGTTGTTGATTCTATCTGCTAGTTCTTGTGCTACTGAGGATTTGTTCATAAAGTCTTTTCCTATGCTAATGTCTTCCAGAGTTCTACCTAACTTACCTTCCAGCAAGTTTAATGTTTCTTGCACTTTGTACATTTTAGAAGCACTTTGTCTCTCTATAAGAAACCCTTCTGGGATTTTTTCATTAGTATTTGCTATCTTGGCCTGAAAATTTCTTTTCCAAAACACTGTAATATATGAATCAATTTTTTGGAATGATTATGGGTCTACTTAGGTTATCTATTTGAGCTTGGATAATAGATTTTGGTAACTGATATTTGAGAAATTGATTCATGTCATTGAAATTATTAAAGTAAGTGTGTAGAGTTTGAGTGTATGTTTATAACATTCCCTTATTTTGTTGTCTGTGGGATCTTTAGTGACTTTCCCTCTTTTATTCCTCATACCGCTAACTTGTGTCTTTCTTTTATTTTTTTTGTTAGTCTTGCTAGATGTTTTAACAATCCTAATAATGTTTTAAAAATCACATCCTTGGTTTCCATTGATTTATCTCCATTCAAGTTCAATGACTCCTTTGTCATTTCCATTGTTTCTACCAGGAAGCTTTAAATTCTGATTATTGTATTTTCGGTTTTAAAATTTCCATTTGCTTCTTCTATTTTCTATGTTCTGTTTCTTTGCTGATATAGTCCATTGTAATGTTTGTATCTAGAATTCTTATACTTGCCATTTGAGTTTTTTTGTGTTTTTTTTCCGAGGGTCAAACTCAGGACCTTGCACTTGCAAGGTAGGCGGCGGCACCACTGAGCTAAATCCCCGGCCCCCATTTGAGCATTTTTATAGTAGCTGTTTTGATTTCAACAGCTGTCTAATTCTGCCATTGGTGACTGTTGGTTGTGTTTTCCTATGTGAGTTGAGACATTTTGTGTTTCTTCATATGCCAAGTCATTTTGGCTTATATTCCTAGACCTTTGAAATATTACACTACAAAATGAGTTTAAGTCTTATGAAGAATGTTGGTGTTTTTATTTTAACAAGCAATTAATGTGGGTAGGCTCAGGCATAAATTCTTACCTTCTGTGAGCTGTGTTTCCCATGTCAATTCAGTTTTAGTCTTTGTAATGCTATCTGGGTTCATAACCACCCAGTAATTAGTCTTGAACCTGGGTAGCATTCTGTTAGCTCAGATCTCATTCTTCCATTTACCAATTAGGTCAAGATTCATTCATATACAGGTAAGAGTTGAGCCTGCAAGTTATATGTAAAATGGTATGAGAAACCAGGCATGGTGACACACACCTGTAATCATAGCACTCTGGGAGGATGAGGCAGAATTGCAAGTTTGAGTCCAGCATGGAAAAAACTTAATGATGTAGCAAAATCCTATCTCAAAACTTATTGACTTGGCAAAACCCTGTGTGTGTATTGGGCATGGGGTGGGAGTGGCTAAGAATTTAACTCGGTGTAAAGCTTTGGATTCAACTCATAGTGCCAAACCTCCTTATATATACACGTGTGTGTGTGTGTCTTTACTGAACTCTTTTATTCTGCTTTCTCAGGGCAGGCATTTTCTGTTTTTTCCACTTTTATGGGGTATTTTCTGGTTCTTTGGAGCTCCTTTTCTGGGATACTGATCAGAAATTACCCATTTCTGCAACTGTTCCACCTCAGATGCTAACTGATGGAAATGGAAACATAGAAAAATTGGAAAAAAATATTTCTGTTATCTATCTTAGAGGGCTGGCTCCTGCAATTTCCTGTTAGTAGCCATTGTCATCATCGCTGCTAATTGCTGTGGATTATCTTAGAACCTGGGGCATAGGGAATGGAGAAAAGAAGAGAAAAAGATCCTAGAGGATTTCCCCATTCTTTGCGAACTTTAGGAACTCCTTTTTTAGCATCTCCAGCCACGACTGGAAATCTCTCCTGTAGTTTTTCAGTCTGCACCACAGCGCTCACTTCCAGATTAGAAGCTGTGTTGCATTTAGTCTGGGGACGTTATCCGAGGCAAAAACAATGCTGCCTTGATGGTATGTATTATGAACTCAGTGTTCTTTCTCAATCCATTAGTTTAGAGTCCTCAGAGAGTTGTGGCACCTATTTCATGTGGGCTTTATAATTGTGTCGAATAGGACAGAAAGAGTAGTATGTATTTGGCCTGTCTTAGCAGAACTGGGCCCTTATGTTTTTAAAGTTCTATATACTGGATGAATACCTTTATCAGATTCATAAGTCACACATATTTTTCCAGTCTGTGGCTTAATTTTAATCTTTCATCAGTTGCATCACTGAGGTGATATCTAAGAAATCTTTGCCACATTAAGTCACACAGATTTTTCTGCGTGCTTTATTCTAGAAGTTTTATAGATTCAAGTATTACATTTTTGTCTTTAATTTTGTCTGTGAAGTAAAGTATAGGTTGAAGTGTAGATTAAAGTATAGATTGTTTATTTTGGTCAGAATTTTGCCAGTAGTGTATTTAAGTTATAGATTAATATTTTTCTCTCAAATAGCATGTTAAAATTATGAATAATAATTTTAAGTGTGTTTAATCTTTGTTCAGCTAATTGATATGACTAATAACTTACACAGAAAGAAGCCACGTCTTTTTAATCCGGTCTCCAGTTGATGAGCAATTGGGCTGTTTCCAAGTTTTAGCTATTACAAACTGTGCCGCTATAAACATGGGTGCGCATATATCGCGGTGGTATGATTCTTTTAATTCTTTTGGGAAGATACCCAGCAGAGGGATGGCTGGGTCAAATGGAACCTCTAATCCTAGTTTTTTTGAGGTATCTCCATATTGATTTCCACAGTGGTTGCACCAGTCTGCACTCCCACCAACAATGGAGAAGGGTTCCTTTCTCTACACAACCCCACCAACATTTGTTTATGATTTCTTGATAGCAGCCATTCTTTCTGGGGTGAGATGGAATCTCAGTGTTATTTTCATTTCAAATGATCAGTGATGTTGAACATTTTTTCATATATTTATTTGCTACTTTTACTTCTTTGAGAAATGTCTATTCATTTCAAATGACCATTTTTGAATATGGTCTTTATATTTGGGGGGTGTCTGACTTTTTTGAATTCTTTATATATTCTAGATAGTAGATTTTTGTCTGAGGAAGAGCTGGTAAAATTTTTTCCCCACATTATAGGATGTCTTTTGGGTCTTAGTTGGTGGTTTCTCTTGTAGTACAAAAGCTTTTCAATAAAATGAGATCCCAGTTGTTGTTTCTTTGTGTCAGTTCCTGTGCTACATAGGATTTGTTCATAAAGTCTTTTCCTATGCCAATGTCTTCAAGAGGTCTACCTAACTTATCTTCCAACAAGGTTAGTGTTTCTGTTTTAATATTTAGATCTTCAATCCACTTGGATTTTAGTTTAGTGCATGGTGAAAGATAAGGGTCTAGTTTTAATCTTTGGCAGGTTGAAATTCAGTTTTTCTAACACAGTTTTGAAGAGGCTGTGTTTCCTCCGCTGATGATGTTTAGCTCCTTTGTTAAAGATGAGGTAGCTGAGTATGTCTGGAGTTGTTTCTGTATCTTCTAATCTATTGCACTGATCCTCAGGTCTGTTTCTTTGCCAGTACCATGTGATTTTATCAGCGTGGCTTTGTAGTATAGTTTCAAGCTGGGGATTGTGATACCCTGTCACGTCTCTTTTGCCTAGTATGGCTTTTGCTATTCTAGGTATCTTCTGGCTCCAAATGAATTGGCTTAGTCTGTTGTGTATACTTTCAATAGAGTTTTTAATCTCCTGGATATCTGATGAATCTGGAAGTCTGTGTTTGTGCCTTGCTTAAAGGCCTTTGCATTTCTGTTTTTGTTGTTGTTACTGTCCTTGGTTTAATTCCTGGGTTACTACTTTGATCTTCCAGATATAGCTGGTCTTTAGGTGTTGAGTCTCTAATGACTCTGAGGCAATCTCATTTTTATTATACCAGGAAGGCCAACTGATTAGATCAACCACAACACTTTAGCCCAAGAGATACAGTCAGCAACACAACAGTATCAAGAACAGCTTAGAAAATGACAGTTTGTTAGGGTGGTGTTGCAGGCTTCCGCATGGGTCTGCTTGTGCTACTTGGAGGCCTGAGGGTGGAAGGGGTGTAGCAGCTCAGTTCCCCAAGGCTCTGGTCTTCACCCCTCTGCTCTGGTTGCTCGGAAGTGTGTGTGTGGGGTGTGGCAGATTAGCTCCACTTAGCAGCTCCACTTCTCACCAGTCAGCTTGAGCTGCTCTGAGGCCCGGTGGGGGAGTGGTGGCCCATGTAATATTTTATATATTCATTTATCTGTTGGTGGTCATTGCCTCTGTTCCTTCCACCTTTTGGCTATTGTGACTAATGCTATTATTAACATTATGAATATTTGTTGAGTCTCTGCTTTCATTTCCTTTGGATGCTAGATATAGAAGTGAAATTGCTGGGTCATATGGTAGTTGTATATTTAACTTTTTGAGGAACTATCAAACTCAAAGAGTGGCTGTTCCATTTTACATTTTTGCTAACAATATATAAAGATTCTAATTTCTCCACATGCTCACTAATTTCCTAGTTTTTAAAACGTATGGCTGACATAGTATGTGAGAAGTGGTATAACATTATGGTATAGTTTGCATTTCTCCAATAACTAATGATGTTTAGCTATGTTTCATGGGTCATTAGCCATTCAGGAAGTTGCTGTGGAGAGATGTCTACTTAAATCTTTGGCCCATTTTTGAACTGTGGTTTTTATTTTGAGTGGTAGACTATACTTCTATATTCTCAATATTAATCCCTTATTAGGCGCACAATCTACAAATATTTTCTCCCATTCTGTATGTTGTCTTTTTGCTTTCTTAATAGTACTCTTTGATTCACAAAAGTTCCTAATTTTGGTAAAGTTCAGTTTTTCTACTTTTGTTTTTGTTTCTTGTGCATTTTTTTTTTTTAACCATAGCCATTTAATCATTTGGCTCTAAAGCGAGTCTCTTGTGGAAAGCATAAAGTTGGATCATGGCCACACCTGGATTGGCCTCAAGTTTTTGACGAGATTGCTTCTATGCAATGAAGAATAGATTAATTACTTTTCTCTCACTGATTTTAAGCTTCAAGTATAGTCACTGTCTTTCAACAGACTGTTGTGTCTCAATGTAGATGTCTTTAATTTTATTCTACTTGGACTTCATTGAGCTTCTTGGATATATAGTTTCATATCTATCACCCATTTTGGGAATATTCAGCTGCAGATTTAGCTCATTAGTTCTGCTGCCTGCCTCACAAGTGCAAGGTTCCCAGTTAGATCTCTGGTACAAAACAAAACAAACAAAAACCACAATTTGGGAATTTTCAGTCATTATTTCTTCAAATTTTATTTTTTCCCCTTCTCTCTTTTTCTTCAGAGACTCTCAAAATTCCTATGTTGATTTACTTAATGACTTTCTACAGAACGCTTAGGCTTCATGAACTTTTTCATTTTTTTTTTTTTTTTTTTTTTTTTCTTGAGAGACTTAATCATTTCAATGTTTGTCTACAACTACCTTATTTTCACTGAATTCTTCTTTTGTCTGCTCGAATCTGCTCTTGAATTTTTATTTGTGATTATATGCTTTGTTGCTCCAGGATTGTCTCTTTATTCATATTCTCATTTTGTTCTCTATGTGTTCTAGTTCTTTGCACATCTTTAAGACATAGAATCTTTTTCTAGTTACTCTAATGTTGGGGCTTCTTCAGGGATGGTTTGTGATTAATTTTGTTTTTTGTTCCTTCCAATGTATACATACTTTTTTTCCTTCCTTGTATGTCTTTTGACCCCCCCCCCATGAAATCTGGACATTTGAAGCTTACAATATGGCAACTATCTTTTGATTGCTTGAATTTGTGCCACAAATTAGCCTCCAGTGAGAGTTTAAGGTCTTCTTGGGTTGTTCTGAATCTCTGACTTTCTCTGGATGTGTATGTTAACTTCCTAAACTCCCCCATGTATATGGTTGCTTTTACATGTCCTAATCTTTAAGTGGCTGGCCTCCCCAATGGGAGAGAAATGCAGAAGGAAATGGGCAGGTTTTTTTTTTTTTTTGGTACCGGGGATTGAACTCGGGTCCTTGGGCTTGCAAGGCAGGACACTGAACCGCTGAGCTAAATCCCCCACCCCGGAAATGGGCAGTTTTAAATTTTAATAAATAGTTTTAAGTTTCCTTAAAAATTTTAAAGCTCGTGAGGGTTAAAACAGTGGTGACCAGCCCCTGTGCCGGCTAAGATATCTCCTGGGAACTTGTTAGTTTTAAGGACTACAAAATTCCAAAAGAGTTTCTTCAGACAGTTTGTGCAAGTGTAATTGTTCCCTAAGTGCAGAGATGAATTCCTGGTGCTTCTACTCCTTCAGCTTCTCTGACATCACTCTTCTATAAAGTTCTTTCTCCACCCTGGTAAGAGGAACCAAGGGAGGAAGTGGTCATCACTGACCCAATGTTTTGAAGACCAGCAGAATGATCCTAAGGTCTGAGTTTTGTGACATGGAACAAACCTTCAAAGACTATGGAAAAATCAGGATAAAATTTAGGCTATGTTATCTGGGCAACCTTATTGCTTCACTTGAAAGTGTTCTTCAGAACTGAAATCCCTGTGCTTCTGTAGTTTGATTCACTAAAAGTAAGTCTTTATTTTTCCAGACGTTAGTCTTTCTTTTGGTTTTTCTTAGCTGCATGCAAACTGCAGTTTTGGAATAGTATGCAGAAGGCGATTTTCTCCTGCAAGACACTCAAACTGACTACAAGATTAATCACAGGAGATTCTTGTTCTCCAAGGACTGTCTGGGCAATGTGATGATTAAGCTTAATTTTTGACTTAACAGGACTAACTTATTGCTGTTCAAAGTGGAATGTGCCATTAGGAAGTGGGTCACTGGGGGCTGTGCCTTTGGAGGGTTTCTCTCTCACTAGCACTGGTCTGCTGGTTTCTGCTTCCTACCCACCATGAAGTGAGCAACTTGGTTCTACCATGCCCTTCTGCTATGATGTTCCTGCTGTGGAGCCAGCCTACCATGGACTGAAAACCACGAAACTGCAAACCAAATAAATAATTTCCTTAAACACTTAAAAGTAGTGTATGTCAGGCATTTTGGCCATAGTGATGAAAAGCTGACCAATACAGACAGCACTTAACAGCCATATACCTTAAAGTAGCATGTGTAGCTCGCTGATATAGTGCCTAGCACCTTCTGCCTTATCCTAGACAGCAGTGATTTTCCATGTTGCATCTTTGCCTAATACATCTATGCCCAATACATGTTTGCTGAGCTAACAAATTGGATGGAGCCTTTGCAAGAGTTCCCCACAGGAATTTATTTAGCAAATATATGTGTGAATGTTGTGTACATAGTCGCTACACAGGTGCTTCTCACATCTTGCTGCTCATCAGAATCACCCAACAGACTTCTCCCAAATTTTGATTCCTATCTTCCAGCCACAGAGATTTGTTTTGGTAAATCACCCTACATTCTTCAAAAGCTACTTGGGTAATTCTGAAATGCAGATAGCATGGAGAAGCACAGACCTTTGACTGGCTGTGAACATTCAATAGTCAGAGTATTTCTGGCTGGAAATGTAGCTCAGTGGTAGAATGGACAATGCCCTGGGTTCATCCCCCAGTGTGGAAAGAGACAATGAAGGTCTTCCACTTTTCAAGTAAGATTCAGTGTAACTAGCTTTGGAGCTTTAAGACTGTGTTCCAATTCCCGCTATTCCCTATTATCTTTAGACAAGTTTACCTAATCCTTCAGAGCCCCCGTTTCTTTGTCTATAAATAGGGGCTGCGCGGTTAGTAAGAAGATTTATGTAAAGCCTTGGCACTCTAAGACAATAAATGTTGGCCAGGTTTATTCTGGTGTGCAGATGTGCCACCACCTTTATTCAGATGCTGTCTACTGCAGTACACTTTATCCAGCCAGCTTTTGGGAAACTAGGGAGGGTTTGGAGGGGTGTTCCTGGCCCATCTGTCAAATGAAAGCTCTAAAGACCTTGGAACCAGAGGCACTAAGCTTGATGCACGCAGGCTGGCCGGGCGGCGGCGGTGGCTGCGCTGTACACGGCCACTAGGGGCCGCTCGCGCCCCCAGGCTCCTGCG
>NW_022900913.1:59840932-59842375 GCF_012274545.1 Fukomys damarensis | reverse complement strand
GTCCAGGTGGCTGTGGGCGGGGTCGTGCCGCCCCTTCCGGGAGGGGTCCAGGCTGAGCTCAGGACGGGCAGCCGCAAGTCGTGGCCTGGGGAGACTCAGGAACTTGAGTCTGGGCTTCCAAAACCCGCCTCTGTTTACCAGGCGGCGAAGGCGCTGAATGCAACCCCAGTCTTGTTTTGTTGGAATTGATATCTTGTCAGCATCACCTGACATTTGGTCACTTATCTAGCAACTAAGATATTTAAATCAGGAAAGTGATTTTCTATTTAACTTATTTTTGGTTTCGTAATCACATATCATGGGCCAGAGTGATTGGATAAGCCATTTAATTGTGTAATGAGATTTGCATATGAAATATGAAAAAAATGATTTTTCCACCTTAAAAATATTTAGGTCTGAATTTATTTCGTATTCCACACAAGAATAGAACCTATGTTGAATTCCGTTTTTCATAGAAGGTAGCTCTTTTGACTGAAGTAAAAGTTTGAATTGTAGGCAGCTTAACGTCTCAGTTTTGACTTCCTCTTAACTTTGCAGTTGAGATTTATTGTATTTTAAAATGTATTTTAGACGAGTCTGAAATTCTTCAGGTAATGAAAGAATTGTAGATTCCTGAACACACACACACACACACACACACACACACACACACAGAACAATTAGGTATTAGTCTAGTTGATCATAAAGTTTGACGAACTAGTTCTGCCATTCCTGGCAAGCTTTCATTCAGGGGAGCAGACAATTCTGTTTTCAGATTTCTCGGTTCTCTTTTTCTTATCCAAACTTCTGCTAGAAGAGATACACGATAAATATAGCATTACTGCTGTGGGGTATGTTTTAGGAAAACATTATTGCATGTTAGCTTTTTCATGTAAAAGTGCTTCAGATATGTAAATTCTTTGAATTCGTGTATTATCAGACCCTATGATTTTTTTTAATTTATAGAAGAACTTTATATTCTAATTTAAATAGTAGGTCTAAATCTTGGGGTGATTTTGCCCTCCAGCGACCGTTTGCGGTATCCGGAGACACCCCCACCCCACTCCATCCCAACAGGGTTGAACCCAGGGCGTTTTCATGGGGTGTGGTTTACAGGGATGGGGTGAGTCGGGAAGCGTTTCCTTTGGGCATCTGATGTAGAGACAGCAGGGGTGCAGTTCAGTATGCTAAAATTCGCAAAATACCCACAAAATGTTAGTAGTGTCAAGTTTAGGAAACCCTGGTTTAGAAAATGGTACTGAATTTGACTTCAGAACAGGGTGAAGTTAGTAGGACCTATCTTACAGAATTAAGTTGCGTTGCCTGTGTGCTTAGCCAGGGCCCGACATGTGGCCTACCATAAAATAACTGAATGTTGGCAATCTGTCAATATTGTTACCCAGAGTTGAAATCATGAGTGTGGTTTGAGTCCTCTTTTTTTTTTTTTTTTTTTTTTTTTTTTTT
>NW_022900913.1:59705819-59840593 GCF_012274545.1 Fukomys damarensis | reverse complement strand
ATATACTCCTAAGTGAAATAAATAAGTCCCACATGTGTAAATACCAAATAGTTTCCCTGGTGTGAATATTCTGCAACAATGCATAAGATTCTAATAAGATTACTGACATTTAGAAATGGGAGGAAAGGAGCTAAAGGTGTAGGGAAGGTGTGATACGTAGGGGAAGAACAAAAAGGGAAAAGAAAAAAATGTGAGAGAATGAAAAGATGAAAATAAAGTGTTTGTAGATGGGGAGGGGAGGAGGGGGTGAAGGGAGGGCAGAGGTAAGGGGAAAAAAATGAGAATCAAGACTTGCCATGTAAAGGTACATGATCCCAACAATGAATGTAACTGTACTGTATCCCTAAATGTACCAATAAACTCAATAAAAAAAAAAAAAATAACTGAGTTGGGTTGGCCCATTAATTTTAAGGTCAGATTTATGGAGATTAAATCTATATAAAATAAAATCAATCTTTTTGTAAATTTATTGTGACTTGAAAGTACTAAAATTTGTGAATTCACGGTAAGATAAATGTTTTATATAGAATTGGCAATTATTCAATTAATATTAGGGGAACTGATACCTGGTACTAGAACATACAAGTCTTGTGGCTTTTGAAATCTTGTATTCTTAAATATGTAGTTGTATATCATGTTATCCCTGTCTCTCTTGTCCCCTGCTCCATTACAAGAAATCTCCATTACAGACAATAGGTGAAGAGCAGTCCCGGAACCCTTACACAGAACTGCTTGTGCTGAAAGCACACCATGATATTGTGCGGTTTCTGGTACAGCTAGATGGCTACAGGTAAGAGACACTAGTTGTCTAACTCATGACTGTTTAGAAAGAGTTTTTAGGGAATTTTATATTCAAAACAACTTCAGAACCCATTGTTTCTAAAAATTTAAAATCTGATCATAGTAATTGGAGAAACTCAACCAATTTTAAAAGATGTAACCTTTAGTAGAAACTGAATTTGACCTCTGCAACTTGATGAAACGTATCTAAAAAACTTTTTGCTTGCCTAGCATGTCACATCTAGAGATTTGTGTATAATATTTGTTTTACAAGTTAGAAAGAGTATTATTAGTTTGGAAGAAGCAAACTACTTTAAAATTTGGGTGGGAGTTGTAATTGTGTATTAGAGTGAACTTGAATTTGGGAAATGAATATGGTAAATGTTTAAACTGTGTACTAAAGATGTGCTACAGTGGGTAAAATTAAGTGTTTTTTTTTTTTTGTTACTGATGAAACCCCTTTAAAATTTACATAATTCTGTACTACTTTGGTAATGTGTATACTATTAACTTTAATACATTTGCAGATAGAGGTGGAAATGAAAAGGTCTTAGGGATGTTACTATTACTTGTTACTAATCTACAGTATAGATCTGTCATTATACTCTTGTTCAGCTACAACATAAGTGATGCCAAAATGTTTAAGATTCCTCTTCCCTTGTTGAATGTAACCTT
Organism: Fukomys damarensis; assembly: GCF_012274545.1. Classification (NCBI taxonomy): domain Eukaryota; kingdom Metazoa; phylum Chordata; class Mammalia; order Rodentia; family Bathyergidae; genus Fukomys; species Fukomys damarensis. The sequence continues at coordinate 59,839,138 of NW_022900913.1, read as the reverse complement.
CATGAGTGAGGGCTGTGATCCTTGTTTACCACTATATTAGTGCCTAGCACAGTGTCTTACATGTAGCCAGCAGTTGTTGAGTGAGTTTTCTCCATTGCCTTTGCCACCTTTTTTTTGTTTCTTTTTTGACTCTGGGGAGTGATAGCTGTTGTGACTTTTCATAATTCTGACTAGTACTTCTGCTCTCTGCTGGCTTTGTTTTCTCTCTCTTTTGTCTTTGGCATGGTGCTTTTGTGATGTGCTGTGCAGTTCTAACTCTTTGCTTAGTTGGATCAGATTCCTCAGATAGAGGGCGTAGTCCTCCACCATAGACTCCCTTCACTCTAGCCATAATTTGGGTTCCTGGGCCACTCACACTTGTGACTAGCTAGTGACAAGTTCCCCCTGCCTCTCACATTTGATGATTCACTGGAATAACTCACTGAACTCAGGAAAGCACTGTACTTATGATTACACTTACATTATAAAGGACACTTATCAGGGCCAGCTAGATAAAGAGATGAGTAAGTTGAGTTCTAGGAGGGTCTTGCACAAAAGCCTCCATGTCTCTAGGGTTCTTTGCCCTCTCTTTACATCAGTCAGTTGCCTCTTGGGGGTCCAGAGTTTGTACTGGGGCCTCTAGGTGTAGGCATGGTTGTGTGAACCCCTGGCTATAGAATTTGAACTCATTCTTAAATCCCTCCTCTGTCATCCTAGACCTGGGAGGTTGGGAGCTCAGTCTGTTATCCTGTGACCGTACCACAAAGCCCAAACCCTCCAATCCCATAGTTCATCTTTCCAGCTTGGCCAGCTCTCCTTCTCAAATTACCTAGGTGCCCACAGTGAGTCATCTGTTAGTATAAACTTGGGTGTGGTCCGAGGGAGGGATCCACAATGAATAATGAAGACACTATCACTTAGGAAGTTCCAGGGGTTAGAGCAGTAGTGGCGAATCTATGGCACTCATGTTTGGTGTGCTTTTCTTTTTAGACAAAATATATTAATATATAAGTTGTTTTGTGTAAACCCTATGTATTCTGGTTTAATTGCAGTGTTGGTACTTTGCAGTAAATGGGTTTTGGGTTGCAGTTTGGCACTCTTGTCTCTAAACAGTTCTCCATCACTGAGTTAGAGGCTCCCTTGTAGGAACCAGGGACAAAAGCCAACAAAGTAATTAATCACTCTGTTTCTCAACTTTTTCTTGAAAAGATTTATCTCCTATCATATATAATGCATATCATATGATCTCTCATGTGATATTATATATTAGTAGCCTGTTGTGCAGCCAAACAAATCACAGCATGTTAAACATAGTACGATAATCTTCAAGCTTATTTGATAATATTTAGTTTGCTATGTCCGTTGTGACACTCCATTTATTTATTTAAGTGGTCATTTCTGTGGTACACTAAACATTTCTGCAAAGATAAGATTTTGGATTGCTAAAGATTTTTTTGGTAACATATTTAAGTTTAGTAAGTTGCTAGATTAAAAATATCCAAATTGGGCCAAAGATTTAGCTCAGTGGTTCTGCCGCCTGCCTCACAAGCGCAAGGTCCCAAGTTCAATCTCCTGTACAAACAAACAAACAAACAAAACCCAACAAAAAACAACAGCAACAACGACAAAAAATAAAAATATCCAAATCATTTCGTTACAATCATTAATATGCAGGCCTTAAGGAATCCTAAAATCATTTTCTCTGGGACAGTTAAGGAATATAGTTTTCCAGCTTCAGTCTTAAATTTCATATAGATTGTTAAGGTTACATGTTCATTGCTGTTCTGTGTTACACGTCCTTTCGGCTAATCTTAGCGCATAGTCAGGAGAAAAGGCCAACCTGTAGAATAACTATCACTGAACAAGTGCCAACAGAGATGATCCGTTTTTCCCACAGATAGTCCATAAATATTAAAAAAAAACTGTAGATGAGTATATAAAGTATCTACTGCACAGCCAGGTATCACCTTGAACTTAGGGTTTTAAAAATAAAACAGCCATCATCTATTTAGCCTGTTATTCTGCAGGATGACAGTTTAAGCTGGGCTCAGCTGCATCCTTTATTTGCAAGTCAGGATCAGCGTGTCATGCATAAGTTCACTTGTATATCTTTGGTTGGGTGGGGCTGACTAGTTCATAGTGGCCTCAACTGGGAAGACTACCTTCGCCTTTGTGTGATTTCTCAGGTGCTTATTCGTATATGATTTTGGAGTTCTAATACTTGCAGAAGACCAAGCCGTTTGTTGCCATTTCATTGGCCAGAGGTAGTCAGGAACAGACATAGATTCACTGAGTAGGTGGATGAATTCTACTTCTTGATAGGAGGAGTAACTAGGTCCTGTTGTGAAGGGGGAATAATCTGTGACAAGGTGTGCTCTCTACCTCAATGAATTTAAATATCTAGAATAGATAAAAAACACTGTCTTTTGGCTTTTGCAGTACAGTGATGATGTAATTTCATGAATCACATTTAATTATTTGTATTCAACTCATTACTGTATCAAAATTTACATATAATTGGGAAATTTTTCAGTTACAGACTTGTAGAACTTTGAATCCATGATTTGCTTTAAAAATTCAATTCTGTAGTAAAATAAGAACTGAAAGAATCATTCTTGGACATAAAACATAAAATGGAGACAAAAAAAATCTACAAACTATAATCTTAAGACAACTAAAAAGAGAGTGTTTTTGCTCTAAAATTTTTAAAGTAACACACTAACTGTGCATACTGATAGAGTATTTTTACTTTTAATAGTTGAGATAGTTTAGACTTATCTTTTGCATTATGTATATCATCATTAATCCATTATCAAGTTACAAAAATACCTTTCTAGTTTTTAAATAAATTTTATATCATTATACTTTTAATGTTTTTATTTAGTTTTGTAGACATTACATTCTATTTTTTCGGTCAGCTGTTGTAATCCAGGTTTCACGCTTCAGGTCTTTAGATAATATCATCTTATTGAAAATTTTGCAGAAGGATTTTCTTGTTTTCTTGGTGGCTCAGCTAAAATCAGTGAGTGGAAAATTTTCTCAGATTGGTTTTTGAAGATACCAAATAAATCCTGTATAACCTAACAGACAGCTGCCTTTTCTTTTCTTCTTTAGTATTTCTTGAACATGAAGTGAGGGTCATATTGATTGGGAGATCACTAAAGAAGGCTAAGCCTCAGCAAGAGTCTTCCAAAAAATGGACTCTGCTAAAATTGTATGTAATACTCTAGCATTTGACACATTAAACTAAGCTGAGTTCATAACACATTTTAAGAATAGCTTTCTCTGTTGCTCATTTGACCATTCCTTGCTCCTCCAGGAAACAGACAAGGTTATATAGGATGGTGCTCATGACTGGAAAAGAATCAGATGACCCATGAAGTGCCAGAATGCAGAAGAAAATGTGTCTCTAGGATAGCTAGTGAAGCTGTATGTGCGCAAAGGAATAAATAAATGCAGTACAGTTTGATGATCCACTAACCACAAACAATATGCTCCATCTTTAAGATTTTCCCAAACTAAGAATATTCTTTCTCATTTACCTTCAAGGACTAGAGCTCAGTAGTTAAGATGCCTTAGGTCTTCCTAATTCCTGGGTTCCACTTTCTAAATTGGAGTTAAATGTTCAAAAGGTGTATTAGAAATTCCTAAGAAAGGAAAAGAGAGGAAGCAGGATTGGATGGACGAGCTGTCTCAGATTTTGATGCAGCTGTGAAGGTCTCTGTTAGCTCCCCAGAGCTATGAAATGGAGGAAGGATTGCTTCTTATAGGAGTTCTGCTCTTGATAGAAATAATTAGAGGTTTATACAGCCACCTTATCTAGTCATTTGTTGAGGGTCATCCAACAAGAATGTGCCCCTGACTTCTTTGTCTTGCTTAACCGGCAGTGACTGGGTACCAGCTGAGAGTGTGACTTTGTTCGGAAAGCTGAAGTCAACAGCTGGAAGCAGTCGAATAGGTACAGTCCTCACAGCTGGCAGAAAGTCCTCTCTCGCAAGGGGATCTGCAAGGCATACCTTTGGGTCTGCCATACTTTCACAGTCGGAAGTTGGGATATTCACTTTTTAAACTGCATAAATACACTCATGTGGGTTATATCTTTGGTCAGCTGTTTAAGCAACTGGTAAGTATGACATTGATTGATAGCTTTTCAGTGAGTTAAAATGTTAATGTAATTTTCAGAAATATTAAGATACTTGTATCAAGATAAAGGTATAAGCAGAGCTGGGGATGTAGCTTAGTGGTAGAGTGCTTGCCTTGCATGTTTGAGGTCCTGGGTTCAGATTCTAGCAGCACACACAAAGCATAAGCAGAATCCTTTTTACATGAATTCTAGTAGCTACAATGCTAATAATTGTGTGCTGAGATGTTTATTGATGAAGTGAAATTCAGTGGCTCTGATGTGGAGAGATCATATGGGTTGCAGATGAAACATTTTTTACTATCAGCTGACAGTTATTCAAGCAGGTGGGGAGCACATGTGGATTATCATTACATTGTCTTCTCCATTTTTTGTATGTTTATATTATGCCTATGAAGTTTACAAACCATATTTAAAATAGAGGAAATTAAAATACTAATTTAAAAGCTATGTTTCAATATGAAATTTAAAAAAAATGTGAGTGTCTTAAGTGTTCAGTGGAGAAAGAGCCCCATTCCCTTTGAGGACAGAATTGATTGGGAACTGATGCAGGAATCACATAGATGGACATATCAGCTCAATAAAATAATAACTGAAAAAAGAAATGACTGATAAAAAGCTTTGGTTACAACCACAGTGGATTCCTTATTAAGCTCCATCCTGAATTAGGTAGACTTACTGAACCTCTGGTGCAAGTGGACAGACACTTGGAAGCCTCACACTCAGACATAGGCTTTCCTCCAAAATCATAACAGCCCAGAGTGTTCCCTCTCTGTTCACAGATTCTCAGAGAAAACCCAGGAGAGGCTGAGCTGAGTACATGCAGTTCTTTCTCTCACTTACACAAGTGGGGCAGAGAGGGCTAGATTTGTTCCTACAGAGAGACTCCAGCTCAGGGAAATGGAGATTCCTCCTGATAGGAGTCACAGGGATTTTTTTAGGGGTGGTGGGATTCTGATACTGTAATTTGATGTGCCCTTTAGCTTTTTATTTGTGATTTGAAGGAAGGGAAGACCTACCAGAGATTTTTACTTTTGCAAGTTTCCCTGAGATCTGTGGAGTTCTCTCACTTTCATTCTATTTGTGAACAAGACTAGATCTTATACTTTTAGATGTTAGGTTTGTGTTAATATATTTTGCTTTTTTCTGTGGTGCTGGGGATCCAGCTCAAGACTTTGCTCATGCCATGCAGGTACTGTATACTAAGCTGTATTCCTTGCCCACATAATAACATATTTCTTCATCAAGGAAAAAAGTTTAGGTTCAAGAAGACCTCATAAAAGAATCTGGCATTGTCACGTATGACTCCTGAAAAGGTCCCTTCAACTTCTCTTGTCTCTGTTTGCATACTTCTATAGTTTGCTTCTAGTAGTTTTAGCATAAAAACAGAAATCATTTTAAGTAAAAATTGTTAGTTTTCAGTTTTGCCTGTTTTCCTGAGTTGTAGCATTTTCATCTTTATTGTAAAAATACCATATTTATTTAATCATGCTTAGAAATATTTACAGATTAGGTAGCAGGTTAACCACTGAGACTTTCTATACTTCCATGATTATGTTCTATTTTGATTTTTCCAGTTATTTATAGTTATGTTGGTATTGAATAGAGTCAAATTTATGTTCAAGAATATGGGCAATGCTTTTTACTATGTGCTTTAAGATTATATTTGGATAAGCAGGACCTTTGAGTTGGTCAAAATGGCTTCACATAAGTAAGAACTACTAAATGGGCATTTATGCATGCAGTAGACCCAGAAATTATTTGTGAAACTCATTTTAGATCAATTATTGTGAAACTGTGTTGTGCTTTGACAGCACAGTTGTCAACAGTGAGAATACTTTTTCTGAGATGTTGAGTGCAAGTTTTTACTGGGAATGGTTTAAGTAAATTGAAAGAATTCTCCATGGACTCATACTGTAGCTTATAGTAATATAAAGGCAAGAACCATCTATTATTGATCTTTTTCTAGGAAAAATCACATATATAATTTGTTTAATAATTTTTTAACAAATGAGTGAATTATTGGTTTAATTTAATTCTCATAGTGAAGGGGAGGATGAAACATTCTAGAAGGTCTGTTACAGGTCTTCATTAAACTGCTTCATCTTGTTAAACTTGTCTTTCATGTATGTAATTTTGGCTTAGTCATTTAATTGTATAGTTGAGCATTTTTAAAAACATGGTTTCAAGTTAAGAAAACTTAAAAATAGGATTCTGAGCTTAAAATTTTTTCCTATTTTTCTCCTAACATTTATTCATACATTAATAACAACAAAAGGAGATGAGGAGGTTACATTAATGCCATTAATGTATTTCATAGACACTTGTAACACTTAAAATTTGCTTATTCATTCATTCAACAAGTGTTTCTTTAGCACTTTAAACCTATCAGAGATGGATATTTGTTAGACTAGAAAGTAAAAATTTGTAAAAATCAGTAAGTATGATAATTACTATATTTTATTGATTCTAAGAAGCATTTTTTCCCTCATTTTAACATCTCCAGAATTTGGACGCATCAGATAATTGGTGTCCTTTAGTTATAATTGGTAGCATTTTTCATTAATGGTACATAAAATAACAAGAGAGTTTTACAATTGGTGATGCCTTAGATTTGTTGAAATATAGTACATTTCTAAGTAATTGTTCAATTGTGAGATCTCAAGGCAAGAACTCCATGTTAATTCATGTTGACATTTTTCTAATTCTAGCCTGGAATTGCGCTAAATATATTTTGGTGCTAATCAGTAGAGAACTATTTCTCTCAAAATCTTATACCTAAGTTTATATTTTTGGATTCTATATAAAAATATTATGGCATTTATAGCTGAAATCTTACTGACATTTTAATTATTCATTTTTTATAGTTTGTGCCTTGTAGCAGTTGCAGTATATCTTATAGGAATTCTTGGGTTGAATTTTCACTTCTGGCTTGGAGATGATTGGAGCACATGATTGACTTCTTAGGATTTGGTTTTAGATAAGCTAATATATTGTGGATAATTTCTAGCTATCCCTCATAGTAGGATAGGTAATTGAAATACTTGAATGCTCCCCTAGCCTTTTCTTTGTTATTTTTTGATACCAGTATGTAGCAAAGTTACACTGGCCTGAATTTTAAAGCTTTATGTTTTCTTTTTAGAAGAGGTAGCAATAAATACTGAACTGATTAAAAAGTAAAAAGGCAGCAATAGAATATATAGGAGAATTGAAAGGCCTGAATAGTCTGGCCAACTGGATAATTGACCTCTGAGTAATAAAAAATTGACTATAATTTCATGCATTGCCATCAAGCATTATTTAGATTTAACTTTTGTTTTCTACTGACTGAATTAAAGTTTCAGGTGAGATACTTTGTATCTCATTTCTAAACTCATAACATTTCAGTCATCTCTCATTGTGAGATCCACACATGAAACAAGAGTGAGAGAGTTAAATATTTGGATTAGAAATAAGTGTGCATTTTATACCTGCAGCTTTCTAAATGGAAGAAAAGCAATTATGAGTTTAAAGAATCAATAGAAATTGATGTTTTGTACCAAAGAAAACTTAAGACCCCTAGACCTGCCCTCCCTGCCATCACTATATAAATAAAAAGAAATCAGTAGGCCCAGAAATATAAACTACAAAAGATTTACTTCCAGCAACTACTTTTGATGGTCAAGACACTGTTTAGTATTGGGATTCGGAAAAATGTATGTAAGTAAGCACAAGAAATTATATATATATTTTTTGGGGGGGAGAAGGGATTGAACTCAGGTCCTTGCGCTTGCAAGGCAGGCCACTGAACCACTGAGCTAAATCCCCGGCCCAAGAAATTATATTTTTTAACTTAAAATTATTAATTATTTTTTTGATCTCCAGATCTTTTTATCTCTTACGTTTTGAAATGAGAATAAATGTTAGGCATGAATTTAAAATGAGCTCTCTGTGGCTTATAGCTAGTTTACTAATTAGTCTTAGGGTTGTTCCCATTAAAAGATACATAATACTGTATTAAATATTATGAAGAGTCTCCATCTGACCGTTAGATCAGTGTCCTATTTGCTCAGTAGCCTCTTACTCTAACAGAAGATCTAATCAGAGTGTTGTGAAGTGAGAGCCAAGTACTGGACAGCATTTGGGGGACTGTGAAAATGAGAATGAGAAATCTGACTTGAAGCTAGGTTTGGAGTGTTAAGGAGGTGTTAATGGCTGAAGTCATGAGAGCTTCTGCCCTCCCATAGGGGTGAACTCCATATGCACTGATGCCCCCTGGAAACAAAGTCATTTCTGTGTCCAGTGTTTCCATTATCTATCTTTCCTCAGTGATAAGTATCCAGCCAACAGTGTTTATCTGAGTGCACACATCCAAGGCAAACCCAGATTGTATGACACCCACTAACCACCTTACAAAGAATTACTACAGATTTTCTAAATATCCTGGATATTCATAGAATATCATTTATTCTATGAATAGATATAGGGGCCAGTGACAAACATTTCATAGCTGGCTATCTATACTACCACCTCTCTTGCTCTTATTAAAAAAGTAAACCTGAATTCAAGGGAATGTGATATTATGGGGACTCTGAATTGTTTCCAAATCAAAATTCATTTTACGAACTTGTGCACTACATTTTTAATAAATGATTTGACATACTTATAAATTATAGTATTCCACTGTATTGAGTTACTGCCTAAGAATGGTGCCTGTGACTTTCTTGCAATACAGTCACTGTTATGAGTAATCCTGTTAGACAAATTATTTCTTGAAACTGTTTGTGTCAAAGATATAATTTACTCTACTGAACATAGATTATTGTTCCTGTTTTTACACATAGAGAATGGGAGGTGAAGAAGAGAGATAAATTAGAGTTTATTACTGCTGTTTTTTATGCCATGAAACACTTTCCTTTACCTCTTTGCTTTTCAGGCTTCTTCACTAAAAACCAACAAAAAGCCCCAAGCCTTCCAAACCCAAGTTTATGTGGAAAGACATAAAAACTAAATGAACAAAGGAGATAATCAGATCATGTTACTCAGACTCTCCAGATGCTTGCCATCTTACCAAAATTAAATCCAAGATCTTTGTCCTGGTTTCCATGACTTGTGCCCTGCTTCCCTTCTGATTTCCTACCCACTCTCCTCCAGTAGACACTGCCAAGACCCTGCCCACATCCCCTGGCTTGCCAAGCAGTCACCTGCAGACAACATCCCATGCTCTGGTGTCTTCCTGTGTCTACCCTGAGGAGAGGTTTCAACTTTGGATAACAGAATTTAAATACTTTCATAGGGTAATAAAAATAATGAAACTAAGGACATGATTCCATTCTATCCTTGAACTATCAGCTGCTTCTCAGCTTGGTTTTGTTTCATTTATCAGGGATTTCTTAAAAATTACATAATTTTAAAGCAAGGAAGGACTTTAAAGGTCATATTTGTAACTTCCTTGTATATCTATCTTTCAACATTTCTAGCAGGTTATTTTCTTTTTTTTGGTACTGGGAATCAAACTCAGGACTTTGTGCTTGTGAGGTAGGTGGGGTGCCACTGAGCTAAATCTCTGGCCCCATAGCAGGTTATTCTTTGCAACCCTGTAAATATATTATATATCTTTAGATCCTTAGTGCCTGGCACAGAACTCAGAAGGCATTTAATGTTTGTGAGCTAAACTTAAAGAACTTAGTCTTCGTTAATGTTAGTAAGCCATAATACCACTGATAAAATATATTTCTTAGTTAATCTTACCAATTAAATGTCAGCAGTGATTTTTTTTTCTTGTCTTGTTTTCCTCTAACCAGATTTGCATCTGCTGGTGATGATGGAATTGTAATTGTATGGAATGCTCAGGTCTGTATTGATTATTTGTGGATTGGGTAATAAATATATGACACATAGTTGAGTATTCTTAAGTACTGTATAGGGATACTTGCATGTTATTATCTTTTGAGGTAAATGATACCTGTAAAGGGCAACTTGGACACATTTATTTCTGTGTGTGTGTGTGTGTGTGTGTGTGTGTGTGTGTCTGGCTGGGATTAAATGCATAGGGCCTTGCACTGAGCTACCCAGCTTTTTAAATTTTTTTAAAAAAATTGAGACAAGATCTCACTGGGTTGCTTAGGATGAGTTCAAACTTGCTGCCATCTTGCCTCAGCCTCTCACAGTGCTGGGATTACAGGTATGGGCCAGCTTGCCTAGATAATCTTTATTAAGATATTTTCCCGAAAAACAAATGTCATTTTATTAAAATAAAAATTTTAGTCTTACTGAACAAAATTTAGGTCATAAGTAACTATGCACTGACTTTCAGAGTGGATCAAGTGTTGATTTTTGTGAGAGGTACAGCTCTTTCATCATGGTACAATAGCATCATATAACATTCTCCTCATATTTGACTAGTGATATTGCAGAAAGTATGCTTTTTCAAAACTATTAAAGGCCTCCAGTGTCTCCAGGGCTTCCTCCTGATGCTTTGTTTCTCAAATGACTCTCTTTTAGGATTTCATTCTCATTGTACCTTTATTTTGGATTGTGATCTAGTCTGTGAGATCTTCATTTTTCAGTGGCTTTTCCCATACCAAAGCCATTCTTTACAATCAGTCTCCCCAGGACCCTCAGAGGATCACCAGAATCAGTGAATATTTTCATATAACCTATAAATACTGTATGTACTTTAAATCAGCTCCAGATTACTTGTATGACCCAATGAGATGTAAAGGCTATGTAAATTCTTATTGCACTATTTTAAAATAATACGACAAGAAAAGAAGTCCGTACACTTTCAGTGCAGACACAGTTTAAAAAATTTTTTTTTTATCTGAGGTTGGTTGCATACATGGGTACAGAACTGGTGGATGTGGAGGGCCAGGGTACTTCTATGTATTCATGAAATCCTACAACCTGGTGAAGATTTGCAGTTTATACTGTTTACATTTTATTTTTGTATGTTTATTGCTTGGTGCATGAGTGAGAGGTTGTCAGGAAGCCCCTGAGTGGGTGGGAATGGATGCTGGTGTTACGTGACGATGGAGTGGAGACTGACTGTGTGGAGATCAGTCAGTAAAATACACATGTGCACGTGTGCTTATGATGACCTACTTTCTTCCACAGCTTAAAAGGTAGATAATAATTTCCTGTTTTTCCCTAGGGATTAAATTTCTAATGGTTTTTGCTTGATTTATATAATTATTGCATATTCTTAAAAATCATAGAAAACTATCCCTTTAAATTAGATTTTCTGTTCAAAAATAGTGAAAATGATTTATGGCTATTCTTTTAGCACTTGTTAGATTCTATTTGATTGCTTAAATTTATAAGTCATGAATTTTGAAATGTTGTCATTTAGGACGGTTTAAATTGGAAAGATGAGCCTACTAACATTTTTATTGGTATTTCAGACAGGAGAAAAACTTTTGGAACTCAGTGGACATTCTCAAAAGATAACAGCTATTATTGTATTTCCTTCCTCGGAATCTTGTGAAGAAAAAAATCAGCTCATCTTGACAGCCTCTGCTGATCGAACAGTTATTATATCCTTAAGTCTGGAAGAAAGTGAAGCAGCCACAGTGACCCCAGGGGCCCTACATACATTATTAGTCTTTAGCCTCTAGGGGTTAGTCTGAACCTTCTTGTAGTAGCAAAAATGATTTTTTTCTAGTCTTCATAAGACACTTCTTAAAAGTATTAGGTACCTGAAAAGTATTAGACTAGAAATAGCAGGTTAAGGTTTGTGTTGATGGAAACCTCATGACTGAAGTTGTTTCTTTCAGAGTTACTATTATATCGAGCTGTGCAGAATGGAGGAAATGGGGGACTGTGGCCTTAAAATATTTATTGTATTATTTCAATTTGCTTTTCAATTTAGGGAAACAAAGATGAGTTGGATTACAGAATAATTCATGCTTTTAACTCTCTTATGGCAAAAGCAACTTAATGGCTCCAAGCCATGAGCTTCTAAGTCTGCAAAAAAGTACATTACCACTACTCAGTGTTTAATTTTGACATTTGGGGTTTAAAACACTTTTACAGAGTAAAGTTACCTTTTCCCCCATTATTTTAGTAAGAAGTTAAATGTAACAGCAATGGTCAAGTTTTATAAAGGGCTTAGTGTGCTATGTTGTGTTTTACATATGTTAACCCATTTGATCCTTAAAATGGTCCTTTGAAAGAGGTAATTTTAGTTACTATCATTTACAGATGAGAAAGTAGAACACAGAGAATGGTAAATAACTTCCCCAATGCGTGCAGCTGATGTAGGGCAGAACTGCCTAACAGTCTGGCTACAAACCTGATCTCTGACCCACTATCCAACAGTCTTCATAAAATATCTTCTTAAACTTAAGTTCAGCCCTTTAATAACCTTATGAGGAACTGAATTTGTGAAGCTCATAGCCAAGTGCTCTGGATAACTCTGTTCTTTCAGTATTTGTTTTTAAGACACCAGATTGGCTTTAAATAAAAAATATCTCTGCTTACTTGAAAGTTCTGTTTAAGCAGTTTGGAGCATTAATGGTGTTAAGTTTTGAAGTGAACCTAAAAGACTAGCTATTTCTTAGGCTTCTGTAGAACCAAGATATACTTAATACCATACTTTAAATGAGTTCATCAGCTAATACATTTTATGTGATTAATTAATGACATAAATAAGGGCTTAATGTTTAGGCCAGAGTAGCATTTTTACTGCTACTCCATTGAAGCAAATATTATTTTATGAAATAAAACTTTTTTCCAGTATAAATTCTGCAGAAATAGAATTTAAAATGCTTTTTCTTTATTAGACCATTCCTAAGACACTATGATAGTATTTCAAAGCACTTATTAAAATTACTGTTATAGTATAGAATAAGTAGCTGGGATAATAGCAGTATAAATTTTATCTATAAATGATAGTATAGAGTCCTTTCCTTTGCTGAATGACTTTTCTGGTTAAAAAAAAATTTTAGGTTGCTTAGTTGGCAGTTTGTTTTACCCAAATGAACTCTAAATTCTGCTTGGGCCTTCACTATTAATTAAATGCTTCTTTAAATGCTGAAGGTAGATTTAAAATTTTTTCTGTCACACGATAGCCCTAAGAGCTCAAGTTGTTCAGCATAGAACATTCATCTTTCAAATGATACCTGAAAAGAATGAGAGATAATATTAGAATTGTGGTAAGTGGCCTGGGAATGTAGCTTAGCAGTACTGTGCCTGCCTGGCAAATGTGAGGCCCTGAGTTTGATTCCCGGTACCCCCCCAAAAAAGTGTAATAAATATAAGGCCAGCAAACATTCCTGGGAGCCCTTTCTGTGTGCCATTAGTTTGTTTATTATGACATATACATAGATGTATATATAGCTATCCATATGTCTAAGTTATGAAATAGGATATAATGAAAATGCATCAAATACGATAGGGTTAATTTGTGAAATTCCTTTCTGTTTTTAATATAAATACAGACTTACATATATGAAAGTCAGATATGATATAAGTACATTTCTTACCATAGGAAATAGTTTCAAAAATTAGAATCATCAAGCTCTGAAGTCACCCTAACTGCAGACATTTTAGGAAAGGTTTTCTGTTGTTTTAGATACATACACAGGTAAGATACTGTTGTTTCTTTGAATTGGGGTAATAGTAGTAAGTCATGCCAGTGGCATTACAGGGAGCTTTCAGGAAATAATAGATTTGACAGTTCTTAGTAGGTATTCTTTATGTCCATGTTTGTAGTAGACTGTTGTGGAGAATAAATGTGAAACAGTGTGATATTTAATACCTATAAAGATTCAGTACATCAGACCACTAATTCTGTTGACATTTTCAAATAGTTTGATAGTAAAATTTGCCTCAAGCTTACTTGAGATTGTAAGCCTGTTCTGCTAAGTTGATGACTCAATATATGAATTAATATTTATGATAGTATAAATACTAAATATTTCATATTTTATTTAAAGATTTTATAACTAAATGTTTAATTAAATGTTAATTATTAATTAGAAAAGTTGTCTTACCTTTATAATGTAAAAATTCTACTTAGAAATTAATTTCTTAACACAAATTTAGGTATGGGATTGTGATTCGGGCAGACAAGTTCAGAGAGTATCATGCTTCCAGTCTACTGTGAAGGTAAAATCTCAAGGAATTATGAGTTTTATTGTGTCCTTTTTAAAATTGAGTTTATTGGTATGCAGTATGATGACATTCATAAGGGAATTCACACCTTTACATGATATATCTTGGTTCTTGTTTTTTCCCCATTCCCCTGCCCTCCCTTCAACCTCTCTACACCTCCCTATTTACACAAGCTTTGTTTCTGTTTTTTTCTTCTTTTGTTCAGTTTTTTCTTTCTTTTTTACCCCTTCCCCTAGTTTCCCTTCCCCTTTGAACATTTTCTTCCTCTTTCACAATATCTATTATACATTTCGGTCCTTTTGTCTAAGAAAAAATGGTTTAATAAATTAGATGAAATTATTTTTGTAGATTTAAAAAATTTTATCTTTCATACACACCTATACTCATTTGAGTCAAAGCCTAGATTTTTGGAAGCATATGTTTTAAATGTTAAAATGTTTCAGCTGGAAACTGGAACTGGGTCTAATTGCTACAGCAGAGTGAAGAAAAAGAGCTGGTATGTCTTTAGCAGGTAATTCTCAGAATGGGTGCTACTGGCAAAATAACTGTGAACAGTTTTCTTTATATGATGAACTAAAAATGTAGAGCTGTTTGGCCCTGACCTTTGCTTTCTCTAAGGTGTCCGTTAGCTCCAAAACTAAAACTCTTATGTGGCTAATTGTCTTCTACTATTATATTAGTTAGGGTTATATGATAAGAATTCTGCTACATGCTAAAAAGCAAACATGGCTAAAACTTAGTTGTGATTTAAAAGAAGAAATAACCTTAGGTGTTCTGGGAAAGTAACACTGCCTCCCCGCCCCCCTTTGGGATGGAACTGAGGACCTTGAGCTTGCTGGGCAGGTGCTGTGTCACTGAGCTAAACCCCCGGCCCAGCAATGGTTTTTAATGTTAGTTTGGAAAGACAGTAGTAAAATGAGACATTTTCTCATTTGTTTTAAAGATAGCTGATGTCTGTACTTGAGCTAACACCTTTTTGTTTTAAGGTAAAAAGCATTGCTGGGTGTCAATAGGCTACATCATTATTTTTTTAAAAAGCAGCACCTCTCATAGCCACCTAATAGCACAATGCTGTTACAAATACCAATTTAGTAAAGTTTCTGGGGAAAGAAGTATCATGTACTAGTGCACATCTAATTTAGCAGTGGACTTTCTTTGATGTTATAGATGAAAATCTCTGTTATGTGATCTGAAAAGATGCTACTTTTACATTCCTTTAAAATAATCCTTGCTATCTGAAAAGCTAAGGTCAGTAGGTTTCAAAGGAAAATACATTAATTAAAGGAACAGGGAAAGAGGAAAAATTTTAGTGTATTTCAGTGAAATTCCATGAACTAAGTGTAGGACTTCATCAGTAAAAATGTACCTTATTTCAGTATCCTGAAAATACTCTTTCAAGGGGGTTATATTGTCACACTAATTTACTAGATAATTGTATTTGCTTACTCCTGGTATGTATGATCCTGTGTCACATAAAAAAATTGTTAAAAAGATAGCATTGTTCTTACTTTAGTACAGTGGTTCCATTGTATTTGTTTTCTTTTTTTTTTAAGTCCTAGAGATTAAATATGCTTAAACTTGGTAGCTAGCTCCTGCTGAGCTATATCCCCATCCCTTTTTTCATTTTATTTTTGAGACAGGGTCTAATTGCCTAGGCTGTCCTCAAACTTGTGATCCTCCTGCCTCAACCTCCTGAGTAGCTAGGATTACAGGTGTGTGCCACCACATGTACACCACCAATAACTAGTTATTCTTTTTTTTCTTTTCTTTTTCTTTTTTTTTTTTTTTTTTTTTTTTTTTTTTTGGTAGTGGGGATTGAACTCATGCTTGCAAGTCAGGTGGCAGAACCACTAAGCTAAATCCCCCGCCCAAGTTATTCCTTTTTTTTGAGACAGGGTCTCACTGTATAGTTTAGATTGGCCTTGAACCCACTATGTAACCTATGCTGGCCTTCAATTACCAAGTATCCTCCTGCCTCAGCATTCTGAGTGCTGGAATTACAGGGATATGCCATCACGTGCAGCTGGGCTAGTTATTTTTTTAATTCATTGTTTATTTGTACATTTTAGGTATACAGTATGATGACTTTCATCATTGGGAATTTGTACCTGTAAATGGTATATCTTGGTTCTTATTTTCCCCCCATTCCCTTGCCCTCCCTTCAACCCCTCCACTCCTTCCTATTTATAAAGACTTTGTTTCTGTTTTTTCCTTTTCTCATGTTTTTCTTTCCCTTCTTTCCTTTCCCCTACTCTCCCTCTACTTTCATTTTCCCTTCCCTTTCCCCTTCCCCTTTGGGGCTTTTCTTCCTATTTCACATCATCTTATACGTTTTGGTCTTCATTTACACTTTCAGTTTCTCACACCAGAGAAACTGGTATTTGCACATGCATGTCCTGTTTATTTCACTTGAGAGTATGGCCTCAATGTGCATTCATTTAGCTATAAAAGTCTATAGTCTATCATTCTTTATGGCTGAGTAGTACTCCATTTTATATATTAAAAACCCCCACACATCTTTATCTAGTCTCCAGTTGATGGGCATGTGGCCTGTTTCCAAGATTTAGCTATTACAGCTGTGCCTCTATAAACATGAGTATGCATATATATATATGTATATATATGGCTGTGGTATAATGCTTTTAATTCTTTTGGGAAGATACTCAACAGGGGAATTGGCTAGTTATTCTTGAATCAAATAAATACAGATCCATAATATCAGAAACACTATAATTGTGAGTTGTGAGTGAAACATACAATGACTATTTAAGTTAAAATTTATTACAGTAAAGGTTATAGTGCTATTAATCCCTCAACCCTCCTTAGTTCAAGCATATGTATCCCATTGTTCTTTTGCTGCTTTCTAAAGTCAGTGTCCTCTTTCATCCTTTTATGAGGTGTGATAAAAATACCATGAGTGCTTCTGCCAAGTGCCATCCAATGAAAGACAGGTTCCTAAAAGCATGATGCTGTGTTCTCATCCAGTGTTCACTGGATCTGGCACTGTGCATCACCTGGCTCTTCCCCAAAGTCAAAATGACCATGAAATGGAAACATTTTGAATTGATTCAGGATATTGAGGCAGCCACAGCAGTGCAGCCGAAGTCAGTTATGAAAAAGGACTTCATAACTGCTTCAGAAAGTGACAAAAATGATAGGATGAATGTGTTTAAGGCAGGGGGGCACTACTTGGAGAGGAATAAATGAAAGTGTGTTTTTTACTGAAATACACTTAAAGTTTTTCAGCATTGCACTTGAGGTTCTTGCCAGGGCATTTGGACAGTAAAAGAGAAATAAATGGTATTTATGTTGGAAAAGAAGAAACATAATTGTCTTCATTTGTATTTTTAAGTGACATGATCATATATATAGAAAATCCTAAATCCACAACATAACTAGTAGGACTTACAAATTAATTCATCAAGCTCTTGGGATATACTATCAAAACTCAATTGTATTTCTATATATTTGAATTAACACCCCTAAAATGAAATTAAGAAAATTCTATTTACACTAACATCCAAAGGAATGAAATACTTGGAAGTAAATTTAAAAGTACAAAACTTAATTAAAAACTTCAAAAAACAAACAAACAAACTTCAAAATGTTAATGAAATTAAGGAAGATAGAGGCAGGTGTGGTGGCACATGCTTGTAATCCCAGCACTTGGGAGGCTGAAGCAGGAGGATCCCTGCAAGTATGAGACCAGCCTGAAGTACATAGTAAGACCTTGTCTCAAAAGACCCAAAAACACAAACAAACCAAAAGAAGGATGATCTAAATAAATGAAAAGACAACCCTGGATTAGATTTAATGTAGTTACGATTGCAACACTAAAATAGATCTACAAATTGAATGCTATCAAAATTATAGCTGAATTTCTATTTTAAAAATTGACAAGCTGATCTTAAAATTTACATGGAAGTACAAGAGGCTCAGAGTAACCCAAACAATCCTCAAAAGGAATGTAATATAAAGTTGTAATGCTCACACTTCTTATTTCAAAACAAAGCTACAATAATCAAGACAGTGTGGTACTTGCATAGTGGTAGACATATAAATCAAAGGAATGGGGTTGAGAGTCCAGAAGGAAAGCCTCATATATATGAACAACTTATTTTGACACGGACACCAGTACCTTTCAATAGAAAAAAAATAGTCTCTGCAGAACATGATGCTGAGCCGAGCGCTGTTATACCTGCCTGCAAACCCAGCTGCTGGGAAGGCTGAGGCACAGTTGCTTGACTGATGAAACCAGCCAAGGTTTTCTTACAAGACAAACTATTTCTGGCTCATAAGCTTTGTTTTGTACAGGAAAGTTTCTTCAAGAATAAAGCAAATGAGTAGATTATTCTCCTGGTTTTTTTTTCCTTGTTTTTTTCCCCCCTTTAAGGTTATTGGTACAATTTAGGTATATTGTACAGTTACATCCACCATTAGGATCTTGTACCTTTACATGACAGATCTTGGTTCTTGTTTTTTCCCCATTCCCCTGCCCTCCCTTCATCCCTTCCACCCTTCCCTATTTACAAAGATTTGTTTCCATGTTTTTCCTTTTCTCATATTTTTTTTGTCTCTTCTTTCCTTTCCCCCAACCCCTCCCACTTCCCCTACTCCTTAACACCTTTTTTTCGTATTACACAATATCAGCTAGGCATTTTGATCCTTATTTACACTTTCAGTTTTTCACACCAGAAAAACTATTTGGTACTTATACACTTGCATATGGCCTCAATGTCCATCTACTTAGTTGTAAATGTCCCTAGTTTCTCATTGTTTATGACAGAGTAGTACTCTATTTTATTAAAAAAACCACATCTCCTTTATCCAGTCTCTAGTTGATGGGTACTTGGGCTGTTTCCAAGTTTTAGCAATTAAATCAAGGTTTTTGAGAAACCTTGTATTAAAAAAAGATTAAAAAATGACAAATTGAACATCATTAGAATGAAAAGCTTGAAAGAATACCAAAGAGAGAGTGAAAAGATAACCCATACAATGGGAAAAAAATTTGCAAATCATGTATCTAGTAACACTTATATCCAGAATATTCAAAGAACTCTCAACAATAAAAAGATATAGTCCAGTTAAAAATAAACAAAAGTATTTGAAAGAAATTTCTCCAAAAAGTATATACAAATGGCCAATAAACACATGAAAAGAAGTTCGATGTTGTTAGTCATTTGAGAAATGTCAGTCAGAAATGAAATTGAGACACAATTTCATATGTACTAGCATGGCTATTATCAAAGACAAATCTAACAAGAGTTCATAAGGATATGGGAAACTAGCCTTCATACATTGTTGGCAGGTTGTAAAATGTAGCCACTCCAGACATTGGCATTTCATCAAATTGTTAAACATAGAATTGTTTGACCCAGCAATCCTATTCCTGAATACTGTCCTGAGAAAAATGAAAACATATGTTTACTCTACACTGTACATTGAAGTTCAGAGTAGCATTGTTCATGACAGCTAAAATGGAAACAACCTAGATGTCCACCAGCTGACAAATGGGTAAGCAAAATGTATGTGGAATATTACTTGGCAATAAAATGGAACGAAGCACTGATACTACAAACCCAGATAATAGGTTAGGACTTCTTGAGATAATGTAACCTGTATCAATTAATTTCAACTCTTTTCTCCATCAGTCTTAAAGCAGCCCTACCCTCAGCCTGTGTGAGAGCATTAAAACCACCAACTCCCTTGTTCTGGAGTCTAATGGACCTTAGTGCCATTGAAGGTAAACCAGTTCCATAGTCCTCAGAACTCATGCTTTCCCAAGTGCTCAACAGAATTATTTTGATGAATTAGGAGATGTATAATTCAAAACAAAAACGAAGGTCATATTTCCCCTATTATTTAAAAAAGGGTTTAACCATTTTATATTATCTATTATTGAGTAACAAATTACTTCAGAACTAAGTGGTTTAAAGCAATAAAGGCTTATCTTAGTGTCTGTAGTCAGGAATAGAAAACATTCCAGTGAGTGGTTCTAGTCCAGGTTCTGTCATCTGAAGGTCCACGTGGCCTGGAGGGGTCTCTGGCTGGGGTGTTCCTGCTGCTTGGCAGGATAATGCTAATGGTGCCCAGAGGCCTCAGCTCCTTCCTGTGTGGACTTCTCTCCTAAGGCTGCTTGAGTATTCATTCTCGGTGTCTTCTGTGACTTCCTCTTGTAAGTCCTGCAACACCCCTCCATCCTTCTAGTTCTGTGACACTAGGGTCAGGCATAATAGACCCTATTATGTAGACGCTCATCTTACTGGTTTAGTAGAGCACAAGTTCATGGGGAGGAAAAATAAGTTCCACCTATCTTAGGGAGAGATTTCAGAGAACCTGCAGCCATAATTCAAAACTATCCAACACATACTTGAATTTCTAAACTCACTTTGAATCAATTTTGCAGTGTTTAACTGTTCTTCAGAGCCTGGAGGTTTGGCTGTCTGGTGGGAATGACTTATGTGTGTGGAACCGAAAATTAGATCTCTTGTGTAAGACCAGCCATATTTCTGATACAGGTAAGAACAAATCAAGGTAAATGTGAACCATAATTGATAGACTCTAGAAAGACAAGTGAGTTTTCAGAAAATTCTCATAAATACAGTGCTCTAAATTAGTTTTTTTTAGTTCTGAAGATTGTAATATTGCCACATTCAGTAAGTACTTCCACTTCAGTTTATTAAATAGAACTTTTTTTTGGCAGTACTAGGAATTGAACCTAGGATCTTTACATTGAGCTACATCTTCACCCTTAGCTCCCTTTTAAAATTTTGAGACAGGGTCTTGCCAGGTCATTAAGTTGCCCAGGCTGCACTCAAACTTGAAGTTCCTCTGCCCCAACCTCCTAGAGTGCTGGGAGTACAGGTGTGCACCATCATGCCCAACTAATAAACATTTTTAAAATAAAACATTTTCTTTGTTTAAAATTATCCCCTTGTTACCCATGCCCCTGTTCTCCTGCCTTCTCCACCTTCATGTGCTGCACTCCTCTGCTTTTGCCTCTGACAGCTCCTTCACCCCCTCGTACATGGAAGATACAAAACAAGCCCATATGAAGGAGAAATTAGGCAGGAAATGCTGTTCAGATCACAGCAGCACTACTAGTCTTTCTTAGGTGGGAAGGATCAGCAGATGTGTGGAATATTTTCACAATTTGAATATATATTATAAAGTACATATATATCATAATGGGAAAATTAACATATGTAATGATTCTAATATAGCAACTCTTTAATTCTTACAAAAAATCATTGTAACATACCTCACAAAAGTTTTGGTTAGCCTCCAATCATATAATTCAGATGTGAAAAGACAGAACTCTAAATCTAAGAGTAGGCACAGTGGTGCATGCCTCTTATCCCAGCTACTGAGAATCTAAGGCAGGGGGATCACTTGAGCCCAGGAGTTTGAGGCTTGTCTAGGCAACAGAGGAAGACTTTGTCTCTTAAAACGAAGACACAAACCTTAGGAAAAAGCTCTATATTTAAAATAAATGAAGTATGGTAGAATATAAAATCTGATTATGTCAGTAATACAAGAAATTTTGTAAATGTGGCAATTGACCATAGGCATGCTAATTGAAAGGCATTTTCTTAGCCATGGCTAGCTGTTACTGGCTTTGCTGATACAGGTGTGACAGACTCAGTCTCAGTTTCTCCTATGCTTTTATTTGATGACCTGCATAGAGCCTTTGATGGCAGGTACCAGCTGGATGTTCCCATGAACCCTCTTTGGGTTTGAATTAATTTGCTAGAGTATCTCAAAGAACGCAGGCCAGCACTTGTAGTAAAGGACATAATAAAGGCTGCTGAGGAGGAGATGCACAGGGCAAGGCACCTGGCAGGGACCTGGAGCTCCACCCTTTCCAAGTGTGTCACCATGGGCTGTGCTTTAGGAAGTCTGTTTGAACACTGCCCTTTTATGAGGCTTCATTACCTAAGTGTGGTTGCTTCATTTATTGGCCACTAATGACCAGCTTCACCGTCAGTTCCTCTCTTCTTGTTGGTTGGGAGGTGGCACCGAAAATCCCAACCCTTTCATCCTACCTTGGTCATTTCAGTGAGCAGTCATTAGTCTTCCCATGAGCATATAAAGAGGCACCACAGCTGCTACAAAGGATTTTAGCAGTTGTATGCCAAAGGAACAAGATGAGAACCAAATATCTATTGCACGATATATCACTGGCTCACTTAATGCCATGGGCACGCTCAGCCTTCTTAGCTTTATATGGAGGGGAAGTTCCAATTTTGCATCTCATTTTGAGCTTGCCATCTTGTCAGTGGGTGACAGGGATTATATGGGATCCTTGTCAGTAAGTTGGAATAGCTGCTATACTACTTTAATATAATAGTAAAGATGTTCCATGTCTTCCAGAGGCCTCAGAAACCTATTGAATGAACAAGCATTTTCCACATGTAAGCGCAAAGGACAGTGTGTGTAGCAAAATTTGTGAGCTTTATTGTTATCACTCCATTTATGAAAAATGACTGACATAAACAATAGTTTTGATGTAACCCATGAAAAAAAAGATTTGACTTGTTTTATGTGTCTCTGAAGGTATCAGTGCTTTGGTCGAAATACCTAATAACTCTGTTGCAGCTGCAGTTGGCAAGGAGCTTAGTGAGTATGATTTTTTTCTTTTCTTTCCTTCTTTTTCTGTGTTTTAAAAATATGTATTTTAAAACTAGATTAGGATGTATGTGCTAGAAAGACAAAGTAGTTGTTTATTTCAAGGATGTCTACACCTGCCCCAGCTTGGCCTCTTGGGATTGCTAAAAATAATAGAGAGTGAAACATTTTCAAAATGTTAGGTCATATTTTTTTTTTCGGTCAGTGTTTCAGGTTATTGTCTCTGTTGGTTTGATTAAACAGTATATTACTATCTGAAATCCCAACTCCAGTTTTGGCATCCTCCACCTTTAGTCACATTTCCACATAAATTTGATAGGTGTAAGGAAGTTCTTTTCCATAGATGGGAAAACCTTTTGGCAGCTAATGGCTGTCAGAATTTACTAACTTTGCTAGAGACTTGTCATTTGGTGAAATATTGTCAGAGATACCAGAAGGAATGTGGCATGACCTGTTTGCCAGAAAGGAATGTAAGAAAGAGGAGGGCTTTGGGTAATTACCACCCAAGGATATTCCCCATTTTAGATGCTAGGCCTCCTGATCTTTGAGCATCCAGGGCACTTTCTCTGGTGGCTTCTCCTAGCACTTAAGTACACTGACACTAAGCTCGTGGCCATGTCTCACTCCCACTGCTGTGTGCATTCCAGGGCAGTGACTGAGCCTCATTCCCATTTGACAGCATAGCTCTTAGAACATAGAGAGATGCTTATTAAAGGTTGGTTGATAGAATCCTGTTGGTTTTTTGATTTTGCATTTTCTGTATTGTTTATTAAAGTTAGGATTTATCCTAGTTTAAATAAAACTAGATTCATTAAAGTCAGATAACGAGTCAAGCAACACATTGAACATGTATAATCAAAGGAACCATACAGCATACAAAACTAACAAGCACATCCCTAGAGAATGTATAATTTATTGGTATATACCAAGGTATCCAAAAAAATTTTTGAAAGTGGTCAGAGCCTTCACTGTGTAGAAGTTAAGCTTATTTTGTAGCAGTACTTTCTGGTCTGGCAGCATGTGTTTAACAGACCAGGGGAGGAGTGGATCCACATAGCCAGGCATGAAGGGAAGCCCTGGAGCATGCAGAGGCTTTAGTGTATGTCAGTAGGTTTAGAAGAGTCAGTGAGGAAAGTGAGTTCTAAGGAAACTCAGACTTTGGGTTTAAGCTGATGGATACAGACATCTCAAGAATTTAAAAGAAGCAGTTCAAATTGATAGCAATAAGCCTGTCTATGCAGATGGGGTTTCTAATATGTTAACTATTTTTCACTTAATGAAATGCTTGCATTTTGAGCAGAACTGGTATTTTATCTTCTTTAACAATTTTAATGAAATGTCTTTCTCACTTAGTAATTTTTAGGTTAGCAGCACCCACAGAAGGATCACTGCAATGGGATATTACTGAAGTTAAACGCCTCCTTGATCACCAGGACAATATTCTGTCATTGGTTAATGTCAATGGTAAGCTAGTTGTATACATTTATGTTATGTAATATGTACTTGTTAACCTGTTGTGCGCTTCAGTCTTGTTTACTTGAGGATTCTGGAATTAGAGTTATTAAAATAATAGTACAGATTACTAGGTATTGTCACTCTGTTTTCCTCTAAGCATTTAGCCAGCAAGTTTGAGCAAGTCTCATAGATTTGCAGGTCTCAAAATTAGGGTCAAGGAGAACAGAGTAAAGCAGAGGAAGAAGAGAGAGGAGAGCATTGCTGTTTCAGGAAGCACTTGGTAGCTATAGGTTGACCAATGCAGGCTAGAAAGATTAACACCTCATGGCATTCTAGCATTCTTGGCAAATGGTTCTGACCAGTCCCTTTTTTGTAGAGAAAATTGCAAATAGCTATGCCAGTGGTGGTGCATCTGTGGCATGCATGTTGTTTTTCTTTGAAGATAAAATATGTTAATGTATGAGTTGCTTATTCTAAACTAAAAGCTCAATATTCAGGTTTAGTTGCAGTGTTGGCACTTTGGGGTAAATAAGTGAGTTTTGGGTTACAGTTTGGGCACTTGTCTCTACACTTGATCTTGGCCAAAAGGTCAAGAAGTGATGAGGCCTTGTCTCTAAAAGGTTCACTATCATTGAGTTACACCCTTTGGTCTTGCTGACAATAGCAAGTCATACATTTACAATAGTATGAGCAGGATTTAAGCCAGTAGTAATCATGACAGAAGGAGCAAACAAAGATTTGTCAAAAATAGGGCTGGTGGTTCCACTGCCTGCCTTACACACACACACACACACACACACACACACACACACACACACAAAGGTTTGTAAAAAATAGATCATGTCTGCCCTTCCTGCTGGTTAAGGGTTTTGACATGCCAGATACTGTCTCTGAAGCCATAAGTGGTTTTAGTGTCTGCTATGAGCTGAACATGACATCAGATAAAATCACAGACCTCAGATCCTCACATGTAATAGTTCACTTGCAGTTGTGTACATCATCAGAGCTCTACTGGGTGACCTGAATAATGCAGATGTGAGGTCTCTTGGCTTCCCTTTGCAGCCTGTAGAGACAGCTGTAAGGCTGCTGTGAGTGAAGGAATGAGAGGACTGATCGGCACTCCATGCCTGGGCTGGCTTTTTTGAGCAGCGTTTTATATAAACACAAGACGAAGAGAGGCGCAGGAGTATCAAGTGTGATGTGGTCACGTATTCTGATATGTCAGTGAGAATGTCCTGCCTAGCTCCAAACCCTCCCTCAAC
Source organism: Fukomys damarensis (assembly GCF_012274545.1). Classification (NCBI taxonomy): domain Eukaryota; kingdom Metazoa; phylum Chordata; class Mammalia; order Rodentia; family Bathyergidae; genus Fukomys; species Fukomys damarensis. Next base: position 59,813,578 of record NW_022900913.1, on the reverse strand, counting down.
TGCCATCTTCTTGTGTAGTTCAGCTGTACATCATTCCAAGGACCACATTGTCTATGGTGATAGAACTGACAGTGGTTGGTTGTGCCCTTTATTTTTCTGGGTGCTCTTTGTCTCTAGTCAGGGATGGCAGCACAGAAGGCAAGTTCTTGTTTGGGAGACCCTTGGAAGCCTCCTTGGTAACACTGGACCATCAGTCCCAAGTCCCAGGAATTGCTGGGGAGAGCACAGCAGTATTTTGACCTCTTATACTGGTCCTGCCTGCTTGTCTTGGTTTATCAGTAAAGCTCTGGGGCTGTAGAACCAGCATGGTTGCTTCAGTAAAGATGCTGGCATTTTCCTAAAATAGCCTTAATTCATGGTCCTCCTTTTTCAGTGTCCTATACAAAGAGCCTTTACCATATTAAAAATACTTTCTTTAAGTATTTCTTGGCCAGATTCTTTAAAAGAAGGAAAATGGAAAGCTAAAACAACAAAAAAAGTTAATGAAAGTTATTTATAACCCATAATACTTTTTACTTAAAAATTGTATGACTATAAAATTACACTATAGATAATAAGAAAAACAGGATATTTAGAAATCATACATGGCCAGGTAGTCTGGCAGAATTTGAAAAAGATTTGCTAGTCTGATCTAGTACATGGGCATGTCAACACTTCTGCAGATTTGGGTGATCTTGAAGTATGTTACCCAATTCCTTGTTCCATTTTCTGCCCTGCTTCTTAGTTTTCACCCATCACCCATGAGAGATGTGGCAAGTTCCTGGGTTTCTGCATCAAGAGGAAGTGCTTTTTCAGTAAGGCTGTCCCAGCTCAACCTTAGCAGCATGATGGGAATGCTATAAATGTGGGTACTGTGTAGCAGGCTCCTAAAGAGAATGAATGCCCAGGCACAATGTTTCCTAAGACAGACAGACAAAACGACTTTGCTAATCTCTTTTGGCAAAATGCCCCTGGGCTCTTCTTTTTTATTTTATTCCTTTTTTTGTTTTGTGCTGACAGTATGATATGGCATTCACAAAGTGTTGTAACAAGAGATGAGAACAGACAGATGCCAGGTGAAATTTTTATACTAAGTGGCTTTTGATACTTACAGAATGAAAAGCCTATCCACTAATAATACATCATTGGGTTTGTTTGGTATGAAACATTTTGAATGACCTGTCAGAGAATATAAATAATACACACAGTGATATTATGTACAGTTAGAGAGCTGACTCAGATGAATGTCAATATTTTGTTTTTAGTGAAAAATTCCAAGTGGTCATTAATACTGTGTTTCTGTTGCATAGAAGAATCATAGAGCCTTGAAAGATTAGTTCAGAGCAGGCACCTGTGTGGTCTCTAGGCCAACTCTGTGCTATGACCAGACACTGAGCTGGAGTCAGGAGGAATCTTCACTTCTTTATTCCCTGGTTATCTGGAAGTTTGAATGAAATTGGAAAGAGGAGGGGAAGGGGTAGGAGAGTAGGCCATGGAAAGATTACTACTGCTTTGACTTTTTCACTGTTAAAAACTAGAAGCTTGTTTCTCTTCTAAAATGAAAAGTAAACTTATTTCTTCACAGGAAATTCTCTAATCTCTTAGCAAATTGTAAACATTAGTCATTGATATGCTACCTGTTATGGCCTTGGGACCAAGACAAAGATAATGCTTACATTACATGTGTGATTGCTGGTAATTTTTTATTTCTAAGAAATTGTTCATCTGGTTATTAGAAATTTCTGTCCTGCTGGTTTATTTGCTAAATGGAATAATCGAATCATAATTACTCAACTGTGTATTCTTAAATTGCTAGCCACTGGATGTTTTAATGCCATTAATGTGGAATAATACCAGAGGCTTAAAATAATTCTAGTCTCAAAGATCACATTTGATGTCTTTTTACAGTGGGTAGACATTTATTGTTTAATTTGGTTTTTACAGTTATTCTCATTTAGTACATGAAGAATCCAAACTAAAGAAAGGTTAAATGATTTCCTAAAGACCCTCAGGCTAAGCACAGGCAGAGCCAGGATTAGAACCTGTATCTCTGGCCTTAGTGCATTGCTCTGTTCTGTCTTCCCTTAAATATGTAAGAATTAAATTATAGTTTCTAAGGACAATTTTAGTCTATCTAGCAATTACAATAAATTTTCTATTAAATGTATACTATATAGTGTCTTGGCCAATTAATTTCATTTTAAAGATTTAAAAAACTTATTATACAAGCTTTTCATAGTTATAGTAGAAAAATGACAAAATTGAGAAACATAAAAAGGAAAATATTAAAGTTTAAACCACCCATTACCCAGTATTCAACGCCAGTCCATGTCGTTTTGGATGTTTTTCTGCGTATGTGGATATGTGTATATACAGTGTAGTACTATTTTGTAACAGTATGTCGTAAATATATTTCCATATCAATATAAACATACTTTTACAAGTTAATTTTCAATAATAGCATTACTGTTTGATTCCATGGATGTCTTTTTAATTTTTTCAATATCCAACTAGATGTTTAGGTTATCTTAGGGTTTTAAAGATTATGTTTAGCAGACTTGTACATATATCTTTATGCATTTCCCTCAGAATGAATTTCTAGAAGTGAAATTGGTGGATCACATTTTTTGTGATGAAATTGGTGGTTTACATTTTTTTAGGGTTTTGATGTATACAACATAGTTGTTTTGGGGGGCTTTTTCTTTTTCTTTTTTTTTTGGTACTGGGGATCGAACTCAGGACCTTGTTGTGCTTGTGAGGCGGGTGGCACAACCACTGAGCTAAATCCCCAGCCCCAGCATATTGCCCTTTGAACAGAGTATGCCAATTTATACTAAGACTTTAGCAGTGTGTATGCTCCTTCCCTTTGCTCTTGCCAATACTGTTTTCCTGATTTATAACAGGAAATTTAAGAATTTCAATTTATTGATTAATTTTCCAACTTGAAAGTCCATAAATTGTATCTCATTGCTTTTAGATTTATTTGATTGCTAAGTTTGAAGATCTTTCTACATATTTACTGGCTATTTGTACCTTTTGTTTTATCTGTTCAGGTTCTTAGTGTGTATTTTCTGTTGGGCTGTTTACCTTTTTTTTTTTGGTACTAGGGATTGAACTCAGGACTTTGCGCATGCTTGTGAGGCACAGTGCCACTGAGCTAAATCCCCAGCTCATATTTATTTTGATCTTAGTGATTTCTAAAAAGTTCTTATGCATCACATATAGTAAACCTATTTGACATTGACATTGCATATTCTCCCCAGCTTTTTGTCGTGTAAGTGTATGGGTTTTTTTTGTTGTTTGTGTTTTTGTGATGCTGGGGATTAAATCCAAGGCCTCGCACATTCTAGGCAAGTGATCTACCACTGAGATACATCCCTATCCCTTCTTTATTTTTTTTATTTTTTTTTAAATTTTGAGACAGGATCTCACTAAGTTGGCTAGGCTAACCTCAGACTTGCCTCAGCCTCCTGCCTGGTTGGATTACAGGTGTGTGCTACCATGCCTGGTGATTGTTTTCACCTCAAGCAAATATGTACTCAGATCTGTCTCCCTCTCCCTGCTTCCTTTGGAGCCCTTTACCATTTCGTATTTATAAAACTATTCACCTTCCTTTTCTTCAGTCCTTTAAATACTTATAATGTTTTCTTCTACTATTCAAAAGTTATTTTGGTATATGATCCAAGGTAAAGTTCTTTTATTTTTATTCCCCCACAACTTGACCAAATACCCTAGCATGAGATATGTCTTTACTTAAGTGAAACATACTAAGTCAATTATTTAGCTTCAGTCTAGTTCTAGTTTTTTCATTCTGTTGTAGTATCTGTGTGCTTGTCGAGGTATCTCACTATTCTGATCTCTGTGGTTTATAGAGCATTGCTATAAACAGTCCATTCATTTCTACCATTAGCCTAGAGCAGTGATGATGAGCCTTTTAGAGATGAGTGCTCAAACTGCAACTCAAAACCCACTTGTTTATTGCAAAGTGGCACTGCAATTAAACCTGAATACTGAAAAAAAAAAAAACTCTTACATTAACATCTTTTGTCTTAAAAGAAAAACACAGTAACATGTGCCAGAGGTTTGCCACCATTGGCCTTGAGGAACTGATCAATAATGGAGGTCTGTGAACTTTGTCTAGATGTGAGTTTTGTCACTGGTTCCCATGTTGGGGAGCTGATCATTTGGGATGTCCTGGACTGGACCATGGAGGCCTATGAACGCAACTTCTGGGACCCATCTCCACAGCTGGATGCTCAGCAAGAAATCAAACTCTGTCAAAAACCAAATGACGTTTCTATTCATCATTTCACATGTGATGAAGAGGTAAAAGAAATCTGTAAATCTAATTTCTGATTTTTAAAATCCCCCATTATGGACATAAAAATTATTCTCTTTGGTTTCAAGTTTTGCTTTAAAATCATCTGATAGTTTACAAAGATTGTACTACTTACTTACATTAAAAAAAACGCTTTAATCTTTGCTTCCAATCCTGAGGCAAGAAAATTGTAAGATGGCCACAGATTTTGGTACATTTCCTAGAGAGGTCAAAGAAACTTAACATTTCAGGAATGTTTCTCTTTTAGTCTGTTAGCATCCTGCATAAGATATTGGGTGAGAACTGCCCATCTCCGGCCCCCATCCTTAAGTCTTTCACAGTCATGTTCTTGATCCACTTATTCTATGAAAGATGAGTATCAGCCTGTCACTGAATCTTGGCTCAGCTCTGAAAAAAAAAAAATCACTTCTTACAGCCGGAGGGCCTCAGAGAATGTGTTTAAGGGGAGTTATTTTTCTCAATATAATTTAAAACTGTTTGTAACCTTTGTGAAGAGAGTGGGGAAAGTGTTTCTTTTGCTTTATCTCGTGTCCTATTTAAACTTTCTAATTGCTTACATGTTATTATTTTTATTAAAAAGTGTCAGTATGTCCTGGAAAGGAATGATATTTAAAATTTTTTTCTCTGCAACTCTCCTGAAAGAAGAAAGGAAGAGGATAAGAAGAGGATTTTAAAAGTATATGTATGCTCAAAGATTGTTTTTTTTGAGTCCCAAATTTGTTTTTTAAAAAACCCTAAATATGTATAATAAAAACAGTATGGTCTCAGAAAAGATGGAGACTAGATTGCCTACTTAAAAATTACATGTATGTTTAACTTTATCTTTCTCAGTTTTGAAAAAAAGTATTTAAAAGGGTGAGCCTGGGCTAGCTTTGATTCAGCTGGTGTAGGTCTGAGTTGGCTCTGCAGCCTGTACGAAAGGTCAGAGGGTCCGGGTCTCTGGTTCTAAAGAGTAGACAATTTATATGGGGTTTTGAAAGGTCTGCTCTTGAGGTACTGTAGCCAAGAAGGAGTGTGATTCCAACATGAGTGCTACCCAAAGTCTAGTAACCCACAAAATAATTTTAGAAGCTAGGTGGTGTGCTATGAGGAAAGAGCAAGGAACTAGGATAATATGACCTTGATTATGATACTGACTCCATGTCTGTTTTCTTGTGACTTTAATCCTTTTAAAGCTTTAACTTGCTCATCTGGAAAATGGCATAATGGTTGCCTTTCCTGCCTTAATGAGATGGTGTGAGGCTGCAGTGAGATGGACATTTGTGAGCACACTTTCAAAAGATTAAGGTGGTTTTAGTAAGGAGGTGTCTCTGATGTACATTTGGAAAAATGTTTTGTGACTCCTTCAGAGGCTCCTAGATGATAGTGCCTCTACAGCGTAACTTCAGTGTCATTTATAGGTCTCTCGATTAAGATGTGAGTGCAGAGTAATTTTACTCACTTTTTCTAGGCAAAAACAGCTAAGTAATTTCCCTGAAAATGCAGTGTTATGTGGGTGAAACCCCATGCTGCTGGCCGCAGTACCTTCCTTGAGCTGTTGTATTTCAGTGAGGAGGAGATGAGTGCTGAGGGTTGTGATGTGCTGAACTTCTATATGAGTGATGTGTGCTTCTGCCCACTGCACACTCCGAGCTTTCCTTGGTGCCTTGACAGTTTTGGACTTAGAGGGCAGTGTGGTAATTTGGGCTAAATGCTGGGAAGAGGGAACGTAACGGCTTTCTGATATCCCATGAGGTTGGAAATCTATTTCACCAGGGAGTAAGCACTGGTTTTATGCCCATTTCTGAACTTTCCCCTCCAGAATGTATTTGCTGCAGTTGGAAGGGGTTTATATGTATATAACCTTCAAATGAAGCGTGTGATTGCCTGCCAGAAGACTGCACATGACTCAAATGTCCTGCACATCACCAAACTTCCAAACAGGTACAAGTGCCTAGTTGTTCTGCAATAGATGAGATAAAGTTAAGGTCCCTGGGGCCAGCAGTGTAATTTCTCAGGTGGCCAAGTTGTCTGATTCTGTGGCTTGACTTGGTGTGTTCTTTTGGAAATGGAGAATGCTCTGAGGCTCTCTAGCAGAAGAATTGATATCAATATATGATAAAATTTATAAGAACTAGGTTCTAATGGATTACATTGAATTTTATGAGGTCATATAAAAATGATATTTAATAAATAGAAAAGGCTTTGGGCCATGTACAAAGTCATTTTTCATTTCATATTTTCTGTGGACCTACCTACCTTTTTGTTATTGTGTGTTTATGGCCAGAGACAAATGGCAGTCTCCATCATGGCTAATGCTACTAAATGGGTGTTTTCTTTTCAGGGTTTGACTGTTGAATTTCTAGAGATGAAATTCTGGGATATGTATATTATATATATTGTATATTTAGAGGGAGAGGCATTTGTAGAGATATAGTGAGAGGAGGGAGGGAGTACTACTCAGGACATTATGGGAGTGTAACTCATATCTTGTTTGCCTGAGTGCACTTTTTTTTTAAATGGAGAGAATTTGTAGTATTTGAGCCAGTGTCACAGTGTAGCACGCACCTTTCCTGAAGAATGCTTTTAGTTTGCATTGTATAGCCATGTTAAATTAAGAGTTTTTTTCTCAGCTCCTGCCAAGAGCTGAATAAAAGCAGTTGAGGGTTCCTGTGATTTCTTTCACTGCCCATTTAGCATTTGGCCCACCATGGTGCTTTGTCTTTGTATCACTGACTTTCTGTGCTGACAGGCAGTTAATCTCTTGCTCTGAAGATGGCAGTGTACGAATTTGGGAGTTACGAGAAAAACAGCAGCTGGCAGCTGAGCCTGTACCAACAGGTGTGTGTATTTCCCCAAAATGTAGCACACCTCTTCTCCACTCTCTCTCCCTCCTGCCTCTCTATCTTTCTGCTCCCTGCCCTTCTCACACAAAAGACAGAAGAAGGGTGACTATGTGAAATCACAGGAATACAGATTGTGCTCGAAACAGGAATCAGATGTTCATAGGAGGCGTAAGTAATTGGGAGGTAGGAGTCACGTCTTCATGCTGCCCTAATGTAGGGGCAACTAGGATATCATTGTTTTGAAGGAAATTTTATTATATTCTAGTAATCCGAATGACCACCAAATGGTGGCCTAATGAATTATTCATTTGTATTGTCTACGATTTTGACTGGTATATACCATTTATACTGTCAGGTGTCAGACAAAGTATTCTCTAGCGTTGAAGCATCATCATTAACACTGAACTCAATTTATGAAAAAAATCACTTTTCTTTGTGTTTATATGATAATTCATGAGCTCTTGACATTTGGATGTTTGGTTTGGAAAACAGAATATGGATTAGTTATCAACCCTTGATGAGAAATCAAATGCTCGTGCCTGCAGTTGCTTCTGGTTCTTTTGACTTCCACGAAGTCCTGAGGCACTTACATATAGCTTTGCTGCTGTGTTTTTGCTGGAATACATTATTTTCTTTTGACAGTGATACTGCCATTCAGGCCGTTTTACTTCTCTTTTATTCCCAGTGTCTATTTTCTTTTTGTCATGTGAATATGCTTTCACCAATGGGTGTGAACAGTAAAAAGAGATGAACAAACCTGGTTAGAAAAAGGAAACAAAATAACATTTTAAAGACTCTAGCATAGTACTTTGTACCATCCATTTAGCCCTTAACTAGTATAAATGCAGAACATTTTTGCATTTTCTGCTTTTCTGGTCTCCTTTTACGATTCTCAAAGTACAGCAATTTGGGAGTGACTGAAATAATTGTGCTTTCTAGGTTTTTTTAATATGTGGGGGTTTGGAAGAGTGAACAAACAAGCCAGCCAACCTGTTAAAAAGCAACAAGAAAATGCCACTTCATCCTCATTGGAGCTCATTGGAGATCTGATTGGACACTCGTCCTCTGTGGAGGTACAGCTTGCAACAGGCCTGTACCACGTGCTCTGTACAGCCAGCTGCTCTCAAAAAGATCTGTGCTTTTGCAGCTGTAGGTTTGTGTTGGATCTGCACGTGGAATAGCATATGCTGTAGTGTGGGCAGTGAGGATCTCCCTTTACAGAGAAAGGCTCTGAGGAATGTATTGCTTTTGAGAATGGACATAGCATTAGTTTGAGATGGAGACAGCTGACAGTGAGCGCAGTGTGAACAGTGGAACACGTATGTATACAGATGGGGTGTGGTAGGTATAGAGTTCAAGCCTTAATCTAATTCCAAGGACCTTTATCAAATTCATGAATAGAGCATTTTTTTCTCTTGTCTCTGATAGATAATTTGTTATCTTTATAAAACCTTGTACCTTCAAGCTGCATGCCTGTAATCCCAGTACTGAGGGAGGCCAAGACAGGAAGATTGCAAATCTGAAGCAGGCCTAAGAAATTTAGGGACATTGTGTCTCAAAATTAAAAAATAAAGAAATAAAGAATGAAAGAACAAAAGAAAGAAGAGGGTTGAAGTGCTGAGGATGTAGCTCAGCAGTAGAACATCTCTGGGTTCAACCACAAAAAGAAATAAAAGCTCCTGTACCAGATCATTGTACATTATACAAATATAAAAATTAGTTAACATTTATAAGGTACATAAAATTCTCACTTGTAGAAATCCGGGTACATTCATATTTACTTGAGGCACTGTAACCTGTAATGAATAAGAACAGTGAAGATGAGGTGACTGGAACTACTAACAGTATAATAATAGTGTAAGCAGGAGGATCCTAAATAATGCAGTTTCAAATTTTTCTTCCTGTCTCATAGCCAGTGAGTGACAGATTGCTTTTCATTTGAAAGGGTTTCTTCCTTACCCTGGCTATTGAGCATTTTCTGCATTCCCGGAATATGTACTAGCCCCTTGGTTACACTGGATGCTGGAATTCACAAACAGGTACACAGTGTAGTCCTGGCATTCATGGGGAGGAGAGAGACAAACCTACTAAGCTGTTCTCTGCTGCCACTGCTGGACCCAGAGGAGTAGCAGACAGTGAATACTCAGGGGTTAGAGAAACCATTCTTGCTGAACCCTGTAAATGTTGGTGGAAGATGCAGGACTTGAGACTTGAGCTGAAGTGTGAAGGTTAGTAGGATTAACTCTGTCACCATATGCTCCGTGCTGTTGGGGACTGTCTCACTCACCTTTGCTGTCCGCTAACAGGCAGCTCAGCCTTTTGGCCTGGTAGCTCTGTGTATAGTTTGGCATGATGAGCAGGGAAAGTGGGAGACAAAGGGCAAAGACAGCATTTACTTGGTGGCAGGGAGCAGATTGGCTGGGCAGGAATCAATTGTGTGCGACTTAGCAACAGTTGAAAATTTTCATGAAAAATGCAGTAATTTTACCCTAAAATAAAAGTTTTCTAGGTACATCTTAAAGCCCACGTGTCAATCCAGTGTTAGAATTTCTCATGCTGAAGTTCCTATAATCAGTGGTCTTAATTTTTTTGCAGATGTTCCTGTATTTTGAAGATCATGGACTAGTGACTTGCTCTGCTGATCATCTCATTATTTTATGGAAAAATGGAGAGCGAGAATCTGGATTACGCAGTTTAAAATTATTCCAGAAATTAGAGGAGAATGGTGACTTGTACCATGTTGCCTAGTGTAAGGAATCAGGAATATATATAGATGAACACTGAATCAAATACAAAGTAATACCTGAGGACCACTGATACATTGATCATGTAAATTTGCAATTTTTGACAATCTATGGAATTCTGCGTGTTTGAGTTCTTTTGTGTGTGCCTCAGGTGTCCTCAGTACACCCACCAGAGAGCAAGCGAGAGGCTTCTGCTGGGCTATGCGATGCGAGGGACAAGTTTTGAATTTCTTAATTTGAACCTAGAACTTTATGAAGTGGTAGAAATAAAGGAAATAGTTCTTGTTTTGTTTTTGGTTTCCTTTAGAACTTGTTTAAGAATTCTTGTGATAAGTATATTCTTTCTGCTGCAGATTTCCCTGGGAACAAGCTTTAATCTTAGCCAAAAAACAAACTATACTACTTGAATACTAACTTTTGGTACTATTTTTTAAAAATCATTAATTTTATTTTTAGTTCCAGCTACAAACATCCTTTCTAATCCATAGGCATCTGATGAGGCCTATTTCTTTTCTGGTGTGAATTCCCATGAACAGCTAGACCAGCAGCTGCTGCACAGGTGTGCCAAGGATGAGTGCGGGGTCAGCGAAGAGGCCCAGCACTGCAAGGCCAGGGGCTGCAGCCAAAAGCGCCTGGCCAGTCTGAGCCCTGACATAGTGTGAAATGCAGGAAAGACTTTGCTTATGTGGTTCTTTATGGGTCCACTGTGATCGGCTCATCTTCATCAATCCACCAGCCTTGTGACAAAATCACTTCTCTTTTGAGGCTGAAAGATAAAAAGTATTCCATGCAGGAACGGTAGGGTGGGATTAATTATGAAATTATTCTTAAACTGCCAATTAGAGAATCCTACTGAAGATTAAAGGAAGGGCAAGGTGACTGGTGTTAGATGATTGATCCTTCTCAAGAAGCTTGCTGCAGATCTGTGTCACACATGCACCCCCCCCCACACACACTCTCTCTCTCTCTCTCTCTCTCTCTCTCTCTCTCTCTCTCTCTTTCTCCCCCTCCCTCTTCCTCCCTCCCTCCCTACCTGGGTCTTGATAAATTCTTATTTTTACTAGTTTTAAGTTTCACTACTCCCTGCAGTTATGTTAGCACAGTTCAGCTCATCTAGGTAAGACCAGTGTCATGATATTATAAATGAGGAAACCACGGCCTTGTGATTAGTTAGCCTTGTCCTGTGGTGTCTGTTACCATCATTGCGGAGCTGGGAAACAACTGAAGAGGACTGGAGTGAGAGAAAGGCCCAGATGACCATGTGGTGAGCACATGAGAAAACAGCACACTGTTCCCAGTTGTGTTAATTCACAATGGAAATAGCTTTATGGAAAAAATATTAAAATTGAAGCTGTCTCCTCCATTATGGCAAAGAAGAATGTGAACGTGACAACTGGCACTGCCTTTGACCCAGTGAACCATTGTTCCCAAGGCCTGTCCAAGCTGGAACCTTGAGGCAGCTTTTTGACTTTTGATGGAGACATCAGAGTGCAGGCAGCATCCTTCTCAACAGGTGGTCTGATCTCCGCCTCAGGCTGCTGGGCACTTCAGCCAGGTTCCAGCAGACTTGTGTAAAGCTTTAACTTCTCTTCTCATGGGCTTTTCTTTGCAAATTCCATGAGTTAGTAAAGACGTTTTCTTAAATTGTGTAATATATAAGGAATTCATACATTTTTACTATGGTAAGGAATTCATAGATTTTTTAAAAAACTTTTTTGTTTCCTAACTTGTTCTCGGTTAGTCTTTTATGAGTTTTAGGAACACAGCACCACAGCAAACCCTGTATGTCACTACATTCTAGATAACTGAGTGGACACTAGGAGAACCTGGTAAGTTCAGAGAGCAGCCTCTCACCTAGTTGGTAGAGTTGATCCCGAGTGCCTGAGGTAAAGCAAAGGAGGGCAGCAGACTGACAGGAGATTCTGATAGAGACCTGAACCTGATCACTGCTCAGTAGTAACATGCAGACTTGCTAAAAGTTGAACTTTTGATTTACAATAAATGATAATTGAGTTTAATATATTTTTAATGCATTTTTTTAGGTTTTCCTACCTTGGTTTCCAGTACTTAGTGATCTGAGCGACACCAGAACTAACACTATGTATTGTGCCTTGTCACATATATTTAAAATACTTTTACTTCCTTCTGTGTCTATATTCACACGGCACACTGAAAAGTAGTGGGTCATACTTTCCACTTCTTCCAAGTTATGTGGATGCTGGTGGGGCTTCTTCTTGCCCAAGATGTAAATCAGTCCTGACCCAGGGCAAGAAAATTTCAAAATCTTATTAAGGTCCAGTAACTGTTCTACAACTCACTTCTGGCTAGAGTTATAGTAATGATGAGACTAAGATCATTTGGTGTTTTCCTAAATTAATATCTCCCCTCAGCATATGCTGTTTTAGTAAGCAGCTCAGTATAAGAGGTAATCATTCATTTGTATTATGTAGAGACTGATACATATACCACCTGAAAGACTGTATTATAAATTGACTACCTGGAAGAATATACTAGATAACAGCTGTGCTGAAGCTTTAGTACTTGGCTGTCTTAAAGCATTTAACTTCCCACATCAATATCAGAGTTTGAAGTTAATGTGACATTGATTTGATAGAACACTGAGTAAGCTGTAATGTTTCATATGGCAAATGTCAGACACCTGATAAATGTTACTTACCAAATGGAACCAAAAAGTCAGAAAAAAAGATTACTGTCCTTGCCTCAAGCAAACTTCTGACGCCTAGGCAAGTTATTTTATAATTTATAAATTATAAATCCTTAATATGGGATTTTGGCATCCTTGTTTTAATGTGTTATGAAAACAAAGTGTGTGACTCATGAAATAAAGGACACTAAACCCAAAATTTGAAATTATGAAAAATTTAGGCCAAAGAGGTAAAATAAAAACAGCTGTTGGGGGATGAAAAATGGCTGTAGGAATTTAGTTACAGGTACTTCACAAAAACATTTCATCACATTTACATAATGCAGCATTATAATACAAAGCTGGCTGCTGTCCCAACCAAGCAAGTTCTCTTCTCATCTAACAAAAATAATTTAGATACATTTCTTTGCATGGAATTGTCATATATGTTCCCATTTTTGGTACAAAACATAGAAAAAAAACATTGGCACATTATATAATGTCACTTTTTTTTCTTTCCATGTACCAGTTTCATGTGTTCTGCATTCTGATTTTCATTTGGAAAAATAACTACTGATTCAGTTAATTCAGTCCCTATTTATATCCCTTAGAAATGCAGCATGGAGTTCAAAGAGAAAAACAAGATATTTTGTTTACTAAGTTTCTAATATTCACAATACACAGAGAAGAGTTGGCTGGTAAAAGGAAAATCCCAAGTCTGACTTTATGTAGATCACAGAAAGTTGTGAAAAGAGCTGTATAAAAATATGCACTTGTGCTTCAGAAGCTTTTAGCATACAATTAATAGCTTAAAATAGTATTTACTCTCCATATTCTGATATATTTATACATCCTGCAATCCCTTTTATATATCACTAGAGCAGATGATATGATCTCAAATATAGGTAAGTTAAAAATAATCTGAACCTTGAAACTTCCCCATCCCTTCACCAAATATATACGCTTAGGTGGTGCACAGTACAACAAACTCCATGGGCTTAGACCCAGGAAATTTAGATTGTTTTAATAAAAATTTTAAACAGCAAATGTATATAAATTTTTTTAAAAAAATGCTGTCCAAGGGCATTTAGATTTGATGGCTTTTGTGTAATACTCAGCATAGTGCCTCATGGTTGCCTCCGAGAGCCAGAAGTAAGGGAATCTAGTGGATTCCCCCACGAGTGAGCCCCCCACTCGTGGATGGCTTCCCCCTCCTTTACAACAAAGGGCTGCACAGGCTACTGACGCCCAGGAGAGGGTGCTCACCAGACCAAGGCTGCACTCTTAACTGGGGTGTCGCACTTCCACAACAAAGGAGCCACCTAGCCACGGAAGCTGTAAAGCTAACTAGTTTATCAATGATGGGTCCTAATTGTTTTGCTCATTTCATGTAACCTTTTTCTTAGGTATATCTGTTCAGATAAGCTTCTGAGGAATCCTTTAGACCGATGCTCTTCAGAACAGTCAAGCTAAACAGCAACAGTGACTTATGGTAAGAGAAGAACCGAACACTAGCTAAGCTACTTGGTCACCACCAGGGGATGGCCTCACAGGCACCAGGCATTGCTGTGTCCTGCTAGTTACAGTGACTCAGCTCCAAGGTGTGACACAGGTGCACAGGATGACAGCGCAGTAGAGGATTTGCCAAGTGTTTGTTTTGTTACTAAAGTGACTATTCAAAAGAATGTGTATTTTTCTTTATGGTACTTAACTTGCTAAAACCGAAATTTGGGGACTCGCATGATTCAAGGTCAAATATTAGCCATTAGCTCCTTAACCTACACTGTCATGTGTTATAAAGGACAGCCTATTGCGTACACTCCTGTGGTTCACAGTGCCCTTTGTAGGTCGAGAGCTCCCCTGCTCTGGCTTGGCTTAGTTGTCAGACGGCAGCCTCAGACTTTTGCACTTCAGGTCATCTAATGTCTTCCAGTGTTTGTAGTTATCAGCCAGGTGCTGCATCAGGGCTGGTAGGTGTGCAAAGGCTGCAAGGACATGAAAGAAAGGGAACCTGTGAGATCATAGGGCTCTCTGGGACAGGTGCAGGAGAGGTACCAGGTGTAGTGGACACACCAGTGCGAGAAAGCAATTCATTAAATGCAGATACAGGTCCTTGTGATTAATTCAAAAGGTGTTCATCTGTGACTTTACCAAAAGAACCTGCGATTCAGAATAGACACCATATATTTTGCATTCTTTTCTATTTTATTTCAATGATATACTAAAACTACTGTACACTTTGGACACATGTCACTTGAAGATGAGGATGCTTGTTTGTCCAGCCATCTCACATCCATTGGGTCATCTGTACTCAGAAACAAATGGTGGATACTTGGCAAGGTACCAGTGTGGGGGACACAGAACTATGACACACACATCTGCCTTACCTGGCCACGAACAGCTCACAGCTAACTTTCTGAAAACTATTACTTCAATCTTTAGGCCCAGCCTGTGTCATCAAGGGCAGTTTTCACACAGGATACTAGATTGCTGTGTGTGAGTGTTGAAGCAGTGGCCAACTTACCATCCCACGCATCAAACATGTCTGTGATGAAGTAGTCAATGAAGGAGATCTGGGACTTGGGGATGCTGCAGGTGTTGCGGTCAAACACGGGCATCACCACGGGCAGCCCCTGTCTCTTCTCTTCATCCGTCTGTAAGGAAAAACACCGCCACAAGGGGCTATGGGGCACAGTGGAGCCTTCACAGTGACAGCTTGAATCTCAGAGCATCTGTGAGCCCTCGTGCTCCTGGTCAGTTTTTGTTTGTTTGGTTTTTGTTTTTTTGGTTTTTTTTGGTACCCCCGATTGAACATGAGACCTTCCGCTTACAAGGCAGGCAGAGGAACCCAGCTAAATCCCTGGCCCCCTCCTGGTCAGTTTTAACTGTGAAGAAACAGGCCATGTGAGGTTACAAAACTGAGATCAACTTCGGGATGAGCTGCAGCGATGCACGCAGTCAGATTCCAGACTCAGTTTCTCACTTTTGATGCTATGCCACCGCCCCCTCGTGGAACACAGACCTCAGAGTACTTAGCCCCCTTTTCTGTGACCTGTTGTATATTTAAAGCCTGACCATACTGCACCTCCCACCACTACCATGCTCACCGTAAAGCAGAGTGGTGGGTGAAGCTGATGGTGCCTAGCAGATCAGTAGCAATCACTGTCGTTTTCACTGCCATATGCTTGCAATTTCAAAAAATTTCACTTAAGAATGACCTCTTTGAAGTGTTAATAATTACTAATTTTATTAAGCTTTGACCTTTGAGTACCTGTCTTTCACATCCTGCCTGATGAGTGGGTCATACACAGAAAGCCCTTGTGCCCCACCCCAGAGGCTGATGGTTGTCTTCAGGAACAGTACTCATGCAATTAAGGTGTGGCTGAACTAGCTGCTTCTCTCCAGAGAGCATCATTTTCACTCCAAAGAATGGCAGACTGTGATTGTTCAGATTTGGATATTAGCTGAACTGCTGTCCACGTGTGTGGAAATCTGAGTTACCATGCACGTGAAAGCACACATTCATCTTCTTAAGGACACAACTACTAAGCTGATTGGCCACGCAACCAGAAGCAGCTGGTCCAAGGCTCCCTTTGGGACTTTTTTGATCTTTAGGTCACATTGCCTTGTTAGTACATTCCTTTTAAAAAGAGGATTCCTAAATAAGAAGCTTATATCTCAGAATTTAGGTGGCTCTCCCACTGCCCATTCATGCATGGGAGGGAATTAGGTGTGAGACTTCACACCCTTGCTCTAGGTCCTGGGAAGCCCATTCATGGCCTCCTATCAGCTTTTGGCTCTGCTTGCATAAAGCTTCCATTTTATGAGATGTGATTTTAAGATGTGTGTATTAAAAATGTATTGTTGTAAAAGACACATTGCCATTAATCCCCCCAAAAATGCTACCCAGCCTGCTTTGAGGACACTTATCCACCGTTCTTGCCACTTTCTGAAGCAGTTCTGGAAGTCCTCTCTCTTAAGTGTCTTTAACTGGGCTGTCATGGATGTCCTGAATCAATTCAATCATTTACCTTTCATGGTCATTCTTACTATAGGCAAGAGCCAGGAGTCACACAGTACCAGATTCAGGGAATAAGGTGGATGAGGACACACAGTAATTTCTTTTTAAGCTTCCCTTTCACTGGATGGTGCTTGGCAGCAGTATTCACTGTATGTGGTTCTGTTTTGTTTTGTTTTTGGTACCAGGGATCGAACTCGGGACCTTGCGCTTGCGAGGCAGGTGGCAGTAGGACCACTAGGCTAAATCCCCAGCCCCACTGTATGTTTTTTTTAATCACACCTCCTAGAGATAGATGAAGGAGGACTTCCAAAACTGCTTCAGAAAGTGCAAAAATGATCGTAAATGTGTTTGAAGTGGGATGGAATTTTGAGGGGTTAGTAGCAGTGTATCTTTCAGTAGTAATTTAAAAAACATTTTAAACATTCACTACATTTTTCTGTCATCCCTTGTATCTAGAAAAGTCTTTTTGAATTTCTGTCCACTTCACATATACACTTGAACTTTTCATTATTTTATTTTTGAGACAAGATCTTACTATGTAATTCAGGCTGGCCTTGAACTCACCATGTGGCCCACTCAGTGATCCTCCTGCCTCTGCCTCCTGAGTGCTGGACTTTTCATTGTTTTACCAGTCTCCTTTTCCTGGCTGGACTGTTAATGACCCCTGGCCAGGGATGTCACACCCATGTCTATCCCCACAATGTGTTGTGCAGACACCAGTAACCCAGGAAATTCATGGGGTTCCTAATTCTTGTGCAAGTTCAGGCTCCGAGAATTTGAGGATGCAAATGTACTTGTAAAGGCTGGGTCTGCTACCCCTCCAACCCTCTGCCCCAGCTGTGAGGACCCCAGGAGCCCACTAAGGGCAGGTGAGCTGCTGCACCCTTGTGGGGAGGAGGAGCTCAAACTGCTCAGAAGCTGTTCAGCAGGAGGGAACCCAGACACCTGGGGCCACCGAGTACCTGTGCGAAGTACTCCTCAGAGATCCTCCCGGCCCACTCGATGCACAGGTCCAGAGGGCGGCAGGGGTTGGCCACATCGGCACACTTGATCATCATGCGCTTGACGAGGATCTGCTTTTCGGGAAAGCTCTTCCCCACCGGGCTGCACTCACAGTCACCACCCTCAACCTGGAAGACACCCACAAGGACTAACCAGGCTCACAAGCAGAGGAGGCTTTTCCTTGCCTTAATTCCAGTAAGATACGAATATAATCTTTACAAAAGGCACGAAACCTCAAACAGTATGACAGCGTTTGAAGATCCTCCTTGTCACACTCTGCCCTACCTCCCCAAAGGCACAGGCCTAGGCAGTTTTGGGCAATTTGGCACCTAGGCTTTTCTCCCAGTTCTTCAACAAAAGTGTAAAAGCACAACTTTCAGCTACTTTCATGCTTGAAAGGTGAATAAACTGCCCATACATGTGACCTGTCAATTATTCATTTAATTTTTGTTTTATATTTTATTAGTGCACGATTATATCTCTCGTGGGAAGTTGGTACCTGTATAACACATCTCAATTCTTTCTTCTCCCCTTTCTCCCTCCCCTCTGTCTGTCTCTTGATCCCTTTCATCCAAAAAAGATCTATTTCCCTACTTCCTATTAGACTTTGCTCTTTATTTATATTTTGGGCTCCTCATATAAGAGAAACCATGAGATATTTAAGCTTGTGTGTCTGATTTACTTCACTGAACATCATAGTCTCAAGGTGCATCCATTTTCCTATGACTCAGGTTTATCTTCCCTTGTGGCAGAGCAGGACTCCATTGTGTATAAACGCCACATTTTTTTATCCATTCATCTGTTGGTGGGCATAATAGGCAGCTTCCAAGATTTAGCTGTCATAGATTGTGCTGCTATAAACATGGGTATGCATGGATCACAGTAATATGGTGTCTAACTCTTTCAGGAAGATGCCAGAAGAGGCCAAGTGGAATTTGTAGTTTTAGTTTTTTGAGGAATCTCCATATTAATTTGCATGGTAGTTGTACTAGTTTCCATTCCCATGTACAATGTAGAACCTTTCCCCCCACAGCTTCACCAGCTGGGCAGAACCAACACAGTCAAAATGGACGTACTTCTAAAACTGCTCAAAGTCCCAATTAAATACCAACAGAATTCCTCACAGAACTGGACAAAACAACCCAAATTCCTAAGGAACAGAGAAGACCCAGAATCGCAGGTATTCATTTAGTTGTATTTGAGGCTCCCCCTACCCCCAACTCCCTTGCTCCTGTGACCTTCTGCCCCCAGCCCTGCACTTTGTTTCTTTCTCTCATGGCACATGCCCACTGGAGTTTTCATGGCTGACCTTCCATCTGGCTGGTGGGAAGTGTGAGCCTTGGAAGTGTGGGGCTCTTGCAGTGGAAAGGGGGCAAGGCACGTGTTCAGTGATGTTTGAAGATGGTCATATGCTGTATGCACCTGAGGGGGCCATTAGCGGTCCTGAGGCACATCATGAGCTCCATGAATAGGGGACACACAGTCACAGGCTGATCACACAGAGCCCAAAAATTATTCCCCTCCATTGTCAAAGGCACCATTAATTTGAGTGTGTGAAACAGTTACTTAGCTCTGCAGAGCTCCACCAAGCTCAAAGACTGCATAGCATTTAGGAGGGTTTGTTTTCTTTTGAGACTGGGTCTACTTATTAGATCCTTCATAGGCAGAATATGTTCTGAAGGTGGCAGTTCAGATTGCTGTGCACCTCAAAGACACTGCTTACCACAGACACTGGAAATCCCAGCAGATAGCTGGGCACTTACTTTGACAGATGATCACCCCATTTCTAAAGTCTACAATTCTGTATAGTTTTTCCCTCAAAAATCTGTGGATCCTGGTGCCCACAAGACCCCCACAGAAAGCTCCACTCCCACTGCCCAAGCTCTTCTGCTCCAGAGTGAGCAGAAAGCTTTTCTACTTTGCTATAAGCAGCTTCTTGGTTGCAGAGGACAGTTGATTTTTGTCCTAAACAGCAGAGATGTGAGCCGTCTGTCCCATTTTTCTAAAATGACCTTAAGCAGATGCACGGTACCTCAGTAAGTTCAAAAGAGGGAAAATGACTTATGCTTTTGTTTTCTGGTCAAACCAGGTTTCACTGAGGTCTTCAGATCCTGGATTGCTCATTTTAATGAGAAACAACAGGGGTATGTTCTTTAAAACATTCTGCAACTTCCAGGTTTCCTAAGATCTTAGAGAACAGATATTTATCTATTTGGCTGTTTGTTTATTTATTTATCTATTTGAGACAGGATCTTGCCATATAGTCCAGGCTAGCTTCAAACTTGAGATCCTGCTGCTTCAGCCTCCAATTTACAAGGATTATATGTATGCATACTCAGCAAAGAGGAAAGAGAATTAGAAAGAGCTTACCACTTTTCATGGTAGTCCCTACTCATCTGTGGGCTCCTCCCATGGTATTTTCTGGGCCCAGCTCCTTTTCTCCCCACTGGCTTGATCTCAGGGACTTCTTTCAAGGAGCTCAGAGTTGCTTTGGACACTGTAAATCTATTTTCTTTTCCCCCAAAATATGCAGCCAGGACTTTACCAGCTCCAAGAAAATAACCACCCTTCCTTCAAGCGGGAGAAAGTGCTTTGTATCCTGTGAAGAGAGGATGCTTACCTCAGCTGCCATTGGCTTGTTGATGCTATTCACAAATTTGTTCACATGTTCAAAGTGTTTTGTCATCTCTGTTGCCAAAACCATATCAATAATAGCCTGGCGCAGCGTTCGATAATGGTTCCTAAAATAACCGAAAGAGAAAGGGCTTTGTTCATGTTATGTCCTGAATTAGAACTGCTCTGCTGCCATGTTACCAAAAGTCCCCCAGCCTGGGAGGGATGTGGGGGCAGAGTCAGATGAGTGCAGATCACAAGAGAGGTTGTCTGTTTGTCCTCCTGAAAAGCCAGGGTCCTGGATGCTATCCATGCTCCCCAGTGACAGCTAACCCTTCCTCAAGTGATGATGAGTTTTAAGACACCTGCCCCATGGCGGGCACTTATTACACAAGGCAGTCCCTTCCCCTTCCTGGAGAACAGGGAGCAAAGGAGGTGACAGGCTGGTGACAACAACCTGAGGAGTCTCCCACTGCCATCCTCATGGACAGATTCTGACAGAGAACAAGCAGGGCTCCTGATGATGAAAGCCATGGAAGGGTCTCCTGCTAACAGGTAATTCTCAAGCTTGCAAGTGACAGAAGTTGTAGTGGATGGAGCAAAAACCCCAAATGACTGTCCAATTCCTATTATTTTCTAACGTCAAAAGGACAGAATGGGGAGTTGAATAAAACTGGCTGTTGCAAAGAATTCTTTCTGCTAAAATTTAAAAACCCAATCCTTAACACAGATGAAGCTGGAAGAACTGGTCTCTATATTTTCCAGATTTTGGGAGACTCCACTGAAGGTCCATGCAGACAAGCAGTCCAGACAGCCATATGAGCTCTGTACCCTCTCCAAGGACTCTGCCCAGCAGTTGGCTGGTGCTGCACAGGAAATACCCACCGCCTGACCACAGGTGCTGGCAGGCAAGAGGGATTGTTCCTATGTGGCCGCATCTGGCCAGCTCTTAGCTGCCCAGTCCATGAGCTCCCACACCTCCACGGGGACCACCTCCTAAGCTGGGAAAAGACAGGGAAGTACAAGTTTTCTTTGATTTACACAAAAGACAGGACATTGTCCTGCGAGGGCAAAGACTTATTAGCAATATAGTCAATATGTATTGTGCCTTGCAGTATACAAAACATTTTCATGAATTTACTGATGACCAAATGATATTGAAAAAACAGAGGAAGTCTGAAAAGTAGTCAAGCTTATGAGGGCCAGGTTTTATCATATGCTATGATGGTATAACTATTATTTCCATTCCTCCTAAGCTGAGCTTGCAGAGAAGTCAGGAAGAGCGAAGTTCTCCACTTGTACATCACAGACCTAAGCATGAGAGCCTGAGCACAACCCACCTGTCAATATTCTTGAAAATGTTGCATTTGGCATCCTTGACGGTGAGCTGGAAGGCCAGAGCCGTGTGGTGACTCTCCAATACCGCAGTGTCATTGTAGAGCACAGCGAGCTCGCTGCCTGCATTGCACAGGAAGGAGTTTGTCCTTCCAGGGTGATCCACGTCATGGACTGTGGCAGCAATCAGCGCTGCCACCTCATCCAACTGGTCAAGGCTTCCCTGGGACGAGGGGAAGCAATGGCAAGAATTACCCATGGGATCCTGGAGACCTCTTGGGAGGGGAAAGAAAAGGGACTCAGGGTTTCACAGTGTCTCTTTAGCCTTTCTGCCTTAGGTAAGAGGTAGCCTTGGACACACTGTATCTTACTGGACGTGTTACCTGGAGGGAGATGGAAGTCTGAGCTGCAGCCACAGCAGATGCCTTTACTCTACTCTCCACAGCCCATGCACCCATTTGTGGAGTGCCATGGCTTAGATACAGAATGTCCCCTAGAGTCTCACGTGACTGGATCACGTGCTGTACTCACCGGTGGATTCACCCACTGAGCAGTTCTGTAGTTGGATGTGCTGCTGGGAGTGAGGCCTGGCAGGAGGTGGTGAATGGGGTGAGACCTGGAAGGGTGTATTCTTGTCCCTGGCTCTTTCCTTCTCTCTCTGCTTCCTGGCTGCCATGAAAAAAGCATCTTTCCCCATCTCTGCCCCTCTGCCATCCCGTTTCTGCCATGCAGCCAAAATAAACCCATTCTTCAAAATTGGGGATGGGGACACTGTGTCCAGCAACAGGAAAGTGACTAAGAGAAGCCAAATGTCTTTCGAATTGCCTGCTGCGTGATACTGCTGTGACTCTTACTTTTTTGCCCACTTCTGAAAAGCCCTAAAAAATGCTGATAGTAAATAGCACAGATATAACAGCATTAGCCACGCGATGGAAGAATGAATAGTGTCAGCAGTAAAAGACGATTAAGGGAGAGAATAATTTTACCAGAAAACTCAAGGCTAAGGGGGCTCGGGAAGCCATGAACAAAATAAGTGCTAGCCTAGCAGGCATCAAAGGCAAAAAGGGCAACTCTCTAATGCTTTCATTATGCAAATGAATACAAACGTGACCATGGGGGGGGGGATACAAGTGCTCTCAGCTTGCGGTTATCAGTGGGATACTGTCATATAAGACACACTATACTGTGAATCTATCTGTCCAGTAATTATTTACTAAGTGTCAACTGAATGCTAGTTACTACACATAATGCCTGCAATGACTCATATGGACACAATCTCTCAACTCATAGAGCTTATACTCTAGAGGGAAAAGCAAATAAATTTTAAAACATGGTGAGAAGTGTTAAAAAGAAAAGTACAACAGTTTCAAGAATATAAGCATGGGCCCCGGTCTTGTTTAGGGCAACAGTGCCCAAAGCTATGATGACAGAAACGTTATTTATGCTACCATGGTAGCTACTGGACATTTGAAATGTGGCAGGGGCAATGAAAGAACTAAATTTCTGATTTTATTTAATATTAGAAGTCATGTGTGGCTAATGACCACCAAACTGGACACCACAAAACCAGACTGGCCAGGGAAACCTTCTGGAAGGCAATGAGTGAACTCACAGAGAAGCTGGTCTTAGGCCATGTTGGGAGGGCACAGAAGAAAGGGCCTCAGCAAAGCTCCCATGGACAGCCACACACTGCCAAGGGCTTACTGAGAGCCAGAGAGCACCCCTATGGCAGGGGCTGGGAGCAAGGGGACAGGGTTCCCGGGATGAGGCTGGAGGGTGGGTGTATGCCTGGGTGTCCCCCCTTTCCTGCACAGACTTGTGGGAGGCAGAGCTAATTCTCTGGTGAAGATGCTGAATGTGAAGCTCAGCCCTTACTGGGCCACCTCCACTAACGCTTGCTGCAGTGCCTGGGTCAGTTTAGGGTGCAGTGGGCTTGTCTGAAAGCTCTGTCCCCTGAGAAGGAAGCCAGTTCCAGTTGGAATCCTGGCCCTGGGCCTGGGGAACAACCCTGCTTTGGCTTCCAGTGCACATGACCAGATTTCCAGAGCACAGGAGGTGCAATTCCAGCTGCTCTGCTGCAGTGGCCAGCGCTGGCCAGCAGGGCAGTCCCCCCTCACAGCTCAGGACCCAGAGCTGCTCCTACTCAGGTACCGCCTTCCATGGCTCTTCCTGACCCAGGCTTCCAGCTAGTGCTCCCTAGTCTGCCCCATGCTGCTAGGAGTCTCAGGCCCATTTACTTTAAAATAATTCAGTGAGGCAGATTCAGGAAAGGGGTAGAAAATACAAGGGTACCACATGGGAACTGCCTTTCCTTCCATCTTACCCCAATTTAACCCAAACTCTGACAACAGCACTTGCACAAAGGTGCCAATAATGGGCATGTCCTGCAGTGAAAAGAAAAGGCTGGGAGGTGGAAGAAGATTGGCAAACTCACCAGCAAGGTGAGAAGAGGAGCCAGCTCTGTGTGTGTGTGTGTGTGTGTGTGTGTGTGTGTGTGTGTGTGTTGATGGGTGGCTGTCTGCAAGAAACCCCAGATTTGTGCTGGCAGAACTTTAATCCCTAGGAATACAGATATCCATGTGTAGTTTTCCTCTTCTTTAGCCAGGAGATCTGGATCACGCCAAGGGAGGCTGGCCAGTGTGGGCTACATTCTGGTTCAGCCTGTCCCACAAGAGTCACTTAGGCCCAGGGAACGAGAAGAAAGGCTGACTCTCTGGCCACTCCACCCTCAGTGGGTCCTGGGAATGTGGAGGGAGAGCCAGAGGACGAGGCCTGTAATGCACCAAAAGGCCCGTCTGGGTGCAGTTTCTGCAGCTGGGCTGGGGAGGTGGTACAAGAGTGACTTTGAGAATCAGCACCTTAGGGCTGGGAATGGAGTGTGTACTTAAGGCCCTGGGTTCCAAATCTAGCACACACACAAAAGAGTTAAAGCCACTGCAGGCCTGACTTCCTGAGGAGGAGCCCACCAGCACTATGCCCAAGATTCTCTGCAGCTCTCTGTCTTCCAAGCCCCTCGTGGGGGCTGGGAATTGTGAATATTTTATATTTAGTCTTAACCTGCTTCTAGGGCTGTGCTTGAGCAATTCAGCGAGACTTGAGAGTGCAGCAGCAGAAGGCACCATTTAAAGGAAACCTATGGAGGGGTGAGGTAGGGAGAGCAGGAAGGGACGACACATTCCCTAGTCCAGGGCAAGTCCCACCTGTGTTTCTCTGCATAGGAGCAGGCCAGGCTCACTCTCAAAACTGCACAGGGGATCTCTGGTCTTGGTGCTAATGACCTCGGTGCTGTTCCCAGGTGGCAGTGCAACCCCAGCTGTGTGACATCTCCTGCACCACGGCAAGGGGGAAGAGGGGCTGTGGCTCCTCAAGAAAGGCCCCACAGATACAGGTGGATGTCATGGTTACTTTTGTTTTTTTAAGGTAAAAGACAAAAATCTCCAAAAGTACCATTCGTGGACCACATACTCTGCTTTCTTGTGGATGAAAGTGAGCATCTGGGCAAGTCTTTGGCAAACTGAGCAGAATCAGGTTTCTCTCTAGTTTTGGTGCCATTTCTGTGCCTTCTGCTATCCCACTCTCCTCTCCTTAAATCCTCACCGCCACCACCTGTCAAGAAAACTCTCCCCTCTGGTACTGAGGTTTGAATCCAGCTTTCACGCTGAGTTGTGTACCCTGCCTACTTTTTATTTTCTATCTCGAGACAGGGTCTTGCTAATTGCTCAGGGTGGGTTTGAATTTGTGATTGCCAGCCTTCTAGAGTGCTGGGATTACAGGTGTGCACCTCCACACCTGGCTCACAGGAAACAATCTAATGTTAGGCATTCAGATTAATGCCAGTTTGGTCTCTCTATGGCACATTCCCCAAGAGTACCTAAAGTTTAAGCTTTACTTTTTGTGGCAAAGGACCACCAAGATTCTTGTGTAAGTGACAGTACTTGAAAAGGAAGGGTGATGCAATTTCCTGCCAGCTTTCCACGGGTTTGGGGCTGCTCTGCATAAGAGCAGGTATGTGGGACTCTCACAGTCAGATAAAGGTCACTGGCACAAACATACACGCTCATGTCCACAAGAAGCACCCACATCATATATGTCAATCAGTAGGACACAGAGCAGCTCATTATTATCAGGATTGCAACCCACCAGTGGACAAATTCTGCTACTGAAACTTAACTTTGAGACCTAGTAACCATGTGCTAGAATAATTAATCCTTAAATGCCTAATGATTCACTTTGGAACACCCATAACAAAAGAACATAATAAAAATTGTTCTCTTCAAATTCTTGTTCCTTGAAGTTTTCTAGGCAACATATATGAATTTCATGCAAAAAAATTTTAAATTGCAATCTTTAGCATGAATGGGCTAAGGTCTGCCATAAAATCCAATTTCATAAAGCTCCTGGCAAAGATTTGGAGCTGGGCTCATGGGTCAGCCATGCATTTAAAGGAGACTATGGTGGCATAAATTAATATTTTGAGCATTTGAGGAAGCGAAGAAAAGATCATGTCTTTATAACACTGAAATGACTGATTTGGTAGCCAAAGAACTACTGTTAAATTAGATGCAAAATAGCTGTTGGCCTAATGTACTTAATAACACTGAGTTCCTGGATCTCCACTGCAGTCAGGCTGCTAGATCATGGTACCGAAACCCCACCTTGACTCTTTCCTTTCCGAGGAAGAAAGCCGTGGCATGTAGGACATCTGCAGCATGGGTGGAGTTGTGGTAGGCATTGGAGGAGTGGTAGTTGGCTTCAATCACTTGGAGCCAGGCCCGAAGAGTGGTTTCAGAACAGTTTAAAAATTCACATACTCCAAACCTGGAGAAGACCTTTAAGCCCAAGTAAACCAATGGCCTGCAAAAGAGGAAAACCAGCTCAGGCTTATTGAATTCACAGGCCCAGAAACTCTCTTCTTGAATGACATTGGGGAATGGAGGAAATTTCCTGATTATTCCACCTGCACAAGGCATAAAAACACCTCTTCCTCATATCAATAAGGAGTAGCATGACCTTTTCCTTCTCCCCAGTGACCTCTTGGAAGGAGGGCCACATTACAGTGGATCTTTGACTTATGAACTTGATTGGTTCCTTAGGGCTGCTTGTAATTCAAGTTGGTTGTAAATCAATACAGCTGAGATCTGGATGTTTACCTGGGTACATGCTATAGATAACAAGAGGCAGATGAATCTTCCATTAACCTAATTAACCCAAGTTGTTTGTATGTCAGGCCAGTCGTTAACTTGAGGTCCACTGTATTTCCGGATTATTTGTAAGTCACAGACCCTGGTGGCTCTGACAATCAAGAAAGGTCCATGGCAGTGCCTCTCTCCCTCCACTCCACATAGGCTCTGAGCCTGCTTCTCACCACCTGCACCGGAGGACACAAGGAACAGTGTGTGTGGTCTCAGCAAAATCACAGCATTTAGAGTCATGCTTCGTACTGACAGGGAGAGTTAATCCCACACAGAGCATTCAGTCCTCCTGGAGCATAAGAGATCCTCTGGCTCTCTAACCTTCCACCTGCAAAAAAGTCAAGAAGCTACTGTGCTCTCCAATTCTCCTTTTCTTTTCTTTTTAAAAATTTGGACAGGGTCTTGCTTGTTGCACGGGTGGGCTTAAGCGACCCTTTTGCCTTAGTCTTTCAAGTAGCTGGGACTACAAGTGGGGCCAGTGTACCCTGCTTCAGGTTTATTTTGTAGGATGGCGCTTCAGTGAGTCCGGGATGAGCAAACATAGCACTCCCACCTCACAAGCATGAAGGAGTGAGCTGGGCAGATGTGAGGACATCCGGCTGCCCCGCAGTCCTTACCCATGCATACTCCCTCTCCATTGAGGAGCACATGCAGGACACACGTCTCCCTCAGTCTCCAGACGGGAAGGCCTTGAATGTAGCCACTAGTCTCCATCCCCTAGTCTGCAGCCACAACATCACGTACCTTTTATGTGTGACTGCTTCCAACTCAAAGATGTTGAAGTCCCAGCTTTCCTCATTATCAAGCAGCTGGGCAATACATGGGGGGACATCGTTGATGGTGACAGGCATTGCGAGGTGACTGTGACTCTGGTGCACGTCTACACAAACACACGGGGTGGGAGGCTGGTTAACTGTGGGGTCTTGGTGTCCCTGAGTACCTGTCATCATTATGATGGTGACGCTCAGTAAACAAGTCTAAAGTTTCCACAGGAAGAAAGATTTTCATGTCAAAGGTCTTCTCTTACCTCTAGATCCCCAAAGAGAAAAACAGTTCAGCTTAGGTGTGTGTTTAAATGTAGAGATTTATAAGGCTTATTCTAACAGCACTCAGGGAAGTAATTTAAATCAGGAGCTCTAGTTTCAAATACAGACGACTATAGAGCTACACATAGGTGAATGCAATCAACTAGAAATAACACCAAGGCCTTCCTAGAGCAATAATCACCACACCAGGGATGGTCTGGGATAGAGACAGGCTATCAGTAATGGGAGACAGATAAACACTCACTCTTTGTGAAGACATACTCGTTTCCTGACAACCTTCTCAAGCCATCCTGGAACAAAAAGAGACGTGGTTAGAAGCATGGTGTATATCGCATCCTCCTGCACTCATCTTCCTTGTTAGCCAGAGATTGGAACCCTGAACACCCGATCCCTGCCACACCAAGCTGAGAGACTGAGCTCAACATTAAATATGTGCAGCAGCTGTAAGGCAAGGGCTGCACCCGCTCCCATGGCTGCTGGTCCTGGAGGTGGAGAAGTGGGGACATGGGGAATGTGACTGGGCTCAGGTCTCTCATCTATGTTGGCTTGGTTTTCATGACTTCTCTCTCTTCTGGCATTTTGAAGCCATGTGAGTGAAATCACAGAAGCATCTTGCATCGCATCCGTATAATTCTGATGCATCTGAGGTGCTTCCTTAGGGACCCTGTGATGTTCTCAGATTGACATTCTGAGGAGTCAAAGTCGTGGACCACATTTGGAGGACACTAATGTAAAGTCTTTAAAATGTGGGGCTCATTCTTCACTCACATCTAAATTAATTTTTTCTCACTACTTTGTTTGGGTTGCTTGTTTGTTTTGAAGCATGAGCATTGCTGCTAACTTTTAAAAGAAAAGTTCTTAGATTTGAGGGCTCTGGAGAGGTCAGGGATGAGTGCACAGAATTCTCCCATTCTGTCTCCTGGCTCTTGGACTTGAAACAGTTTACAAATGTTCTTGAGTCTGTTTCCTTGCTTCTTCTATCCGTGACCTCATTATGGAGGTCTTTGTTGAAATGTCACAAAGGTTTAAAGTGGTATCAATCAGCGAAAGACTCCCCTGAAGTCTCACATCTTTATGCCAAGAGTTTAGTCTTTAAAAAGAAATAAGTAGATTAGTAGCCACAGCCACAGCTGTCCTGCTTCTAAGGCAAGCACGAGAATGCCCCTGTTTTCTTCCTTGCCTTTCTCCCTCCACTTCTCAAAGCCAAAAAAGAACGAGATGGAAGCTGGAGTTGGGTCCTCCCAGCATTATCCAGACAGGAAATTCAAGAAGATAACGGTGGCTTAGAGGGAGGCAGACAGCTTGTCCCCAGACCACATTTGCTGGTGGCAGTGGGTGGTGTCCATCTCCATGTTAGCCCCTTCCCAGTCCTCTCTTGAGGCTGAAGTCTATACCACATTGGCATGGGCAACTAAAGCCAGCCCAAGGGTAAGGAAGGGACAGAAAAGACGGGGAAGCCAGCAGCTCTCAGCCTTTGAGGCAGGGCTGGATGGAAACTGTCAAAGTAAAACTCCTAGCGATAACTCTTGGGCTTGTTCCTCTCCTCCATTCTGCACTCTTCTAAAGAATTCTTCCAGTTTCAGCTTCTGCCGAGGAGCCCACATGAATAATGCAAAAGAATTTCCCCTTTCTTCCCTTGCTGACAGATGCTGACTAAAGCCAAACAGACCTCAGCAAAACATGAGAGCAGGCTGAGTCTCTAGGTGGCCAGGGTGCTCCCTGGAGTACCGGAGTGGGTGGTCCTTCCTCCCTCCTCCAATGGATCCAGGATGAGTCCACTCTGTGTGATCTGACTATAGATTTAAAGACAAGATTCTGGAGCTAAGATTTTGGAAGCTGCTGTTGTCTAAGCACAGACCCTTTCATTACACACTTGTTCCCAAGTCTCCCGGGGATTTACTCCAGGGCTGCCCCTGGATGCTACAATCTGAGGGTGACCAGCTCCTGTGTAGCCATGACCAATGCACATCCTCCTGTGTGCTCTAAATCCTACTGAGTTACTTATAATGCCAGATCCAGTTTAAATGCTATGTAAATGGTTGCTGTGTTGTTTAGACAATGACAACAGAAAAAGTCTGTACATGTTCAGTACAGATGCAGGTTTTTTTAGTGTTTTCAATCTGTGGTTGGTTGAATCCACAGATGAGGAACCTGGGAACACCCCGGGAAATACAGCGGTGACCCTTGGCCTAGTGCTATCATCCAGAATGAGGGGAAGCAGGACATAGCCCCATCCTGCATCCTTAGCTGCCATCCACAGAACACAGCAACTGAGGCAGCTGCGTCTGTTTATCAGTACTGCTATTTGCCTATACAGCAGTACCTCTGAAGCTGTGGGTAAGTGTGGGCAGGTTAGGAGGACTCTAGTTGCCCTGAATGAGGTCCCCTGCCATTCTGCACTCACGGTCATCAGGCCTCCAACCAGGTCACTGGTGTGCGGGTCTTCGTCTTTGGTTCCCAGCTGAGGAGAGTAGAGCTCCGTGGTCCGCAGAATTTCCAGAACTCTGTCCAAGGCTTCTGCTACTGTGACTGGGCTGTTTTCTTGGGCTGCATTGATTATATTTATAACCTAAGGAAGAGAGAAAGAACAAAGTCGAAGGCAGCAGACTGCTCCTTCCCAAAGACTGATGCATGCCTGGTGTCTAGAGAGCCAGTGACAACATCATATTATCCAGGGTGCATCCCCTGCTGGAGCATGCTATGCACCCCTGCAGTCCCATGTCCTCCCCTCAGGACCACGTCTCTGATTTCTCCTGGGGGGTCAGAGGTCAGTTCAGCCTCTTTCACTCCACAGCCCTTCAGAAATGGCCTTTGATTCCCATGTCAAGACTCTCCAGCCCGTGCCCTGGTCCCCAGCTTGCAGATCTGCAGATTCAACTGCTTGCCTGATATAGCTACTGCCACATCCTACATGTCTGAAACTAAACTCTCAGTTCTTGTTCCTCTTCCCTCCAAGCAAGCAGATAAACAGTTTTTAAAAATCAAAGACAAAGGCTTTCTCCTTCGGCCCCTACCCTCTGTGGAGAGCACTCCACCTGCCTCATGCTCCAACCAGAATCCCAGAGGCCCTGCCTGGCACGGAGCCTACTCACTGTCCTCTCTCCACCCTGATCACCCCACCGAATCCAGCTGATGTTGGCCCTAAGATTTTTTTATCCATTCATTTTTCTCCACTCCCATGGCCTCGATTCTAGGCTCAGCTGACACAGATTCTTGCCAGGAATTGGAGAAAAGCCCCAAACCAGCCTGTTCATTTCTCTTTTGCTGCCTGCTGCATGGCCACTGGGCATTCTTGCCAGTTGCACCTGAGCACTTCCACCCTGCGGTAAACTCCTGTGTGCCTTCTGTTGCATGCAAACCATCAGGGTCCCATTACAGACTGGCGGACACAGCATCCTGAGCCAGCAGCCCCATCTCCACCTTCTAAGCTCGCTGCAGCTCCAGCTCCCTGATTTCCTTCCAGGCATCTGGGAAACACTTCTGCACTTTTTCCTTGCTATCTCTGACCCCCTACCCCCATCCCCGCAGGACTTTCATGCATCAAGTCTTCTTCAAACCCTTTCTCCACAGAGCAGCCTTCCCTGAGCCTGGCACCCTCCCATCTTTCTCTCACAGAGCCAGGTGGTTTCACTTCCCAGCACTTGCTATCCTTTGTAACTACACATTTACGTGTTGTGCCTTTATTTTTAAGAGTCGTTTCTCCCACTAGCTTGTGGGCTCCAGATGTCAACAGACTCATCTCTAACCCAGAGCTCAGGGCCCTGACTGCAGAGTGAGGTGACAGCAGCCACTCACCTTTGTGATGGGCGCCTCAATGGTCATGGAATGGATCCTCGCCATGGATGGGTAGCGACGGTTCTGCAGGCTCGGAGCTGGAGAGAAGGCAAAAAAGATGTGCCCCATTCTGGTGGCTCAGTGGGACCTGGGGACAGGATTGTCCCAGGACTAACATGTCCCCTCAAAAAGAACAAAACAAAAAAAAACAAAAGAAAGAAACCCAAGGAATTCACCTGCCTTTTATTCCAACCTCCCCAAGTGTGGAAAGATGGTCTGGCCTGGGAATTTGGTGACCAGAAGACTGGGAATTTCAGAGGCTGACAGGACCCTGGGCCTCCCCTTCCCACAGGTCCCTAAATCCTACAGGATATTTCCATCCCTTTCATTCCTAAGCTGGCACGTGGGACAAGTTTACTAAGCAGTGTGGCAGGAAGGCGAAGTTCATGGTCACAGTGTGGGGAAGAAGGTGGAGCCACTCTGTGGGAACTGGGGTGGTGTCACCTTCTTCCCGAGCCTCTAGGCTGTAACACCAGAATCCACAGTGGTTTTAGCTCTAATCTGCAGAAACTTTCACTTTAAAAATAACTACATTTTTGACAAGATAATCCTTATGCATGATTTAAAATGGAAAAGGTAGAGGCTTTTATTGAAAAGCACTGTTCTCACCTTCTCACCCTCTGGATAGGCAGGAAGAGTGGCAGCCACATCTTAGAGACAGCAGCGGAGTGGCCTCTCCTGGCAGCACGGCCTCTGCTACTACAGCCTGCCCTGCGCACTGCCCTTCACTGGGACCCAGCTCAAGCCGACCCTCCAAACTGGGCTGGCCAGGTTCAAACAGCCGCATGCACTTTGCTTTCCATCTGTACTGTCCTGGCCCTGCCCACATACCACCCACAGTTTCCTCTCACACTCTGGCCCCACCAGCTCACCCATCTCACTTTCTGAGCTGCCCAACTTGTCTCTGGCATCCCTGTCCTTGCAATTACAGCTCCTTCCCTCATTCTCAGGCTTCCTGCTGTGACTGGAAGGCTGGGAAGTCCTCCACTTGGCCGTCTTGTTCATGCCTTTAAGTCACCACCCTGCACCTCCTTGCTGTCACAGACACTAACTGTTCCCTCCTTGTGCCCTTACAGCCTGGCCTGCCAGTTGCTGAATGTAAACCAATACGAGCTGGGGTGAGAGCTCTTGCCTAACACAGGCAAGGCCCTGAGTTCTACTCCAGCACTGCAAAAATGAAACAAACAGAGTCCCAAATGAACAAGTGAAATCCAGCAGGCCTTCTCAGCTCTTGGGCTCCCTTTCTCCTGATACCTCTTGCTGTCAGTTCATGGGACTCCACTCACCTGGCTCTGCCCTCTGTCCTCTGCAATGTCCCTGTTTCCTCTGCATCCTCCTTGGGGCACTGTCAGGTGAGGGTGTTGTCCTCTGTCCCAGGCTTCCTTTATACCCAGATCCCCAAGCCCACATCTCCCACCCGAGTCCCAGGCCTGCATTTCAGCTTCCTAGGCATCGCCAATAAAATAAAACTCATCCCAGCCATCCCAGGAGACTCTTATTTCTGTAAATATTACTTACAATTTCCCAGGCACAAAGGAGTAACATTTCAGAACTGCCTTCAACTTTCACAATTCTCCACAAATCTGACTGGTTACTTAGGCCCGATTCACGGAATTCAAGTCATGTTTTGCTAAATTCTGCGTTGCAGAGCTAAAACGTTTTGCTAAATTCTGACTTGCAGTTTTTATGACATTTCATTACAGGAACTAAGTGCGTGTAGCAGGTGCAGTGACAAATGGCCATGTGCTGGTGTGGGGACACAGGACAACCAGCACTGAGCTTGGCTAGCCTGAGACTGATCGCTTGGGCAGCTACAGAGTCCGACATAGCTCAGGCCTGGGGTCCCTTCAAAGAGAAGACAAAGACTGTAGAAGGCACAGAACTTTTTTTTTTTTTTAAATTAAAAACTCACTTTATTGGGGAGGAGGTAATCGAAAACTTTCTTCTTGGGGTTTATATGTTGACAGAGTCTTGAACAAATTCCTGTGTCATTTTCTACATATTCAAAGGGTCAATGAAATCAGAAGCACATCTCACCGTCACTGCCTCGGGATGAAATGGACTTCACATCAATGGACTCTTTCCTCCTGTTCTTGTGCCGGGCAGAGTGAAGCTCTGGGTTTCAGATCAGAAACAGGGCTGGGAGTTAGCTGGCAGCATATTTGTGGGCAAAGTTTACACACTTTTTCCTTATTCTTTGAAGAAAATAAGGTTATTTCTTAAGGACTAGAAAATAATTTTAAGAAATACTAAGCCCTTTTCTCTTCAAATCATTAAGACACAGAATTACAGTTGTATTCATAGGAAAATGGTGCCTTTTTGTATTTTTGGTGCCATACTGCATCACAGGAATAGTTCCAGAGGTCACACGTCATTGTGAAAATAAACACTAAAATTTGTGGGGGTCCATTTAACATGAAAAACATATTCAACTGGACGGGGAAGACTCATAGGAATATTTGAGGAAGCAAAATACCAGTTAAACTCAAAGATATTGCATTATTTGACAAACTAATTCAGACTAGTTTGGGACAGCTCTGAAAAGTCAGACTCTAGATGGTCTTTAGAGGTTCCCTAAGGATGCATTTCATCAAACAATGCCTATGTCCTACAGGGCACAGAGAGAGAGAAGCAGTTTTATATCACCAGCAATTTCCACAGGCTAAGCTCTCACCCTCATCCTTATTTTCTGAGGGAAAAAAGCATTTTAAAATGCTGCATAAATATTTGGAGACTTTGGGGCTGGAGATTTGGCTCAGTGGTTCTGCCACCGGCCTTGCAAATGCAAGGGCCTGAGTACAATTCCCAGTACCAAAAAAAAAAAAAGAAAGAAATTGAAGACTTTGAACTTAAGACTACAAAAATGTATGTGACTACTGAGCACCAAGGTATAAAAACTTTCAAGGCAGCAGAGTTGGCTTTCAGAACATGTATTTCCAGGGCCCTCGCCCCTGGTGGGTAACTCATAACCAAAGAGAGAAACACAACACACAGAGAGAGTGGGCAGACAGGCCAGTTCCAGCAAAGCAGGGAAAGGCATGTCTCAGATCACATTCCATGGAGGAAAGAAAGACGCAGTGTTGCTTCTAGTCTGGTGGTTAAGAAAACCAGCTCAGAACCAAACCATCAAAATTCAAATCTCCACCGTGCCACCTAGAGGCTGCCTGTGCGACCTTGGGAATGTTACTTCACTTCTCCGTGTCTGCCTCCGTGTCTGTAAAATAGGCATAGTTACCAGCGTCTCTCTCGTTCATGGTCCACTGTGAGAAGTGAATGAGTCAATCCATGTAGCGCCTTCAGAACAGTGTGTGCCACCTGTAAGCACGTAGTGTGCACAGTGCCACTCAGCCTGATCACATCTGTATGGCACCTGTGGCAGACTGAGCACCTCTGGGCCCATGCATGTGCGTCTCCTTACACGCACACTGGATGCTACCGTATGGTTTCACTCTTTGCATTTCCACTTCATAGGCTTAGACACCCTTCTCATCACTTTTTAAAACCCTGCTAGTATCTTAAGAAGGCTGGTTCAACAACAAGAACAACAAAATACAGGCCAATAACCAAACCTGAATTATATTTATATAGCAGGAAGTAAAGGATAATAAAATTAATTTGAACACTATAGACACATAGCCTTGTCTTAATATCAAACTATTTATTATTCCTCTGCCTAATATTCATCTTCTGGATGCTACCTTAATTTTCCTATCCCTGGATACAAGTTTCCATATTTCTTTATAAAGGCCTTTAGAGAGAGCAGAGATTGAAGGGATATCATCAGGCTTATATGGTAGCTTTCAAAATCTGAAAAATTGATTTGGTTCCCATAAGACACTTGCTTTTAGCCTATGCAGGGACTTATTCCTCTGCCTAATATTCATCTTCTGGATGCTACCTTAATTTTCCTATCCCTGGATACAAGTTTCCATATTTCTTTATAAAGGCCTTTAGAGAGAGCAGAGATTGAAGGGATATCATCAGGCTTATATGGTAGCTTTCAAAATCTGAAAAATTGATTTGGTTCCCATAAGACACTTGCTTTTAGCCTATGCAGGGACTTATAATAAAGATCAAAAATTTTTCAAAATGTAGGTCCTAAATAAAACTGAAAGTAGAGAATTTAGTTTCAAGGCTGTGATCCGGGCTGGTTGATTAAATTCTAAATCATTCACTGGAATTTATTCAAAGACAGCTAATACTTATTCTTCCTGATTTTATCTCAGAATTAAGAGAACACAGAGCAGTTGAAATGACTGAAAGTTTGGAGAAAGTATCCTTCAATAAAGGATACAGCAAGGACATTTAAATCAAAGAATTCATTATTCATTCTTAACAGATGCCTGTAGAATGAATTAAAAATTTAAAAATCAGAAAAAGAAGGAGATTTAAATAGCTGCATTTAGTATATAAAAAAAAAGGATAATGTGTCACCAATAAAAAATACAGCTACCACTTCCTGGGCACCTATTATGTGCTGGGCATTGTGCTGCTGTCTTGTCAGCAGTTTAGACTGGGGAAGACTGGGCAGGGTCGCTTGAGACTAGAGCAGCTTGAAGGAGAAGCAGAGCCCTGGAAACCTCTGCCCATGTCATCATCCTCAGCACTCAGCTCAGCCACTGTACATTTTTCTGCAGTCCTCAGCCACTCGGACCCTGGTCCTCACAGCAGTCTGGCTGTACAGACATAGG
This sequence comes from Fukomys damarensis, assembly GCF_012274545.1. Lineage (NCBI taxonomy): Eukaryota > Metazoa > Chordata > Mammalia > Rodentia > Bathyergidae > Fukomys > Fukomys damarensis. The sequence goes on along the minus strand of NW_022900913.1, from coordinate 59,777,313 downwards.
GATCTAACACAACTGGTGGCAGTGAGCCAGCTTTGGCTTCCAATACATTTGTTATTTACGCTGAGGCTGATGAGATGCACCTGCCCCCAAATCTTGCAGATGTGGACGTAATGTCCACCAAAAATCACACATTGCCCTGGGCCTGAACCACAGTGCAGTAATTTTCCGTATACCTATGTGCTTTAGCTTCTTTTTCTTTGGTACCGGGGATTGAACTTGGGTCCTTGTGCTTGCGAGGCAGGTGGTGGCACCACTGAACTAAATCCCCCAGCCCAATCCTACTTTCTAGCTTTTTTTTTTTTAACCTATGTGCTTTAAATGTAATAATCATCTTATGTAATAATGACAATAGTTCTGAAAGCTACAAAGCACTGCCTACATTTTACTGATAAGGAATCTACCCTTGGAGAGATTAGGTAGGTAGCCCAAACTCCAAGAGCTAAAACATGGTGGAACTGTTTCTTCCCAAAATGGAAGTGTCAATGCTTAGTGCTCTGTACTTATTGAGAATCTGTCACACACAGATGATGCTGGGTGCTGTAAAGGATATGAAAGGCTCATTACACTTTTTGGTATAAGCTTACAAGTTTTCTAAGTAATACCCTCATTCTAAGTATTTAAGAAACTAAAACATCTGCAGGAGAGCAGATGTGTCACTTGAGGTTGTTCTGACTCAGCACGTTTTCAGAACAAGTGAAGGAAGATACCACATTGGCAAATGCCAGCTACTGCTAGATATTACCTACAGTGTCTTCTTTAGTCCTCATTAACAATGAAATGAGCACTGCCAACTCATTCTAAAAATGAAGACAATGAAGGCCAGAAAGAGTGAATGAACTCTTTCTGAGTAGACTAAGTATGGTCATTCTAGAACCAAGGAGAGGGACTACATAATTAGCCCAGGGTTTGACTTCAGGCAGCAAGAGGGCACAGAATGGTTGCAATCCTTATAAGGAGAATAGTAAATCTTTAGCAGTAGATCAATTTCTGTCCTGTAGTATTCAGGTAATTCCTGGGCTTCCCACATGCTGAAGTCATATTATCCAACCCTTCATTTTATAGAGGAGGAAACCAAGGGTCAGAAGGAATCTTGCCCAAGGTCTGAGATGAGTGGTGGGAACTGAGCTGGAACTCAGTGTCCTGCCTCCCAGAAAGACTCAATATGGCTGAACTACCACCATATTCTCACCCATGGTCCAGCCAACCAGTATCTCCCTTAGATTTTGGGCCACTCTATTTTGGGTTTACCTGCTCTGCCTGATCTCCAGACAAGAAAAGAAATGAAGATGGGGGAGGCATTCAACAAATAAGGTTGTCATGGATGTAAGGAATGTTTTAGGGATTTCTGCTTTTTCTGTGGTCCTCTGACCTTCTGATATTAGCACTTGGATCTTGGCAATCTAGGTACTGGGGTGGTGAACTTTAGCCTAAACTCCTTCAGAACCATTGGGAGATTTGAACCCAAACCAATCCCTCTGCCTATTAGAGGTAAATAGAAGCATTCTTACCTGTCTGAGAAATGTCTCCAGAATCACGATGAATCTTGTGCATCTAAAGTTTTTCAGAGTTGGTGAAAGAAGAGAAAGAGATTTTAAATGTGACATTTGCTAAATTTCTCAAACAAGTTAAAAAGCTCTGAGGACTTCAAGAAAGCAAGAAGTTACACCGAAAGCAAAGCAGATGAGATACGAATAGCAGTGATAGGATGAAAATGCTCTATTTCTTTCAGATGCTCCAAGCTGCTGAGCCTAAAAGCGGGAAGTACCCAACGGACACACTTTCTAAGCAGTACGTCTACTTCTCCTGCAGAAAGCAGAAGACAAAAGCTATAACGAAATTGAAAATTGTGTCAGGCTGATCTATAGTATGTTTGTTTTAGACATAAAATTTTGTTGTCAAATAGCATAAATTCAATTTTTAAAACCTTCTTTAAAAGTTATTTAAGGGCTCCTGTATTACAGTCAATTTATACAATGTTGTTCACAATGAGATCTGAACTTAAGATGCTGTTTTGCACCTAGTTCTTTCTCATTAGCAGATGTGTGTGTGTGTGTGAGTGTGTGTTAATGACTTTTTACCAGCGCACAAAATGAAGTCATCAATAAAAAGCAATGTTTTCCTGGGGTTCTGAAATTCTTATTTTGTTCTAGCCCACTTAGGATCGTGATGCTTCCGATCCAATCCATCAGCTTCCTTAGGTCCAGGGCCCAGATCATAAAACCACAGCGGCCACTCAGTGAAAAAGCGGGATTCACGTGGAAATCGAGACAGGCAAGTGCGGAACCACCAGTGAACACAGCCACACTGTCGGGAATGAGCAGAAACCTCACGAGTCTCAGACCTAGGCAAGATGTTTCAGCTTGGTAGAACCACAGAAAGAGTCACGGAGAACAGAAGTGCTAAAGCGAAGTTTTCTGCGCACTCTTCTGCACAGTCCCTTTCACACGATTACACAAAGTTGCACTACCCACCGTCCGTGATGCCTCGGTTCGAATGGCTCTAAGGGTTACTGACTCGGGAATTTCTGGCACTTTTTGCTACAAAGCAACGAAGCTCAGTATGAATTTTTATACTATATCCAAGGAAGTAAAGTTTTATTTTGTTTTATAATCAGCTCAAGCTCTACAGCAAGTGATCTGTTATGTGCTTAGCCTTGCTTTTGAATGAAAATACACCCTTCCTTTAGGAGCAAAGGCCCACAGTTTCCCACATTACACAGGAATAAAAAGCCTCTTCTTGTCTCTCCCAGGCCTGTGGGGATAGCTGGCTGAACACAGCCCCAAGCTGTCTCCGTGGGCTGCCTGCAGCAGGGGCAGCTGAAGCAAAGTGTGCAGGTGTACGGCCCTTGTTCTGGGGTGGGGACAAGTTCCAGTCATCTGAGGGGCAGAGAGAGAACAGGGAGGAGTGGGGACCACAGGTATTAGTTCCATCTGCTGGGTGCTGGGATGGTTTTTGTAGCCTTTCCTCACATAAGACATTTATTTGGCACTTTTGAGCTGAACACGAACCCCCACATTGGCTGACAGCTTCTGATGGGCTCTGTGCGCACTGACTACAGCAGGGTGAGGATACTCTTTGCTTTACTACCAGCAATTCTTTGGGGCTCCCTCAGATTCTGCCTGCAGGCTCCTATACAGTGATTTACTCTGTGAGGCTTCCACCAAAGGCAGTGCCTGTCACATCCCAGCAGCCTTTTGTCTTGTTGTATTTGGTACTGGAGAATGAACCCAAAGCCTATGCGTGGAGTTACATCCTCAGCCCTTTATGAAAATTTTGAGACAAGGTCTTGCTAAGTCACTAAGTTGCCCAGGCTGGCCTCGAACTTGTGATCCTCCTGCCTTAGCCTTCCAGAGTGCTGGAATTACAGGCATGAGACACCATATCCAGCTCAGCACTGGGTTTTCAAGCCAAGTCTCTCTGGCTGAGGATCTCTGCATCTCTCCCAAATACCCCAGTTTTCAACTAAAGATGCACTTGGATGAGAAATTTCTCTCAGACTTTCTTCTGGAGCTCTAAACCCACCAGTCATTTATGACTAGAAAGCAATTATTCCACCAAAATTATTTTTGTCATAACACTTAGCAGAACTCACTGGGAGCACAACAGGGACGAGCAGTTCTAGTTTGATGTTCTCCGAGGCGAGCACTGTGGGAGGCTCTGGGGCTGGAGAACCATAGGGCAGGCCCAGGGATGAGCACTGCCCTGTGACAACAGCCATGGCAGCCATGTTTTCCGAGTGCATGCCACTGGCGATGTAATCATTACAAAGTAGCCTTGCAGAGGAGGAAGGGGTGCCACTGCTTCGGGGGGACAAGGAGACTGAGGTCGGGACAGGCTACAGAACTCATCTATGTCACACGGTAGAGCCCAAGATCAAGTCCCTCTAGGTCTAAAACCATCTGCTCTTTGTCACACTGCTCTCTACAGAGAGGCTCCGGCAGGGCTGCCACAGGCCCTAGCTTGTTAAACTGGGGTCTAAAGAACTAGCTGCTTGATCAGTACAAGGCGTCCATCGATAGGCTGGAACTTCCCTTGACATTTGGGGGTAGAATTTTTCTTATCAAATGGTTTTGTCACAGGCATGGTAGAGAGATCAGAATTTACTGTGCTTATCACAGTTGCTCTCTGTAGTTCCATGTTTTTGTTTGTTTGTTTGTTTTCCTTTTCAAAAGCTCAGGATGTGTGTGGCGGTGATTGGGCATGTGACACTGTCCTGTTGGTGTGGTGGTTTCTGCAGCATTGATTCTGTTGTTAGCCTATGCAGAGCTCAAAACTGGATTTCTCAGCAAGTTCTTAGCAACTTACAACCTGGGTTTTTAGTGGGAAAAAAATCATAATCTTAAGCCTTTAATTTTTAAAACACTGTAGGTTGCCACACATTTTGCTATCCTTGTGCTAAACACTTGATTTACAATACCTGATCATGCTTAACTCTTAAGAAGCGCTACAGACTCTGCATTTGTTTGTATTTACAACCATATACATGATTTGGGGATCATTCATTTTTTTGGGGGGGTACTGGGGATCGAATTCGGGTCCTTGCGCTTGCAAGGTAGGCAGCAGTGCCACTGAGCTAAATCCCCAGCCCAATCATTCACTTCTTAAAGAATAATCAATTAAAATTACATGTTCTCTCCATGCTCACCAGAATGTGTACTGCTAGAGAAACTGTGTCAAGTGTGAAGGGCACGTGGAACTCTCACATGTTGTTGAAGGGAATATAAATGTATACAGACTCTGTAAAAGTTTTTTAGCAATTTAAATGTACACCTACTTTATGACCCAAGAGTTTTGCCCTAAGTGTTTATCCAAGGTAAACAAAAGAGCTTGGTCTACAGAAAGACTTACAGAAGAATGTTCAAAGCAGCCGACAGCTGGGACCTGCCCAGGGGTCCTCTAACAAAAACAGCTTGGGGACCTGGGTGCAGGTTGATGCAAAGAAACAGTGGCAATACAGATTACTAACACAACACAGCTGAATCTCAAAAACATGAAATGAGTGAAAGAATTGAAGCCCTAACCAATCTATGCTTAAATAACTCAGAGCAGTGGTTCCCGGTGTGGATGGTGAGGATGGGGTGGGGTGGGGACCGGCTGCGAAGGGCTTGAGCGAACTTCCGGAGGATCGGGTTTGCTGTCTTGATGGCCTAGGGTACAGAGTGAGATGCACTTGTCAAAACTCAAGGGAGATAATCCTTAGGATTTGCACATTAGCATGTTTTGCTTCTACTTTAAAAGTTCCCAAATAAATATCAAACTCCAGTTAATGATATACACGTTGATACAGCAAGGGATAGAATGCACTGATCTTGGTAACTTTTGACAGCTGCAAATCTATTCAAAAACAGGAGGGATGATATAGACACAGATGGAAATGTGGTCAAGTAAAATGCTAACTGCAAAACCAAAGAAGTGGGTGCATGGATATTCACTTACATCCCTCCAGCGCACCTCTTATGTCCACAACTTTTCATAAAAAAGTGTGTGTTCAGCTGAGTATATAGACTGATGGTTAAAACTGGATGTCTGAGGTGCTATTTAAAGACCTGTAAAATAAACAGGATGAAGGAAATTGAGACCAGCCTGAAGCCCATGAGGTGGAGGCCCTGTCAAATCCCTGGACACCTGACCTCGAGCCTGGGCCTGGGATACTGCTCCATGTCAGACCAGAGCTAGGGGCAGGCACAGTGGCTGCCATCTGGGAAGTTTAATATTCACCTCAGTAACTAGACAGACACCAATTTGTATTAATTTGATGGACTGATTTTATGAACCATGGGGTTGTCAATGATTTTAAATGCTTGAAAAAAAAAAAACCCTGAGTCATAATGACACGAAAATATCCCCTTGATGTATTTAAATCAACTTTAAAAAAATATACCATAAGACATTCTGGCATAAAATGAGGCCAGGATCAGTCCAAGGAAGCAAATAACCCTGGATGCCTCACTCAGAACTCAGATGAAGAGCACAGTCACCTCGGGAAGGTGAACAGCATTTGGCAGCAATGCCTGTTTTTTTGTCTTTAATGAATGATAATTAGCACCCATGCCCCCCCCACACCATGCTCAGTTCATCATCCAACCCTGTCACACTCCCTTTTAATTCCTGTAGGATGGCCTGCATCTCTCACCGCTAGAATACAGGCGACTGTCAACTCTCATCTGAATGAGGGGGAAATTCCCACTTCATTTTGGTCTTAAGATCAACTCTATATGGCAACATGGCCATGAGACCCTGGCCTGGGCTCTTAGCTCCAGGCCAAGCTGGTCTCCTTTCTATCCCTCTAATTCTCTTACACTGCTTGTTACCTCACGGCCTTTGCACATGCAACTCTTCTGCTCTATAAACTTCCCAATCCTCTCTCTTTCTTTCCCCTATTTGTCCTCCAGAAGTGATTTCCACAGGATGGCTTCCCAGGTTCGCCTACCTACTTCAGGCTCTTACGAGGTCCAACTCTTCCATCAAGTGTGCTCAGTGTACTTTCACTGCATGTCACAGTTCACAACTTTGTACTTATTTGGCTAATATCCATTCTCCCACTGAACTGCACATCCCACGTGAAGAAAGGTTATGTCTATCCACTCTGATTACCTTTGTACACCAACACAGCGCATGGCACACAGGAGCCAAGAAACAGAAAACAAATCCACAGGAGAGAGATTAGCCAGGCTCTTTACCTTATAGCTGTGGTGGAGACATTGTTGTCATTGACCTGGCCATCATACTGGTCTTTGAACATACTTACATTTCTAAGTACTTCAATTTGTTTAAATATAGATAAAGAAATTTTCATAAAATGTGATTTTTAAAACAGCAATACAGTATCAACTATAAAACACATCCCGATGCCCTGACAGCGAAGATATGACACGCAAAGAGTTGTGGTGAGGAGAAATCGAGGCCATGAAATATTTTCAGGTACCCTGGTCCCCAACTTGATTCCCGGAGCCTCTGATTCTTTGCAATGGTTCCTATTGCATTCAATGGAAGAGTAAAAGTGGGTGATATTACTTAAACAAAAACTCTGTTTGTATCCAGCCATATGTTTGTAATGCAACAAGAAGGGACTAAAATATATCTTGATCCTATAGCAGAATGCTGGCTTGATAATTTTGGTCAATGTTTTCAAGCTCAGATTTACATTGTTTTGTTGTTTTTGTATGTTCTGGGCCCATGTTATGAAAAAGGGCAAACAGCTTATTAAGATGAACAAAAGTACTATTTATTTAAATAATGTACGTATCTTGCAAAGTTGATCTGCTAAGCAATTTTTTGAAAGCCTGAACATACTTGATCTACAACTGCACAACAAAACTGAATGCTTTCATGTGTGACCAGACTCTTTTGACACAGCGCAGCTGGAGTGCTGGATGAAGAGGTCAGATCACAGGGACTGAGTCCTCTGACATCCCCTGCACTTATACGTAAATGTAAACGACAGTGTGCATGCTAGGATCTGGAACAGATTTGATCATCCTTCTTCGTGGACAGTGCTTCGATGGACATTTTCTTGAAAATTAAAAGGATTCAATGCATACACCAAAGACCTTTTCTGTCTGCTGTTTTCAAATCCAATGGAAGGCACATCTCAAAACTTGCCTCCATGTTCCCACACACAGGAAAACCCCTCATGCATTATTCTGGATCTTTGTCCTGGACCATCACTGTGGCCTCGCTCCTAAAGCACGGGCAGCTCTGGCCCCCTTCTGCTGAGTCGGGGGTCTCCGTGCAGTGCTGTCCCAGGAGAAAGGACACATGGGTGCTGGCCCCAGCTCTGTCTCTTCACATCATTAAACTTTGTGTGCCTGACAGTCTCAGTACCATAGCTTCTCTCTGCTTTGATCTCACAGTAATTAAAAATGTTATTTATATCAAAGCGACGTGCACTGGTTTGATATAGATGAAAGGGTACATGAATTTTTAAGATTACACAAGATTAAAAAGAAAAATACCAAGGTGTTTTCCAAGATTGTTCTCTAGATGTTGGACAAGCACAGGTTTCCTCTACTGTCAGATATCTTTGTGGAAAAGTTTAAGCATCACACTCTTGTGCAACACCAGGTATACATGTTCAAACATCCGTGGTGTCCTTGGTCAAAACACCCCCTTAACTCCAGAGCTTGTGTCACTGGCTCCACCTTCAACATGCATTTGGAAGCACCATGATACCATTTTTGCATCCTTACAGAATGGAAAAACACTTAATACAACTCGCCACTCACGCTTAAATGTTTTATCTTTTTCCCCTTGTCCAACTTCTCTTTTCATGACTTTCAAATACTTACAACATGAGGACTCACTTTGCTTCACAATCTGACAAACACTTTTTTCTAGTATGGAAATACATGTGAGGTTCTCAGACTTAAACATGAATCAGAATCATCTGCATGTTTGGTAAAACAGATCTCTGTCCTACCCCAGGAGCTGCTGAGTTAATAGGTTTGAAAGGACCCAACATCTGGATCTGCTGGAGTTTTCAGGTCAGGCTGGGGTCTTAGTTACTTTTCTTATTGCTGAGACAAAATATTCAACACCCAAAGTTAAAGGAGGAAAGATGATGTATTTGGCTCACAATTTCTGGAAGCTTCAGTTCATAGTTGGCTGGCTCCAAGGCAGGATGGCGTGGCAGAGGGACATCACAGAGGAAAACAGTTCATGAAAGGCAGAAGGCAGTAAGCAACAAGTGACAAGTGACACCACTAGCTCTCTTTTTGCCTCTTGTATTTTATCCGGGCCACCCACCCTTACAGCAGGTAGCACTCACATTCAGAGTGGACCACCCTTAATCCTATCCAGAACTATGCCAAACCCATCAGTGAACTAATTTAGTAATCACACACTGTAATCCCAGCCTCACACACTCTAGATCCAGCTACATCTGAAAAGGTCCACCTATGACCTCAAGAGGCTATGGGAAGACATCTAGACCCAAACCGTTACACTGGGTGTCAGGTTCAGGCACCACAAAGTGAGGCCTGTGTGGTTAGAGGTCCACAACATGGCTGATACCTAAGAATTTGTTAAAACACTGACTCCAGCAGGGTGTAGTGGCACACACATGTAATTCCAGCACCCTGGGAGGCTGAGGCAGGCAGATCATGATTTTGAGCACAACCCAGTACCTTACTAAGACCCTCTCTCAAATTTAAAAAGGCTGAGATATAGTATAGTTCAAAGGCCTTGGGTCCAATCCTGGGTAACAAAATAAACACTACCACACCACTAACTCTCAGCCTCTGCAGACTCACAGAATCAGAATCTATATTGTAACACTTAATCCCCAGGTGATTCAATCACACATTAGTTTGAGAAACATAAAAAGTGGTAAGATCACAGGTTTTGCTCACAGACCTTTCCAAAACAACCTTAGTTTTCTTACTAGGTAATTGTGACCATTACTTACTATATTAGGGTTGTTCAAAGAATCAAAACCAATAGGACAGAGACAGAAATATACAGAAATTTACTCTGTGAACAGGCTTGGAAGACTATGGAGGCTGTGAAGTCCCACAATAGTCTCTCTGTAAGCTAGAAAACCAGGAAGCCACTTCGGCAAGTCTAGAGTCCTGACAGCCCAGCTCAAGGAGGGGCCTAGCCTCTGTCTTTTTATCCCACCACCCCCAGTGATAGGATGGTGCCCACCACCTTGGTGAGGGCAGATCCTTCCTCCTCCATCCATTCAGCCACCAATCTCTCTGGGAAACACCCTCCCAGACACACCCAGAAAGACTGCTTACCAGCTACTTGTATGTTCTTTAACACAGGCTAGTGGACACCTAAAATTAACTGTCACATCTATTTTGAGGATCTAAGTCAACAGTGATGGTAAACCTTTTAGGGCTTTCAATGATAACAAATAGTTCACTGTAGCATGTGTGCCACAGGTTCACCACTATGGATACAAGACAGAAAGATAATGTGTACTACATGCCTGGCCCAGGAGTGTCAGACTGGTCTTCACACTGGAGTCCCCTGGAGGACTGGCCAAACCCATGAGGCTGGGCTGCCCTAGAGTTGAGTGAAGGCTGAGACTGCATTTCTAACAGGTCCCTGGGACATTCTGAGCCTGTTGGTTGGTTCAGTGACCACACTTTGACAACCACCAGCCTGTCCCATGGGGCCCCAGTGGACACCTGCTTCCACTGCTTTCTCTTCTGCTTACTGAGAACCTAGACACAGTGATGTTCATATTGCTTGGGTTTAAGGAATGATCTCCATTTAAGCTCCTCTGAAGCTCCAAGCTGAGTGTGTGTGGTGTTGTGTTTAGTGCCTAACATGCAGCAGAACACTGGTGTCCCTTGCTTGTAGGCTGTCATTCCTCCAGCCTGTGTCCCTGCACTGCTCAGTGACAAGAGGAACTTCCAGGTAAACAACTTTGGGAAGAAATTCCACTTTGCTTAAACTTTCTTGTTCTTAAAATATTGCTGCTGAGGGCCAGGAATTTAATTCAGTGGTTCTGCTGCCTGCCTCACAAGCGCAAGGTCCCAAGTTCAATCTTCAGTACCAAATATATATATATTGCTATTATTGATGGGTGGCATTTTTTGCTGAAGTATAAGTCACATGGCTGCCAGATTTTTTCAAGAGAAGGAGGTAATTACAAAGACCTAACATTTTCCACTCTTGTTACTGGCTCTCAACAGAGATATCCACTCATGATATCAGGACTTCGTGTGCACTCTGATTATCATAAAGTGGAAGTGATGCTCGGGATATCAGGTCTCCCAAATTGCTGCAGAGGAACAAATTAATAATAATGAGAGGGACAGCAATGTGAAACAGTTTTATCATCCTGGTTTTTGAGGTTCTGAAAATACTGCTCTTTAGAATCTTTCTTTAAATTTTGTGATCACTCATCCCATTAGTTATCAGTAACTGATTCCTTATCTTCTGATTAAACTCAAGAAACATTCACCAGACCACGAGCCAAAGATGGTTATGTCCCAGTCCCTCATTTACCATGTGATAGGGGACAAAATGAGATGCTGTCACAGTGAGTTTTTTCCTTTAGTGTTTGCTGAGGAGATATCAGGTACAGGGGATCAGCCAGACCCTGGGGGTGGATAGGGAAAAAGACAGAGCTCTGCTCTTATAGAGCTGGATCAGATGCACCCATGGGTAATGTTTCCCAGAGCAGGGAAGCTGAGGCATGAAAAGGTAAAGTGAGGGCATTCACAAGCTGCAGAGTAAACAGCTTTAAATCACCCTTTCAAAGGGTTGGCATCTTGGAAAGCTGCAAGTCATTCCCTGTCCCTGCTGCTGGTCTGAGGGCTGATGTGAGAAATCCTAGGACACAAGAGCACCCTTGTGCCCTGAAAGGGTAACAAAATGGATAAGCGAAGTGGCACCTGTAATTTTAAAAAGTGCACACATCTCAGGTGGTGATGGCCATTCTTCATGACTGTCGACTAGATTGAGCAACAGCCAGCAGATAAGTGAAGCACACTTCCAGGTGTCTGTGGGTGTCTCTGGAGATGAGTGGCTGGGAGGCCAATACACTGAGCAGGAGAACCACCCTGACTGTGAGTGGCAGCATCCTGTAGGCTCACAGCATGATGGAATGGAAGGGAAGAAGGAAGAAGCCAGCCTACACTTTGAAACTCTGCACTCTCTTTGAATAGCTGGGTCTTTCGTTATCATCAACCCTTGTGGACACGAGACTCCAGGTTCTTCAGCCCCTCAGCACGGACACACATCAATGACTCTCAGGGAGCACTCAGGCCTTTGATCTCAGACTGGCCCTGCACCATTGACCCCTCTTGTTCTGTGGGCTGAAGCAGCTCCTGGGTCCCTGGGCTCTCAAGCACAACATAGTCAGCCATCATGAACTATCCAGCCTTTGAACCTGTAAGCTACCAGGGAAACCTTCTGCATGATTTTATACATATAAAATAAATAATTTATGTATATATGAAATAAAAATTAATTTCTTTCCTATTGATTTTGTTCCTTTAGAGAACTCTAATCAATACATGTGATGTGGGAAGAGTTTTCTTTATTTGCTAAATAGACACAGTAAAAAAAAAATGCCACCCGAGCCCAAAGAAGAACACAGAACGATGTTCCCAGAATGTTGTACCTAACTTTTCCTTGGAGTCAGACACACACCAGCTATGTGTCATGGTGACAAGCTAGCTGCAGGAGGACATGATAGGAAGGTTTAATTTTCCAGAGTATCCTGGATGCTGGGAGGGAGACAGAGATAAGAAGTCAGGAGAAATTATCATTTTGAACAGAGATGAAGTTTTCTTTCCTCTATCCTGGATTTCACTTTTGAAGATAATGGTACTATTATGCTGAAGACGTAGCAGAAAAATCTATCTGCGATTCACATCTGAAAGCAGGAATTTGAATGTTTTGCTGAAGTTCTGGTTCTGTTCAGGTAACAGTGTAAGGGCCATTTAGAGAGGCCTACCTGTCTACCCTGACCTCCCTGCCGGGCTGTGTATGATGAGCCTTTATTACAGGTGGCTCTATTTCAAAGAGAAGCCAGGGCAGTAAGAACTTAGGCTATTACTCACCACTCTTCAAAACAACTGCCTGTAGAAGCCCAAGAGCTACAGCTGATCATGGCATTGACCATGCTACCTCCCTGTGCTACACACACAGAACTATCATGCCATGGTCCTCAGTCATCTGGGAACCTCTCCAGGGTCTGAAAATCCACATTAACTATGTGATTTCAGAGCTGGAGAGCCTAGGACTGAGGTGGATATGTGTGAGACTACTGGCTTTGGCTGTCACCCAAAGCAGCTACGGCCTCCACTGACATCACAGAAAGTGGCAGCTGAGGCAAAGGGCACAGGGCATTTGATTGATGGACAGAACCCAGCTGGAGGGAGGGGAAAGGACAGAAAATATGTGCAGGCTGCCTTCTCACCAATCTTTGGTGCTCAGGAATGACAAGTATTTGAGAAAATTTCTCTTAATTTCTGTAAAGCATAGATATGTTAAAGAGAAAAATAATACTATTGTATTGTCAGGTTTTCCATGTATTTAGATGTAATGCACATGAAAACTATAGCACAAACGAGAGTCAGTAAATGGTCTGTGTGATTGAAGTGGTTTTCATGTTTCACACAAATTGGCACAAAGGTAGGGTAAGTAGATAGTATTAGATTAAATGTGTATGGTAATCCTTACATTAAGAAATCCAAACATTAAGAAATACAGAGGTTTAACTAAAAAGTTAATGGATCAACAAAGCGACACTTAAAAAAGAATTGTTCATATAATGGAAAAGATAGTCTGTAGAGAGACACAAAATAAAAAACAAATGATAAAATGTTAAGCCTGAGTCTAGCTAACAATAACTACACTAAATGTTAATGAGCCAAAGACTCCCATTAAGACATGATGGTCAGAAGTGATTAAAAACCCAAGCACAGCATGGCCACACACACCTGGAATTCCAGCAGTCTTGCAGGCTGAGGCAGGAGTAGTGAAAACTGGAGCCTGTTCTGGGCAGTAGAGTGACTTAGAGATACCCTGTCTCAAAAATAAAGAGGGCTGGGGATTTAGCTTGGTGCAAAGGCCCAGGATTCAATCCCCAGCACTGCCAAATAAATAAACCCAATATGCTCTCCTCAAGAAATGCACCTTGAAAAGACATAAAATGAATGCATAAGTATGGGAAAAGATACCTAATACGTGTAAGAAGACTACAGTGGTTATATCAATATCAAAGAAAAGACTATGAGGGTATCACCAGATATTAAAGAGGCATATTTTATAATGATAAGTCAATTAATCATAAGACATAATAATCACAAATGCTTATTATGTACAATAGAACTTCTAAACATAGGAAGCAAAAATTAATAGAATTAAAGTGAAGGTAGACAAGTCCACAATCATCATAGTGGATCTTAATAGTCCTCATTCAGCACTTGTTAAATAGAAAAACATAGCCAAGATAAAGCATGTGATCAAACACTTCAATATAATGATATTTGTAGAATATCCCACCCAAAGATAGAGAATACACACCCTTGAAATGAATTTGGAACATGGAGTAAAACAAACCTTAGCCCATACTATGTTTCAATAAATTTAAATGCTTTAAAATCACACACAGTGTGTTCTCTCACCACATGGAATTAGAAACTGTTAACAGAAAAAATTTCTGTAAACTCCCCAAATATTAAGAAATAACAACAACATCAACAACTTCATAACTATGGCATGGACCAAAGAAATCAAAAGGAAAACTTAAAAATATTTTGAATTGAATGAAAATAAGAATGATGGATTTTGAATCCCTAGATCAGTGATAGCAAATCTTTTAGAGACAGGTGCCCAAACTGCAACCCAAAACCCACTTATTTATGGCCGAGTGTCAACACTGCCATTAAACCTGAATATCTGATGCTCAGCCACTGGGCTGTCAGAGAGGGCTCATGTGCTGGCTGCAGCACTTCATGCCACAGATCGACACCACCACCCTAGATGAAAATACCATACACACTGTCTTCAAAGGATGTTGGAAACCCAGGCATGATTTCCTCCAAACTCTGCCCGGTCTGTCTCCTTCTCTTTCCGACACTGGAATAAACCATAGCCATGAGTACATCCGTCTCTGAATCCTTGAGTGTTTCCAGCAAATCACTAAACAGATGAGTGGTGGTGGGACCTCAACAATACAGTAACATTTCTGGGTTGTCCACAAAGGTTTCTATCTTGAAAACTATATAAATTGCAGAAACAAACTAAAAACCTAAACAGATGAAGAACCATACCATGTCTGTGGGTTAGAAGATGCAGTATCATTAAATATATATTTCTTTCAAATGGATCTATAACCTCAGTGCAATCCTAAAAGTAGACTTTGCAGGCTCTTGGGTAAATATTATCAAGCTAATACTAAAACTGATATAGAAATGCAAAGAAAAGAGAAAACCAAACCAGCTGAAAAACTTATATTACCCATCTCTCAGACTTACTAGAAAGTAAGAGTTTGTAATTGGTATGTAGACAAACAGATGCAACAGCATCTAGGAATAGATCTATGAGTAAACCATAGAATCATTTGAGTCTGGTAAAGACACTGAAGCAATCCAATGAGGAAAATAAAGTTATTTCAACAAATGACTGAATTTTAATAACTGCATATCCATATGGACAAATATTAAGCATGATCCTGTTCAACACATAACCAAAAAATAATTGTAGACCTAAATGTAAAAGGTAAGACCACAAAGCCTTTAAAAAATATAAGATATCTTTAGGATTTGGGGACAGGAAAAATTTTCCTATGTAGGTCACAGAAAGCAGTAATATAATGATAAATTAAACTTATCAAGTTAAAAATTTCTGTTCATCAGAACACCATTAAATGAACAGGAAAGTCACAGAATGGAAGAAAACATTACCAAATATATATCTGACAGTAGAGCTACGTATAATGTACTTCTGTAACTCAATAACAACAATCCAATTAAAAATGGCAAGGGTGTTGAATAGACACTTTGTAAAAATGATATATATAAGGGGCCAATAACACATGAAAAATTGTTCAACTTCATTAGTCACCAGAGAAGTGCAAATTAAAAATCACATACCTGACAGCACAGTTAACATCATAAAGACATAAGGGTGTATGCGACTTCTCATACACTGTTTTGGGGAGTGTCAAATGATAAAACTACTTTGGGAAAAGAACTAGTATTTTCTTATGAAAGTAATCATGGATTTAACCTATGACTTAGCAAGTGTTTTCCTAGGTGCTTTACCAAGAGAAATAAAAATACTTATTTATAAAAAGGTTTGTACAAGAATAAGAATATTCATAGCAGCTTTATTGATAAGATACTGAGACTGAAACCAAACCAAGTGTCCATCAACAGGAGAAACAATAAAACAAACTATGGTGTATCTATCCAATAATGTACTGCTCGGCAATAAAAAGGGCCAATTTGATACACTGGAAATCACAATGTGTTGCTTGACTCATTATCTGACTTTAACAAATACAGTTTTATTTAAACTAGGATAATGATGAAGGAACACCCAAAAGTCAACTTGTTAATCAGATACTCAGGCTTGGGAGGTAGACTGAGGGATGAGCTGTTGCTGTGTCCCAAACCCAACTGTCATTGGGAAGTAAAGTACCACCAGCTCAGGCCATGCAGACAGGAAAGCTTTGATGTGGTCACCAAGCCCAGGGAGAAGCCAACAGTCTGTGGGTCACCTGTGCATCTAGGAGCCACTCAGGTGGGCTGGTCTCTGTGCTGGAGCTGGAGATACAACAGGGGACACGAGGGATCTGTGCTCAGATGGACAGCAGCACATCCCGTGTCTGGGCCCTTTGAGGGGCTGTGGCTTTGCTCTGTGTGCCCTCTGATGCACAGGGCTCCTGGCTGTTGGGCACACACCTGCCACCACACAGCATGGCCTTGCTTCCAAGACACGGGTATCTGTTCAGCTAGGCCCAGAAGGGAGCAAAAAGATGAAGATGTGGTCCCTGCCCCATAGCACCACAGTGCCTACTCCTCCCCAACAGAAGACACAAGGGCCACCTGTGACCAGTTTGCCTTCCAAATGGATTTTGGTCAAATCATGTTTTTGCACCCTTCAGCCTGGCGTATTTTCACCTTGGAAGGACACTGGAGTCTGGGTGGGGAGGCTGTCAGAAACTGATAGTTTGTGCCTTTTCCCTGGAGACAAGTACCTGGCCCAACAGCATAGCCTTCCTTAGGATTACAACCTGTTTCCTAAGAATCTGCCTTCAGCTTCTTTCATAGCTTCTTGGCCAGCACCCTGCAACTCAGCACTCACAGCCTTGTTAACCCTTCTGCAGATAGGAACCTCCTCAGTATCCTCCGGGAGACTCAAAGAAGTATGAGCCCAGGCTCTGCCAGGGCCCATCTTAATTACTTTCTTGTTACTGAGACAAAACACCCAATACTTCCAAGCTGAAGGAGGAAAAGTTTATTTCAGTTTGTAGAGGTTTCAGTCCATAGTTAGCTGGCTCCAAGACAGGACAGCATGGCAGAGGGGAATCCCAGAGGAAAAACAATCCATGGCAGAGCAGGCAGGAGGCAGCAAGCAGCAAGCATCCCTTTCCCTTTTTATTCCATTCAGGCTATAAGCCTATTGGCTGGTGCCACCCACACTTAGGGTGGGCCTTCCTATTATCCACACCCAGAACTATACTAAACTAGTCAGTGGACTAATCCAGTCATTACACCCATAGTCCAGTATCATATCTCCATGATCCTGCCACCTCCCAGAAGTTCCACTTAACAGCACATGAGGCTTTGGGGGAGGATACTGAGATAGAAGTTTAACAGTCCTTTGCAGGCCTTGGTTCTGATCCTATGCACTATGAAAAGCTAGGTTAACACACATGGAGTGATTGGCAGCCCTGAGACCCAGCCTCTCTCTTCCTCCTACTTACGCCAAGCACACATGCCTTACCTGTTCAGCCTCCCAGTGCCCTGAAATCTGTCACTGAAAAACACTACTGAACCTACTCTTCAAAGGGTAATTCTGTGTTTATGGGCATGCTTGTCCTGAGAAAGAGGAAATCAAGCTTTCTTCAGCCCCCCGTCATGGGCTCTGAATCCCACCCCTGAAACCTTCAGTACACCAGGGTGAGAGAGAGGCTGGAGCAAGAGTTCTCCAAAATGTGGCAAGGCAAATTTAGAGAGAGACATCCAACTTCTTCCCCTCCTCATTTCTTTTCCTACCAGTATCTCTAGAGGAGAATGTAGTTCTTGGAATTTTGTTACTAAAAATTATTTGAACGAGGTGCACAAGCAAAGGTGTAGAAGCATGACTAGCACCCTCAGCAAGGGATGAGGCTCCAACTGTGGATGGAACACAACTGTGGATGGAACCCTTTAGGCATTGGAGCATGTGGCACTGGGCTACTTAAAGGTTTGCACTGACTACATTCTGCCAAAGCATGATGGGGAAAAAATTCTGAAATACTGCAGCTCCAAATGACAATGACACACAGGACTGCATGCCTTATAGACAACCCATCTTGGAGGGAAGCACTCTGATGACATTCACAGGCAGTGGAGGCCCCAGGCTCCAGAGTTTCCTGAAGAGACCCAGGGAGGACAGCTGGCTACTTCACTATCTCAGCCTTCCCACCTTCTTCTCTAACGCAAGACTGTAACCACCTGGCCCACACAGCACATACCAGGCCATCCTCTGGGCAGCACTCACCCAATCAGCTAGCAGCAGTGGCCACATGCCCTAAGGCCTGCAATAGATTGCAGAAGAGCAGGGCTGGCTGGTGCACAGCTGAGCCTCCCCACCCCACACTACTTCAAGGGGTCCAGCCAGGCTTGGTGACTCTCCCTCTCCTGTTCCTCCTTTCCCCTCAGCTTCTGCAGGGGATTACTCCCCCAAGAACACATTGTTCCACTATTTAAACCCAACACCCCCTGCATGAAGCTATCTCCAGCTTCTGTGGATGAGTCACTGACCCTATGAAGGCTCCAAACAGGCACTGGGTTTTCTTTTATAACAGAGTTGTTGCTACCTTATGGTTGGAATCCCGGCTCTGCCATCTATGTCCCGTGTGACACCTGGACAAGTTTCTTAACACTTGGAGCCTCAGTGCCCTCATGTGTGAAAAGGGGATCACAGTATCCACTGTGTAGGATTGAAGTACTAACAGGTTGGCCTATGACCAGTACTGGCAGAGGAAGGCATAGCAATCAAGACATTCTCCATCTATGATGATATCATATGAAAATACAAGCTCTTCAATTAGCTTTGCTGAGTGATTTTAGTCCTATCAGTGGGAGATGTGTCTGCAGGGACCAGGACTGGACCCTGTTTCATGGGGCTGCAAGAATGTGTGTTCTGGTTTGTATCTGGATGTTATGCCAAAGCCTTGTGCTCAATAGGCAGGACTCTGGAAAGGTGATCATGGGGCCATGTTGCTAAAAGTGCTGTTGGGAGGTGGGGCCTGGTCAACAAAGGAGGTTACTGGGGGCATGGCCTGGAGGGTACATCTCTTTCCCTGGCTCCACTCTTCTCTCTCTGCTACTTGGCCATCATGATGTGAGCAGCTTTCCTGCTCCCAGGCCCTTCTGCCAGGCAAAAGACTGAAACTTCTAAAAAGTGAGCCAGAATTAATCTCTTCTCCTTTAGGCTGCAGGTATTGGGTGTTCTGTCCCAGGGATGAGGGAAGTGATAAGACAGGGTGTCAGGACTAACCTTCTCCTTAGGAGACAGAAGTGGCTGAGACCCTTGCAGAGGGGACTCCACTAGGGCAGGCCAGCAGATCTCTAGGATGAGAGGAAGGAAGAGCAGGCTAGACAGGAAGTAGTGGGCAGAAGTCATGGGGCAGAGTGAGCCTGGTGTGTGAGAGATCTGCAAGTGGCAGGGAAGGAGTGGGAAGGCAGGGGTGTCACCCTTCATGATGCCTGGCAACTATATCCTAGATGTTGAGGAGTCACAAGGAACCCTTTAGGACAAGGACCAGGGACAGCATAGGATGAAGGCAGAGTGCACAGATACCTGCATCTAAGTCCGTCACGAATTCTAGTGATGTAAGCAGAGATCAGCAACTTTGGCCCAGGTGCAGGCCACTTGTTTCTGTAAAAGTCATTCTATTTTAACACAGCTGTGCCTGCTCATTTTTGCCCGGCCTGTGGTGCTTTCAAACTACCATGGCAGAGATGAGTTGAGTAGCTGCAGTGGAGACTGTGGGATCTAAAATATTTAGATCTGGCTCTATGAGAAAAGAAATTCCCAACACCCAATTTAATGGAAGGATAATACATAATCCCTAAATAATATCAAACTATAAAATACTCCTTATTGTAAATTCTGTAGAACCAATTGATTTGCACAAGTGTTTTGGTTGATTTTTACTGACCTCTTGTACCAGTAGAAAATTTATAGTTGTAATTGATGAATGAGTGGAGTTTCCATGTGAATGTTAGTTGCTTTGTTCATTTACACTGAGATAAAAGTAAAATAGCAAAGATCATGTAGAAATTTCGCTCATTTGTTAATGACACGAACAACTTTTTGAGTCAAATATGTGCTAGTTTTTTTAATTCCAGGAATATTTCTTCAATTTTTTGCCCTAGTTTGTAACATTTGCTGATTTTCTTGGCCCACCATGGCTGTTTGAAGCTGTAAGCTTAACATTGAATGTGGAAGGCATAACTTTATGTGTCATTGACACAGTAAAGATAACATGGATGTATGTAAACTCAAGAATATAGATAACAGTAACATATTAGGAAGTGATAAATTTTGAATACTTATTATTTCTTAAAAATAAAATTTGTTTAATTACATGCTAATACGATTTAATCTTTTTTAAAGGGAGACTGGACCTTGCTTTGTTGCCCATGCAGGCCCTGAAATCCAGGGCTCAAATCATCCTCCTGCCTCAGCATTTTGGATAGCTGGGACTACAGGCATGTGCTTCCAGCTCTACAATTTAATTTTTTAATAATGACTGTGTCAGTCAGCTTCTCATTGTTGCGACCAAACACCTAAGACAATCATCTTAAAGAAGGAAAGGTTTGTTTTGGGTCATGATTTCAGAGGGTTCGGTCCAGGCTGGCTGACTCCATTACTTTTAGTTCTGTGGTGAGGCAGAAACACCATTGTGGAAGAGAGTGATGGAGGACAGCTGCTCATTTCAGGGTAGCCAGGAAGGGTGGGGGGACTGAGAGCCAGCCAAGGACAAGATACACCCTTCAAAGTCACAGCCCCCAGTTACCTACTTCTTCCAGTGGGACCCACCTGCTAGTAGTCCATTAAGCTGTGAGATTATAACCCTCACCAACTAGTCACTGCACCAGGACCACTTCTTCTGCACACACCTGCATTGTAGATCAAGATCTCAATATATGAGTCTTTGGGGACTGGGGATTTAGCTCAGTGGCACTGCGCTTGCCTTGCAAGCACAAGGTCCTGAGTTCGATTCCCAGTACCAAAAAAAAAAAAAGTCTTTGGGGAATGCTTCATATTTAAACCATAATGAGCTGATTTAACAAGTGACTCACAAAGTTACATAAAATAATCCATCTTCAGCAGCTAGTATGAGCTGGCTATGGCACACAGTACACAGACAGAGAGCAGGCCAAAGGCTGGGGCAGGAGAACAGGAGCCCTGGTGGGTGGACTGCAGTGGCAGCCATGGAGTCAGAGCTGTGATGAGAACACAATCTTCAGAACATAGTATTTCTGAGGACACTGGGGGACCAAGAAAGTGGGGATAACAAGGGGTTCCCTGGTTTGGCATGTGGGAGGCTGAATGAGTGGGTCTTATCAGTCATGCCAGGGATGACAGGGCAGCACAGAGGTGGGGACACAGTTCTCACTGAATGAGCGAATGGCTGCTTGGCCCAGGCCAAGCCAAATGCCAGAACCTCAGCAGGGAAAGGAATGCATTCCTTCTGAGGCATCAGCCATAAGCTGGTACTTTGGAAAAATAAATTTCCAGGGATTTCTAATGCCCATAAATTGCATAAGTAATTGGTAAATATGTAAAACTTAACAAAAGTCAGGTTTTAGGTAACATAAAATTTCTTGGGCTCTATTAGTAAAACTCTGCAGAATTGCAGAATCTTGCAATTATGACACAAATCATATTAAAGTGCAGCCTTTGAAATTCAAATTAAATTTGGGACAAAATCTTTCCTCCTCAAAGGTTAAAACAGAATCACCTCTGTAAGTCCTAAGCTTAACTGTATTAGACCAATACATAACATTAACCTTTAAGAAGTAGCTCGGCTATGTTTCTCATTCATTACTGTTACAGTTTATATCTAGATGTCCCTTCAAAGCTCATATGCTCAAAGGTGGGCTTTTGGGAGGTGATCTGATCATGGTGGATCAGTCTGATTAACTGATTGGTCAGATTAACTAACTGATCAACTGATGAGTTTATAACTAAATGTAATATTGGAAGGCGAAGCCTGGTCAGAGAAGATGGTGTGGTCCAGAAGAGTGTATCTCCCTCCCTCCTCCTTGATCTTTCTCTGCTTCCTTTCTGCCCTGCCATGAGCAATTCTCCTCTGCCTTGGAACCAGCCAACTATGGAATGGAACCTGTACAAACTATGAACCAAAATAAACCTTTCATCCTTAAGAGTTGTGGGTGTCATATATTAACTAAAATATTACCAAACCTATCTGACTTAAGCCACACTATTTTTTTTCTGTTAGGCCTCTAGTACAGAGACCCTGTAGCCCTGCTAGGGTAAGTTATTAAAGGAAAGGGGGTATTAATAGAATCATGCTGTATTAGTTAACTTTCCTGTTTCTGGATAAATTATTCAACATCTGAAACTTAAAGGACTGGTTTATTTGGTTCATGGCTTCAGAGCATTCAGTCCATAGTTAATTGGCCCCAAGGTAGAAGCATTATGGTAGATTGGCCTGACAGAACAAAGCTGCTTAGCTTCTGTCAGCCAGGAAGCAGAACAAGGAAAAAGTGCCAGAGAGGAAGGGATGAAGGACCACATATAGACTTCAAGGTCATGACTCAATGACCCAATCAGACACACCCAGAAGTGTTTTTCACGAATCACCTGGTCTACTTCCAAGCCAATCATGTTGACACCCCTATCATCACACACAGAGGGAAACTATTTCCAGCTCAGACTCACAGTTCCCTCCTTTTCCCATTCTCCCAACAATGAATGAAGTGAGAGAGAATAAGGTGAGAGAAGAGAGAGGACAAAAAACTTTTCCCACTTGTGCAGAGCATTGTGCTGGCCACATTTCTGTCCCAAGGGAAGAACACCTATTTCTACCTAAAGGTGGGCCCACAGGCCCAGAGCACCCTTGGTTTACCTGCCCCTTGTCAGCCAAATGATTCCCTGTTGGCTTTGGCCCTCCAGACCTGTGGAGCCTCATGCAGTTGTCATAAACAGTCCAGTAGATACCACCACACCAGACATGGAACTGTCTCTCCATCCTCTGAGCCCAGCACACACCAGTCCACACTAACAATCCTGCCACTGGGTTCTTAGCGTCCTTCTTCCCTCATGGCAACACAACTTCCCACAGCCCCTGACACACAGCAGGTACTCTGTTCATGCCTGCTCAGGCTTCAGCTCTTCCAAACGTGGTTTCTCAGAGAAAAATGTGATCTTGCAACATCAGAGGCCTTTCTTTAAATAGCTTCTTGTAAATATGTTCTGAAGCTAAGTGGAAAAATTTGGATAATTTTGTTTACTTGGTGGCTTTACCAAATATATCCACAAATATTTTGGGACACCTGCTGTGAGTAGGGTACATATGTTCAAACTCTGTACTGAAGTGATACATCAAAGATATAAAACATGCCTCCAAATGTGAACAGTCACTTTCTGAGGCAAATAAGGTCATGTTTTTCATTATAGTAACCTTTTCTTCAATTTTGTTTTAAGGAGCCATACCTGGATGCTTGCCTTGATGAATAAGAAAAGATTCTTGGTAACACCACGTGAGCTGTGTATTGATTATGCACAGATAAAAACCCTATATGGAACAGTAATTTGGGATGGGAGGTCTGGAGGGTCAGAGAGACAATGAAAACAATCTTTTTTGACTATTATTAACCCAGAATAAGACCCTGCTCATGGACTAATGATTGGAGTTTACATCATCTGAATCTTCAAGCCATTCATCTTGCCAACAGCTCTCAAACTCCAGCACATCTGAAGCCTTGTTAAAAACCTTCTTGACCCACCACCACAGTTTCTGATTATGAAGGTCTGATTTCACAATTCTACAAAATTCCCAGGAGTATTTCCATTGTTGCTTCAGGGAACCATGCTTTGGGAACTAGTGATCAAGTCTATCCTTCACTGAATTCCTCAGATAGCTTTTCCCACTGGATGCTCTATCTACTTCTACTTGATTACCTTCCATGGCAGAGAGCTTCCTATTCACTATTAAATGACAGGTTTATTAAATGTATATTGGTAAGGTATAGTAAATGACAGTCCCCCTGATGTTGAGCCTGACATGATCCCTTAAACTTTCCTCTGCTTCTTTTTGTCTTTAGGGCCTCAACATCCCTTTCTCCCATGAAGCCTTCATAAAACTGCAGGCTTCATTCTCTGTCCTGCCCACTGCCTGACACTTTGCACCCTTTATATCTTATTTTAGATACTTCCAACTGGCTTAGTCTTGTGCACTGCTATTATAGTAAAGTTCTTTAATCTGTACAATTTCAAGATTACAGATAGTGAGTTTAAAGCCAGCCTGAACTACACAGTGAGACTTTGTCTCAAAACAAACAAACAAACAAAAAACATGGCTGAATACAAGAGGAGCTACTTAGGGTAAATCAATTAAAAGCACAGCAGTGATTTGGAACTCCTAGGAACAACAAAATTAGGGACCACAGCATGGTGGAGATGGTGAAAGGAGTGAGTGGTGACCAGTGGTTAGAGAGAGGGATACAGGAGTGCAAGATTTAAACAGTTTTGAGGGATTGGCACTCAACTTGCTGGAGAGGACATGGAAGGGGAATGGAGAACCCTTGGGGCTGTATTGGAGACAGCAACAGCACCCCCACCCCCCACACACTGCAACAAGTTGGGTGACAGGATAGAGACACGCCAGTGGTGGTGGAATAGAGCAGGCTGTGCAAAGACAAGGAGGGGACAAGGGTACATGGGATTGGGAGCAGCCCCAGGCTGTCCCTGCCTGAGGGCACCACAGCAACTAGGAGAGTGATGTGGAGCAATCACTGTAAGAAGACATGGGTGGACCACAAAGAAACTCCAGAAAGTTGCTCACTGAAGACTGGCCCCAGCCCCTACACCTGGAGGCCGAAACCAGCCCCATGCCCAGCACTAAACCTACTGCAGATTTAGCAGGGTTACGTAGCACAATTCTGGGCTCTGACTTGGACAGTACCACAGAACTGTGGACAACAGAGGAATTTTATTATTTCTTTTTTCTTTGTTTCATTTTCTTTGCCAACACCACTGGCGTGTCTCTATCCTGTCACCCAACTTGTTGCAATGTTTGTATGGGGTGTGTGTAGGGGGTGCTGTTGCCATCTCAGATACAGTCCAAGGGTGCTCCATTCCCCTTCCATATCCTCTCCAGCAGACTGAATACCAACCTCTCAAGGCTGTATAAATGGTGCACTCCTGTGTCCCTTTCTCTAGTCATTGGTCACCACTCACTTCTTTTGCCACCTCCGCCATGCTGTGTTCCCTAATTTTGTGGTCCCTATCTGGTAAGTAAATTTTTTTTAGGTAGTGTAGATTTTTACCTTTATTTTTGTTTTGTTTTACTTGTCTTCTTTCTTTCCTCAACTATCTCTCTTGATTTTATGATGTTTTCATGTGTGTGAACACTGTCTTTTGTCTTTCTGCCTTGCTTCAATATTATTTTGCTTTATCCATCATTCTTTCTCTCCTGGCTTTATCTCCAGTTTCCCAGAGCTTGGGAGATCATCATTTGTCCTCTAGTCTTACTTCTACTGTATTTCTCTTCATTTACCTCTCTGTTTTATCCCCTATCCCTCTTAAATACCTCCCTCCCTGCCATAGGGTAAAATCACTTCTCTAAAGAGAAATTCACTGCAAAAAGTTCTTGGCTTGTGTGGATTTGTTATGTAACTGAAGATCTTGCTTCTATGGTTAAAGGTACCAAATTAATAGCTATCACAGCTTACTAGTTTCTAAGCTGTGCTTTTGCTAGTTATTGTTAATTCTACTATTTTAGTACAGTGTCAGACCTGTTGTAATCAGTTCTTCTCCCTTGTATGACAACACTGTGATTGTCTGGGGTAATAACCATCATCATAATCCAGTATCAAAGGACTGGGTGCTGAGCCAAATAGATAGCAACTTCTCAACCTTAATAAATTGGGAAGGTAGGATCTTGGGACAGACACAAGACCAAGTACCACCTTCACCAAAAAGAAACCTCTAAGGAATAGACATTTCTTAGGAAAGCCTTGATAATAGTAATAAAGCTATCCACCAGAAGAAATTTATAAACATCAAAACATAAAACAAAATACAATAAAAACATAGAAAATGGCAACATGCAGAACCAAAATGCAACTCCAGACCTTCAGTCCTCCCTGGACAACATCAAGACAGAGGAAATAGAAAGTCACTCATCTGTGTTTTCTGAAATGATAGCAGCAGAAAAAAAAACAGATTAATGAGGCTACAGAGAAAATAATGTCTGGGGTAAAAAAAGAAATGATGATCAAAATGAAGGACATACTCAATGAATCTAGAGTAGACACTTAAAAATAGAGGAGTTTAGGAAAATGATGGAAACCACGAATGCCCAACATAAAAAAGAAATTGAATCCATTAAACAGATTCAAAAAGATATCCAGGAGATTAAAAATTCCATTGAAAGTATACACAACCAATTTAAGTATGTATAGAAGGAGAGGATAGAATATCAGATCTAGAAAACAGGACTGTGATTAGCAAACACAAAAAGAAAGGTATCTAAAAAATAGCATGGTACCATGAAAAATCAATTCAACAGCTGCAAGATGATGCAAAGAAGAACAGCATAACTGGAGTTGGTGAGAAAGCCAGAAAGAGTTTGAATGCCATAAAAAATTATTCACAGAAGTAATGGCAGAAAACTTCCCAAACATGGAAAAAAGAATTTGATATACAAATAAGTGAGGCATGTAGAACTTCAATTAGCCACGACCAAAATAAATCTACACCAAGGCATATAATAATCAAGATTACAGAAATTCAGCACAAGAATATTAAAAGCTGCTAGAGAAGAGAAACAATTCACCTATAAAGGACAGCTCATTAGAATCACAGCAGATTTCTCAACACAAATCCTTCAGTAAAGGAGAGCGTAGAGTGAAGTAGTTCAGGTCCTGAAAGAAAACAACCTCCAACCCAGATTAATGTACATGTAGAACTATCAATCAAAATCAATAGAGAAATAAAATATTTCCATGACAAAGAACAGCTGAAGAAATTCATGACCACCAAACCAGTTGTACAAAATATTCTGAAGGATACTTTACAAGAGAAAATGAAGACCACAATTACAAGAACACCAGTAGAAAGAAGCCACCAGGCAGGGCAAGCAATTAAAAAAAAAGGAAAAGACAAGGAACCAATATCAGGAAAATAATATGACAAAGATAAGCCAATGCATATTAGTTATAACTATCAATATAAATGGTCTTAACTCACCATTCAAAAGAAACATACTGGCAGAATGGATCAAGAAATAAGATCCAATAATAGGCCATACATATGTGTGTGTGTGTGTGTGTGTGTGTGTGTATGTTTATATATATATATATATATATATATATATATATATATATCACTTAACTCAAACATAAATGCATAGACTGAAAGTCAAAGGATGGAAAAATAATACTTTATGTGACAGAAACCTTGAAAGAAAGCAGAAGTCACTATTCTATTCTATATGTGAACTTTAAACCAAGACTGATCAAAGGAGACAGACTACATATTTATTAAGGGAAAACTCCAAGAAGGAGAGATAACAGTCATAATTATATATGAACCAAATACCAGCACACCCAACTATATAAAACAAATATTTATGGACATGAAAAATCTAATTAGCAATAACACAATTGTAATGGAAGGCCTTAAAACCTACGGTCCCAAATAGATCAACTAGACAAAAATCCAACAAAGATATACCAGAACTGAATCAAAACTTTTTTATTTTGTACCAGGGATCAAGCTCAGGACCTTGTGCTTGAAAGGCAGGTGCTGTGCTGCTGAGCTAAATCCCCAGCCTGAACCAAACTTAGACAGACTTAGTAGATGCCTACAGAGTGTTCCACCCCACAATATCATAATACACATTTTTCTCAGCTGCACATGGGACGTTCTCCAAAACAGAACATATACTAGCCTATAAACACACTTACATAAAAGCAAATGAATTAAAATTATCCTATGCATATCATCTGACCATAGTGTAATGAAATTAGAAATCAACAGCAAAAGAAACCACAAAATCTCCATAAACACATGTAAATTAAATAGGACCATCCTGAACAACCAGTGGGTCACAGATAAAATTGAAGAAGATATTAAACAGTATCTATACTTAAATGATAATTCCACTACAACATACCAGAACTAATGGGATGCAGTGAAAGCAGTCCTAAGAGGGAAATTTAAAGCTGTGAATTATCACATCAGGAAAACAGAACAAACTAATGCTGTACTTCAAACATCTAGAAAAAGAACAAGTCAAGTCCAAGATCATTTGAGGGAGGAAATTATAAAGAACAAAGCAGAAATAAATGGAGTTGAGACTAAGAAAACAATACAATCAATGAATTGAAGAGTTGGTTCTTTGAAGAATTAAATAAAAATGATAAACCTTTAGCCAATCTTATCAAAAAAGGAGAGAAAATTAATGCAGTTAAGAATTTAAAAAGTGAAATCACAATGGATCTTATGGAGATTTAGATTATCAATACCTACTTTGAGAACCCGTACTCTAATAAGATGTAAATTATAGAAGAAATGGACAGATTCCTAGATACATACAAATTACCAATGATACATATGAATGAAGAA
Organism: Fukomys damarensis; assembly: GCF_012274545.1. Lineage (NCBI taxonomy): Eukaryota > Metazoa > Chordata > Mammalia > Rodentia > Bathyergidae > Fukomys > Fukomys damarensis. The sequence goes on along the minus strand of NW_022900913.1, from coordinate 59,748,801 downwards.
GATATAAAAATTCGAAATAACCTAATACCAGTCAATAAATTTGAAAATGTAACAACAACAAAAAAAAACTTACCAACACAGAAAAAAGCCCAGGTCCAGACAGTTTCACTGATGAATTTTACAAGAAATGTGGAGAAGATCCAATGCCACTACTCTTCAAACTCTTTAATGAACTTGAAAGGGAGGCAATACTCCCCAAATCATTTCCTGGATGCAAATATTTCTCTGATAACAACAACAAAGAAGAAACCAACTAAAAAAGAGAACTACAGTTCAATCTCCCTAATGAATGTAGAGCAAAAAATCCTGAACAAGATACTAGCAAACACAATGCAGCAAATCATCAGGAAGATTATACACCATAACCAAGTAAGATTAATCCCATGGATGCAAGGATGGTTCAATATGCACAAACAAATCAATGTAATACATCATATCAATGAAGCCAAAACCAAAAATCACATGGTGACCTCAACAGACACAGAAAAACCATCTGACAAAGTCCAACACCCATTCATGATAAAACCCCACAGAAAACTGGACTAGATGGTCTTTATTTCAATCTGATAAAAGCCATCTATGACAAACCAACAGCCAACATCATTAATATGATTAAATGGTCAAAGATTGAACGTTTTCACTCTAAAATCAGAAATAAGACAAGGATGTCCATTATCACCACTTCTATTACATATAGTTCTAGACACATTATCCAGAGCAACTAGACAAGAGAAGAAATAGAAGGAATAACAATAGAAAAGGAAGAAGTCAAATTATCAATATTTGCAGAAAACATGAAACTCTACAAAGAAGACCCAAAAAACTCCACCAAAAGACTTCTAGATTTAAAAACTAAATTCAGTAATGTAGCTGGATATAAAGTGAGAACTCCAAAATCAATAGCAACCCTGTACACAATTGAAAAACTCACTAAGAGAGAAACTAAGGGAAAAAAATCTTTCACAATAGCATTGAAAAAAATGAAATACTTAGGAATCAATATAGCAAGGAAAGTAAAAGATTTTTACACTGAAAATTACAGTACTCTGAAAAAGAAGACTGAAAAGGGTATCAGAAAATGGAAAGATATTCCTTGCTCTTGGATAAGAAGAATCAACATAGTAAAAATGGCCATACTCCCCAAATCATTATACAGATTTAATACAATCCCAATCAAAACACTTGCAGCATACCTCACAGAACTAGAGAAAGAATGCCTAAAATTTATTTGATACCAGAAGAGAGACCTAGAATATCAAAAACAATTTTGGGCAACAAAGGCAAGGCAGGGTAACAATCCCTGAGTTGAAATCATATTACAAAACTACTATGATAAAAACAGCATGGTACTGGGAAAAAAACAGACCTGAGGACCATTGGAACAGAACAGAAGATGCAGAGATGACCCCAAACACACTCAGCCACCTTATCTTTGATAAAGAGGCCAAACACACACACACAATGGAAGAAAGATAGCCTCTTTAAAAAATGGTGCTGGAAAAACTGGCTTTCTACATGTTGAAGACTAAAACTAGACCCAAATCTCTCACCATGTACTAAACTAAAATAAAAATGGATCAAAGATCTAAATTATAAAGCAGAAACACTAAATATGCTGAAAGAGAGAATAAGTACAACTCTTGAGGACATAGGTGTAGGCAAAGGCTTCATGAACAAAATCCTGATAGCATGGAAAATACTACAAAGAATCAACAATTGGGATCTCATCTTATTAAAAAGTTTTTCACAGCAAAATAAATTACTAACAGAGTGAAAAGACAACTCACAGCCTGAGAAAAATTTTAGCCAGCTGCTCCTCAGACAAAAGACTAATATCTAGAACATATAAAGAACTGAAAAAAATCAGATCCCCCCAAAATTTAAAGACCCAAACCAAAAATGCACATCTGAGATGAATACATACTTCTCAGATGAAGAAGTACACACAACAATAAATATATGAAAAAAAGTTTAACATCACTGGTCATTCATAAGATGCAAATTAAAAGAACACTGAGATTTCATCTTATTCCAGAAAGAATGGCTATGATCAAGAAATAAACCAACAACAAATGCTGGCGGGGCAGTGGAGAAAAAGGAACCCTTCTTCACTGTTGATGGAGTATAGATTGGTGCAACCAGTGTAAATCAGTGTAGAGATTTTTCAAAACACTAGGATTAGAGGTCCCATTTCACCCAGATATTTTCCTTCTTGGTATATTCCTGGAAGAGTGAAATGCATCATATCACAGCAATATATGCACACCCATGTTTATAGCAGCATAGTTTGTAATAGCTACATTTTGGAAGCAACCCAAATGCCCATCAACCCATGAATGGATAAAAATGACAAGTTTTTAAAAAATATAATAGAGCATGACTCAGCCATAAAGAAGGATAAACTTGAGACATTTCTAGGAAAATGGATGCACACTGAGACTATACTCTTAAGAGAACTAAACTGGACACACGTGTAAATATCATATTGTCTCTCTAGTGTGAGAAAATGAAAGTGTAAATAAGGACCAAAATGTATATTAGATGTGAAATAGGAAGCAACTGTTCAAAAGAAAGAAGAACTACAGGTTGGGGGAAGGAAGGAAGGGAAATGAAAAATGGATAATATGGAAACAACACTTTGTAAATAAGGAGGGGGAATGTGGTTGAAGAGAGAGGGGAATGGGAAGAAAGAGGAATCAAGATGTATCATGTACAGATACCAATTCCCTATGATGAATGTGATCATTATGCAAATCTAAATTGTATCAATAAACTTAACTTTAAAAAATGATTACAGTCCTGGGCAACATTAGCAATGCAGGGGGCATTATAATCCTGGACTTTAAGTTTTATTGCAAACTGACAGTGATGAAAACAGCATGGTACTTGTGAAAAAAACAGACCTGTGGATCAATGGAACAGCATTGAGGATACAAAAAACAAAACAAAACAACTTTCAGATATTTGAACTTTGAAAAACATACAAAAATAACCTCTTCAGTAAATGGTTCTGAGAAAGTTGGCTATCCCATGCTGAAGATTGAATGCAGACTCATACATCTAAAAATAGATTTAAAGGGAGGGGAGGGGCAGGGATTTAGCTCAGTGGTTCTGCTGCCTGCCTTGCAAGTGCAAGGACCCAAGTTCTATCTCTGGTACCAATAAATAAATAAATAAATAAAAATAAAATAAAAATAGATTAAAAAATCTCAGTGCCAAAACAGCGAAAGAAAAATAGGTAAAACTCTTGAAGACATAGGTGTAGGCAAGAACTTTCTGAATAGAATCCCAACTGCACAAGATAAAACAGCAAGAAGTGATATCATACCAAATTAAAAAGCTTCTGCACAACAAAGGAAACAACCAGCAGAGTGAAAAGACAACCTAAAGAATGGCAAAAAATTTTTTTCCAGCTATACATGAGAAAGAGGACTAACATCTAGAATACATAAAGAACTCAAAAAAATTATACCCCAAATAAAAAACCCAATTAAAAAATGGGCAACAGAAATGAATAGATACTTCTCGGAAGTACAAATGTCCAATATATATGTGAAAAATGTTCAACATCCCTTGCCATTAAAGAAATGCAAGTTAAAACAATACTAACGTTCTACCTACTCCAGAAAGAGTGGTCATGATCAAGAAATCAAATAATAACAAATGCTGGTAGAGCTATTTGGAAAAAGAAACTCTTTTACATTGCTGGGAATGTAAACTAGTATGACCTCTATGGAAATCAGTATGGAGACTCCTCGGAAAACTAAAACTAGAAATTCCAATAGACCCAGCTATTCCTCTTCTAGGCATCTTCCCAAAAGAATTAAGGATACTATATTACAGTGTTACATGCATAGCCATGTTTATAACAGCATAATTTATAATAGCTAAATCTTGGAAGCAGCTCCTATGTCCAACAGCAGATGAATGGATATAGAAAATGTATTTATAAACAAGGAAGGACTACTTTGCCATAAAATAGGATAAAGTAATTTGTAGGAAAATGGATGTTACCTTCAGACCATAATGTTAAATGAAATATATCAGCCACTGAGCTTAAATATCACATTGTTTCTCTTATATAAAAAAACTCAAAATGTAAATAAAAAGCACCAAAAAAGATAGATAATATGAAGCAAGGAGCTAGATCTTTTGCAAAAGGGAAGGGGTCCCAGAGATGGAGGGAGGTGGCCTCTCTGGTGACACAGCTCCCTTTCCCCAGACCTGGCTCTGGACTGGCTTAGAAGGAGCTGGAATAACACTGGGGTCCTACATGGCTCCTTCTCCCTGTGCAAATCTGACTCCAGGACTATGGCAGCAGATACCTGATATTCCACAATCTGTGTCATGAATTTGAATTCTGAGCTTGTGAAAAGGTATAAACTTCAAGGGACTCAAGTCCTTACATCTGCAGAATGGCAGTGTGAAGGGGTTGAGACAAGGTTGGAGATAGCATTTGGGCTTGGATGCAAAGTGTGTGTGGGGTCTAAGAAAGAAGGCAATTCAAGGAAAAAATTTATCTTTTAGAAGTAGGGGTGACACCCTCTGTGAAGAGCCAGATGGCAGATGATATAGGTTGTGCAAGTCATACTTCGTCTGCTGTAGGGCTCTGTCCTGCTGTGGGGTATCAAAGCCACCACAGAGAGGGAGGTCGTGCTCCAGTTAACACTGCATGTACAGAACAGCCCACCTCTGGTCTGCAGGCTGCAGGGGTCACCCCACCCCACAGACTACTAACTAGCTGCTCGCCAGCTCCATCAGGTGTCTCCAGGGCTCACTCTGCCCCTGGGCTGAGACTCCACTGCTCCCGGGGTCCAGCATAAAGCAGCTATTGGTGCACATCTGGGAGGAAGAATGTGCGGAAGGGGACAATGTTTACAGCAGACAAACCTCTCTTAACCCTTTCCAGCCCCTTGGCAAAGAACTACCGGCCTCATAGAGGAAAAGAAATCTTTGCTAACAACAGACAGCCAGAATTTGGCTGTCTGGCTTACAATTTCATTCCTAGTTAAAATGCAAACCCACAGGTCGATTCTGACGTCAAGTGAACCCCAGAAAGCAGAGCTACTGGAACACCCACAGACAATGCCCAGCCACGCACTTTGGCCTCCTTCGCCAAGGAGCAGCAGCTCTGGAGCCAGCTGAGGGAGAAAATGCTTTATTATTAGAAAATCTAAGAGTCTCTCTAGGCCTGAGCAGCACCATTAGGTGACGTCAATGGCTCAGGGTCTCTGAGCGCTGCATTTCCACTCTGCTCAGAACAATGCTGATTCACAGTAGTAAAGGCGTTTCTATTTAGAGCTAGAGGACAGAGGTGACCCTCACTTCTGAGGTCCCATGCAAAGGGGCTTGTCTGCTTTCCCTAGGCAACAGGAAGAATTCAAATGGCAGGGGGCTGGGACTGAGCCAAATTTATTCAAACTAAGGGCCAAGGGCCTTCTGCCTGCTAGGTACCCGGGCACTAAGACCCTAGAGAGGGCAGGGTGGTTTAGCACACAAATAAACAGCTATGACAGTGGGGAGGGGCTGATATGAGGCAGAGAAGGGACCTTGGAGACTTGGGGAGGAAGGCAGTACCTAATGCTTTATGGGCTGTACTCGAAGGACTGACAGGATTTGGGTATGTGGAATTACGGGGAACTGGTGACAAGAAGGCCGGAAATCCCATGCATGGAGGGTGGGGTGAGGCTGAATTAGTGGCAAAGGGGTACTTGATTTGGCACAGAGCTGTACTGATGGGAGAATAAATGGCCAACAGACCTATGCCCTGCCTGTGGATCCACAGCCCCAAAACGGTGGTTGGCACTGCTTGAGTTCAGCAGCTGTCTCTAAAACCACACCAGGATCGCCTGTCCTGTTCCCACTGCTTGTGTCGCCTCTCACACAGACCTTACTTTCCCTATGGCTACGTCTCAGTGTGGCTACTGGAAGAATTTTTTTTTTCCTGTGAAACCCATTCCTTTCCTTTCCTGGAGGTCTCCAAGGAATTGACTCCCTGCGTGACCTTCTGGTATTAACTGAACATTTCCTGACACTGAGATTAAATTCTCAGTGCTAACTAGTGTCCTGAGGTGCCAGCCAAAGTCTCTCCAGATGCAGGGCCACTGTCCCTCTGCAGCTCCTCAACACTGGGAGGGGCCGGGTGGCTCTCATCCTGACAGCCCGCACACAGCCCCTCACCTGGCCGGGCTTCACCTCATCTTGTACTTCACAGGTCCCCACTATGCACGACGCCCAGAAACACTGTTCTTTTCTAAAATCTTCAAAAATCTCCAAAGTCAAAGGCTACATTTTATACGTTTTCAAAGCTAGATTACGAATTATGTTTGTTTTATACTTTTTAACCAACAAATTATGAAGTATGAGTTAAAAATTCACATGATTAAGTAATGACAATATAAATTAAATAGAAAAAATACCTTTATTAGTGTTGCTTGCTGTTTTAAAATTACCATTAAAAGTTCCTAAGTACGGCAACTCACTAAAATTCTGTTACTTTAGAAGACATCATTCAAAAGTATTGCTCTACATTAGGGATCCCCAACCTGTGGGCCACAAGCTGTACTGTTAGGACCCAGGCTGCACAGCAGAGCTGAGTGGAAGGGGAGGGGCAGCCAGAGAAGATTACCCTGAACCTGTAGCCGGGCCTGTCCCCAGCATGCCTTGCTGAGCTCAGACCCTGTCAGAAGCATGAGATTCTCACTGGAGCTGGGAGCGTGAACCCTACTGGGAACTGTACATGTGAAGAAACTAGTTGTGAGCTCCTATGAATCATCCTTAAACCATACTATCCTCACCAAAAAATCATCTTGCAAGAAAATGGACCCTGGTGCCAAAAGGTTAAGGACCCCTTCTCGGCATGAATGGTTAAAAAAAAATTATCACAGTACTAATTTGGAAGGACTCTTAATTTTGATGTGACTTTATAGGGGTGAATGCCCAAATTTATATTTGTTTTCATTTATTTAAGAAATTATGATGGGAAATAGAATTTTTTGTTTGCTTGTTTGGAGGAAGAATTTTATGCTTTCATAAAGTGTGCTGTCCTGGAGAGGGAGCCACAAGGCCCAGCACAACCAGCGCGCACCAGTAATAAAGTAAGAGAGGCTTGCAGGGGAACTGTAAAAACTATCCACTGGAGCTGTCTAACTTTCCCATCAACCTTCTTAGCGGTAATGGCTGTAAGCTGTGGAAGACAAGCAGAGAGCAGCAGAAAGAAGGCAACAAAGGCCACGCTGACAGCAATGGAGAGAGCTGAATACTGTACCTGCTTATTCTTGTCAGTGGTACAACACAGCTTCTTGAGTGAGACAAAATGCCTAATTTTCCTAATAACATAAATAATCAGTGATTAGGGAATCAGACAGGAGACGATTCAACAAATCAGCAAATGAAATCATTAGAATCATCTTAAAGCAAAACTCAAGGGCTTTTCTTAGAACTCAAGCAAAACCCAAGCTGCAGAAAAACATTTCCTACACAAGTGCCCCGTACACCTCCAGGATGGGCGTCCTTGCTGATCCTTGCTGACTCACAAACAAACCTTCCTAGAGGCTGTTTCCCTTTGTAGCTGCCTCCTGAAGTTTGGGCTCTAAGTATTGTCAGTGAGAGGATGAGTTGCTACTGCAAATAAATTGGTTTTAATTCTGCTGACATGAATAATTTTACTGCTTATACAAAAAGCAAAAGACTTATTTGGACAATGTACAAATTTCATGGTTTTTGCATTAAATATTTCATATTATTTCACATTATGTTTGTCTTAATGGAAATATTTTTTTTTCAGGCTAATAAAATCCTTCTTATTTCAAAGTCATGGACAGCATGGCAATCTCAGCCCGTGGTCTTGCTCACTGCTAGCAAAATATGGCCTGAGCTGCATCTTTAGGCAAAAACTAACTCAGGGTAGATTTTCTACTGAGAGCAAAGGCATCAAATCTACAGATTATGTTAGACTCTGCACCCCAGCAGGATTTGGGATGCCCTCTTTCTTTATTTCTCTCTGGTTCACTTTTCTCTGGATGATGCTAAAAAGAGCCTAAAAAGTACCTGTTATTCTGTAATGAGCCCCACTCAAACAGGAAAGGGTAAAATCTCCTTACTTTTAATCAGACTTTCCTCTGATAGCTCACTGCCTACAGTTAGGGGAAATAACACTGGAAATTGTGCCTGGATAAAAGAATTTTTCTCTCATCTGTCAAATCAGAAAAATTTATTCTGACAAAATTAGTAGGCAGTAGGATGTTTCTTCTGCTTTGGTTACACAAAGATTGTGGTCACACACACACACACACACACACACACAAAAGTGGATCTTAGCCTCCATTTCCTGAGAAGATGGTCTAAAGATGATAAGAACAACATAAGTGCCGAGGGCATTATCTTCTTCCCGGGCTTTGTACACTGATGGTTGGTTGGGGATGGCCATGCTGAGGCCATGCCTGTCAGGATGAGGGACAGGGAAGCCTCTGTCAAGGTGGGTGACCCTCAGCTAGGGGCTTGTCCATGTCCAAAACCTCCAGCCAAAGGTGAGACAAAAGTTACAAAAGAGCACGACATAACAGGCAGTGATCTCTGAATTTAAAAGAGGATAATTTCAAACTAACCAAACAAGTAAAACTGGGGGAAAAACAATCTTCGAGTAGTTGGTGATTTTAAGAAATATCAAGTTTTCTAATCACACAAGTTTCAAGGAACTCAGATAGCCTTGAAAGTCATGAGTAAGACTCTTCTGGTTCTAGTTAATGGCATGAAAACCGCTATCTTATTTTTTAAAAAATGTCCCATATTATGTGTTCCTTGTAAAATCAAAACTCTCATGTTGGTTTTGACCCTCAGGCTCATTCATGAGGGCTCATTAACGAGGTGATCTAAGGGATCCTACTTGACTTTGAGAACCTGCACAACTGAACAGGGAGAAAGGAAAGTAACTGCAGAGTTTCTTTATCTCTTCACAAATAAACAGGTCTCTTCCCATTATCTGAGATCCTTGGAGTCAATAAGTTCAGCACCTTCCCTCTCCAGTCCTGGGTCTTGGGGACAGCAGGGCCACATATAATCAAGTGCAGGTGGGAAGTTGGGATGTGGAGGTGAGGTTTTGTGAGGCACCAGGAGCAGGAGCATGGGGGAGACCATGCTGGGGGATGCAGCTGACCAAGCAGAAGTGCCCTTGGTACCTACCACAGATGGCACAGCCTTAGTCATGTGTGTCTTAGACTCAGGCTGGCATTCCAATATGCCAAGCCAATGCCCACCCAGGCCCTGTGTGCTCAGCTGCATGGAAAAGCTGAAGAGTATGCTCTCACCCTCCTTGGCCAATCACTGGAGTGATCTTCACATGCTGTTGGATGCTGTCCCCGGACTTCCGTCGGGCATAGTAAACCCCCTGCCACTCCTACATGGACAAAGACAACTCTTAAAATCCTTCCATTAAGGCACATAGCTTCTCTTACAGAGGGCCTTCACAGGTTGAGTGAGAAAGTCCTCATGCGCTGTTGTGGCTTTTCTCCAAACTGCTGTATTGTTGCATGCTTGCAACACTGACATTGTCACAATGCATAAAGACAAGACTGAGGCCAACATGTCCACTGCCAGGATGCCTGTTCTAGGAGCCAAGACACCTAACCATGGGTGGAATTGCTGCCCTCATCCCTAGTGGTACCATGGTGCCAGGTCTGAGAAGTGTGCCCTGAGATCTTCATAACCTATGATCTTGATATCGTCATCCTGAATTTACAGATGGGTGAACTGAGGCTCAGAGACTAAGTGACTGGCCCACATTAGCAGAGGGTCTGATTATAAAATTCCATCTCTATCTCTCCCTGAGCCTCCTAGCTGTCGAACACTCCAGGGTCTTCCCAGCTCGGGCTCGTCCCGGGTTACTCTGGCTCCTTACAGTTTCTGCAGATGATGCCAAGGGAAGCTTGAAGATTCCTATAATCTCTGGACCATGGGGATACAGTAGAGATGAAGAGCCAGGTGACCTCAGGGGGTGCTGTGAGCACTGTACTATTTAGTAGAGATGAAGAGCCAGGTGACCTCAGGGGGTGCTGTGAGCACTGTACTATTTCCAGGTCAGAGCGATGAAGTGAGAACATTAGATTCTCTGTGGCCGTTTCTTGCCTCCCCGCTGCACAACCACCAGCTAATGAGCATGAGCACTGGTGCCACCAGATGTTTGGCTGAATTCGCTCAGCAAAATTTTTGGGAGTAGTTAATAAATGTCCTGTTTCCTTTTTGTGTCCTTTTCATATCCTTATTGTTCCAATTGTTACAAAAATTAACAACTTCAATAATGCACACTTTCCCTATAAAATGGTCCCTATTCGATCAAGACAACAGTCACTCAACTGTTGCACAGTGGATATAGGAAGGTGGAAGAAAGAGTGTGCAGAGAGGCATTCAGAATGCCCTGAGGGCCATGCTTCTCTGGAGTCCTGGGCTGGAGGAGCAGCTCCTCCAGCATTGCCGTAGTGATTGTCACCTGCCAGGATGAAATGCAAGCCACTGAGGGAACAGGTGGTGTGGGGAAGAGTACCTGTGAAGGCTGAACAGTGACGAGTTCAGAGAATGGAAGAGGACACCTAATAAGAAACCCAGACCACCTTTCAATACTGATACTAAGCTCTCCTAGTCCCCCTCACACTGATGCACTGAATGCACAGCAGCTCTCAGGGCAGACCCGGTTCAAAGACAAGCATGACAGTCCAGCAATGACAGGGGCATGTATTCATCCAGGGATGAAAGGTCCTTTCACAAAACAATATCCCGTATCATCATGACAAGCACCAGACTAACCTGAGATCCCTAATTAACTGACCCGTTAGCTCCTTCTGCAGACATCAGATATCTTTCACTTAGCTGTGCTGTTATTAAAGAAGACAATTTTAAAGACAGGCATAAATGCTCCCTGGGTGGGGGTGTGTGGATTGGTCTTGTCAGTTCACCCACCTTTCCCTTCTTGATGCACGTATTGATGGTGTCAAGAAGGTCTGCCCGGTTCTTGTCACTCTTGGGCAGATCGGCAAGTTCTTTCCCCAGGAGCTCCCCTTTGTGGTAGCCCATCATCCTCTCGAAGGCTGGGTTGACATACTGTCAGGGGGAGGAGGGTACATGTCAGAGTCCACAGGGAAACTTGCACAGACACAGGAGTGTCAAGCGGGAAGTTCCCTGGACTGTAGCCCCCTAATGCGGGTGTCCCTGGGCCCTGCAGAGTGTTCCGGACCCCCTTGAAGTAAAGGCCTCCATCCTGGGTGGCAATTTATTCATGCAGCTGCCAGCCCTGTCTCCTGCAGAAACTGGAAGAAACTCTGTAGCAGGAAAAGAGCAGGAGTCCTCATTTAGCAGCCTCAGGCTCTACTGGGCCTCATTCACCATTAAAACTGCCCCATGAAATTGGGAAAATTTCAGAAGACAGAAATACAAAGGCAGATTCATGGCAGAGCACTTCCCCAGTACTATTAAATAGATAAATAAATGCTCAGTTAAACAGGCTGTGGCTTGTTGTGGTCACACATCTGTGCAAGGCAAAAATCTGCCCCTGCATCTTCTTGCCACAATTTGTTAGTCAGTGCTGCGGTTTGGCCCACTTCTGCTCTAATCTGAACAACAAACACAGTTAAGCAGCATGGCAGGAGGCAGCCTTCTCAGCACTGGGCACAGGGTATGGGGCAGTCAGGAAGATAAGAATCCTGCTAGTGCTCTTGGTCAGTGGACTCAGAAGTCTCTTTCCAAAAGCCTGCTGAAGAGCTGGGATTCAGAGCTGTTGCTTTATCTGACTCCCAGCTCTGGCCTCACCCACCAATTTCTGTTCAAGGACCATAGTCACTAGATGAAACCAGGTGCTGGGAGCAAGGGGTGCAGCATGTGGGGAATGTGAACCCCTGAACCTAGGTCATGGTTTTCCTTGTGCTTGGTTTCCATTCATCTACAGCTTCAGAAACATTCTTTCGACTGTAATCACTCTTTCCCTCCACTGGGAGGACAGTGGTCATGAACTAGGAGACATTGGAACGCTTCAGGGCTTATTGCCTGGGGAACAACTCCTCACACAACTAATTCTGGGGGCTGATGGCTCAGGAGGATGCTCTGGCCATCAGGCCAATGGAGGTGGCTGAAGAGGAGGAGTAGTGACATTGTTTTCACAGATTTCTAGTCCCCTCTGGTCATGTCCCCGAGCAGGACAGGTCACAACTGCAGCCTGCCACTGCTCAGCAGGCCAGCCCCATGATCCCCGTCCTACCCTTGTAGGTGTTGAGGTCCCTGTTATCTTTCCCTCCTCTCTGGGCCTCTCCCATGTGCTCTCTGCCTTGACTGCTCTCCTTTGTCTCTGCCTCATCAACTCAACTCCAAGATGTCCTTGCCTCCTCCAGGAAGACCTCCTTGATTTCTGCCAAGTCTGAGTTGGAGCCACTCCCAAGCGCTTCCCATGAGGCTTGTGCTGACTTCTTGTGGCTTAATTACATTACATTGGATGGAGTTTTTATCTCTCCCCCATTAAATATTACATTAAAATCTCCAGAGCCAAGGTTATTTTGGAGTTGTCTTTGGGTAATCAGGGCTGTTTAGTATATGTTATATGAGTAAATAGAGGATGTACTGTTTTCCTTATTTGTTGGCTACAGTCTTACACATCTTCACACATGTGGTTCTGCTTTGGTTGTAAATCTGGGTAGAAGTCATGGCCCCTTTTCAACCAGGGATCTTGTAACCTTAGAACATAGCAGGTACACCAGGAAATGACCCCAGAGCCCAGGTACCTATATTCAAATCCTGGCTCTGCCCATGACAGGCTATATAACCATGGGGAAATTACTTAACTTCTCTGGTCTTAGGTTTCCTCAACTGTAAAATGGATGTAATAGTATTACCTGACCCACAGGATTGTCTTAAGGAATGTATGAATATATATATATATATATATATATATATATATATATACACACACACACACACACACACACAAATACCTGGCACCAGGTAAGTATCATATAAATGTTTGAAGCAAATAGAGATAAACAGAAGTGGAGGAAAGACAAGGAAGGAGAGAGACAGGGAGAGACAAGTTAACAGATAATTCCTAAATTTTAAGTGCTATGAACTGGCCTCTGAAGAAACACGCACTATCTAACTGGTGTGTTCTGGGAAGGATGCTGATGTCAAGCAGGAACATACATAAAACATTTTGTCCAAGGTCATTTCAGTGCCCCCCTTCATATCAACACTCTCTGTTCAGCTTTTCCCTGCTTCCTCTTGCTTTGAGTTTTACATTTCAGATTGCTGGTGCATCTTTAAAAGCAGCACAAAGAGAGTTGCTGAGGAAGAAACCACATCATCTTATTCAGAATCCTTTCAGTGCAGAGATGTCCCTCCATCCCCTTTACAAGCACCGGCTGTCCTCAAGCCCCTGGTTCTTTCTGCTAATGCAGAGACCAAGAGTGCTTTATATCATAATGTGGCACTGTCACCATGTTACCTCTCCCGGAGGTATGAGTTTGCTGACTACCAGCTGCTACCAATAGGGTGAAGGACTTGGTTCCCTGTTCAAGCAGAGAAGGCAGGAAAAGTGCAGGAAGTCCAGTCTCCTCATCACCGAAGTCACAATCTAACTGCCCACTGTAGAGCAGGGTGGGGCAAAGCACACATGTTTCCTGAATAGACTGATACAAGTTCTAAGTCTATAACAGAGATGTGCTTGGCATTCTCTATGGTCTAAGGCACAGTGATGTTCAGTAGGTCAGTAACAGAGGCTAGTAACATCCAGCATTGAAGACAGCTACAGATCCATTTCAAGGGGAAGCAAGGAAAACAAAGTCTTAGAATACAGACAAATAAGAACCAGACAGAAAGTCTCTGGAGTCAGAATGACATGGCTATGTGTTTTGGTTTCAATGTTTATTACTGGGGCTTTCCTCCAGATAATTGCTTGACCTTGTTTGGCCAGAGTCCTCACTTACACTCTTGGCCAGTTATGTCTCCTTCAGTGTCACTGAATGGGTCTATTGGACAATGAGAGAAGACAAATTCTCTCATTTGAATTTGGGGGGTGCCTACCCTACTCAACAAATCTGATGCAGTCAAGCCAGTACCAAATAGTGCAATGTACATTTCAAGGTATTTTTAACTGTAGATGTTTTGTTCTCCAACAGTTAAACTAAGAATACCTCATTTCAACAGAGGTTTATCTACTATACAGATTTATTTAGGGAGATGATATTAGTATGAGTGCTTTTTAATTAGATACCAACCATAGGCAAATGAATGTCTTTGAAAACATTCTGTTCCTATGGACAGTTATAAGCATTTGTTCTATAGATCTGATTTACTTCTCTATAAATAGTCTTGACCAATGACCCAAAGAATTTACCACATCTCTATCAAAGAAATCACAGGTTCCAATCTGAATAACTTTCATTCTTTATTGAAAATCTTATTCTTAGCTTAAGGCTATCAGTATTCTTTGCATACTTTGATTTTCTTTTCTTCAGTGTGCTAATATGTAAAGATTATGGGAAAGTACTTGAAAAAGGACAGCTCAAACTTGAAAGGTTCTATTTTTTTTCCTTGTTGTTGGTGTGGTGGTGGGGGGGACCTGAACTTAGGACGCTGTGCTTGCAAGGCAGGTCTGGCACCGCTGAGCTAAATCTCCAGCCCTGAAATGTTCTGTTTTGATATCTAATGATATAAAGTGTTTCTTTCCATACCTGAATCACATGGTCATCGCTTGTTATTTCTATGGCTTCATGACAGTGGTCTAATGCTGTAAACACTGAATTACAGGCCCTGAAAGATACAAAAGCCTACTGTTAGTTCTATGAAGACCATTTGTATTTTATTTGTTAATTTAACAAAGTAAACTGAGCACAGATTCATTATGCCCATGTGCTTTTGCTATTGTTATGGTCTGAATACTGGCGCACTTTCAAAATCCCTGTGTTGGAATCTAATAATGCAATGGTATTAAGAGATGATGCTTCAGGAATTAATTACATCAGGGGGCTCCACCCTTATGAATGGGGCTGGTGCCCTTATAGAAGAGGCCAAGAGAGATTCCTGGGTCCTTCTGCCATGTGAGGACACAGAAAGTGCCGTCTATGAATAATGGGCCCTCACCAGACACTGAACATGCTGGTACCTTTTCCTTGAACTTCACAGTCTCTAGAACTGTGAGCAATACATTTTATTATTTATAAATTACCCATCTCAAGGTGTGTTGTTGTATCAGTGCTGTGTTTGGGGAAAAAAGTAGTCTTTCAAACTAAATGCATAAACAATGCATATTTATCTGTTTATGATTAGGCCAAGAACTGTAATTCAGCAAAATCTGAAAGGATTAGGCGTGCACTGAATGAAACTTCAGTATTGCCACAGAGAGCAAAGATGCAGATGAGACTGTCTTTTAAGTCCCAATTGTTCTATGTCAGTGATGTTCCATTTCCTTTACAGATGTGGTCATGGAGAAGTAAAGCCTTATCAATCAGGCGAATCCAATTAAGCTCAAATTTGATCTCAGATTTTCTGGCCTTTTCTAATAGGCACAGGAAGATTTTTTTTTTCTTCTTATTTTGTGATGTTACTTTGCTTTGACCCACGCCCACTAGCAGGATGAAAGGCAAACATGGCCGAACTCCCCTTTCCTAGTTCATGTACCTACATAGTCTCCTAGGTGGTACTTTTCTTCTGGGATATTTGAAATCAGGCTCTCAATTTGTGGCTATAATTCTAACTAACTTCCAAATCTAGAGCAACTCCAAATACAGTAAGTTATTTACCATCAAATCCATTAAGTATGCAACTATAGCTGTTATTTATACAGTCAAAAGAATCCTAGTAAATGCTTTCTTACACATTACTAAAAGAAAAAGCTGATTTATTGGAGTGATATTCCTTCTTATAAAACAAACTCTTAAAATGTAATTTTTCCACTCATCAAGGCAGTTTAACTTTGCTTCCCTGTTTGGATCAATTTATAAGGAAGAAGGCAGAAAGCATTGGGTGAGATCTGGCTCTGTCTACAGTTACAGGACATTCGGCAATGTTTTATTTTTGCTTACTCTTGATTTCCTCATCTATAAAATGAGGAATGATAATGTGTATTTCACAGGTTTTTATCTGGATAATAATTGATGATTTATATGAGACATTTCTCCAAGTACTTGAGACCATACCAAAGAAGAATTCAGCACATGGTAGCTGTTATTATTTGTAAGATCACAGAGTAATATTTCTTTATTCTTTAAGGCCTTAAAAAACCTTGGGCAAGAAGAAAAATGAATCATAACCCATTTGTACTCATGAGTGTACCTGAAATGTCAAGCCCAGAACTACTATATCCAGTAATAGCAAGATAACCTGCACGTGGAGTAAAGGATTTTAGCCTACTTATGGGTAACATTTCTATAGCTGCAGAGATGAAGATAGCAACATGTAGAATCAGCCACTGTGGTAAGGGTGAGTAGGGCAGAGAAGAGGAGCAGCCTAAGTGGACTGACCCCTGAGAAGCTCGGACCATTTCCTTATTTCAGTTGCCTAGTCCACCTAATTTAAACAGTATACTGTCAAATACCATCACTGCACTTTAAAACATGGCCACTTAAAATAAGACAAAAAGATAAGAGAGGATGTTAAGACTGTGCCTAATACCATTATTACACTGCATCTTGAAAGGCAGGGAAGACCCAGCAGTACCAAAAGTACTTTCCAGGAATGTGGCCCAGCTGCACAGTAAAGTATTTTCAGGCAACAACAGCCTTTCAGAAATTAAATGTAGAGAAACAGACTCCTGTGGGCTAATCTGTCAACTTTGAGAGCTGGATAATTAAATTCTAATTAACACATTTTATCAAATGATAAATTCCTCTCTCACTTAAATATCTTCTCTAAGGTATCTATATGTCTCAACTAATTGCATAAACAGGTGCTTCAGGCTATTATCATTTTGTCAATTCAAGAGGCAGCTTTTACAAATCTCACATCTCACCTGCAGAGCTGACCTATTAAACATTCATTTTATAATTATCCACAAAACATAATCTCTTTGATAGATATTATGCCCAACAGGACACAGGCGATTCTCACACTGACAGTGCATTCTTTTCCTGCCTGCCCACACTGTGACAAACATGACCAGACTACAATGTTTATTTGGGCTTTCAATCTCTTTAGGCTGTTGGCCCTATTTAAGTAAACCTGCAGCAAAATGGGGTAATCAATTTGAGTCATGTTCCTAGAGTTTGAGAACTTAATTGCCTTTATTAATTATTCATATGCTTCAAGCAGAAGAGCCTTAGCTTTTATTAATTTTCTGTTCTTGGGAACCGTGCAACTGTATCTTAAATGTCTTTGTTTTTTACCCTTCAGGTTAAGAAGTTGGAAAACTGGACAAAGAAACACAAGGGAAAGAAAGGTATGCTTGCTTGGAAACAAAACCTAGAAATGATGGGCAATGTAATCATTACCCCTGTATCTTCCTGAGAGCCTTGAAGGTCTAGCAGGGGAAGGGCAAATATAATAGGGGTCCAGGCAGAAAGTCCAAAAATAACATAGTGCTCCAACAGGGTGCCTAATTCTGCTCCAGCACTGTCACCCACATGCTGGGTGCTGGGTGGCTGTTGTCATGCCAAGAAGCAGGCTGGTTTTCATGATTTTCCTCTGTCAACTGAGGCTGGGGAAGATATGTGATCACCTGTGTTGCTTGGAAAGGTTCTCTGTCTGGAAGCATATATACACACACACACACACACACACACACACACACACACACACAGTGAAGCCATCTAGAACAAGGTTGCGTCTGGGCAAGGTGGTGGCTTAAAGAGAGGAGATTCTGAACATGAATCTCCGCCTCAGCAGGGGTCTAGAATGAGTGTGTGGACAATGGGTTTGCTATTTGCTAGTGTTCATTCATGGAAGTGATGCACAAGAGTCTGTTCCAAGCACTGTGGCTGTCGCACAGAGCCCTGTCAAGATAAAGCGCTCCACAGATGTCTACCAGTCCTGAGAGATGGAATGTCCCACAGAATACAGAGCTTCCTTCACCAGAAATTTCAATTCTTTCTGAAACTGCGGATTGCTACTGTCTTAAGTTTTGGGACAAAATAAATAATTATTTGGGTGTAACTGCTAGACTAGGTAATGAGGCAAAGGATAGATAGAACTGCAAGAATATAGACTGATCCACTGAAATTTCTGATAAGTAGCTAAACCATTATCGTCATTTTAGATAAAATAGGTCTTTTATGATAAAGAGGTATAAGAACTTTAAAAGAGATAAGTGACCATCGTTTAGCTTGGGTTATCCTAGACACTGCATTTCCTGAATTCTGCCCTGCAGAGTAATTCATCAAATGAACACAAGAATGTGATTTAGGTCTTACAGCTCTAAAAAGTTATTCTATACAAAGGAATCTTAAGATTAGATACATCTTTTCTTTGATCAGATCAGACGTGTTCTTTTTCTTTCCTTGGCTAAATACATACAGTCACATACATGAAGCCTGGGTCAGAACTGTCCACCTTCAACATTCAACATTATCCTGCAGTACAGACTGTATTCTTGCAGAATCAACAGTCATGTTACATATTTAGCTGTAGCTGGGGGCGGAATTGTAGGGAAACGTATTACATAATTAGACTATAATTATTCTGGCATTGTATAATAAAGAGCTCATTTCCTAGTCTGTAGCAAATGACAGTCACTTGCCTGCCTGGGGTTATGGTAGATGCTTTGAATGTCCTTGAATGCTCTAAAGAGCTGGAGGTGCTCATGGTCTGGGTCATTGTCTTCCCTTAGGCTGGGCCCAAATCTGGTAGACCTGGGGAGCTTCAAACCATGCACAAGCATGTGCGCACGCACAAACTAAGGAAGGGAGAAAAAACCTAGGTAAGGCTAAGGCAGAACCAGCTAATAAGCAACAGCAGAAGCTGGTGTGGAACATAAGAGGATCCAAGTTCTGGGCAAGCCTGCCTGCCTGGGCTACTGCCTTCCTGGGTCAAGTCATTTACCAGCTTCATGCTGATCTATATGAAGCCTTTGCATTATGACCTCAACAATGGGTCCAACTCCTTCAACTGTTTCCAGGCAGTGAGAGGTAAAAGAAGCTATAGCACAAGGTATTTAGAAACTTGCAGAATTTCTCAAGCTGATACAATTTTGGGAAGTTTGCAATGTTCTGGTTTTATCAGCACAGTCACCTGAAGCCTCTTTCTTTTGGCCTGTGTTGGCTGCAATGTTTATTTCAAACTGCCAGACCTGCAAGTATCCTGTTCACCATGGACAAGAGCCCCCGAGGCCACTGAGGGACCCCTCAAGGCCTGATCATGGATCCTTCTAGCATCTACCACAGGCCATCATATTTAACGTTGACTAGGAGAGCAGCAACACTTATATAAAATAAAACAACGGAATTGCCTCTTTAAGCAATGAAGTGTTGGTATGTTGCTTTTTTCCCATAGATATTATAGAGTTAAAGGATTAAGCCACACTATAATCTCTCTGTCGTATTTATTTATTGTAAAATATCTAAAAATAACTAAACTTTTTACCCTCAAAAGCAGTAGAGACATTCAGGAATAAGAACAATTAGTGCACATTATTTAAAAGCATAAATTACTGAAGTAAAAGATAATGTTATTTTCTAGAAAAATTGCATTAAGTTCTCTGGCACTAATAAACATACAGATTAAAAAGAAACCAAGGGATTTAACTAACTTAAATATTCACAACAGCTTTGATGCTATTCCTCATAAAGACCTTGGTAATCAGAACTCAAACATCTGAATTCCCACCATTTTGAGATTCTCTTTTAATCTTTTCCATCTAAGAAAAGTATTTGTTCCTGCACTTTACCTTTTAGAGCTATTTACCAAAAAGCCACTTCCCAGACCAACATGCATCCATGGAAAACCTAATTCTGTAGCTTTTTGTCAATTCATTTGCTTCCCAAGGACAGAAGAGAATTAGGTTCATCTCTGGAAGCAAACAAGTAATCAAGCTGAGAAATACAATATATATTTTTTTTGGTACCAGGGATCAAACTCAGGACCTTGGCCTTGCAAGGCAGGCAGTGAAACCACTAAGCTAAAGCCCTGGCTCTGAGAAATATAATTATTAAAAGGTCTAGGAATGTGGCTCAGTGGTACAGCATTTGCCTAGCATATGTGAGGCCCTGAGTTCAATCTCCAGCACTGTAAAAAGAATGTAATTACTACAGGGAGATGCTGTCTCACTTTACACTGTGCATGAAACTACCAGTGACCTCTCAGCTAGCCAGAGAAAGAAGCCATGCAGGGACTTTCCTGCAGTGTGCCAGGAAGCTGCTGGAGCCTGGCCCTCCCAGGGGTCAAAGGTAAAGAAGAGCCTTGGCCTTGCTCTATGGCTTAAGGAGAACAAGTTGAAGAGATCAAGGTCCTGAGAGCAAGTCACAGCAGGGCTGAGCCCAAACAGGGCTCACAGTCCACCTAAAGCAGGACTTGCCATGTGTGCCTCTGGGCCTGGGCAAACACTAAGGAGTCCAACTGGGGCTGAGCCAGTGAGAAGCCTGCTCTTGAAGTACAACACACCTGTAAAGAAGCCTAGCATCCATTTCTTGAAGATACTTTATGCACACATGGCCACAGACTCCATGAAAATGCTCCTGTGGCCACATAGCAATTCTTACAATCATCATAATAAATATACTGGCGGGTGCTCCCCTATAACAACCCAAGTAGGAACTTATAAATGTTCAAGGTAGGACAAGAAAGTAATCCTCAAAGGCTATTTTAAATCCTGATCTACTTATGCAAAATTAAGCAGGACTTTTCCTGAGTTATGATTTTAAAACTTTTGTAAATAGTGGGAAATATTGTCAAAAGAAGAAATGCTTCTGAATTATTTCATTATATCAAATGGCCCCTGGTTTAGCTGCTGCTTTTGGCCAGCTGCCATTACCTGTTCAACAGCTTCTAAACCCCTGGAATTCAGCTATAAACCTGTGAACATCAGCCTGCTGACAGGTAAGATTTTTCTAAAGAATTGTTAACTTCATGGTACTTATTTTGCCACATACCGTAACTTGAACTGTGAGCGAACTTCTCCATGTTCTATTTGAATCAGTTCATTATAGCAAGCAATTATGCTGCTATTCTCCATAAATCTCTGAAAAGAAAGCAAAGATAATACATAAGACATTTCCAATTATTTCTTAGAGAGTCAAATAGAGGAACTTAATAATTGTTCTTACCCCCAGGTAACTGTTACATAAGACATCTAGTAGGTAGAAAGAGATGAAATAGAAAAGTTGTCAAGGAGTCTGAAATGCTTGTTTAAATGCATGAGGAAACAAAAAAGCAGGCAATACTTACACTTAGCTCCCTTTATAATAAAGGTGGGATAAATATCATTATGAATATAGTCACATGAAAATAAACACAAGGCCACAGAATGCCTGTCGAAGCACGCTAATTACTAAAATAGTTTTGCTTCATGTTGTACTAATAAAAATCATCAAATCCCAATAGTCATCACATGCAGCTTGCACCACACCATGATCTCTTTTGTGGGGAGAGGATATTCTTTATCTTCTGAGTGCCTGACACAGAGCTCATTTAAAAACAAGTGAGAGCAACAAGAGAAGACAGACAATCTTAATGAAAAAGCGGCCAAAAATCTTATGCAGGCCTTTCTCCAAAGCAAATATACAAATGTCCAAGAGGCTCATGAAAAGATGCTCAATACCATGAGTCATTAGAGAAATGCAAATTGAAGCAGAGAGAGTGGTCACTTCACACCCAGTAGGATGAATACAATTATTTTTAAAAAAAAACCGGAAGTAGTGTTGGTGAGGTTGTGAAGAACTGAAAGCCTGTGCTGGTGAGGGTGTACAACGATTTTGTCACTGTGGAAAATGGTCCGGGGGTTCCTCAAACATTAAATAATTACCCTGTAATCCAGTAGTTCCACTCCTAGGTAAATATCCACAAAAAGTGAAAACAGATATTCAAACAAATACTTCTACAAACAAGTCTACAGCAGCATGATTCACAACAGCTGCAATAAAGAAACCATAAACATATACAAAAGTTAGCAACAGCCCAAAGTCCATCAATAGATGAAGAGACAGACAAAACTGTTGAAGGCACATACAGTAGAATATTATTCAGCCACAGATCATAATGAAAGACTGATATAGGCTGCAACATGCATGAACTTCAAAACATGTAAGCAAAAAATATACCAAAAGTCACATACCATATGATTCAGTACACATGAAATTATCTAGAATAGGTCAATCTCTAGAGACAGAATGCAGACTGGTAGCTGCCAGGGCATGGAAGGTAGCGGGAAGAGTCCTAGGAATAATGGCTTGAAGGGAAGAATCTCTATCTGGGGCTGATAAAATGTTTTTAGAACTAGGTGGAGGTGGCAGTTCTATGCACCCACTCCTACTCGGCACACGCTGTAGAAGGTCAGCACTCCTCAGAGAAGAGGACCCTTTCACACAACGATCCCAAAGCAACCTTTTGCTGTTGTTTGCTTTCAAAACGTATACACACCAGCAGTCTGCTGGATTGATAAATGTCTGCAAGCTAATGACCACCACTTTGAGCGCCTCTTTTAATTGTGGGAGCCTAACGTAACTTCTATTAATCTCATGATGTCTCAATACATTTAGTATTAAAATATTTACACAAGTTTTTCTTTTCCTGATGTATACATGTTTTGACAGACTCTGTATATAAAGTAATATTTGATATAGGATCAACAAGAAATTAAGCATTTTTCTTGCATGAACACATCAATATCTAATGAAAAATGATGAAACGAGAAAAAAAACAGTAAGTAAAAAATAGGAAGGGAACAGATTGAACAACAGTTCTAGGTGGGAATGAGGAAAATGCCTTCCATCTTAACTTATAAAAATATAGACCATGCAAAACTTTCTAAGCATATGGTTAGCAAACTATTAAGTAAAAAACAGAACCAGAATTCCAAAGTATGGCAGACTCCTTGGTTTCCTCTCTGACTCTAAGATAGCTAGATAGAGGAGGACATAGGGCCCTCCCAAAAGACACATTGCTTTGATTTCCTTGAAACAAGTTGGCCAGAGAAAGAATCACCTTACACACAGACACACACACACTCACCCTTAGACTGAATGGCTTCTCCCTGGCGAATACCTTTCAAAGCCCCTCAGTTTCCCTGAGTCTCTGATTCCCCAGCTTTCCATGTGGAAGTGGGAAAGACTAAGGAAAGAGAATAAGCCACAAACATATACCAGGGAGACATACTTTTTTGAAAATTCACAAAGCACAGTTAAATATGGGTAGGTTCACTTGAACCTTTAGATGGGTAAAAACTGTCTCAGCCTATAACAGAGCTTCAAGGGCTGTTAGCTGATGCTTTGCAGAAACATTTAAAAATTCTGTAATAAAACAAATGGTGGCCTAAGGATTTAGCTCAGTGGCACTGTGCCTGCCTGCAAAGTGCAAGGTCCTGTGTTTGATCCCCCGTACAAAAAAAAAAAAAAGTGGTGATGGTAGGGTTCTAGGGATTGAACCCAGGGTCTTTGCACTAAGTTACATCCCCAGACATTTTTTATTTTTTATTTTGAGACAGGTTTTCACAAAGTCACTAAGTTGTCCAGCCTGGACTCAAACTTGCAATCCTTCTGTCTCATCCTCCCAGAGTGCTAGAATTACAAGCATGCTCCACTGTGCCCAGCTGATAAAGTAAGTTTTGATAAAGCTGAGGTGAACAGAGAAAGCTTCTTGACACTGGACCTGCCAGAGGATTCAATATGCTTAAAGGCAAACTATACATATGCTTAAGGGCAACACTGCTAACATGCACTGTGAATTCCTGGGGCAAGGAGAAAGAACAGTCTCCTCTAATCCTCAAGTTCTCTATTTTCATGGAATACCATCGAGAGATCTGGGGACATCAGTGTCTCTTTGAACAGTTTGGGAAATCTTACTTTAGCAGACCCAATATAGAATTTGGATGAATGTGCTGTTGAGTATTTGACCTTGTCATCAGTGTGAGCTCAGGCTGTTCTGAGTTGGTTCCCTCTTCTGCACAAATAGAGAAAATACCAAATCCCTCATACGTCAAGGAGGATTGAATATATCACTTTGCCCCGGCCTTACAAATACTAAACTGTGGCTCCTTACTTCCTGCTCCACAGGAGGACTCTACAGGGAGAACTATGTCCCATAGCTGTACCTAGACATTTGTTGCACACAGTCACAGTTCCAGAAATACTTGAGATGAGTGAACATCAGCTCAAAAGAGAAACAGCATCCAAAGGTACCTCTGGCAGGATGCTAATGTCTAGAGGGCTCTGTGGGGACCAAGCACCACGATTGTCACTTCATACACTGGGCTCCAAAGGCCTCCAGGGGAGCTTCTGGGGGTATCTGATGGCACAATCTGTTCCCGAATCCCCACACATGGACCACAAACTGAAGGGCTGGTGAATCAGCCTGTAATGCAGGAATGAGTGTCAGCAAATGATTTCGTACAATCAGAATGACTCAGGAAGGGGAAAAACCTCCAAAAGTCAGGAAGAGCTAGCATATATGGAAGCTGGTCAGAGAGTTGCCAAAGACAAGATTTCCTGTAGAAATGCACAGCACTTGGAGCTCTGCCTCAGCACTTCTTGAGCCCCAGTAACTCAAGGAAAGATGCTGCAGGTCCCAGGTACATCCCTTGGAAAGAGCCCTAGTGACAGGGGCCCCTGACCCAGCTGGTGAGTGGCCTCAATCAGACTGGACCCAGCATTCAAGGCAGTCCCTGATGGATGCTGACTCCTGTGCTCCCACCACAGGTTCACTCACTGTGGTTCACTGCAAAGCTCAGTAACACAGCCAAACCCATGGAGACCACACCTTCCAGAGTGGCACACACAGCTTACAAAATGTATAAAGAGGAAACAGTGATTGTTTCTCCCAAGATTTTCTGTGAGCAGATGTGCATTCTCTGGCCTACAATCAAGATGCTATTGCTACAAAAGACACAGATCTCTGAGCCTCATGAGCCCATGGAGGAAGAATCACTGAGCTAAAAACAGAATCCTCAAAGACCATGCTACAGAATGTGAGGCTCTAATCCACATAGCCTATAGGAGTGAAGGTCTTTCTCCACTATCTCCCAGGCAAGGAGAAAAACAATGTCCTGAGGTCAGATGGTCCTGACTTGGGCTGGACAAGGTCAGTGTCGGGAGCTGGTGGGGTAGGGTGAGTAACATGATGCAGAGATCCATGAAGCCTGTGAATATTTCTAGGGTTACTTCTCAGAAAAGGAATAAGGAAGGTAAACTCAGCCACCACATGACTTCTTTGCTAACTGTCCTCTAGCAGTTCTCCACCCCAGACTCCAAGGCACCCACTGCACAGGACAGATTTCAGAGCCATGTGCTGGCCACTACCAGAGGTGGGGAGGTGGCAGGCACAAAACAGAACCAGGAGGGTGTGGAACCTTCCCAACCCGGTGTGTTCACTTCTATTTCACAGGGGGAACCACTGCATCACTGCAAAGCTCTTGTACAAACAACACTGCTGCCCAAACTGAAGCACACCCAAGCACACAGCAGCTGTTCCCCAGAGGCAGTTTCTGCTTCTCTGTAGCCTGCAAGCAAGAATGAATTGTTTGTAAGTCAAAGGTAGCAAAGCACCCAAAGGAATTTTCATGATCCAAAGGCACAGGCCATACCCTGTTTTTAAAGGGATGCATTATACTATCTCTTAGAGACTAACACTATTTGTATCAAAAGACCTCGGGATATATGGGAAGCCTAACTACTTACTATGTTGGCAAATCTACTTGAAGTAGTCAATCTCATATTAAAGCTGAATATCAGTGTCATTCAAATAGTTGTTACTCAAAGAATTTCCCTTTACTGATGTTTGTAGTTTAAACCAGGAATTCACAAGATAGTACAGGTCATTTATTTCAGTTTCAATTATCAGCAAAACTTGCATGGGCCAACTATGGAGCTCTGTCCTCTTTTTTTAAAAAGAACCACTTTCACATATTTAATAGAAGTGATAATATGATTGCTATGAAAGAATTTAAGCATACAAATGTTCTCCATAACTTCTCTATAAGAATTTGTTTTCTCTTAATATTATGAAACATACTTCTATAAAATTTATGTTTCAATTATCTTTTTCTACTCTATCTTTTATTCCTTTATTTTAAATCAATTCCATCATTTTCTTTTGATGTTCATGATCACAGTTTCACCTCCAGTCAAATTTTCACCATGAGATGCCTGCTGAGCCTTTCTATTCAGTTTGTGGGTTAGTCTCCTTGGAATAATCAACCTTCATCTTCAAGCTGAGTACCAGTGTTTTTTATGAAGTTGTCAATCAAAGAACTTTCTCTGGCTGTTATTAATAGTATAAACCTGGAGTTCCAGCATGCCTGTCCCTAGGGTATGAGTATTGGCTGGGTCCAGGCCAAGAGCCCTGTGTGCCAACTTGGTGAACTCATCTTCATATAGCAACACACACATGTTGAACTTGACCGACTAGACTGATTTTCATGAGCTTACTTGGGGACTACAGAATTTTGATCTGATATGACAAGATGTATTTTGTCATCATTCCATATCTATTGCTGATACATGAAGTAGTAAGAGAGAAAAAAGAAAAGCAAAATGCTTTTTCCAGCAGTGGTTCTTAACCATCCCATGAAAGCAGTTACTTGCCCCATGGACCTGGAGCTCATTTCCCTTAAAAGTTCTCATGCTGATCGCTTTGCTGTACTGGGAGACCCCGAGGTAAAGTGTTTACCAGTGAGGGTGTTGGTTCACCATTACATACCCGGTTGAAGCCTGCATGGAGAAGAGGAAGGACTGAGGCCTCTTCATGGTCATCAGATCTGCAGCAAAGCAGAAAATGTGGTCACTCGGCAGATACAAAGCAGGATTCCTCACACTGAGACATGGCATTAGCTCTGAGAGAGTGGCTTCCAGAACAGCACGCGCTACAGCATACCCCTGTCTTCAGGGACGGATCCCCTGTCTATCTCCCAGCTGCAAACAGAACACAAACAGTGGAAGACACTCCAGCAATGTGCCTGAAGGTGACACTGACACACTTGAGCGAGCAACCTGTTTCACTGTTCGGAGGGATCAAATGTATGGGAGTAGTCCCATCCTGAGACTGCTGTTCCCAGACCTGATGAAAGTACCACTCCTGCCCCAGGCCCTAGCTGGATCCAGTTCTCAGTGTGAGGAAGCCACAGGTCAGGACGGGCTGTAGAACTCCATGGCCAAAGGGGAAATAAGCATCAGCATAAAGACAAAGTTGGAAAGGAGGGAAACAAAACCTGGTCACTGTCACCCATTTTATGAGATGGTGTCGTACACTGAGCCTATGGTTGGATGGAGGATAAGGCAGAGGTGGGAGCTAGCTTGTCATGAGGGCTTCCCACAACTGGGCTGTCCTCATAAAGAGAGAAACATGTCCCTAGATAGCCAGCAAGCAGCATGGGGTACACATCCTGAAAATCGTAGAAGTGGAATAAAAGGATTGGGTGGAAATACTCATAGAAATACCAATAGAAAATAGGAAGAGAAGCTGGGTGTGGTTGTGCACGCCCGTGATCCCAACTACTTGAGAGACTGAGATGGGAGAATCCTAAGTTCGAGGCCAGTCTGGAACATGAACAAGGAGTACTGTTTCAAAAAGGGAGGAAGGGAGGGAGAGAGGTAGGGAGGGAGGGAGGACAGGAAGTGAAATTCCAGTGCTTATTTATGGCATTGCCCATAGCTGATCCTGCCCTACAAAGAAATTCTGTATTCCTTATTCCCTCTTTCCCTCAGGAACTCAAGCTTCTGCACTATCCAAATGACATGTCAAAAGGGGTAGGAAAAGTGTTCCAAAGGTGTTAATAATATTCTATTTCTTAAGATGGGTGACACTGACACAGACGTTCATTTTATTATTACTGTCTATATGAAATGTTGGATAATAAAAAGAAGAAAAAACAGGCAAAATCATAAACAAGCCATAGTAAGCCACTACTTGTCAAGGACAGGAATCATTCTTGCTCTGAGAAGGAAAAGGTGTTTCATTCTAGGGCCCAAAGAACAGGTTTAGGCTTGGGGAAAGGCTGGGTGGCCCAGCACAGTTCTAGCAGCCATCTCCAAGTCTCTAAGATGCTGTTAAGATCTCAGAGTGGGCAGAAGACAAAGGTAATAAACAAGGCTGACAGGGGCTGACCTCTGGCTTCCACCCCTTGCAATCTCTCCTCCCACGAGGATGGCAGGTGTAAGGAACAGAGGAGACAATTCTTCGCTTTCTTTGGAGTTATCAAGCGAAGGGGCTCAAGGAGTTGCATGTGCGTAGAAAGACTGTGGTGAGAGCAGGACTTTGCAGCCACACTTTGCTGCAAGCCAATATGGCTTGGGAGCAGTGTTCAACTCTCCCCTTGGCCAGCTTTCTTATACTTTCTCATCGGAGTTGCTAGCTTATTAGTTCCTTTGTTGCAGAATTCTTGTCAAGCACCACAATAAAGTCCAAAAGGTCCTAGTTCCAATGAAGGTCCTACTCCTTCTGAAGCTAATCATAGCCATTAGCTGACTCTAACAACTTCTGTTGCTTGTAAAGCTTGTAACCAACGCAACTTGCACAAATAGCCCTCCTCTTTGCTGGTTGGTACCAACACAAACCACACTGCCCTGTTCTAGCCACACAACAACAGCCCCATCTACACATTATCATCCTTCTCTTGGGGGGCAGTTAGTGCTTCTTTGTTCCTGTGCTACCATTTGTTTCTTCTTAAATAAAAATTGAGCACTTTCCCCATATCTTTTGTTCAAAGAAAAAAGATAAACTGGAACAATGTTCTCTCCAAACCTCCTCCTCAGTGTTTTACTCATTTCTGGCATATAATGATGATGAATAAACTTTATTTTTCCTGGGGTGCATGGGAATGTGCTAACCACAGTTATATAAGGTAGGAAGAAAAACCTAAATATTTCCAGAAATGTGTGAAAAAAACAAAAAAATACCAAAGCAAAATGTAAAATTGATATTTTAGGGCCCAACATATGCCCACTGGGTAGCCAGCTCAAAACCTGGGTCACAGGAGACAAACACTTTAGTGTGAACAGTGCCGGCTCCTGCCAGGCTGAGGTGCTTACGCTGGTGACACCACCGCGAGGATCACTGTGTGCTCCGAGGGGTTCGTGGCCCGGATCGACCTGCAAAGACAAGGTTCCAAATCAAACAGGGTGACCTATGTTGCATTAAATAAACAGGGGACTTCTGTACACTGAAAGTGGCCCCAGACCTGTTCTCCCTCTGGAGAGACTGTCTGAGAACAGATAAAAGACAAGAAAAAAGATTCCCTTATGGATTAGAATAATCTCTTCACTTTTTAAAAATTGTGTTAACTCCCAGGCAATTATCTAACAGTCAGACTGCCAATTCTCCACTTCAAAAAATGGCAGATTCCATATGTGTGTGTGTGTGTGTGTGTGTGTGTGTATATGTATTTTTTTTTTTTTGTATCAAGGATTGAACTCAAGACCTTGTACTTGCAAAGCAGGCGGCAGAATCACTGAGCTAAATCCCGACCCCTATATTTTGTTTTTTGATTGAAAAAAATGGCAGTCTTATAATTCCTTAGTTATCAGTTTGGACTTGGGGAAGCTAACTGGGTTGGATCTTTTTCCTTTTAAAATAATAGTTTGGAAAGCCGACCTTATAATAAAATTTACAGCACTTGCTGGCAGACAGATACACAAATAGCCTATTAAAGATGGTTCAAAGAGATGTCCAAAATTTTCAGTTGTTCTGTTGTTTGTGCTTCAATACTTTAAGCAACTCAATCATCAGCTGGAGTGAGAGATGTTGCAATATGGTAACTGTCATTATAGAATATTTGTTGAACTAAGACCACCTGTGTATAGTTTACTCCCTAGTAATTTAACTGGATCAAAATGCTTAAGGACACAGAATGCTAAGGCCTGTGAGTCTTAGCAGATGTGCTCTGCCGAAGCTCAGAGTTTGGACTGTTCTGGTCAGGGGATCATGACATAGAGAATCTTTTTATAAAGGGCCACATTCTCGAATCACAGTGCAAAGCAGCACACTTGTTTTGGCCTGTTCCCTTGGTATGGTCTCTGAATCTTGAGATTTCTCAGGAAAAATCATTATCACTAAGGCCAAAACTACACCTGAGTGATTTGTGAAACATGTACTCGTTTCTCCCTAACTAGGAATTTCTGCTCCTCTCCATGTTAATGTATTTGTGCTATCTGTGCCCCACCACTGCCACCAACACAGCAGCTCCTATTGCTTCAACCTCTTCAATTCCAAAATTCCTTGGCTTTTCTCAAAGTATCTTCTTCTGCCCTACTTCTTCAGACCCCATTCTGTGTGTGCAGTAGGCACAGGAAAATGATCAGCTGCCACCTTGCTGGAAAGCAGGTCCCCTTGTGGGGTCAAAGGTGCTGGACAAGCTCTTCAGAGAGCAGGCCTGAGCTCGCAGAGGGCCAGGTCAGCACCTTCAGTGCTGCACAGACAACTTTCCACTCCACTTTCCTGAAGACCAGGTGCTGGCAAGGTGAAGCTACATTTGTTTTACCCTTAGAGCCCACTGGAAACAGATAAATACCAGTGCACATCAAATGAAAGACACACAGCAACTCAGGAACACTCTAGGGAAGCACTGTGCACTCCTCACCATCCCTGGCTTCTCCCACTCCGGGGAAGTGGTGTGGACACTGCCAGGGTTATGCCCCAGAGGTGGGCTTAGGCAAGGAGCTAAAAACACATGATGAACCCGAGTGGGCTGGAGAACGTCCCTCTTGGCTTCCACCTTTTAGGTTTATTCCTACTGCTCAGCTCTTCTCTCTCACCACACCAAAGGTGCTTGTGAGGTAAGAGAGACCTGGACCTCATCCTGAGTGAGAGGACTAAAGCAGGCCTGGTAGGGCACAGGAGGAGGGGCAGAATGATGGAGTTCAAGCATATTTGCCAGGCCAAGGCCCAGTCCGGCTCTGAGCCAGGGATCTAGGGTTACAGACAACAATAAAGGATGCCTGTCTTCCAGGAGTGTGCACTCCCCACTCTTCTCCTTCAGGAACATTTGCTAATGAGCATTCAGGAATCCTGTTGCCTCATTATGAGCTGCAATGGTCACCAAATGCCCAGCCAGGTACAGACATCTGGCCCCTGAACTGCAGGTTTACCCCTTATTTGCCCATGAGCTATGGCAGAGGCACCCTGGTTTAGACAACAAATCTATCTCTTTACATTCAAAGAAGAATATAAAGCTTAGTTACTAAATAAGGCCTTGGCTTGAATTATCTCCTCCTTTTTAACTGTTCAGTGAAAGTGTGTCTTAAATCATTCTATGTATGCCTAAGGACTGTGGCATTTATACTATAGAACCAAATGAAGGTTAGGAAAAAGCTAATACAGTACTTAGATAAAGGGCTCAATTCTATTCTGAGACATTTTTAGAAAAAAGAAAATATACTTAATAATAAAATAGCATCTAAATATCTTATATGTATATATGTGTGTGTGTATATGTGTGTGTAAGAAAATTCTCCTTTGAGAAAATGAGACTCTTTTTTTTAATTGAGTTTATTGGTACATTTTATTTCATTATTGGGATCCTGTACCTTTACATGACAGGTCTTGGTTCTCATTTTTTCCCCTTGTCCCTGCCCTCCCTTCACCCCTCCTCCCCTCCCCATTTACAAACACTTTATTTCCATTTTTTCATTTCCTCATATTTTTTTCTTTTCCCTTATTACCTTGCCCTTACCCTTCCCACTTTCCCTACACATTTAAGAAAATGAGACTCTTCAATGAGTAGCAAGGCACTGCTTGTGATAAGAAACTTCTCTTAATCCATTAATTTCCTTTCTGTACCAAAGTTTCTAAGGAGCCATTTCTCACCTTTCTTTTCACTTACTAATATTCAAGACAACACCAGCTTCATAAGTAATTGGCCTCTGTCCTGGTCTAGCTTTTCATTAGTGACTTCTTTCTGCCTGGCTTCTGCTAAATGGCTCAGCGCACCCTGAGCCACCTTTTGTGATTGTGCATTTATTTACACACAGGCTTGTGTTTGCTCCCCAGAATGCAGCATTTCTGTGAGCATGGGGTGGGGTGGGGGGCAGGCCCTTTGAAGACACTCTGCTGCTGCAAAGTGGCCGCCTTCCCTCTGTTTCTGGGAAGCCCGCTTCAGGATTGGCCCATCTGTGTGAGGCACGGAAAATCACACATTTCACACATTTCTGATGTTCATTCTGGGACAGAATAATGAAGCTGAAAATATCGGCTTTAGATCCAAACTCTATCTGTGTAATGAGAACTGTATGATTTTTTTTTTGTGTGTGTGAACAATCCTTAGGGTAGGAAGAGGGGTAAGCTGTAGTTTCGAGGTGGGCCCAACTCAGACCTCAGAATTCAGTACAACTCAAATGTGGAGACATAGGAAGGCGAGATAAGTGCACAGGGAGGAACTGTAGCTTTTGTCACAGAACCCTGGGTATGTTGCTTAGTGAGGTTGACATAGGTTATAGAAATATTTGGGATGAAACTAAAGATATCTATAAACAAAGCTTATTTTGAGCTATTCCGTGGGCAAAAGCACGATATAGAAGGAGCAAAGTACCTGCACACTGCTTCTGCATCGAAGTTCCGAGTCTGCCTATGGTCAATCACAATAATTTCATGATGCTTATCTAGAAAGCATTCGAGGGCTGATTCTGGAGTCCGAGCAATGTTGCATCTGTAACCAGCTCTGTCACAGGCCCACCAGAAGCCGTCACTCTGACTATCTTCCTTTGCAAAGATTAGTAAGACCTGAAACACAGAGAACAGAGCACCTTGGCAGAAGTCACAGTCCCCAGAGACTGCATCACAAAGAGGCCTGAAATATACCAGGAATACGGGGGCTCTGAGCACTTCCTGCACTCTGGGAGGGTGAGTCAGGAGGACTGCAAGTCTTAGCCCAGGCTGGGCAATTGAGTAACTCAGTAAGACCCTGTCTCAAGAAATAAAAAATGGGCCGGGGATGTCACTCCATGTGAAGACCCTAGGTTCAATCCCTAGCGCCACAAACACACATGAGGCTCTACTTGAAAGCTACCTGGTTTGACTGGTTGCAGGGGCTTTTAAACAAGTTACTGCATCTCTGTGGCCTACAGTCTTGGCTATGAGATATGATCAGAACATCAATTCACAAGCTAGTGTAAGACTTGAGTGATTAGACACGGACAGGTAGTCGCTCTGGTGAGGATTCCGTTTGCTGCAACTTCCAGTATTTTGAATTTCCTAATTAGCTTTATTTTCAAAGAAGACAAGCAGTGAGGTTATCAACAACATAATGAATGCAGGTAAAGTGATGACTTGCAACACGCATCTATTTCCCTCCAAGTCTGAGGCCCTCTCCACACACACAGCTCTCAAACACCTACGGAGTCACAGGAACATAAGGAAGTTCAAAACAACCTCAGAAACTCATTCAAACGCTCAACCCTTGCCAAAGTATGAAAAGAACAATCACGTGGCATGAAACTGATAGAAGTAAAATGGGGAAAGTTTGCCTCTATTTGTTCTCTGAAAAGCCCCACCCTTGGAATAGAAGGAAGCGATGCTTACAGTTTTTCACTGGGCTCAGGAACCCAGATTCCACACGAGCCAGAAAGCCAGTGATAGCCCCACCACCACCTAACCCACTCGTTGATTTATGCTCTGCCTCCCACACTGGAGAACAAAGCTCCAGGAGAGCGGAGACGTGCAGCCTTGTTCCCTGCTGCCCACCACCCCCATACCCCAGCCTGGCCCTAAGGAGGTACTCAGTAAATATTTGATGCTTGACTAACTACTTGTAGGATTTTTTCTTTTTTTGAGAAATACAAGAGGCTTTGTTATTTTTTGTTTTTGTTTTTGTTTGGAGACAGGATTGTAGATGAACAAAATAAAGTCTCCTTGATTGTCATGTGGAATGTTAATAAATGATAAGAACTACACAACATGCACCAGAGCCGAGTGCCGTGAGCAGGCAGAGGTGGGTGCGGGCGGAGGTGTGGAGGAGGTAGCCAGGAAAGGAATGGCTGTCCAGTGGAGAAGCCCTCAAGGAAGAACTCCAGGGGGCCCTAAGAGGCCACAACTGTGTCTGAGGTATTCCAGGGACCACAGGGGAGCCTGTGTGATGGAGGGAAGGAGAGGAGAGAGGCCAAGTTCATAGGCCAGGTCACAGTTCGGCACAAACATTTACAAAGATGAAGTTGCATTAATTATGCTGTTTTGTTTCTGTGTTCCTGAGGCTTTGACATCTGGGCCTTGCTGACAGCCTCTCCCAGGAGTAACCAATTCCTAGAGCTAGAAGACCATTCTCCTGGGAACTCAGCTTTCCTGTGCAGACCAATCCAGAGCCCACACCCTAAACACCTCTCACAGGATTCTTGAACTCTAGGCAGCTGTGCCCCTGCCCTACTCATTGAGGGCCAAGACCAGGTAATTTGGAACAACCTCTATCACCCAGACCACCTGAAACACCCAAATGAACCAATCCTAAGCCTGTCTGCACACACCATCCCACAGACACCACAGCAAAGCTCTGCCCTTGTTCTCCTGTCCCTCATCCCCTGACTGGCTGCATTGCTGTCCCGGGCAGCCCTGTGTGGTGTGGCATGACTCCTCATTTTTCCAATGGCAATTGTCCCCTGATCTGTTAGACTATCATTGAATAATAATAAAGTCCACATTTTAAAACAGGACTATCTATAATATAAAGACATGTACTAGAGAATTTCTTTGGGTATTATTTAAAATTCTTTCCATTTAAAAAGCATTGATTTAGAGAAACTGCTTTTTAATTATTCAAATCCTAAGCAAAGTGAAAAATCTATAGGGAGAAAAAAATATACATTTTTGAGTAAAACACTGTGGTAGTCACCTTTGTTAATGGTGCGATAGGATCCAACCAAAATCAGACTCTTTGTCTCCATCTCCAAGACCATAGCTGAGCTAATAATATTGTTCCTGGAAATTTGGAATCTGAGCAGAGGGACCCAGAGGTGGAGGATTAGGACCCATGGCCCATTAGTAGTACAGATATTAATGGAAGAATCTTAAATTCTCATAGTCAGTGTGTTCAGAGGTGCCCGTTCCCAAGGCATGGCTTTTCTTTGGACTCTTCCTTGGATTCTACAAAGAAATCCTGTACTTTCTATTTCTTATCCATTTATTTACATTTTTGCATAAAGCAGTGGTTACCAAAACCCCAAAACCATAAACACTTCAGCCATGCAGTCCTTCTTCAGCTTTAACATTTTACTTATCAATATTTATAGTTTAATTGTTAGACTTAGCCTTTCATTAATATTTACTGACCATTCACTAACGCAAATCTCATAACACGATTTTGCAAAATATATTTCCAAAAAGTCATCATTAAAGGCGTATATAGCTGAACTTTACTTCTAAAAAGGAAAAGCAAACTGACCCCTCTGCTTGCTGTAAATTCTATACTCAACATTCATTCAAAAATATTTACTGATGATGTATTACACAACAGGTTAAGAACTGGACTAAAAAGAGGACAGAGTCAGCCAGAGGCCAGAGGCCAGTTTCTGTCCCTCAGAGCACAGCAGGAAGCTGGAGAAGCAGATGGTTACAGTCAATGCACTAACAAGTGGTGGCCCCAGACTGATGGAGCGTGGACAGGAATCTAGGCAGGAGGAGGCAATTTGCCTGCAGTGATCTGACTGCACAGTTGGGAACCCAGCAAAAGAGCAGAAGATAAAGAACAGATCTGGGCAGAAGCCTGAAACAATGAGGAAACATTTTCCTTCTGGGGCAGACCTTGGCCAACTTGGGTTCTGTCCAGGGTCAGGACACAACTGTTGGCAGCCTCCCTTTGCATGACAGAACCAGATCAAAAAACTGATCAAACACAGCATTATCTACAAACAAGGTAAAATTATGATCATCCTGTGACATTTGAAGATTTTTGTCAAATCATTGTAAGCTCTTTTATTGTGAGTTATTCATGTACAGAGGAAAAAAAAATAAAACAAGTTTTCATTCAGCACCCTGTAAAACATTCTCATGACCGAGATTTCACTGCTTTACCAAGAGGTTATCAAGAATAGTTGAACAGTGCTTGCCACTCACTTCCAGCTGTATAAATTGGAATAGGAAGGAGGCATCTTTTTTCTGCCTTGGTGACCCTGCCATTCTCCTGGGCTTCAATCTGCTTCCGGCCTACTACCTTCTCTGCCCCCAGAGTTGTGCACCATCCCTGAGCTCCTTTGATGAGCGTGACAGGTTTTCCTGGCTTCACTTCCTCGGGGACATCTCCAGGCTTCTCACCACAAAAGTGTCCTCACGTAGAATGATAAGCCTGACTGTCCCTGGTTCCATGCCCTGAATCTCGAAGGCTGCTATGCTCTGTGAGCGTCCCCACAGCCAGCTGGCTCTCCTCACTCCATGTACATTCAATTTAAGTTCACTTATGGCATCATCTCTTTTCATTTCTTTGTTGCACCGTGGTCTCTGCTGGCTCACTCCCTCTCTTAGTGATCTATCCTTGCATAAAGTCATGTGGTTTATCTCTGGGAGTCAGGAAGCAACACAACTGCACACTTTGCTGTCTATTTCTAAGCTAAGTGTCAAATAGGCAGTGACCAATTGCAGAGCCTTTCAAAAAAATGGTATGGAAGGTCACTGACCTTGCTGCATATCTGTTGCTTATATAGTGACCTGTAAGAGTGAGAGAAAAGTTTGTAGTCTACACAGTTATTTACAGTTAATACATACAATAACTATAATGTGAAATACATTTTGGAGAGTTTGGTATTCTCTGATTATTTTATGAAATTTGTGCACCTCAGACCTGTACAAAACTACTTAGCCTGCTTTTCAAATATAACTTTAAAGACCTCAAACCATCAGGTAGAGCCTCTATTTCTAGAAAAACTTTGCCTACATCTTCCAGGAACCACAAAATTTAATTCATCTTTCATCACAAGCTCAAATGAGTCTAAGGGCTGACCCAAGGCTGGGTGAAAGAACACAAAACATGGGCCTGCAGGTGATGGCAGTGAACCAGAGGCTGCAACTCTCAGGCATTGTCAGCTGACCATTCAACCACCGATGGATGGGAGACCCCACAGATGAGCACAGTGACTCCTGGGCAAAGGAGTGGCAGAACTGGGGACTGCATCTCCCTGTTTCTCTTCCAGTGATCTTTTCCAGCTCCAGCCCATGTCATCTTGTCCTGCTGGAAATTCTTGAAGCCATTTCTTTTGCAAGTTTTATCAAGAAAAAGTTGAGAACTATCTTTTTGAGGATAGAAATAATCTGCCTAGACAGCTATATCAGTCAAGCTTTTCTGTCACAAATGCTCCACACCACAACCTGAAGGCGGAGAGGTCTATTTGACTCATTGCTTAGGGGAATTCAATCCATGGTTCGCTAGTTCCAAGGCAGAAGGGGCATGGTGGAAGGGGACGTTGTAGGAAAGCTGCTCAACCCATGGTGGCCAGGGAACAGAGAGAGAGAAGGAGGAGTTGAGGACAAGAATACAACCTTCCAGGTCACTCCCACAGTGACCCTCTTCTTCCAGCCAGGCCGTAGCTGTGACCAGCAGTCAGCTGTGAACTCATCAATGGACTCAGCAATGATCTCCATTTCCAGAAGCCCTGCCTCTGAACATGAGACTTTTGGGGGATATTTTAGATCTAAATCATAACAACAGCAAAATTATTTTCTCTGGTGAAGGCTGACTATGAAAAAGATGAAAACAGAGGTTTTCCTTAACTGAAACATGACATTATGTGTTCATTATTACTAGTGTTCTTTCTAAATACACATCACCAGATGGATTCCAATGTCTACTAGTAAACACCCAATTTCAGAATACTGTTTGTCCTTAAGCCTGACTCTGGCAGCAAGGAGATTCTAGACTAGACAACATGTATACATCTTGTAAGCTGCATCCACATCACACTAAGAAACTGGTCAGTGTGATGAGAAGAGCAGATAATTTAAGTGAAAATAAATTGGTCTGGGAAATTGCTTTAAGTGTTCTTAGAAAAGTGATGCTGGTAAGAGCTATCATTTAGTAAGAAATTTCTATTGACTAGCTATTATACCCAGAGCTCCTGAAATTAACTTTCTCATGTATTAACCCTCTACCAACTCTTTGGAGATGAGCACAATATCCATTTTACAGACAGAAACCAAGGCTTAGATGGTTAAGAGACTTGTCCATAGCCATCCAGCTAGCAGGACATGAACTGAGGCTGGCTCGCCCTCAGCATTAGGTTAAATAACTTCTCTTTTAGTTTTATTTTTAACCCTCTAAAATATTGGGTCTAAAATTCCTAACAACCCTGTGGCTCCATGAAACTGGCTGGTCTAGGTAGAAGACACAACCAACTCAGCGACAGCAATGACAGCGGGAAGGGATATGTGACTAGAGCAGGCTGCTTGGTCTGTAACTCTGTCATTTCACTGCGCATCTCCATCACAAGTTTCACTTAATGTGTGATGGTCAGCTCCCCATGAGGCCATGTGATCACCAGTATGTAAAACCCCCAATACACAATGGTTCCAGAAAAGTTCATGACCATACAATATGGAGTAAGAAGTGTTGTTTGTTTTGCGTTTTTATTTGTTTTGCAGTGGTAAGGATCAAACCCAGGGCCTTGGGCACATTAGGAAAGTGCTCTACTACTTAGCTATACCAGCAGCCCATGAAGAAGAAGGTTTGGAAGGAGATCTGCCTTGAGGAAAAATCCTTGATCACAGCTGTGGGGATCTGGTTCCAGGTTCACTGGAAATCCCAGTGTGAGGGAGTGAGGACAGGATTCTCCAAGCAGAAACATATTAGCTCTACACGCTGGGGAAATAAATGTGCTCTAGGCATTGATGAAGAAAAGGTCATTTGGTTTTGAGACAGTATCATGTTGATATGAATTTATTGCCCCATAGTATTTTCCTCACTTTTTATTTTCTTGCCAAGATTGGAAAATAAGACTTTCTTTGAGTCACATCCACTCACCCATGAGAGATGTGCTCTTGAGCACCCTGCTGCCCTGCCAGCCCATTCCACTCCCACCCATGTGCTGCTCCATGTTCCTGTCCCAGTTTCCTCGGTAAACTCCAAAGTGCACAATCCAGCAACCACATCCTGTAATATTCTTACCAAGCCATTTCCTCCCAAGCCCTAAGGGTTCTTGGCTGATGTTGCTAATTAATATTTTTGGCATTCCAGTGAAATAACAGAGCAGATATTTTTCTTCAAAGGAAAACAAAACAAAACAAAACAAAACAAAAATGAAAGCACTAGGACGTAGTGATTTTTCCAAGACATTTGCGAAGTTGATAGCAGAAGCACAATACGTGCCTCTAAAGTCAGAATTTATGAACAATAAAACCTCCTTTCCAGACGCTGTGTGTGGGCAGGGAGCACATCACTTCCCCACCCTTGCAGCTCCTAGCATGGGGCCTTGCACAGAGTAGGTGCTCAGTAGATGCTGAGTGGATGGATCAAGGAACCAAACCATGTTTCAAGAAACCAAGTAGTAAAGACAGCCTAGATCCTAAGTTGTACTTCTTATCATTTTTTCAGAATCTCTTAATTCTTTTTCCAAACTCAGAGAGGGATTCTTGGCCAGAGGCACTGCTGTTGTCTGGGGCCAAACTCATGCAGTGGGAACAGGTGAGGTACCCAGCAGCACTGCGATGCTACAGCTCTTGCTT
Source organism: Fukomys damarensis (assembly GCF_012274545.1). Taxonomy (NCBI): domain Eukaryota; kingdom Metazoa; phylum Chordata; class Mammalia; order Rodentia; family Bathyergidae; genus Fukomys; species Fukomys damarensis. Next base: position 59,709,072 of record NW_022900913.1, on the reverse strand, counting down.
AGGGTGGTGGATTTGCAGAGTTCAATTTATTATTACATTTCAAAGACTGTGTGTAAATCAAAACTATTTCTATACACTTTGATATCAAATGTAATAAACTCAAAATTACAGACAACTGTTTTACAGTTAAGGAGGAGTGGCATTATCAAGGGATATTTAAGTCCTACAAAGGATTGTTTATTTGAAAGGACAGAAATATAACTCAAGACTTTGTTATAAAATGTGACTCTTTAGCATGTATAATATATGCATGCATGTATTATGTAATATAAAATCAAATAAAAATGAAATATATTCATCATCAAAGCTAGAGTTATGGAAATGAATAAAAGAGCTATAGATTGGGAGAAAATGTTCTCAATATCTGACAGAAGATCTGTAACAAGAATATGAAGAAGGTAAAACCCTTCTTCAGTTCAATAACTTTAAAAAATTAACTCACTTAAAAAGAGACCAAACATCACATTACAAAAAGTAATAGAAAATGGCCAATAAGCAAATAAAAATGTGTTCATCATTAGTCACAGAGAAATGCAAATTTACATCACAGTAAGAGTATTACAGTATTAATGCAAGATAGTAGCTAAATTAAAAAGACTGACAAGATCTAATATTACCAAGGATTTGAAGTAATGATATTTCATGTCACTTATAAAGGTATAAAACTGTGTAACCACTGTGGGAAAAGTTCTGGAAGTATTTTAAAAAAACTATATATCAGTTTTTGAAATATTCTTAGGCAAGGGGAAAAATAATCCATATTTGGAAAGGAAGAAAATAATCTTGCACATAGAAAATGCTAAGGAACATACAAACATTAATAAACACTAATAAATGAATTCAGCAAGGTTATAGGAATCCAGATGGCTAAAACAACCACAAAAAATAAGAATAAAGTCACTACCAAAACTTACTTTAAAGCTGCAGTAATCAAAAGAGTGTACTACTGATATAAAGACATACATATAAATCAATAGAATAAAATGGAGAATCCAGAAATAAACCCTTATATTTATGATTAGTTGCTTTTTAGCAAAAGTGTCAAGGCAATTCAATGTGGAAAGAAGAGTATTTTTCACAAATGCTCCTTGGACAACCAGCTATGCCATGCAAAAGAATGAAGCTGGATCCCTACCTCATGCTGTATACAAAAACTAACTCAAAATGGACCATAATGCTAATGTAAAGGCTGAGACTATAAAGCTCTTGGAAGAAAATAAAGAAGAAAATCTTAGATTAGGCAATGGGTCCTTAGATAAGACATCAAATGATATTAAATGAGAAAAACAAATTTAGAATGATTACAATGTGACATCTTTCAAATAAACCTTAAAAATATGTGAATATTGTTAATGGACACATGCATACAATAAGCGTAAGTATCTAAATATGTATCATACTGGTTACTTTGGAAACAAAAGAGAGTGAAAGAAATAAAGGGCTTAAACTATGTCTGCAACATTTTGTTTTTGAAAAAATGTTAAAACATATAGGGTAGGTATAATATCAATATGTGAGAGCAGTAGATATGAGTGCACACATGTACCTCTGAATATTTGAAATATCTTACAATTTGGCAAATTACTTTTTAAAAGAGTGAGACCTCCTTATGAGCACTCATTACCAGTGCAGCACAAGGCAAAATGAAAGTAAATGAGATTGATGTAAAATTACAGTAGTCCACTCAAGAAGTAGTCTGGAAATTGCTTTGGAAATAAATCCCTGATACCAGCTCCTTTATTTGTCTTTGCTTTTATTCAAATCTGTAGTACAAAGTACGTGTCTTTGGGATGATTACTGGAATTTTCCACTTGTTTATGTTCTACACTAAGAGTTGTGGTTTATTTTTCTCTCTCATTCTCTCTCTCTGTTCCTAAATTTGCTTTCATCAAGTTTTCTCAAGCTTAATCTCTTCCTTTTGCTTTTCCCCCCCTAGTTTTGCTCTTCCTTTACCAAGCATTTATAAACCATTTTTTTCTTTTCCCACTTGCTCATAACTCAAACAGTGCATTTCCTTAGTTTGCTTGTCATGGTCATCTATACATTGGCTGCCTTGTCTACATCTTGTAGGCATTTCATGTATCCCAAGCACAAAACAGGCTTCTAGGTACTGGCAAAATAAAAGGATAAAACTCACTTATTTAGGGCTAAAAAGCTGATTTACCTGCCGATGAGCATTTTAAAATTATTTCAGCAGCCACAAACACCCTTATATATGCTTCACCGATAGAAGCACAGAAAGCTGGACAGACTGCCAGCAAGACATAGTTGCTGCCATTAGGATCAGCTCAGTCCTGAGGTAGCTGAGTCTTCTGTCCTGGGGCTCTGGTTCCTGCTGGGACACAGAGTCAGGAGGCTGACTGGCTTAGGTTACACGGGACGCGAAAAGGGAGACTTTCACGGTTCTGTTTCCAAAAAATAACAACTACCACCACTGAGCCCTTTCCACTGTCAGGCCCTGTTCTAGGCACTTGGTACTGTTTTATGTAACTTACAGATCCCTATGAGAAAGGCATTGTCATCTCCACGCTGCAAACAGGGCACTGGCATAAGAAAATGAAACCATGCATGCCAGCTAACCCAGCCAACGACAGCCACAGCCCAGCTTCATCCCAGCCTTGCACCACCACACCACTTCTTCCTTTCCTGGTGGCAGCATGATATAGGGCAGATTAAATTCTTTTGGTGGAAGAATTGTTCTTTCTCACAATCCACCATGCAATTTACTCACTATACATGTTCTCCAAATGGGGCAACATTTAAGTCTTTAAGAAAGGAAAAAAAACTAAAAGGCCAGGGAGTTAGCTCAGTGGTGCTGCACCTGCCTGGTAAGCGCAAGGTTCTGAGTTTGATCCCCGGTACCTGAAATATGACATTTACAAATACATGTACATACATACTATGGAAGGGCACAGATGGCCATCTGCCATTATAGTCATATTACAGCACCCCTCAGACAGGGCTTCTGTAGTACATGTCCCGACCACAGAACGAGGCGTACCTGAATAGGGTCCTGCGTCAGTCTCATAGGCCCAACGCGCACCTCTGCAGGAGACACCTGCGAAATAGAGGACACCGCGTGAGAAGGGTCAAGTCACAAACCACACAAGTTGGCAAATCCTCGCACAGTTCATTATGCTATATCACATTTAGATTCTAAATGGGAGGATATAATTTATCCATCTGGAGACAAGTTATAAAATACCACGGACGGCACAATCCTTGCTTTATAAAAGAATACATACATATATAT
>NW_022900913.1:59701192-59705771 GCF_012274545.1 Fukomys damarensis | reverse complement strand
ATACACACACACACACATATATATACATATATACATATACACACATATATATTATATGCATTGGAAATATCTGGGAGGATATATTCCAACAGCTAAGAGGCAAAACTTGGGTTATTTTGATTTGACAGCCTGGATTTTTAATAAGCATATACTGTTTTAAGGGAGAAAACAATACAATTCAATAATTATTTTTTGAGTACCTACTATGTGCTAGGCACTATTATCATTAGAGCTATTTTTTTTTTTTGAGACAGGGTCTCACTATGTAGTTGAGACTGACCTGTAACTCACTATGTAGCCCAGGCTGGTCTTGAACTCAGAGCAATCCTCCTGCCTCAGCCTCCCGAGTGCTGGGATTACAGGCATGCACCACCACACCCAGCTAGAACTATTTTTAATCTAAAATCTCAAAAAGAAGTAAAAATTTGTATCCCTCAACCTTGCATGCTAAAGCACATAATGGCTTAAGGGCTGTTCCTATAATTTAGGTCTTCTTTTCTTTTCTTTTTGTACCAGGGATTGAACTCATGACCTTGTGCTTAGGAGGCAGGCACAGTGCCACTGAGCTAAATCCCTGGCCCAGATCTTATTTTTTGTATCTTCATATTTTAGTGTAAGGCATAAACAACTCACTCTCACCTATGTTTACCATGAAAGCTTATTTGTGTCTAATGCATTTCCTGAACTAAAGGGAGTAACAACACACCATGGACACAAAAAGCTGAACTCTGCCCCACAGCTCCTGGAGCGAGCCTGGGGCTCCTACATGGTCACCGGCCCACGTCATATAACTGCCTTTGGCTGAAGGCAGAGCAAATACTTGTCTTAATTTTTAATTACTTTACCTGAATTTCTAACAGTGACTTTTTCTAAACTCATCTGTGGAACATCTTGGCCTCACCTCCATGGATCCGGTTTTGTTTTTCCCAAGAGGCTGCGACTGTACACTGCTACTTGAATGCTTATCCCACACACAGGCACTCCAGTGGCCCCGGTCAGTCAGGAGCAGCACGGGCAACAAGCATCAGAATTACCCGGGCCACAACAGGCCTTAGCCGTTAAAACAAAAATAAAAAACAACACAGAAAAAGCGGAGCTTTCTATCAATTACATTTTGGAAGGCTATTTCTCCTCCTTCCCCCTCGCTTAACTGCAGGTGCTCATGTTGAGCACCCTTGCACATCCGCCCACTGGCCCTTTCTTCTGCTGGCTGACTCTTCTACCCAGTGACCCCAATATTGTGACAAGAAAAACCAAGGCTGAGGCCCCTCACCAAAACGGCCAGCAGCAAACTGTAAGAGCTCTGTCTACAGTTCCTCCCCTGAGTGCTGGAGAACGCCACCTCCCTGACCACAGGTCTGTCCTGTCCTCTGGCCCACAAGGCCTGAGCTGGGAGTGAGTGACACCATTCTTCAGCGTCTAACTGATGTGCTCAGCCTCCCTGGCTGCGTATGAGCTTCTCTTGCACTTCCTTTCCCTGAGTCTGTAAGGTGAACATGCTGACACCAGCAGCCTCATGTACTGACCCTGGGACAATGGTACCAAGAGCACAGAGCACATCCTCCCACCCAGCTGTACTCCTAAGACTGAAGTAGTGTTCACAACCTTGCTAAAGAAACCCCTGATGATTAAAAAGTGAAGCCAGACTGGTTCAGGCCAGAGTAACTGGCAGTTGGGGCTGCCTGTCACTGTCCCTGGCATCCGTCCTCTGCACTGAGGAGACTCTCCAACAAGGCCACCTGCTCCTGACTCCTATAGCAACACTGGCTTTCTAAAGGAGTCATCTGGGAGCAGAAAATAAATGGATGAAACACTAAATCAATACAATGTAAAAGGAATAAGATGAAAACTAGCTTGCTCTGGAAGAGACTAGGGGAGGACTCCTGTAAGACTGGCACATACTGTCCCAAAACTAAGGAGAAATCACCCACCTGGTATGCTGCCTGTATCATCGTGTAAGGACAGAATGAGGTTAGACCCCGCCAGGACAGCATCTGAGGCCCATGGACCTCCCCAAGCTCTGGTGTCCCATGCATGGTAGGACACAGGCAAAGGCCACTGAGGGTTAGTTAGGTGTTTTAAAAGCCACATTCAAGCTAGAAGATGCCATTTTCCTGCCTAAAGAAGGGAAAGAGCCTATAGCTTTCTCCACAGCCACCAGTTCCCCGCCCATGCCCTGTACCTCTGCCTGTTCCAACCCAGCAGGCAGGTGAGCTGTGAGCTCCTCCACGCCCCTGCCCCTCCAGTCTCCACCTGTCCATTACCTGTCCCCTTCCAACCCTACTTCCTTATGCCTTCTTCCAGTGCCATTTACTGCACTTCTACCTCCAGCTTGATGCTTCAGTTTAACAGCTCCTCTAGTCCTGACCCACAATTTCCTTTGTATTTCTTGGCTTGCTTTCTCTTTTTTGGTCTATGCTCCAGGTCATCTGACTTTGGCTTCTGTATCCAAAAGAAGTCAAGTGTCCCAACAGATCCTCAGGCCCTGTCTTGTCCTTGGTGGCTCTAGGGGCTGTTTCAAAGGAAGACTGCAGCAGGTAAATAGCAGTTTGAAGTGCTCCATTTCTGATAGAGGGGCCCCACTTCACCTGCCTGCACTTCACCATTTTGTCATACAACAATTCCCCACAACACCTGTGTGGCCCAGCCAAGACTCTACTTCAAAGAGTGGGCTCTGAACAACTGCAAATGCACAGATCCACAATTAGCATCCTGGCCATGCCTCCAGGAAGTGACCGTGTTTGCCAGGGACAGAGAAACAACCTCAGGCTAGAGTCAGAGGCAACAGAATTCCATCACAGCGGAGGCGTGTATGGTGCCATGTGTCTCCTACCACTCTGACTACACATGGGCTTCCCCAAAAGCCTAAGAGGAAGGACTGCCAAAAGACAGTGCTGTTTTAATCATAAAAGACACCCACACGCATATGCACATAAACAGGATCACAAGTTCCCCTTCAGATGAGCTGGCTCTCTGGGGTGGGGGGTGGGGACAGTCTTATTTTATAACACTTGCTCATTTCCATGGTGTAAATACTTTCACCACGGCTGATCTCTAGATAGCAACACAGTTTAACTATGTTGAAATTAAAGAGATATATTCTCAACTGCACAATTGAGAATATGTCTTTTCATGCAGAGAATGTCTACAAGAGGCAAACTCCCTCAGTCTTCATTGATCTGCAAGTGTCTGTCACCCACTTTTATTGGATAGTTTAGCTGGATATAGAATTCTGAAATTTATTTGCTTTCAGCCTCTGAAATTGAGAAAGAGGAGATAATTCTTTCTTGGGAAGTAGGGAGAGCAAGGAAGGCTTCATGAGGGTAGGCAGGAAGTAAAGAATAGGAAGATGCAGAGACTGGGTTGTGGGAGGAGGTTCTGGGCATATGGAAAGCAAAAGTAAAGAAAAGTGTCTGTGAAAGGTGTATTACAGTGCAGGAAAGGGAAGACTAGGGAGACTGGGGAAAGGTCCTTGGAGGGTGCTGAGGAGGAGCTCCCCTTTCATTGTGTAAGCACCAGTCATCATACTGTAAGGTTCTGAGCAAAAGATTAACAGGATCCAAAATACTACAAGCAGTAAGAGAAAAGAAACAAATCACATGCAAAGGAAAGCCCATTAGAATCACAGCAGACTTTTCAACACAAACCCTTAGGTCAAGGAGAACCTGGAGTGAGGTATTCCAAGTCCTAAAAGAAAATAACCTCCAACCTAGACTGATGTATCCTGCAAAACTCTCTTTCAAAATAGATGGGGAAATAAGATACTTCTACGACAAAGAACACCTGAGAAATTTCATGAACACCAAACCAGCACTATAAGGAATTCTAAACAATATCCTAGAAAAGGACAATGAAGGTCACAATAACATGAGGCCCAACAGACCAAATCAAATAGGCAAGGCAAGAAACTAAAAGGAGATGGGAGAAAAAGTAAAAAGAGTCAACAAAAGGACAATAACATGACAAGAATAAGTCAGAACATATCAGTTATAACCATCAATGTTAATGGCCTCAATTCACCAATCAAGAGAAATAGACTGGCAGAATGGATTAAGAAGCAAAATCCAACAATATGTTGTATACAAGAAACACACCTAGTACAAAAGGAAGCCCATAGACAGAAAGTGAAAATATGGAAAACAATTCTCCACGTGTCAGGAGCCCACAAAAAAGCAGGGGTAGCAATCTTATTCTCAGATAAAGTAAATTTCAAACCAAAACTCATTAAGAGAGACAAAGAAGGACACTACATTCATGTAAAGGGAACAATTCAAGAGGAAGAGTTGACAATCATAAACATATATGCACTAAATATAAATGCCCCCAACTATATAAAACAAATATTAAGTAACATGAAAAACCAAATAAGCACTAATACAGTTGTAGTGGGGGATTTAAATCCCCACTATCACAAATTGACAGACCATCTAGGCAGAAAATCAACAATGAAATAATAGAACTGAACCAAGCTTTGGAACACATGGACTTAATAGATGTTTATAGAGTATTCCACCCCCAAAAATCAGAATATACATTCTTTTTGGCTGCACATGGATCATTTTCCAAGATAGACCACATA
>NW_022900913.1:59671298-59701055 GCF_012274545.1 Fukomys damarensis | reverse complement strand
TTTTTACAAATAAATGAAAATATCAATACAACATACAGGAATCTATGGGACACAGTGAAAGCAGTTCTACAGGGAAAATTCATAACATTGAATGCCCACACTAGGAAAACAGAGTGGGCTCAAATAAACAACCTAATGATGAAACTTAGACTCCTAGAAAAACAAGAGCAAGAAAAACCCAAAGCTCGAACAAGAGAGGAAATTATAAAGATCCAAGCAGAAATCAATGCAATTGAAACTAAGAAAAGGATACAAAAAATAAATGAAACAAAGAGCTGGTTTTTTGAAAGAATAAATAAAATCGACAAACCCTTAGCTAATCTTATCAAAAAAAGGAAAGAAGAGGCTCAGATCCATGCAATCAGGAATTAAAAAGGCGAAGTCAAAACAGATCCAAAAGAAATCCAGAGGATCATTAATACCTACTTTGAGAACCTGTACTCTAATAAAATGGAAAACACAGAAGAAATGGACAGATTTTTAGATACTTATGAATTACCAAAGTTTAACAAAGAAGATAAAAACATTTTAAACACCCCAATTACAGTCAGTGAAATTGAAAATGTAATTAAAAATTTACCAACAAAGAAAAGCCCAGGCCCTGATGGATTCACTGCTGAATTTTACAGGACATTTAGAGAAGAACTACTGCCATTACTCTTCAAACTTTTCAATGAAATTGAAAGGGAAGCTATACTTCCAAATTCATTCCTGGAAGCAAATATCATTTTGATTACCAAACCAGAGAAAGATGCAACTAAAAAGGAGGACTACAGACCAATCTTCTTAATGAATATAGATGCAAAAATCCTTAATAAGATACTAGCAAACAGAATACAGAGGATTATCAAGAAGATCATCCATCCTGACCAAGTCGGATTTATTCCAGAGATGCAAGGGTGGTTCAACATACAAAAGACAATAAATGTAATACATTACATTAACAAAGTCAAGGATAAAAACCATATGATCCTCTCAATAGATGCAGAAAAAGCATTTGATGTGATTCAACATCCATTCATGATAAAATCCCTGCAAAAAATTGGAATAGATGGTCTATACCTCAACTTAATAAAGGCTATCTATGAAAAACCAACAGGCAACGTCATTTTAAATGGCCAAAAACTGAAAGCCTTTATGTTAAGATCAGGGACAAGACAAGGATGCCCATTATGACCACTCCTCTTCGATATAGTTCTGGAAACATTAGTCACAGCAATTAGACAAGAGAAAGAAATTAAAGCAATAAAGATAGGAAAGGAAGAAGTTAAACTGTCATTATTTGCTGATGATATGATACTCTACATCGAAGACCAAAAAAACTCCACCAAAAGACTTCTAGACTTAATTGACAGATTCAGTAGAGTATCTGGATACAAGGTGAACACCCAAAAAAATCAATAGCCTCTTATACACAAATAACAGACTCACTGAGAGAGAAATAACGGAAAAAATTCCTTTTACAATAGCATCCAAAAAAATGAGGTATCTAGGAATCAATCTAACAAAAGAAGCAAAAGACCTCTATGCTGAAAACTACAGCACTCTGAAAAAAAAAAATGAAGAGGATATAAAAAAATGGAAAGATATTCCCTGCTCCTGGGTAGGAAGAATCAACATAGTGAAAATGGCCATACTACCAAAACTGCTATACAGATTCAATGCAATGCCAATTGAAATTCCAACACTATATTTCACAGAACTAGAAAAAAGAATCCAAAAATTCATTGGAACCATAAGAGATCTAGAATAGCAAAAGCCATCTTAGGCAACAGACACATGGCACCGGGTATAACAATTCCCAATTTGAAACTATACTACAAAGCCACTGTGATAAAAACAGCATGGTACTGGCAAAGAAACAGGCCTGAGGATCAGTAGAACAGACTGGAAGACACAAAAACAACTCCAGATGTACTCAGCTACCTCATCTTTGACAAAGGAGTTGACCATCCTCAGTGGAGGAAAGATAGCCTCTTTAATAAATGGTGTTGGAAAAACTGGATTTCAACCTGCCACAGATTAAAACTAGATCCTTATCTTTCACAATGCACTAAATTAAAATCCAAATAGATAAAATATCTAAATATTAAAACAGAAACATTAAACTTGCTGGAAGGTAAGTTAGGCAGAACTCTTGAAGACACTGGCATAAGAAAAGACTTTATGAACAAATCCTCAGTAGCACAAGAACTAGCAGATAGAATCAACAACTGGGATCTCATCTTATTAAAAAGCTTCTGTACTTCAAAAGAAACCATCAGCAGAACTAAGAGACAACCTACAATATGAGAAAAAATTTTTACCAGCTGTTTCTCAGACAAAGGACTATTATCAAGAACTCAAAACAATTAGCCCCGCCAAATATAAAGACCCGATTCAAAAACGGGCATCCGAAATGAACAGACATTTCTCAGACAAAGGAGTAAAAGCAGCATGTAAATATATGAAAAAGTGCTCCACATCACTGATCATTTGAGAGATGCAGATGAAAGCAACACTGAGATTCCACTTCACCCCACAAAGAATGGCTGCTATCAAGAAATCACACAAAAATAAATGTTGGCGGGGTTGTGGGGAGAAAGGAACCCTTCTCCATTGTTGGTGGGAGTGCAGACTGGTGCAACCACTATGGAAATCAATATGGAGATACCTCAAAGAGCTTGGACTGGAGGTTCCATTTGACCCAGCCATCCCTCTGCTGGGTATCTTTCCAAAAGAACTAAAAGAATCATATCACAGAGAAGTATGCACACCCATGTTTATAGCGGCACAGTTTGTAATAGCTAAAACTTGGAAACAGCCCATTTTCCTTTATCCAGTTGGAAACTGGATAATGAAGATGTGGTTTTTCTATAAAATGGAATATTACTCAGCCGTAAAGAATGAGAAAATAGATTCATTCATAGGAAAATGGATACATATTGAAGATATGCTCCTAAGTGAAATAAATAAGGCACACATGTGTAAATACCGAATAGTTTCTCTAGTGTGAATAAACTGCAATAATACAGAAAATCCTAATGAGATTACAGACATTGAGAAATGGGAAGAAAGGAGTTAAAAGTGTACGGAAGGTGGGATGGGTAAGGGAAAGGTAAAAAGGGAAAAGAAAAAAATGTGAGATAATGAAAAGATGGAAATAAAGTGGTTGTAGATGGGGAGGGGAGGGGGGTGAAGGGAGGGCAGGGAAAAGGGGAAAAAATGAGAACCAAGACTTGTCATGTAGAGGTACAAGATCCCAACAATGAATGTAACTGTACTGTATCCCTAAAATGTACCAATAAACTCAATTAAAGCTAAAAAAAGAAGATTAACAGGATCAGATCTGTGAATTAAGAAAATCAAATATTTGGTTTTACTGCTTTCAAAATAAGAACAGAGACTCAGTAAAAACAAAGCAAATGTAAAAAGTCCTATGAGCAGGAACTGCAACAGTAAAAAGCAAGTGGAGAAATATATTGCTGTGATCAAGAAAAAAAAAAAATCACAGGAACAAAGGCCCAGTTCAGCTTCACTTCAACAGAGAGGGAACTCCGAGAAGTAGACCCACAGGGGCAGGCCACACAGAGGAGAGAGGCAAGAGTATGAGAGGAAGCAAGGTAGTGCAGGCTGGTCAATGCGCATGTCATGTCACCTCTCTAGAGGTGAAGGCCACAGCTCTTGGCAGGTTTAGCTTTGAGAATCTTATTAAGACTGTGAGTTTCCTGAGGACATCAATTCTTATTTCTTATTTCTTATTTCTTTTTTTCTTTTTCAGTACAGGGAATGACGGAATCTAAAGTTTTTTGCACTGAGTCTCATCCTCAGTCTTCAAAAAAAATTTTTTAAAAATAATACAGTCTCTTTAAGTCACTAAGTTGCCCAGACTTGGCTTGAAATTGTGATCCTCCTGCCTCAGCCTCCCAGAGCATGGGAGGTGCCAATACGGCCAGCTCAACTCTGCCTTTTCAATTTTATCCCCAGTCTCTAGAAGGTGCTCAGAAAATGCTTTGTAGAATTGGATTAAGCTGACACATATTTTCAGTAGCAGAGTCATGACTGAGAAATCATCCTTCCTAACTCACAAGGCCCTGCTACTTCATCATGCTCCAAAATGTGGAGCAATAGAGTGGTATCTCAATTCATGAACTTAATTCTTTCCATGATTCTAGTCACAAACTCAAATGGATGAGAACCAAATCAAATTTCCCCATAAGGTTAACATTAAACCTAACCATTGAATTTGATTCAGTTCTTGTCCAATTCCATTTGTGACCAGAACTGTGGAAAGAATCAAGCTCGTGAACTGATGTACCACTCTAATTCTAATGGTACCACACACCTTTCTGTTAAGGCTTTCTGAACTCCATTCTGATTCTGAAAAACAAGTGCTCCAGTACCTGGTGACCCCTGCCAGGGTCACTGCATCCTGTCAGTAGGGCTGCCAGCAACCCTAAGAAAAAAGAGTACACACATAGGAGGTACATGCGTGCGTGTGTGTGTGTGTGTGTGTGTGTGTGTGTGTGTGCATGTCTCGGGTCGGGGTGAGGTTTCCATAACTTCTGCTTTCCAAAAACTAGCTCAGAATCTGAATCTCTCCTACTTTAGCAACTTCTCTTTTGGAAATCTCTTCCTCCCACCACTTGCAGTACTAAACGTTCACACATAGGCATACACAGGTGCGTGCGTGCGCACACACACACACACACACACACACAGTGAGACAAGCCTATCCACCTTGTGAGAGGGTCTGTGGTGAAGATCATTTTTCACTCTGAAAAGGGATCGACTTGGGCATGGGAACAGACATTTTAAAAGCCTTTTATCCACTCAGCCTGCTGCCCTTTTGGCTCTGGTTTTAAAATAGCATTTAATTATCTCAAGATGTCCCCTGTCCACCCTCCACTCTCAGGCCAACTTGGTTCTGTGTTCTTCTGAGGCCTGGGTAAACAAAAGCTGCATTTGGTGTCTTCCTTTGGAACAGGTCCTATCCACCCTGGTGTCCAGTCAGGAAGGCTGGCATTGCAGCCTCTGGCAGCCCCATCTCAATGCTCACAGCCCAGCTCCAGGCAGGGAGTCCTGTGTCACAGTGAACAGCAATGGTGCTTAGCACCGATGACACTCTCCGTTGCCTTTCATCCCCTTGACCATGGCCCAGCTTCTACCCAAATGCTCCCCGGGACTCCCAGCATCTTTGCACTCCAGATCCTCCAGGGCCAACGTGAGCACTGGGTGCTCATGCTTCTCCCTAGCTTCCCACGTCTGCCTCTGCTCCAGACAGCTCTACCTGGGCACCCTTAGAAACACCTAAGGGAACTTTTAAAAAATTCATCAGTGCCGAATGTCATTCTGCAACAAGAGAAGGGATGCTCCAAGGATGGGGTCCTCCTGCCTCAGCTTTCCAGCATGCTGGTATTGTCACCATGCCTGTCTCCAGGCATCAACTTTTGGTGCCATGGGAACTGAAAGCATCAGTCTATGCTTGAGCAGACGTGTCCGTTGTCTGTGTCAGTTTCTGCCCCGGACTGCCCCTCGCATGGTCTCTGTAACTTGCATTACTCAACAATGCCAATGAGGTGTGGCCTGCGGGGAAAGTACCAAAGCCTGCCCCCGGGACTCAGCTGTCGCACCTGTATCCACACCCACAGGCACCCAGAAGGCCCCCCCAAAACAAGATTAGCACCTAAGCTGGAGGAAGCGAGAGAGTTTCACATTGCATGAATCACTCCTGTAAAACAATATCCGTAACTTAATCAAAATTGATAAAGAACTTCTTTTGTAGTCTACTTTTGGTTATATACATATAGGGAGAAGAATGGTCACAAACACAAGATACTCACAGTCAGTGACATATCTGTTTTGTGTCCTACTGTTTCTGAACACTGTATTACATTAATTTGGCAGCATGATGTCTTGTCACATAAATATACAAATATCTAGTCATTAAAAAGATACAGCCATAAAAAAGATTAATCCACTGGACTTTAAAATTATAACTTATAGTCACCAAAACCCCAAACAAAGAACAGTTTAATAAGAGAAACAAAAGATGTTGCAGTCAGAAAGATAATCTGAAATACATAAAGATCAACATATTTTAGTAACCATATAATATTATATGGTTTATTATATAATAAACATATAGTATTAAAATTTAAGATATCAATAAAAAGACAACCAATAAAAAGGAAGTTAGGCAAAATATGTGAAATTTACAAGGGAGGAATTAGAAAGAGGTGATATTTATCCCAGTACTCTGGGAGGCTGTGGAAGGAAGACTGCAATTCTGAGCCCCGCCTGAGCAACTTAGTGCTTTAACAAGACCCTCACTCAAAATAAATAAATAAAAGGCTTAGGATGTAGCACAGTGTGAAGGCTCTGGGTTAATAAAAAATACAAAGAGGTGCAGTTTGTGGTTAAGAAAAATAAAAATTTTAAATTACAATGTGATACTATGTTACACTCAACCATTTAGAAAAACAGTAACAGGATTGTAGGCTTATGAAGGCAAACTCTACCTAGCATGAAAAAGAAGGCAGACCCACAGGGACAATCCAGGCTTCTATGTGAGTATTTGAATGTTCTCTAGGGGATACAAAGAGGCATTTATAAGAATCGGCATTGCTCGTATATTATTTATCATAACAAAATTTAAGGCAGCCTAACTCACAATTCATTAGAAACTGCTACCAGGTAACGCTGCTAACATACTAAGGAGAATCCATACAAGTGAAATATTTTATATAATTGTGAAAATGAACCGACTAGAGCCACTAATTCAAAATGTAGAACTCTTACACAAACTCTAAGTTAAAAATAACAGAAATGCAAGTTTTAGAAGAATATATAATCAGAGTATCACTAAGATAAAAATCTTAAATATGTAATACAATACCAAACATGGGTTAGGAATATATTGTAACAGTATAAGGAAATGCTGACAAATTACCAGTTGAGCAGGGGTCCTGTGTGTGTGGAGGGGGATATTTTGGAGGAGGGAGAAAAATACCAGGGGCATCAACTGTATCATTAATGATCTAATTTTTTGAACAAGTAGTGAATACTCAGTTGCTTATTGAATTATAGTTTACCCTAAGTACAGAAAAATAAACTTAAAATATATGAAGTTTTATTGGAAAAGTCTATTTTCTCTTTTGGGATTAATATTGATTGAACAACTGAGACTATATGTTATCTTGTTTTCTAGTGAAGCCTTTACTTGATAAAATAAGATGCTATACTTATACATAACACAGATAGAATTTCTCTGAAACTTGGTAAAATAAAACCCTTGAAAACTGGGCTGAAGCTACGGTGTTGTGGGCCTGTAATCTAGCACTCTAAGAGGCTAAGGCAGGAAGACCACAAGTTCAAGCCCAACCTAGACAACTTAGCAACTTAGTGAGACCCTACCTCAAAATAAAAACAAACAAACAAAAGTCTGGGGATGTTGTTCAGTGTGAAGGTTCTGGGTTCACTCCCCCAGAATCCCTCAAAAATAAAATGGACTATAGGACCCTTGCTCAAGATCAGCAAGTGCTCCATGCCTCCATATGACAAAAGGGCTAATGTGTTTCTGTGAGTGTCATTTCCTGAAAAGGT
Organism: Fukomys damarensis; assembly: GCF_012274545.1. Taxonomy (NCBI): domain Eukaryota; kingdom Metazoa; phylum Chordata; class Mammalia; order Rodentia; family Bathyergidae; genus Fukomys; species Fukomys damarensis. The sequence continues at coordinate 59,693,471 of NW_022900913.1, read as the reverse complement.
CCCATGATCCCACACGAACATCAGGGACCCCTCTCATAGCTCAAGGATTTCAAGCTGCAGAAAAGGTCAGCAGCTTCCCTGAGGACCAAGCCAAGGGTGAAGCCCAGGCCACCTCATTGAGAAGGCTTTGCTTCCCTCTATGTGTTCACTCAAACCTCAGTGTGCTTCAGAAAGGGGTACAAAAAGATGTGAAATGAAGCAAGTATTTAAAGGTGATCAGAAACAGGAAGTGAAATATCTGGCTGAGAAGTAGTGAGCATAGGAAAGGTAGAGCGAGTCAGGAGATCAACGCCACGTCTGCCATTGCGCATCTGCTTCTGAGAAACAGGTCTCCACCCCAGGAGGGAAAAGCTGGGAAAGACAGGGAGGGGACCCCACTCCACCTCATCCACAGATGAGCCCGCACACCTCACACTGGCCAGCCATGCCTCCCTCTGTGCCCGCCACTTCGGGAACAAGGCTGCTCTTCTTATGGAGTGCCACCTCTGCTCTCAGCGAGCCTGGCTGGGCACAGGAAGGAGAGGGTGCGTTGTCTCCCCCTGCCTGGACGCCGTGGCCACGAGGAAAGACAAAGAGGCCGTCCTTTCATTAAGTCGGAAGTGGGGACTGTGAAAAATTAACACAGAAACCACGCAGGTGCCGTCAGATCCAAACTGTAAAGGTTGACTGGGGTCACTGAAGAAGAAGCCCTCCCCTTAGAAATATCAGGTGAGAGGGAAATTACTTATACAGCATGGTCACATCATCTACAGCCAGAAGAAAATAGTTCAGTCTGATATTAATTATGCATTAAAATGAAAGGGAGAAATGGTCGTGACCAGTGGCAAACCTGTGGCACGCATGCCACAGCAGCACAGCGGCCTGTCCGTTGACATGGGAGCCAAGTTGCCCCAGTAGCCAAACATCAGATATTCAGGTTTAACTCGAGTGTTGACATTTGGTGGTAAATAAGTGGGTTTTGGGTTGCAGTTTGGGCCCTCGGTCTCTAAAGGGTTCACCATCATTGGTCTACATTCTAAGCCACGAGATGCTAGTCTCCAAAAGAGGACAGGTCAAGGGTGATCCAGAGGAGAAGAGCCCCAAGGGCATTTTGATGTGAGATTCTGTTGAAAGGCTTTCTGCTACACATGCAGAGCAAGCATGGAGGCATCAGGCTTTTGTAAGTAGAACAATTCCACTCTGGCATCACGAGCCTGAGTGTGTAAACACAGCACAGTTCCCAGATTCCAGAGATCAAACCCAGGGTCTGACCTAGAGAACAGAGGAATTTAAAGGCAATGGCAAAAACGTGACATCTGTCAACTGACTTCCTTCCTCCGATTAGGGACACTACTGCTAATAGACACTGCCAGATGACTTTAGGCATGTAAAATTACATAGTGGAACAGAGAGCAGCAAAGCTGTCCACCTCTGATGATTCAAGAACAACAACCCAGGCGGTGGAAAAACCCGAGCGTTCATTTCTGCTCTTCATTTGACTTGCTTATGCCTCCCCTTTCTCCTGAACATTAAATAAAACAGGAGAAGATGGGGAGGAGAGATATTCAAATCAGTCAATTCTGCTCCATGGTCAGTGGTTTTGGTAAACAAAGTTGATGCGAAGGGAAAAAAGCCATGTGCTAAAAATGAATTTTAGAGATTTCCTGCGGTTTTAAATTAGCCATGTTGCCTCAATCCTCAATTTTACCACTGCTAAGCCAGGGCTTCCTTAGAGTGAAAGGTTTTTCCCTGTTAGGGTTCTCCTGTGACCCACACTGTGGATTCTTAGCCGCATCTAGTACTCTACCAAGAATTCCACCATGCTCATTCCTGACTCTGACATACCTTGGTCTCTTTGTTATGGCTTGTGTCTAGCTGTCCCCATAAAGCATCATGCAGGCATAGGTGGGGCTTTTTCAGAGGTGGCTGGATCTAGATGTGTGATGCTGAGATTAAGGGTGCATGATTACTAAATTAGCCCAGTAAAATACAAAATACAAGGGACGGAAAGGGGGTCCTCTCAGGTTACTTATTGCTTGCTTGCTATTTGCTGCCTTCTGCCTGCCCTGTTTTGCCATAGGCTGTTTCTCCTCTGCAATGCCTCTCTGCCATGCCACTCTGCATTGGAGCCAGGCAACTGTGAACTGAGACCTCTACAAACTGTGAGATAAACAAACCTTTCTTCCCTTAACTTGTAGGTGTTGGGTACTCTGTCTCAGCAACCAGAAAAATAACTAAAACACTTGCACTGGAATGAACTGTAACCTTCAGTCCCCATGTTCATGGGTCACACAATCCTCAAGGGCAGTAAGTGTGTGTTGGGCACTGACTCCCACTGAAAAACTAAAATTATTGAAATGAATCCCATTAAAAAGTTACCCATGTGACATCAGCCACAAAATGCAAATGCTCTCTCTTTAGAAAATGAATTTCACTTACTTGGCAAAAACATTATTTCAATAGTTACTCATAAAAAGTACTATTCATATCTTAAAAACATAAAACCTGAGTAAAATACTATACAACACCTGAACGTTTTTATAAATGTAGCAAGGCTTCTCCTGTGAAGTTCCCCAAAGATTCAGACCTAGCCTGTAGTCTCTTCTCTTTAGCTAATAATACATATAGAACAGGAGCTCCGCAATGCACCTTGACTCTCTGAGGCCAGTGAGACCAAATCTACATTCTTACTTCTCCCTTAGTATCATTTTTAAGATATATGGAAGAGGGCATGGGAGTTGTTGGAAGCACAGTTTCCAGTCGGGTGACCAAGCTGAGGAAAGATCCCCTTGGCAATACCTGGGTAGTTCAAAAGGGCTACAAAACAAATGTGTTCACTGTTGGCAACAAAATATATATATAAAACTCGCAAAGCACAGGAAAGGGTTAACAAATCTCATCTTAAAAGACCATTTCACGTTCAACCAAAGTACATTTAAAAAATGGTTCAAGTTCACAGCCTTCTATGCTTGGATCCACTGATATCTCTCTGGAAACCAGGCTGGCTACTGCACTTCTGACAAAGAGAGGAAGGAGGGCCAGTGGGTCCCTTTTGTTCCTACTCCGAAGCTCTACCCATTCTGATCAACTTGGCTTCTCACCTTTTTCAACTTGTGGCATTAAAGTCCCTTCATCAGAGAAAGCACAGCTCTGAGCCAGTACCATGCCTTATCATGCTCAAGCACTGAGCAACCCAGCTTCTCGCCTCTCCATCCGGGGCTGAGGGTGTGCAAGGCTCCTCCATTATGTTCATGGGGACACCTGATCTAAGGAGGTCGGCTCACTACTCGTGCAACTTTCATGCCCCAGTGTCCCCACGATACTGTAGGAAGGTCAGACAGTTGCTGTGGTTAGAAATCCAGTATTCCCTAGGCAGACAAAAGCATAGCACTGTTGGGTTTATGGTCAGCTGGATGCTCTGGTGGAAGTGTAGACAGACTAAGAGAGCCAGGGCTGGAGGTGGAGACCAGAGAGGAGCTGCTGTCCTAATATGCCCTGGTGCTTTTCAAAGTGTGGGACCTGCAGCATCTGCACCAGCTGGGTTTTACAGATAGAAACCCTCAGGCCCCACTCCTGATGCACTGAGAAACTCTGGCTGGGGGCCCAGCAATGTGTGCACTCAGCAGGCTTGCAGGTGACAGTGACATTCACTAGAGCTTGAGAACCACTGGTGTAGGTAAGAGATGCCCAACATCTGCGCTAGCAGGGGCTGAGTAGAAAGAAGGGAATGAGTTACACACGCAGGGAAGAGAGGAGAAAGCAAGCAACATTCAAAGATTCCAGCTGCAATGACTGTGCAGTGTGATCAAGAATATCAGAGGTAAAGTAGAGTTATGGGAGCTGATGAGCTGAGTGCTGGGTTTGCTGAGTTTGAAACATCCCTGGGCCAATGAGGAAGCAATGAGTGTGATGTTCAAGGAGAGCAACACTGGCACACAAGAGAGGCAGGCACAACACTGCCGTCACTCAGAGGAGGAAACAGAGACAGAGCTCTGGGAACACAGTATCAGAATACTGGGGACAGGCAGAGAAGCCCACAGGAGAGCTAGAAGAAGGAAAATTAAGAGGGAAAGGAAACAGCCTATCTCAGTCACTTTTCCATTGCTAGAACAAAATACTGACACCCACAATTTGAAGGAGAGGTTTATTTTGTCTCATGATTTCAGTCCTGGGTCTGCTGGCTCTAAGGCAGAAATGACATGGAAGCAGGGTGTGGTGAAGGAAAGTTGTTCAAGATCTGCAAGCCAGGAAACAGAAAGAGAAAGGAAGAGCCAGGGCCAAGAACACAGCTTTTCAGTCTCACCTAGTGACCCCCGCCACCAACCAGGCCTCCCCTCCTAACAGCACCCAGAATCTGTTACTCTCACAGGTGTAGTTAAGTCGATTTTGTCCTTGTTCAGAATATCTATTTATGTAACTTGCCACAATCAGTGAGTCAACATATAACCATCTCAAGAGATGTCAAGATGGCATTTTCATAAAAGTCAGCGCTCTTTTTAAACTTCCTGTACTGACAGCTTCCCCACCATCTATTCCCACTTCCCTGGGTCCAGGCTCCCTGACTTCTGCTTGGGGGCACATGAATATATACAAATATGGCTAAGCATTAACTGCCTTGCTACAGCAACTAGTTAAGAATCATGTGACTTAGGTTGGTTCAGTATAGGTTTCTTTCAGGACTGTGTTAGCAATACTGAGAAAAACAATTTTAAAAACTGTTTTTCAGAAAGAAACATGTAGCCAGGTTGTTGCTTGTAACATCTTGTCACTGCCTGAGAATGGGAATGACACCACTGTGCTGCAGCACTGGGGGGAAACAACTGCTTGCTGCCGTAAGCACTAATGGGTGGCTTTATCTGCTTTTGAACCCAGACTTTCCACCTCCAGACCCTGTGACTTCCCACATTCTATTACTCCCTCAGACTACCTGGGTGCTAGCAAGGAAGACAGAAACCAAAACTGAAAAGATGGCAAATCTCCCCTAAATTGATCTGTATACTAATTACTATAAATATCCTGGCACAACTGTTTTTTCTTCTTTTTAATTTTTAACAGACACATAGTTGATCATAATCATGGGGTATAGTGTAATATTTCAACACATGTATATATAATGATCAGACCAGAGTAACAGGAATATCTATCGCCTCATTTATCATTTTTTTTTTAATGAGACAGTTTCACTATGTAGTTCAGGCTGGTCTCGAACTTTCACTGATCGTCCTTTCTCAGCCTCCCAAGCACTGGGATTCCAAGCGTGTGCCACCATTTATGGGCTAACATTTATTATTTCCTTGTGATGGAAATATTCAATATCCTTTCTATTATTTATTTTAAAATATACAATTCATTGTCAGCCATAATTATTCAACTGTGCTACAGAATAATAGAAGTTATTTCTCCTATGAAATGCTCCCTACATCTGTTAACCACACTCGACTCTCCTCCCCCAGCACCTTCCCAGCACCTGTAATCACCGTCCTGCTCTCCATTTCTAGGACAGCCATGGTTTTAGCTTCTACACAGAAGTGAGAACATGCAATATCCATCTTTCTGTGTCTGACTTATTTTATTTAATATTACATCCTTTAGGTCCACTGTATGTCCTAGAACAACTTTTTCAACCTATGAAATTATTTTGAAATCCTTCTAGAAGAATAAATGTTGGCAACTACAGGAAGAATAATGAGCATTTTGCTCTGCCAGATGAAACAATGTACTCAAAGATAAAATGTCAAAACATGTGGTTCTGGCAGAAAAATCAATGAAAGATAACAGAAATCTAGGTCATCCTATTTATACACAGATATAGACATATTATGATACATATGACTAGTAAACAATGAAAGTGTCATTTCCCATTAAGTGGAGAAGTAGATAATTCAGTGATAATGCTGAGATAATTGATTAAATATGTGGAGAAAAATCCATGTATAATAACATATGCCCAAATTATTTCCACATAGATTAAAATTTTTAATGGGAAGAACTCATAAGAATACTGAAAAACATAAATACTTATATCTTTCAAGCTTTTGCTAAAAATTGTATCAAAGATATAAACCTTGAAAGAGAAGATAACTAGATTTTTACTAATAAAAACATTAATAGCACAGTAAGTATTAAAATACAAAATAATCAGAAAAATATTAATAAAATATGATATAAAAAAGATAAACAGTTATTAGAATTTTAAAGTTCTAGTAAGACGATGAAAAGAGACAAGCATCCCAATTAAAAGTACGTCAAGAAAAGGACAGACAATTCAGAAACAAATGCACAAAGAGTCTGGAAAAATTATGCAACAATGTTCAGCTTCTCTGGCAACTCAAATATACAGATCAAAACAACTAAAGTCTACTTCTTGCTGGTCAACTTATAAAGACTATTACACTGCTGATCCCTGATGCTTGTGCACATCTGGGGCCATCAGTGTTTGCCCTTAACACACCCCACATGCCTTTTGTAGGTTACCGAAAAAGCCAGAAAACTAAAATACACCCCGGACTCCAAATTGCTTCCCCCTTTCTTCTGTTTATAGATCTGCCATAGTATTTGTTGTGCAATAATTTGAAAACCACAACCACAAACTATTGGAAAGCAGGAGGACCCTAGTAGTGCCTGTCCATCCAACCACAATCAATAAATGATCCAATAATGGGAACAAATAAATGATCAGCTGTGGCAAGATGCATTCCTGCACCAAAAGCCCAGATCCATCTGCTAGAGTCAACACTCATAGATATTCGGTGAGTGGGTGCTTAATTTAATACATCATTAAAAAGCTGAAAAAGCCCTTGGTAAGCAGAAGATTATTTTGCTCCTTGGCATAAAATGTAGGCTGCTGGAGCACTAAAGCTGCCAATGCTGCTATTTGGTAAAAGGTTTTTAATATAAGACCAGACTGGAATCCTTTCCCCCATGTATAGTTAAGGCACAATAACACTTGCTCCCTGGAGAAGAAGATGTCAAATCCGTATTACTCAGAGATGCACCCTGTCACAGCAGGCAGTTGATAAATCAGAGATATTAGGATATTAGGATTATGATCGCCATTCATTCTTTTGAAGAATCCTTACTGAACCCTATGGTTAGCCAGAAATGAAATAGGTGCCTAACATTTTGTTATCTCATCTAATAAGCTGGTCATCACAGCATAAACTCTCTCTTCAGTCTACAGCAAAATGTAATCTCAGATCATTCAACTTGCTCACTGGAAACACAAATGGCAACTTCTAAATTAGCTAACTTTCCCCTATTCCCCAGTATCACAGAAAACAGTCATTGTACATCCTCACTTTATTACTACAGAATGCCCTTGTAGATACTAACTTCATGGCGAAGGACAGAATCTGAGAATTGGTCAAGTGATCCTTTTGTCCAACTTTTCACTTTAATGACTGTCAAGTAAGGCCTAAGAAAGTACAGGCAGTGGGGCACCGCTGAAGTTGCATGGAAGCCGGGTCAAGGATTCTTCCACCCTTCCCACTCTTTCCTTCTGATAGCTACCAAAATACTTTTCCTCCAAAAACAGAAGCACAGGATTGCACATTTTTAGGCCTTGCAAACACTGTGGCTTTTGGTGTCCATGTCTCCTTCAAGGCCATTGAGTACTCTGAAAGCAGCAGCCGAGAGGTTGAGCAGAGGTTCTAACCACCTCACAGATGGAAAGACAAAGCTAGGGGAGGGACTCTGTGTACAAGCAACAATAAAATGTCTGGAAAAATATGTCATCATTTTGAGTATGACATTCTGTTTCTAAAGTTGCTCAAATTTAATACTCAACGGTCAGTTAAATGCATATATGACAAAAGTGACCAAAAGCCAAGTGAAAAATCAAATAGAAGATTTAGATGAGTTATCATACAGACTATAAATTAACTGTGATCAATGTATTCAAAGAATTAACAGAAGACATGAAATGTTCGTTTAAAAAAAAACCCTAAACTCTGTTAAAGTTCAAGTGGAAATTATAGCATTAAAAATATCATAGTTTAAATCAATCACTAAATGAGTATGTTTGTAAGGATATTAGACACAAAAGAGAACTGGGAACCTGGAAAAAAAGATCCAAAGAAACAAAAGAATAGTGTCTTAGTTACTTTTCTGACTGCTAAGACAAAATACCCAACACCCACAAGGTAAAAGAGGAAAGGCTTATTTAGCTCACAGTTTGTAGATGTTTCCATAGTTGGCTGGCTCTAAGGCAGGATGGCATGGCAGAGGGGCATCACAGAGGAGAAACAGTTCATGGCAGGCATAAGACAGCAAAACCAAGCAAGCAAGGGACTTAGCAGCATTTTTATGCCCCTTTTATATTCCACCTAGGCTATGAAGATTAGGGAAGTACCAAACCAATCAGTGGACCAATTTAGTGATCACCCACTCTTAATCCTGGTATTACATCATGACTCAATCACACACTCTAGACTCAGCCACCTCTACAAAAGCCTCACCTATGACTGCATGAGGCTTTGAGGGGACATATAAACACAAACCATAACAGATGGAAAATATAAGAAGAAAGATCAGAGACATTTGGGGCACAAAGATATCATATTCATGTAATTTCATTCTTTGGGGAATTAGAGTCAGAGGGGCAGAAATAATATTTGAAGAGAAAATGGCCAGACATATTGAAGGAACAGACCAAGCCATAAAGTCAGGAAGCACTATAAACCCTAGGAAGAAAGAATACAAAGGAAACAGTACCTAAGTGCATTATAGAAAAACCACTGAAAGCAAAAAACACAAGCAAAGATGCTTAAAAATAGCCAACAACAAAACCATGTTGTTTTAAAGGAGCAGTAAAGTGGTACCTCAGTTCACAAACTTAATGCTTTACATGATTCTGGTCTCAAAAACTAGAATTATGCAATGAATTCTGCAATCAAAAACTTTGTGAACTAAGGTACCACTGTAGTAAGACTGACTGCTGACTTTTTAACATAATAATGGGAGGCAGGACACAATGAAATGTCATCTTCAAAGTGCTAAAATAAAATAAAGGCCAAACTGGAACTCTACATTTAATGAAAATATACTGAAAAGATGATAAAATAAAAAATTTCAGACATATAAAAACTGAATTGTCACTAGGAGAGTATCCCTAAAGAGAATACTAAAGGGAAATCCTTAGAAGGCAAGTGATCTCAGCTAGAGGCTCACAGATGCAAAAAATCATGAATGTCACTGGAAAAAAAGGTTAATTTGTGAGTAAACTTAAACAAATATTGAATGTAGAAAACAAGAGTAATATATTCTGGAATTTAAAATACATAGAATTAAAATGCATGACAAGGAGAATATAAAAGAGGGAGAAGAATAATTTGAATTTAACTATTCTAAGGTTCTATTGTCTGGGAGTAGGGTAGAGATGTTAACATTAGACTAATAAGAATGTAATTTCTATTAGAGTATACTATAATAATATACTGTTTATATATGTTTATATAGTATACTGTTTATATTCTTTTTGTAATTAATAGACATTACGAAGTTATTTTTATATAGCCTAATGTTAACATTTCCACCCTAGTCTCAGACAATAAAAGTATCTTAGAATATTTAAATTTAATGTAACAGAGGGAGAAATACTTAAATCAATGAAACCAAGATAAGGAAAGCCACAAAATCTAAAGTAAGTTCAGAAAACAGAAAACAAACAGTAGCATACCTTTAAATGCAAATATGTATACAACATTGAAAACAAATATTCCCTGATGAGATTAACAGCAAAATAGAGATGACAGTGGAAAAAGTCCATGAACATGAGGTAGAAAAACAAAAATTACTCAATCTGAAGAAGAAAGGAAGTAAGAAAAAATAGAGATCTGAGCATCTGTGGATGATATCAAAAGGTCTAGCATATTGGTCATTGGAGTCCCTGAGGGAGAAAAGAAAGAGAATGGGAGACACAGAATGTATATTTCCAAATTTCCTGACAGGTATATGCTTACCAATTTAGGAAGTCAACAAATCACGAGCAACAAGAAAAAGTACATCCAGGTACATTACAATTAATATCTAAAAGCCAAACACAGCACCCAGAGAAAAACTATAAATTACATATAGTAAGACAATGATTCAAATGGCCCTTAAACTTCTATGAGGGACTGCAGAGCCAGAAAATAGGATCAAAAACTTTAAAGTTGAGAAACAGCTGGACAAAGGAAAACCAATACAATTTACTATCCACAGATCTACAGTACAAGAAATGCTAAAATAATTATTTCAGATCTGGGCATGGTGGCGCATGCCTGTAATCCCAGCACTCAGGAGGCCTAGGCAGGAGGGTTGCTGTGAGTTTGAGACCAGCCTGGGCTACATAGTGAGTTCCAGGTCAGTCTCAACTATATAGTGAGACCCTGTCTCAACACTCCCCCAATTAATAATAATTATTTCAGTTTTAAGGAAATGATACCAGAAGGAAACATGGGTCTTGAGGAGTAAAGGAGAAACATCAGAAGTTATAAATATAGAAGTCTGCTTTATCTGAGTTAATACAAAATAAATGTAGAACATAGAACAGTACTACTTCTAAAAGACAATAGAGATTATCTTCATGGGGTAGGGAAATATTTTTTTCACCTATATTAAACCTGTATACATCAAAAGGCCTATTTTTTAGTATCAAAATGGGACACTTTTTGTAAATAAGAATCAAAATGTACAACAGATAATGTGAAACAGGAAGAAAAGGTCTAAAGTGGAAGAGGAAGTGGAAGGAGTGCGGGAAAGGAAAGAAGGGTAAATAAAAAATATGAGGAAAAAATGGGAGGGGTGGAGGGGTTGAAGGGAGGGCACAGGAATGAGGAAAAATAAGAACCAAGACATATCATGTAAAGGTACAAATTTTCAATGATGAATGTCATCATATTGTATATATAAAATGAATATATATACCTAAAATGTACCAATAAACTTAATGAAAAAAAAAACTGGGACACTTTTGAGTATAAAAAGAAGCTCAATTAATTATTATTCTGAAAAATGAGGCATAAACTGGGGCAGTTAGGAACAAACTGGAAATATGGTGACACTGCCTATTCCTTGATCAGTACCCAACAGGAATGTGTGCATATGCACATCAAAGTAAGTGTGCAAGAATGCTCAAGCAGCGAAGTTCTTAACAGCTCCCGCTGGAGACATTTCAAATGCCTACAAAAGGTACAATGCATAAGTCCTGCTATAATCATGCAGTGGAATACAACATAGTGATGAAAACATTAAATATTGCAACACAATATGAATTAAGCTCTAAAATGTAACATTAAGCAGAAGAAGCTAGACATAAAATACTACATGCTGTATGAGTTCACTTACACAAGGTTCAAAATAGAAAGAGAGGTCATAACCATAGGGAGGGGCACAAGGTGGTTCAGAGGCACACTAGTTCCATGTGTTTACTCCAGTGACATTCATAGACTTGTCCATTTAATGATGGCTCATCAAGTGGCATATTTATGATTTTATAATTTTATGTTTATTATTCTTCAGTTAAAAGGTTTCTATAAAGGGAAACTAGACCTAAATATAATACACCAAGCTATAAAACTCCTAGAAGATAACACAGGGAAAATCTAGATGACACTGGATTTAGGGATAACATTTTAGATACAATATCAAAGGCATGATCCCCAGGAGAATGTTGATAAGCTGATTCAAAATTTAAAATCTCAGCTCTGCAAAAGCTACCGTCAAAGGAATGAGAAAACATGTCATAGATTGAGAGAAAATGTCTGCAAAATACATATTAATAAAGATTGTCATCTAAAATATACAGAAACATCTTAAGGCCCAGTGATAAGAAAATGAGCAACCTTACTTAAAAATGGACAAAAACAACCTCACAAAAGACAATATGCAGATGGCAGATATGCTTAGGAAAATATGATCAAAATCATGTGTCCAGGGAAATGCAAATTAAAACAAGAGCAGGATACTACTACGCATCTATTAGAATGGCAGAAGTCCCAACACAGCAGCAGTGAGAGCTGGCAAGGATGTGGAATAAGAGGAAGTGTCATTCACTGCTCACAGGACTGCAAGATGGTGCAGCCACTTTGGAAGGTTTCTTACAAAATGAGACATAGTCTTAGCACACGACCCAGCAACTGCACTTCCTGATGCTTATCCAAATGAGCTAAAAGTAGAAGTTCACACAAAAACCTGCACATAGCAGTTTACAATAGCTTTATGTGTAAGTGCAGAAACTTGAAAGCAACCAAAATATCCTTCAAGAGGCAAGTGGCTAAACTGTGGTACATCCAGACAACGGAATATTATTCAGTGCTACGAAGAACTGAGCTATGAAGCCCTGAAAAGAGATGGAAATATCGTAAGTGTGCATTACTACATGAGAGAAGCACTGTAAAAAAAAAAGTTACATGTATGGATTCTAAATATGTAACAATCTGAAAGAGACAGTAAAAAGATCAGGGGTTACCAGGGTTTGGGGAGGGGGAGAAATGAAGAGGTGGAATATAGATGACTTTTAGGGCAGTAAACTACTTACTGTATGTGATACTACAATGCTGGATACATGTCACACATCTGTCAAAATCGTGAATGTGTAAACCGAGTGTAGTCTGGGGACTTTGGGTGATGATGTGTCAGTGCAGATTCATTAGCTGTCATAAATGTGCCTACCACCACCCTGGAGGAGACGTTGGTAACAGGAGAAACTGCATGTGTGGAGGGAAGGGGTCTATGAGAACTCTATACTTTCTATACAGTTTTATTGTAAATCTAAGACTGCTCTAAAATAGTTCATTAAAAAAAGAAGCCACTTTGGTGCTTACTTACTTTAAAGTGATATAAAAATTTGTATTCTTATCAATAATACTGTATATCCATACTTCTAAAATTTTAAAGCATTTAAATTACATGGAATTTAATGAGATTCCTACTCCAGGGCAATGTGGTGCTGTGAGCCTGGGATGGATGTCTCTGGACCATGACCCTGTCAGCAGAGCAATCCCCAGGGGGGACCCGCTAAGGGCAGAGTAGGGTTTAAGTCCTCAGCTTCACAACACTTCCTTTTGCTTGGCAATTTATGGTTCTACCAACAAAGACTCAGAATAGCCTCAGGAAGCCTTCTGAAGCAGCTCAACTCTACTGGCTGCTACCTGGGACCACCACGCAGAGCTCCAGATTTCCAACTTCCCTGAGTCAGCCAAACATTGCTCCACCAGGACTCCAAATTCACTGTCGGGGAGGATGATTCACGGCCTAACAGCCTTTCTCAGAACACCAGCTACTGCTGTACCTACTGCATCTACTGCCAGCACTGCCTCCTTAACACAAACAAAGAAAGGGTCCCCGACTTTTCTGGGACCAGTTTTGCGGAAGGCAATCTTTCCAAGGAGAAGGTAGGTGTGTGTATGGGGTTGTAGTTTCAGGATGATTCAGAGGAGCACACAACATAGATTCCTGGAATGTGCAGTCCACTGGGGTTCATGCTCCTATCAGCATCTAACCAATGAAGTGATAGGAGACGGAGCTCAGGGAGGAAGGCGTGTGATGTGCGACGGCGAGCAGCTGTAAATATGAAGTTTCACTCGCTCACCAGACTGCCTAAGATTGCCTGTGGCTCTCCCTTCTGTTTGCCATGGACTGTTAGTTATTCGACTTCCTTTAAATTTAGTTTCCTTGTCCTTACAAGATCAGACAAGACTGGGTGCATTCAGGGTGGTGTTGAAAGCCACAGAACCTAGCTTGTTGTATTAAATGGAGTAATCCATAAAATCCTCAGCAGACACCAGTACCCCCAGAGTCTGACAACCTCAGATCACCTCACAGATGAGTCCACCTCCTGGGTAATCTAGTGGGAGGCGATGGGCTGGAGGTGCATAACAGAAGCAAAACTTCTGTTTGGAAAAACAGGACAGTGTCTGGAAAACACCTGACACCCGATGCAGGACCACAGAGTACAGCTAAGTAACAGAGGAAGCAGGGCCTTCTGTTCTAAAGGCAGCGCTTTCTCCAATGGGAACTGCAGCAGTGTTAGAGCTTCCAGCAGGACCAAGAGAATGGAACTTCTGAAATATCACAAAGGCAAAATTTAGCATAAAATAAAAGTAGCTGACTCGAGAATAGTCAAGTCCCATTCCCTATTTTGTAATATAACAAAGGTCCTGTTCACAATACAAATCATTGAAGAATTGGGAATCTGGAATTAAGTGAGACTATTTCTTAGGTGGTGTCCCCAATGCATCTAAATTCCTTCTTCTTCATTTTATTACATACGCACAGTCATTATAACTCCAGATAATCACCAGTATTTAATGAACTGTGACATAAAAATTTAATTATGGATAGAACAAAAGTTTAAGAAAGCAATTAAGAGTTAATTCACGAGGTGGAAGATATTCATTTTATTTCAGAAGTTGACAGCAATTCAAAAGCCAAGTACTATAACAGTAAGGAGTAACATGAGCCTCAGTGCGGCTGCACTGTACGTCATACCCTGGATGAAACTGGAACATTTTTTGAGATACCAGCTTAAACTAGCATTTATTAGATAAAGAGGAATGAAAGTGATGAAGTTGGTTTCACAATATGTTTCTGTGTTGGTATCCATAATATGCAAAACTCAAAAATTTGGATATTTATCCCTTTTGAAAAACAGTAACAGGGAGTCTTGATATGATCATGAGTAAAATTCCTCAAAACTACGCGGCTCCATGTCATCTGTCTTAGTTACTTTTCTCATTGCTGACACAAAATACCCGACACCCAAAGTTAAAGGGGAAAGGTTTATTTAGCTTAGTTTGTAGAGGCTTCAGTCCATAATCAGTTGGTTCCAAAGCCGATTGAGTGGCATCACAGAGGAGAAACAGTTCATGGCAGGCAGAAGATAGCAGAGCAACAAGCACAACCACAGCTCTTTCTATCCTTTATATCTTATCCAGGCTACTTAGGGCAGGTAGCATTCCCACCCTTAATGTGCTCTTGATCCTAGCACTGCACCATGAATCCATCCCAGGGTCACACACTTTAGATGTAGCCACCTCTGAAAAGCCCCGCCTATGACTGCATGAGGCCTTGACGGGCCATCTAGACACAAGTCATAACATCATTTATCTCATGGGACACAAGAGTTGAAAAACTATAATGGGCAGTACTGAGCAAGGCCACCGTTCAGGGCTAAGAGATCTGTCAGAACAATTTAGGATGACTTCCCCTCCGCCCTTAGCCAGAGGTCAGGATTCTACCTAGCACAGTCTGAACTCAGCATGGATGTGCAAGGCTGTGGCACAAGAGTACTGGGCCCATAGCATGGGTGGAGATAAAGCTGGCCCTTAACACAGCCAGGAGGGTTTATATTTAAGAAACCACTGGGAACCACAAAGACACAGTAATGGTCCCAGGACATGGCAGCTGTGAGAAACAGAAGCAGCTAGAGCTCCAACCAATAGTTCCCATGAGCTCGCAGTCTCAAGTTCATCCTTTGACAGCCTTGGCCAAAGCAGGCGGATCCCTAGGCTAGTCTTGACCCAATCAAGATATAGCTGACGCTTTGTGGAGATTATTCAAAACACAGAGAACTATGAGGGGGGTTTCCCAAGTGATTAAGATAGTAATTCCTTTCAAGTTGGTAGCTAATGGAGCAAATACTAGCTGTGTGTAAAATTTGTCCCTGGGAAGTCTGTAGTATATAAGCATGAGGAGTAAAGAGGCAGGAGGAGAGAGCTTCAATGGGCAGCAGGGGTGGAAGGCAACAATGCACTGACAAGAGCCAACCTCTCTGATCTTCCATTTACTGTGAAATGAATGAAAAAGAGTAAAGAGGACTAACAGGTTAAAATATAAGATATATGGAGACTTAGATAAAAACAGGACACAGCTTTCAAATATATAGGTACTTAGAAGTAAGCCTAAAGTTTGAATATGAAACAGACTACTATTTTCCAAATTAAGAGGAACAATATAGAAGTAAAATCCCTACCAAATAAGAACATACAAATTTTGCAGTTTGTGGTCACCACCATTAAAACATACTGTCTGCTAGAGTTTGGCTGTGGTTTGTCTCCCAAAAGTTCACATATTGGAAGTGTGGCCCCCAGGGTAGCAGTCGGGGGGGATTAAGAGGTGGGGTCTAACAGGAGGTAACGAGGTCAGTAGGGCAGTCAGGAGAGAGTAGGTTGCTAGAAGGGTGAGCCTGGCCCTAGCTCCTGTCTTGACAGCATCTGCCTTCACCTGACACAGCCAATGGGGCCTCCCATTGGAGGGAGGATGATGGGGAAACTGGAGTTGGGCTCTTAGCCACCAAAACTGTGAGCTAAACAAAAAAAGTTCCCAGAGTTAGCCATTTTGTCATAGCAATAGAAAGTAGATTAATATGCCTATGAAGAATGTTAAAATAGGAACATAAAATAATAACACAAAGACAGAACCAAGAAAAGAACTTCCTATGTGGAAGACAGTTTAAATCTTTGCATTCTGGCAAACCCCCGCCATAGCCGATAAGGCGTTTCCTATGAATCCTTTGCTAAAGGCCATTGGCACATTAACATGTTAATATAAGTCTCATCTTACAAAAATAATTTTATAAAAGGAGTAGTGATTTATGACAAGATGAAAATGTTCGTATATTTAACTCTATCAATACATTTTCTACAGAGTCCTTCTGTTTTCTACTCTACCACCCTTGGAGAATCAAGGTCATATCCAATAGCTTTGATTCATCACACAGTACAGGATGCCTTAAATGACATGTGACATGGTGACAACCACTGCCCTAGAGATCATTTGCTAGTGCTGAGAGGTCAGTGACTAGGACTCCTGGGTCTAGAGACAGGCAAGGGTTATGCCGGTGGAGGTAGCATCCCTGTGGATGCAGAGGAGACCCAAAATGCTGACAAAACTAATTCCCTGAGATGAATGTAATCATTATGCACTGCAAACATATATGAATAAAAACAAACCAAACCCAAATGTGGGTCAAGCCCACACTACAAAGGTAAAGCACAGTGAGGCCCAGGCCATATTATACTTGGTCTTCCTATTTAAGACAGATGTATAAATGTATCAAAGGAAGATTCTTACCCAATTATTTTACTAATGTATTCTTTATTTACATGCAATGTTTACTTTCAAATGAATCTGGGTATCTGAAAGGCTAAACATTACTCATGTCAAAACTCACTGAGGTCACTATTGCCCAGCACTGCCCAGCCAGTGACTTATAGGAGGTGTGAGCAGTGCTGAGTGGACAAGTGATGGTGGGAGTGAGGGGGTAGAATGACCAGGAAAGCCCTTTATTCATCAGACAGGTGCTTATTTAGGAGTCCACTGTGTGCTGGGAAGAGGCCTACATTGAGGAATAAACAAGCATGATGATAACAGGCTATGACAAGTGCCATGAAGGCAGTGAATCAGATAAAATAATAGGCAGTAATTAGAAGCAGAACACGCCCTAGATAAGGAGTCTATTTGAGGTCAGCAGCCCAACAGAAGGACGGCAACTGTGATGTCCCCAAGGACAGAAAAGAGTTGACTTATTCGAAGGAACAGAATGGAGACCAGAGTCATGTTATGTTTAACATGCTAAGTGGAATAAAGTACACAGAAATGTCCTACCCCTAGATACAGCATTCCAATAATTTTACTCAGATCTATAAATAATTGATGTGATGACAAATGATAATGGCTGGGGTATTTCAAGCTATTTATCACACTCATAATTTGAACTTTAGTTTTTACATAATTAATTCAGCATAAAAGATAACAAATATGCACTACTTGCTTCGTCTGGAGGACAACAGTATAGATATTACATCCTACTTTGTATCATTTGGGGTGTTCACAGAGTAAGATAATAGTTACTTGTACGCTTTCCATATGGTTGGATTTTTTTCCTTGTTGAAATATTTAAATGAAATTCAACATTTGAAGAAATATCTTAGAGGCACTTCTCACTTGGGATACAAAGAATTGTAACCTTCATAACAAATTCTCAGAGCTTGTCAAGTCTGACTTACTGTGGGTGGATTCTTACAGGTTCACAGTGACTAGGGAGAACTGTGTAGCACTCAAGGCAGTGAAGAGCAAATCCACAACTTCTCTGGAGTCATTGGTAGTACAGCAGTGGAATCATTAGACATTTCTCTTCTTGGCTGAGCATGAGACCACAATCACAGCCTCTCCTACAGCTTCTCTAACCCTGCTGGTGTCTGATCCCAGAGAGCAACTCAGAGTTAAAACGAGGATGAATTAGCTAGCGTGACCAAGGGCATATTGTGTATAGAAAGGGTAAATGGGAGGAAAATGGTCGTTTTTTTAAAAAAAGAAAATAAAGATTGTATATGCAAACTTAAGTAAATGTATTTGTCAGTGTAAGTAATAAGTTAAAAAGAGATGAACTCTACATTGTTGACAGTGGTTACCTCTGTGGTGGGGTGTTAGAGAGGGAGGGATTTGCATATGTATAAATGTATTTTCAAGTGAGCTATTATTATAGTTGCTTTTTATATATTCTAAACATTCTCGATTTTCCACCTATGACTTCTCAGTGAGAACTCTGCCTTTTCTAATTACTTGATGAACATAATCAATTAAGCCACTTATACTTAATTGGAAACCTTTATGCCCCAGCAGAATGGAGCTGTTTATCATCTGTGACTCCCGTTGCCCTGTGCATTTAGCATGGCCCATGGCACAGTTTGGTGGTGTTGCTGAGACCATCCCTGTGGCTCACTGCAGTACCCTGGGATCCAGCCCAGCTCCTGTGATATGTCAGATACGCAGTAAATACTTGTATACTGAATGAATGAGTGACTGTCCATCTTAGGAAGGGACCCACGGGAAAGCAACAAGAAGTGGTGGGAAACCATGGGCTCTGGACTCCAATCTGTGTTGGGATTCCAGCTTTGCCAAGTGCCAGCTATGTGATCTTGAGCAAAATGATCAGCCAGGGCCTTGGGATTTTTATCTGTATAATGAGCACAATAATACTTTCCTACCTCATCAGGGTTCTAGGAGGATTAACTGAGATAAAATATATACATATACTTAAACATCAGCATTGATTACATGATAGCTCCTCCTCTGTGAGGTCACTTACATTTTAGTGTAAATATGGAACCATCAAGCAGTTCTCTCTTTTCACCAAAATGTGATCATGTAAATAAGTTTATTTTTATATACTATTTTATCCTCCTAGAATGCTCTTCACCCTATGTCTTGCCGTGAAACCCAGACCCAATCTCAAGGTCAAGATGCACAACCACTTTTATCTAAAAGCATCATCCCATGCCCCCTCCCCGGCATAAAGCAAACTTTCCTCCCTCAGGACACATATTCTTCTGCCTCTCTTCTAGCATACCTCACACTACTAAGTCTACCATCAGCTCTACCTGCAATCGCTCCCTTCTTAGGCATCAGCTTCTTGAAGGACACAGGTAACTTCTGGTTTGTGACTGCATCCCTCAAAAACATTTCTCATAGTGCTCACCAGCTAACATAGATTCAGTGAACTTTTACAAATAAAATCAATAAACATTATCACCTTTTCTCACAGGGAAAATAAGAGACTATTCCATGCCTTTTTTAAGGAAATTGATTTGAACTAAAATGCAGAGAGAATTGACAAGATAGAAGCAAAGACTCAAAACTACTAACAAAAACTATACAAGTGGTGAAATAATTTCAGATTCTATAAAATGTACATCAGTGAGATCTATATACAGTACACTGATCACAAGGGTCTTAGTGAGGTACAAGGGCTTATTTATAATCTAAAATGAAAATATTCATATCATCAATTTGTACAAAGCTTTTTAAAAAGTGGAATGATTTGGATGAAGTAGTTTCCTTAAATTGATGCCTCTTCCCATGTCATTTTAGAATTGACCCTTTAGTAAGCATAGCCATTCAAAACCTCTACATACATGTATATAAAAATGTCATGTTGTACACTTTAAACATATACAATATATAGGTAAATAAAACCCAACATTCTCCTGCCTTTCTTTTGTCTTCTCAATCTCCCTTTCCAGAATAGAAACCTTTAGTCAACCATTACAATATGGTTTTTCCTGAGACCTTTGTTTATTTCCATCCCCTTTATATTGTGCCATTTTCTCTCAGCCATGTGTTATTTCTCAACCGTGTTTAGTCCTATTCCAAGGTTAACAACAGAAGCTGGTACTCATTGCTGCACACTTACTGGGAGACAGGCACCATGCCAAGGTCTTCAAAGATCACGTACCAACCATGGCCTTGCAGGGTGGAAAGGAGGGACGCAGAGAAGGTAGCTCGAACCAGACTGAGACTGGGGGCAGTCAAGGATGGCTTTCCAAAAGAGAAAGCTTTCAAATGGAGTTATTAAAGGTCAAGTCAGACAAAGAAGAAAGAGAAGGAACCACACGTACGCAGAGCACTGAGCTGTGAAATAACAGGACGTGTTCATGGCCCTGCCAGTCCTCTGTCAATAGATTGGCCAACTATAGTTTGATACGCCCAGGAGAATGAGCAGATGAGAAAATTAGAAAAACCAGAGTCAACTGAGGTTACTTGGGCATTTGTTCTGGAAAACTGATATGAAGTCATGACCCAGTTTAGCCATAACTTGTGAATTAGCAGGTATAATAATCTTCTAGGAGCTTTCTCTTAATGCATCTCATCCCCTTTCTATGACTGCTGTGCAACTTCCCCCTCCAGCCTCTGCCCTCATCCTGCTCCCCTGAGCTCACCTGCACAAGGAGCCAAGCCAACATCCTCAACTCCTGGGAGAGCAGAGGCAGACAGCAGAGCTGGGTTCTCAACTTCAGCATAGGCACCTGTCCTGGGATCTCATCATATGCAGTCTGGCTCCATGTGTCTAAGGATGAGTCTAAGAGTCTGTGTTTCTAAAAGGCTCCCAGGTGCTCACAAGCAGCAAGGTGCTAGTGGACTCTACCAGTCACCTGACTGCATTCACATCTCTCCTCCCTGTGCCAACAGAACAACCCACCTAGGCCCCAGTTTTCTCCCCTGTAGATCGTGAAGGGGCTGTGTGAAAATCAGAAGAAAATATATAAGAACTGCCTGGCATCTGAGCAAGCATCATGAATGGTTGCTGTCACTGGTAGCAGTGAACACCACCGAGGATGTCCAGCCAGAGTGGCCCTGAGTCTGTCCTTTCATTTCATTCTATCTGTTCTCGACTTGACACCTTCTAGCCTGACCGTAGACCACAACCTATCTAGTATATACGCATGTCCCCTAGGTACCTCGTCAAGCAGCATGGCCAGTTATTAAGAGTGATTCGGAAGGTTCAGGGTCCCTCATCTGAATACCACCACGTTACACTATCACTTTTGTGCCTGGGACACAAAAGTAGAGGTGGGAGTGAAGGGTTAAGAGGTAACATGGGAGGAAATGAGATTCTGAAAATAAAAAAAGCAAATGAAACTATGGTCAATGGTCAGTGGTAGTCACTAATTCCTTTGCCAAACCACATCTCCCATTGCTAGAACTCAACTACTCTTCCACAGGGCTTTCTGCTTTATAAGCCTGGTAAAGTAAGTACAATTACTAAGCTAATTCCACATGTAGATACACAATGTCCTGTAAGGAAATCTCTCCAAAGGATCTGCTTATTGGTTATATGTTTGGGAAAATATCTTATTCTAATCTCTAACTAAACAGTTTCCCAATCAGCCTAGAGACAACTTGCTGGCTCATGAAAGTGATCTCTTTGTAATCCCTTCACACAATGTCAGAAACCTTGCAAAAATTGTGTTAATCACTACTCACTGCCTAGGGGTTGGGTCAGCATGATGACAGATAAGGCTGGCTAGAAACATGCACAGATTAAGATCAGGAGTCAGTGAGTGACGACACAAAGGGAGTGGCTTCAAAGCTGGTGGCCTGCTCTAGCTTCAGCCTCCAGGAGAGAAACTGAGGGTGGGCACTCCTGACAGCCCCTACAGCTCAGGGAAGAAGCTGCTCACTCAGAAATGAGGCACCCATTGCACCTGTTTTTCTGCTATTTTTAACAGTGGTGCTGAGCCTCTAAGAAGTGAGAAGCAGTGAATGAATCACTCAATGCAATCAACAAGTAAATCTGAATTCAGGGAAAGGCATCAGGTGGGCTTAGAGGATGTAGAGTGAATCAAATCCATTGTGAACTTTCAATCGCTCATGATGAGGGTGAACATTCTGATATTTGGAACAAAAAATCTTAGAGATGACTGTTTTTTTTTT